>NC_081781.1:24936307-25573807 GCF_963082965.1 Carassius carassius | reverse complement strand
GGTGCTATAACACTGCGCGCAAATAAATTATGCTATCAGCAGGTGCAATTCATTCATTTTCCTGAGAGGTTTAATGCTCAGGGAACAGAAAGCAGTTAGTAGAGAAGCAGATGAGATAGTGAGAGGGGGAGAGGGGGAATAGAAACCCAGTTCTTCCTGGATAAGGCCAAAAAGAGAAGAAGAATGATGGAGCCTAAAGGAAATGCCACTCCGGGTAAGGAGGAAAAAGCATGGCGAGAAAGCAGGTCAGCTGAATTGCCGAGGATGTTCTTGAGTGACTTTGCCCTCAGGCATAAGTCAGAGTGCTTTCTCCTGATCTTTCTTTCTTGCTTAGTTGTTTTCTTAGAAATGTTTCCTTTGGCACACAATCTTACCTATTCAATGCATCATGAGCTTTCCTTTAACATGAAATGCAACTTCAAAATTTAATGGTTGAAGTTTGTGGGAAACAATGTATGGTGGGGCTTAAGGAACGTCAGCTATAATATTAGTAGCAAGCAGTGTTGGGCAGTAACGCAGTACTTAGTAACGTATTTTAGTGATGGAGTAATCTAACGAGTTATAATTTTAAAAATAGTAATTAGAGTATAGTTACAAGCCGAGGTCTCTGTACGTTACTGCCGCGTTTCACTGTTGACAGAATGCAGTGTTTTATAATCTAGAGATTGTAAAAAGAATGTAGCACATGCATTGTCAAGTCAAGTGCCAGTGGATTAGAGACCTGCTCCCACGAGACCCGACACAAAAGAGTGCAGTTTGTGGGACAAGACTTGATAAAATGATTCATGGGACTCAAGTAAAATAGAAATATCTAAAAATAAAATATGTAAAACAAATAAATTGTTATTCATCTATTGCACAAAAGCAACATGAACTAGTATAAAATATAAACAAACAGGCTATAACACGTGTTTGCAGCATTGAGCAATGCAGTGCTGAAATTTGCATGCTCACGAATCCTCTCATTATAAACAAACAAAGTGTAGACTTTATGAAATATTAATTATGCATATATTTATTGTGTTATAACAGAGATTTGTGAGATTGCAATGAACTGAGATGTCTCTTAGAGATTATAAATGCAACACTCTTTGCTGGAATTCTGCCATGCTAAACCATGCACACAGCAGCCACTTGCTTTATTAAAAAATAACAGTGTCCTGTGAATGTTGATGCTTTAATAACAAATATTCATTGGAAGCGTGTATGCTGGGATTTCATAAATTTCATAGAGAAAAAAAGTAATGTTACTAGTAATGTAACTAATTACTAATTACTTTTGAAATAAAGTAATCAGAACAGTAATGTGATTACTTTTAAAAGGAGTAATCAGTAACCATTCATTAGATTACATTTTCAGAGTACCTTGCCCAACAATGGTAGCAAGAATATACATAATATCTGGAGAAAGCTTTCAATCAGCATTCCTGTTTATGTGATAAGCGACAGAACATTTGTTTCTGCATCACACTTAGTATCTCCACCTACAGTGAAAATTGACTTGTCCAAAATTTCACTCCACATAACAGTTTGACTGGCTGTAATTGAGCTATTTCACTCAGCCATTTTGCTTCCATTGTGGATAGACTAATTAGTTGTCAAATAAAACATGATGTGTCTCATCTAGTTTGGATGTAAGAGTATGAGAGAGAGCTGTTCAAAGAAAAGAAAGAAAAATGACCTTTAAAGTGCGACCAACTTCTAAGCTCTACACACCTACACAGTGAAAAACCTTTGTTTTAGTGTAGAGTTCCAAAAATACAGTATTATATCCTTTTTATATAATACAGTGATTTTGTAACATTAAAACATAGTTTCAGCCAGAAATCTAATAGCCAAGATCATACTAATAATAAGGATAATAATTATGGAAATAATGATCTTATTCATAATTTTCTTTATTTTTTCCATCCCTCGTTCTCCTCTTCCACACTTCACTACACAGCTCATGGAGGGTTCAGCATGCTTCATTTCATGACATTAATTAATTCCCACTCTCCGTCTTTAATGAGCCAGATCAGTCATAAGCCAAAAAAAAGAAAAAAAAGAAAAAGTTAGCGAGTAGCTTCTTAATGTCACCATATATTTCGAACAATGTCACCAGCTACGATGAAATGTTTGAAAAGTGACAAAATCATCCACAAGCTTTGCCGATCGAGAGACACCAGCAGATCTGCAGAAAATGTATTAATGTGAATCTATTGTTCACTTATCATCTGCCCAATGTTGCAAATCTGTATTGTCATTAATTAGGCATTAGCTTGTGCTAATTTGAGGCTGTAGCCTTGGATAATGTGACTGTTCAACCTTATGCACATTATAACCCTTTTGTTTGGGGTAAAAGAACCAGTCTTGAACAGACTTAAGCAATAATAAGAAAGTCCATTTTGCACATTCTGGCCAAAAAACAGACTGAATATAACCAATACCTCACTCTGACTCTTGAAAAATGCATAAAGCCTGCCAATCAGATTGGACTTTTTTTTTTTTTTTTAAGAGAGAGAGTTCCAATTTTGTGTGCAATATGCATCTGCTGGTGTGTTTTTGAGACTGTCAAAAGAAAATCCACAACCTGGCCAGAGGTCACGGCCAGACCACCTTACTCATTATACAATTGATCATAGCATTCTAATTCCTGCAATGTGGTGAAGATCATGGAGCATGAGCAGAGCAAAAAAAAAAAAAAAAAAGAAAAACCCACACAAGGAATAAACATGTTTGACAAGCAATCCATTTTGAGAGGAGTGACAGGTGAGGGGAGACAGCAAGAAAGAGCTGCATCTTGTTTTGAGATATCTAAGCAGTAGATCTAGTTTTCCCTGCGGAAAACACAGTGATGGCAGCACTAGCCCAAAGCAGGTCTAACACTGACCCGTATAACACTAGTGGGAATGAGCAAGATAACTGGCAACACTCCAACCACAAAAATGTAACACCTCATTATTCATATAAAAGAGCCTGAACCCATGTTTCCTGAACATTCTACTGGAATCCGCCCCATGCACAGTGAACTCACTATATTTGTAATAAAAGAGAAGTATAACATGGAAAAGAGCAGTTTAGGCCAGTATGAATTTCTCTGCTGGCTCAAACTAGTTTATTCTGAAACTTGCTCTAACGCTGATGACATAACATCTAGGTAGGCACGCCCACAGCGAGTTATGAGTAGTCGATGTACAGGCTGAAATCTGATTGGCTAAAGAGTATAGTGTCCCGTGTGGGAGGAGTTCGCTGCCAGGTACATCAACCGTGGAGATGGGACGTGAAGTCGTGCAAGTGCATCCAATGCAGAGTGTAGAACAGCTGGCAGTGAGAGGTCTCTGGAGAAGCAAACAGATCTACCTGAGCGGCTCAGAACCGTCTTTTAATTAGCTGGACCTTCAGGTGATGGAGTGCCATTCTCCCGGGAGCATTGCTTGAGACAGCTCGTTGGCTGTACAGTTGAGCAGGCCCAGAATGTGAACAGCACGAAGTGACCTCAGAAGCTTCCGACTCCAACGGAGGAGGTGGCGGGTGAGTTGCTACATGCGACAGGAGTGCAGACCACCATGTCGGTTGATGTATGCCACGGTTGCTGTGTTGTCCATTCGGACCACCACCTGCTTGCTTCGTAAGTCACCTTTGAGACGGTTCAAGGCAAGGCGTACTGTTAACAACTCTTGTTAGATCTGTTCTAGGGGCACCCCTGCCCGGAGGAATGTAAGATCTGACCATGGGGTGAGGGTTTGGTGACAGGCAGGTGTAACTTGGACCCGGTGAGTGAGCGCTTCCACGCCCATCTCAGGACTCAGGCCATGAAGTAATTGCTGGAGCGGTCTCATATGTAACAGGCCGAGCTATGTAAGTGGCCTCCATATGCACCAGGAGCCTCTGAAAGAGTTTCAGTGGGACCGCTGTCCTGCCCTTGAATTTATTCAAGCAGGCTAGCACCGACTGTGCACGTTCCTCTGTGAGGCACTCGGCTGTTTGACCGAATCCAACTCCATACCGAGAAAAGAGATCCTCTGCATTGGTGAGAGTGTGCTCTTTGGGAGGACCAGGTCCCAATGCTCGCACAACTGATCCCGAGATTGTGCTAGTATCAGCCAATCGTCTAGATAGTTGAGGATGTGAACACCCTGGTCTCTGAAGCAAACAAGAAATCTGTGACTTTCGTGAAGACATGGGGAGACAGGGACAGCCCGAAGGGCAGGACCTTGTGTTGATATGCCCGTCCTTTGAATGCAAACCACAGAAAAGGTCTGTGGCATTGAAGATCGATAAATTCAATTAAACGTCTATCAGGCCGATTGCTGCAAACCAATCTTGGGGACTGACGCACCCGAAGATGCATTTCTGCGTCAACATCTTGAACGGTAGCCGATGAAGGGCTGATATAAAACTTGCAGATCCAAGATCGGTCATAACGCACCAACTTTCTTAGGCACACTGAAGTAAGGGCTGTAAAACCATGTCCTCATATCGGCTGGAGGGACCGGCTCTTTCACGTCCTTCACCAGTAGAACTGTGCTCTCTGCAATCTCCCACAGAACAGAGGCATCGGTTGATTTCACTGTAATGAAGCGGATACCGCTGAATTTGGGGGGACGGATGTGTGAGGTCCGGTGCTTGGTCACCCACAACTCTATAAAGGAAACTGCTCTTTTGTCGAGTAATTGGGTACCGTCAGCCCTGAGGCCAATGGCGGGAAAAAATGAAACAAAAGATTCTCCACCCAGTGGTGCATTCACCATCTTCTGAAGATCAGATCCCTCCATCTCTGGGTCGCCTGTCTCAGGGCCGCTCGCTCTTTTGTTTGCCACCAGGCCTGGCTCCATGGCTCTGCTTTGCTGGAGGCTGCTGCGGATGCAGCGAGGGAGTTGGGGCGGATGCTGGGGGCCACCCTCTGCAATTTATTATTTTTATTTTATTTTTTTTTCAGGAAAGAGTAAAAGTTTGATCTCAGCATTCCGGCCAAATTTATCCATTGACCTTTAACCCTCATGGCCTTCTAATCATCCCCATATCTACTGCTTGGCTTCATTACTCTGGAGCTTCTCCACACATAAGCTGGTGTGTGGTGGGCATTCTGGTGCACTATGGCTGCCATTGCATCATCAAGGTGGATGCTGCACACTGGTGGTGGATATGAGATCAAGGTACAGGAAATGTAAAATTCTTAAATACTACATACAGTAGCTGCCATAAAGAGGTTGAGTGGCAATGCATGACCATCTGAGTCATGTAAAAAATACAGTTAACTGATATTTACTGACAAGCAATTCTGAAATGAATATCACTATAAAAAGCACATCCTAAACAACTTTTAGGGTGATACCCTACAAGCAAAAAGTGATTCTGGAATTGTTTCTGCGTATGTGATATTGTGGTTGACCGTTCAATAATATATTATATGTTTTTACATTATTAAAATTTATTGAATTTGAATATAATTTTTGTGTGTCTTTCATAGCCATAATGAAAGTGATTATTAATTTGACTTATATTATTTATGCATGTTGTTGTGAACACCCACATTTTTCACATTTCATCATACATACATTTTCTGCAAAATTAAAATGGCAAATCCACATAGCAAAAAAAAAAGAAATCACTTAAAAAAAAAAAAAAAAAAAAAAAACGTTCTCTTTTCATTCATTTCATTCCTCTGACAATTTGCAATGACGAATTTGTTGGAGAAAGCTGACGCAGGCATGAATACTGACGACCATTAGCACAGGGTCACCTTCAGTCGGCTGTCTGCCGGAGTGAGACACAAGCACTCAAAAAGAATGACTCAATTACAGACGAAAGAAGTAGTGTAAGATCTGCAAATCTACACATGCAGTATTCTGCCACACAACACACAGTCAAACAAGATGTCGGTTGACCATGCAACACACATTATGAATGTTTACTAAGAGCTCAACCTGTTTTATAAATAGAGTATTACTAAATGCACAGATACATGTTAACACATGCTTAAGAGGAAAGCCTTAAGAGCAATGCGTACAGCAGATCTACCAAGAATCACATCACACAGAATGGCATGAGCTCATGGTGAGATGAAGGTCACAAGTATCAAAGTCATTCTAGCATAAAAAAAGATAGTCCTAAAAGGTCACAGCTATTACCTCTACCAAACATGCTAATGGAGTCATTTATCTGTGTGTCACCTCCAAAACAGTCCCACTGGAATATATAATATTCTGCTGAAGAATTCCATCTGTTCAGATCTTTTTTGGGGGGCTCATTGTACTTGTCTTCCACACCGGGTTCAGTAGGGTATGGCTCCACTACCATGGCCTCATTCTGCCATTAAACCAACTCAGATGACTTGAGGTCTCTTAAACGGAGGGGAAGACCTGGTGCGTTTGTCTCTTAGGATTTCCCAATACGTGGAGTAGTGTGACAGAAGTCAAGCAAATGTCAGCTCATTACATCATGCAATATTTAATAATAATAATAATAATAATAAGTTTTATTTATATAGCGCCTTTCCAGAGCTCAAGGACACTTTACAATAAACAAACAACAATAAAGGCAGTTGACAAAGACAGCAGACAGAACAACGGTAGGCAATTGAGAGTGCAAGTACAGTAAGTGAGAATTGGGTAGATGGGGCAGCAACCAGCAAAAAAAAAAAAAAAAACTAAGAACTATAACATTCAGAAAATAGGTGTGTTTTGAGCATGGATTTGAATTCAGAGATAGTGTTAACAGAACGGAGTGATCGGGGGAGAGAGTTCCACATTTTGGGCGCAACAACACTGAATGATCTACCCCCCATTGAAGCAAGGCGATGCCGAGGGACAACGAGAAGGCTGGAATCAGCGGATCGTAAAGAGCGAGTAGGGGTGTAGGGGAGAAGCAAGTTACAGAGGTAGGGGGGAGCCAGGCCGTGCAGAGACTTAAAAGTGAGAAGGAGAATTTTGAATTTAATACGGTAAGCCACAGGAAGCCAGTGAAGATCATGCAGAATTGGGGAAATATGTGCAGAACGCTTGGTGTGGGTGAGTAGTCTGGCAGCAGAGTTTTGAATGCATTGTAATTTGGAAATGGAGCTAGCTGATAGGCCAATGAAAAGTGCATTGCAGTAATCAAGACGTGAGGTGACAAATGCATGGATGACAGTTTCAGCATCTGAGATACTGATAAAGGGACGGAGCTGAGCGATGTGATGCTTAGCTTAGTGATGGAATTAATGTGAGAGTGGAAAGATAGAGAGAAATAAAAAATAACACCAAGATTTTTAACAGTACTAGATGGTTTGATAAGAGAGCCAGCGATCTCACAGGTGAAGTTGGTAGGAATTTTATTAGTGAGTGATGAAGGTCCAGTGAAAATAATCTCAGTTTTGTCCATGTTAAGTTTTAGAAAATTTGAATGAAGCCAATCTTTTACTTCATGTACACAAGCAGAGATTTTGTCAGTTGTGAGAGATAAAGTTGATGTACAGGTAGTATATAATTGAATGTCGTCAGCGTAAAAAATGGTAATTAAAACCATGACGGCGGAGGATCTGACCAAGAGGTATTATATAGATTATAAATAATAATGGCCCAAGAACGGATCCCTGAGGGACACCTTGCTTCAGGGGGACAGTGGATGAGCGAAAATTCTGAAGTGAAATGTAGAACAATCTGTCAGAGAGATAGGAGGAGAACCAGGAAGGAGCAGCACCAGAAATACCCACATCCGAAAGGCGCAAAATGAGTAGTTGAAGGGAGACGGTATTGAAGGCAGAGCTGAGGTCGAGCAGCAGGAGCATAGACAGTGAACCAGAATCACCAGAGAGAAGCAGATTATTCTAAGGCTGGTAATTTAACACGTTAGTTAGATTAATTAATTATGTTGAAAAATACAGTGTTAAAATTATTAATGCATTTAACGCACATTTCATACAGTTGAGTGATATCCCTAAAATTCAAGACATGGGGCAAAAATGCCCATTTGATATTTTGTCTCATACTTTCATCATATAGTTAAGCAATATCACATGAGCAATAGGCTAAGTGCAACATCACATGACTGCATATACTGATCTTATACAACAGTTCACTAAGTAATAAGTAAATATTGTGTTATTGACAGTTTTGCATAGTATTAAAATAAATTATTAAAGGAATAGTTTACCCACCAAAAAATGACAATTGTTTCATAATTTACTCACCCTCATGGTTCAAAAGAGTAAATGTAATATTTTTTTTTCAAACTATGTTGATAGGAGGGCATGGTTGATGCTTAACTTGTATAAAATATATATTTTTGTGATTTGAGACATTAGTCTTTGGAACATTACATATCTTCTTTATGCACCAAGAGCTTGTAACACTCCAAAGAGAAAGGAAAAATTTAAATCACATCATATGACCCCTTTAAGCTATCATGAGTACACAGTACAAATGTGCAGGACTAAACAGTACAGTGATTTTATGTTTTTTAGTCCATTAATTCTCTAACTGTTGGTATTGTGTTTCTCCTGCTGTAGTGTTGGTTTACATCAGTCAGTATGTCAGCAGGGTATACTGTATTACATGGAAATTGTATGTAAATGCACACAATTAGAAACTCATCACCAGTAAAATATGGAGTGCCACAAGGATCCATCCTAGGTCCCCTTCTATTTTCAATATACATGTTGCCCCTTGGTAATATTATTAGAAAATACAGGATAAGTTTCCACTGTTATGCTGATGATACTCAGCTATATCTCAACGAGACCAGATGAAACTTGTAAATTATCTAAGCTAACAGAGTGTGTTAAAAATGTAAAAGATTGGATGACCAATCATTTTCTCCTATTTAATTCGGATAAGACAGAGATTTTAATTATTGGACCAAAAAACAGTACACAGAATTTTGTAGATTACAATTTGCAACTAGATGGATGCACTGTTACTTCCTCTACAGTCAAAAATCTGGGTGTTATATTAGACAGCAACTTGTCTTTTGAAAACCATATATCCCATGTTACAAAAACTGCATTCTTCCATCTTAGAAACATTCAAGCTACGAAACATGTTACCTGTTTCTGATGCAGAAAAGCTAGTTCATGCATTCATGACCTCTAGACTGGACTATTGTAACGCACTTCTAGGTGGTTGTCCTGCATCTTCAATAAACAAGCTACAGGTAGTCCAAAATGCAGAGGCTAGAGCCCTTACCAGGTCAAGAAAATTTTATCATATTACCCCATTTTTACAGTCTCTGCACTGGCTACCTATTAAGTTCCGTATCAGTTACAAATTATCATTACTTACCTATAAGGCCCTAAATGGTTTAGCTCCTGCATACCTAACTAGTCTTCTACCATGTTACAATACATCACTCTCCCTCAAGGTCTCAAAATGCTGGACTTTTGGTAGTTCCTAGGATAGCAAAGTCCACTAAAGGAAGTAGAGCTTTTTCACATTTGGTTCCCAAACTCTGGAATAGCCTTCCTGATAATGTTCAGGGTTCAGACACATTCTTTCTGTTTAAATCTAGATTAAAAACACATCTCTTTCGCCCAGCATTCGAATAATGTATTTGTTTTTTTTTATGTAGAACACCTGAGAAGAGATGATGCCAACCCCTTAGAGGACCCCAGATGATGCTAACCCTGAATCAACAAACAGAACTAACAAATATTGTGTGCTACAAAATTGAGATCCTTAGAGAGTGAACACTTTTGCTAACCAAGGGTTTCAAAGGAGCTATGTAGTCAATCAGCTCAAATGGGGAATGTGAATAATTAATCATAACTAGTTATGATTAATAATAAATATTTAGAAGATCCGCTGTAAGTATTTACTTGACATCTCAGTGTCAACTATCTGTCAGTTCTAAGAATGTTACTTTCCTGTTTAGGAAAAAAACAACTTTCTTACTGTACAATACTACTCAGAGCATGTACAGTAGGTGGCCAACTAGAGTGTGCTTTCTACCACCGCTGCATTGGCCACATCTGCAAAGTGCATTTGCAGCTTTTGAACGCTGAATGGCACTTTAACCCCTTTGCTTGCAAGGATCGGCGACGGCCCCAGTTTATTATTCTTTCACTTTCGAAGCACGTTAAACATCACTCTCTTCCTTGATCTGGATAAACTGTGCATCAATTGAAAGTTTAAAGACTTCGATATTTGACCAATTTTTTGATAAAACGTTGCAGTGACAGTTATTTAGTAATTTATGTCAGGAGTGCAAAATAATAAATCCGTATTATGCCACATTTTTAATAGAAATTCACCACTCATTCATATTCAGTCACGTCTGCAGCGGTTTATTTGTGTTCACATAGACTCACTGAACAGAGTCAATAAGGATTTATAGACCAAAGATGCATATCTGCGGAGATATATGGATATATTTACTGATGTTTACCATGGTTACTTATGGTTATCTGGCCATAACAACACTGATACACCTCTGTACACACTAAATATCCGAATAATAAACCTGTGATTACGATAGTAAAGCTAGGTATGAGATTTTCTTGAGATCTGGGGCGTTTTTATAAAAAAAATTGAAAATGTACATCAGAAATGCTAACTTTTGCAATGATGTAAAAGGCTATAAATAGCATATTTTTACAACAGTAAACGACCAAATTCCACCCGTGATCGCAAAAGGAAGTTATTACAAACACTCGATCGGGGTTTAAAGTGAGTTTTGAGTAAAAGTGTACTAATAATAGCATAAATTGTCTGATGTAGCTTGATGCTAACGTTAGCTCTAATGCTACTAATAGCAGGTGCATTTCTTCTTCATAATTAATTTCTGTCACAATAATTCACATAAGGTCGTAAGAAAATGTTTTGTATTTTTATAGTAAGACTTTTGATAAATAAGGGCTAAATGCATACTGAGACTGAAGTGAGTTTGCAGTTTAGTGGATTGTAAAGCATGAAATACCACAACAAAGGCTAATAAAGATGGAATAAAAGCAAAAGAATAATTATAAAAGAATAATGCGGATAATGTGTCATACCTGGCGGAGGTGTGAAAGACTTGTTTCGTGAGAACAATAGAATTATGAATCGGGGAGTTTTCAAAGCCAAACACACATACAGGGCACACAGGAGTGTTTATATGTGAGATCTTACAGAGATGACAAGTGCCTTAAATCAATCAGATTAGCCTTCTCTAAAAACTCACATGACATGTCCTTAGAAAATATTTCATTAAATTCACAGTTTTACAGATTAGATTATTAAATTTTCATATGAAGCTTGGTAGACTTGTGGCTTTAGCTACACCGTGTTTCTAAACTCATATCCTACGTCAACAAGTTATCAAACAAACACACCAAAGCACATTTTCGCAAATAGCCGTCAGATATGCCTAGCTGGTGTGTTACATTTGATGCCTGCAGTCAGCTGAAAATGAAAGAAAAACACTGTAGTTAAAGTATTTAATATTCACAGATGAAAATTTAGTAGCCTACTTATGAAGTTATGTTCATTTCTTATAATGATTAAAACACATACATACTTTGTTATTTGTTACCTGTCATTTATTTGCACAGATAACTACTTACATTTAATCATTTAGCAGACGCTTTTATCCAAAGCAACTTACAAATGAGAATAGAAGCAGTCAGGTCAACAAGAGAAAAACAGTATACAAGTGCCATGACAAGTCTCAGTCTAGTACAGAATGCATAGCCAGGTTTTTAAATTTTTAAATTAAAAGACAATAAATGGAAAAGTGCTAGTATTAGATGGTTAAATGCTGTCGAAAAAGAGGACTCTTTAGATGTTTCTTTGAAAATGAGTAAAGACTCTGAGTAAAGAGCTGTACGAATTGAGATTGGGAGGTCATTTCACCAGCTGGCACAGTCCAGGAGAAGGACCGTGAGAGTGATTTTGAACTTCTTTTGGATGGCACCACAAGGCGTCGTTAACTTGCAGAGCGCAAACTTCTGGAGGGCACATAAGATTTAACCAGTGAGTTTAGGTATGTTGGGGCCGTGCCAGTGGTCGTCTTGTAGGCAAGCATCAGTACCTTGAATTTGATGCGAGCGGCTACTGGTAGCCAGTGTAACCTGATAAGGAGAGGAGTAATGTGAGCTTGTTTTGGCTCATTGAAGACAACCCTTGCTGCTGCATTCTGGATCAATTGCAGAGGCTTGACAGTACATGCAGAAAGGCCCATCAGGAGAGCATTACAATAGTCCAGTCTGGAGAGAACAAGAGCTTGAACAAGAAGTTGGGTGGCTTGCTCTGACAGGAAGGGTCTAATCTTCCTAATGTTGTATAAGGCAAATCTGCAGGACCGGGTCATTGTAGCAATGTGGTCTGTGAAGCTTAACTGATGATCCATCACAACTCCTAGGTTTCTGGCTGTCCTCAAAGGAGTAATGGTTGACGAACCCAACTGTATAGAGAAGTTGTGATGAAGCAATGGGTTAGCTGGAATCACCAGGAGTTCTGTCTTCGTAAGGTTAAGCTGAAGGTGATGGTCATTCATCCAGCTAGAAATGTCACTCAGACAGGCTGAAATGCAAACAGCTACCGTCGGTTATCTGGTTGGAACGAGAAGTAGAGTTGGGTGTCATCAGCGTAGCAGTGATAAGAAAAGCCATGCTTTTGAATGACAGATCCTCATGACGTCATGTAGATGGAGAAGAGAAGTGGTACAAGTACTGAGCCTTGAGGAACCCCAGTAGCAAGGTGTTGTGACTTAGAAACATCACCCCTCCAAGACACACTGAAGGATCTGTCAGAGAGGTAGGACTTTACCCACCAGAGTGCGGTTCCAGAGATGCCCATCTTTCTGAAGGTGGACAGGATAATCTGGTGATTAATGGTGTCAAAAGCAGCAGACAGGTCCAGTAAGATGAGTACTGGGGATTTTGAAGCTGCTTTTGCCAGTCGCAGGGCTTCAGTAACCGAGAGCAGAGCAGTCTCAGTTGAGTGGTCACTTTTGAAGTTAGATTGGTTGCAGTCCAGGAGGTTGTTCTGTACAAGGAACATAGAGCGCTGGTTGAACAGCTCAAGTGTCTTTGCAATGAATGGAAGAATGGATACTGATACTAGTTTTCAAGAACTGCTGGATTTAGAGATGTTTTCTTAAGCAGTGGGCTTACCCGAGCCTGCTTAAATGAGGGAAATGTTCCAAAGTGAAGAGAGGAGTTGATAATGTGAGTGAGATAATGTGAGATAATGTGAGTCTGTCTGTACACTGATTAAGAAATTGTTGCGTGTTTTATAAATTATTTCCATTATTTTAGTAAAACATGAGGCACTGAATTTTAAACATTTATTCTTATTTGTCTAGATATGTTTTTTCTTCATTAGAAATATTTTTGGGTTTTATTTTGCCTCATTGCATGTAAACATAATTAACGTTGTAATGTATATGCAAAATTCAGATTTCTCTTGGCACAGCGATTAGAAGACTTACAATTGTCAGACAGGTTGCTCACGTGACATCTACGTCATCAAGCTCAGTTTGAGTCTGCACAGTACTCTCATCCCCCAGGAAGTGCGTGCTTCTAATTGACTTCCCTTGTCTTGAATCCAATGGGGTCGCTGTGTCCATTTCTTTTACTGTCTATGGTCCCTCCTGGCGAGGTAGTACTTTTTCAAAGTTCCGGAACTTTTGGGGGCGGGACTTGGGCGCTAAAAATCCTGATTGGTTGAGTTCACGCAGCATTGTGATTCATCATTTTCAAAATATTACTGTTACTGTGTCATTAAATGTAATTTTAAACATATTTCAGGCGAGAATGCAGTTGTTTAAAACTCAAATCTGTGGTTTATTTATAAAAACAGCACCTATTTAAAAATGTGTTTCGCCGAGTTCGGAGATAGTGAGCTCCACGCGATCAGCGGGAGCTCAGTGATCATGTATACGCCGAGAGCAGCCTCACCTCGGCTAGACCTTCTGATATGTGCCGCTGGCTCTGATGTCTCTTTTTATTGGTTAAACATAAAATATAATTTGTTTTGGGTAAATCTAACAGGTAATCTTTGGTCTGTATTCAATTTATCGATATGTTTAAATGAAAATAAAAAAGGCAAATTGATATAATATTTTGTTTCCTTGTAATTGCTGTATATATACACATATACCTGGACTAAGCTGTTTGCAGCTGTTATTATGTTTAAATGAACACAAAAGGAGGCAGTGGTATTTGATATCATAATTTGTTTTATTGTAAATATAAACAGAGAGGAAAATTGCAGTAGCCAAGGCGAGCTGACTGATGTTATCAAGTACGCTGTTTGCAGAATTACCAGACTTGCACCGTCGCGGACATCACACTCCCGAGTCGGATGCGCAAAGTCGAGGATGCAAGTCCAAAATGTGCATACTTTGTATTGAGAAACGCACGCAGACCTACGTCACCAGTCTATTTGCCTAATCTTCCCGGTACTTTAGACTGTGGAGGAAATGCAGAAACAACAGGTCTGGGGGGGAAAAAGGTTCCTGGGGAAAAAAGTTCCTGTTACAAATGTTCCAGGTTATTTCGGTGGAAACGTGGCACAAGAGATTCACACCTTTATTGTTCAACCCCCACAAGCTATACAGAGCTACTTCCAAACCCCAACCCCCTCCAGCTAGACTGAATTCAGTCGCTACTAGACGTATAAAAGCCAAGCAGGCACATTTATATGTATGTTATATGTATATTATATATTATATGTATATGTTTATATGTAAAAGCCAAAATTAAACATGTTTACCAAATAAATTGTGTCTTTTCTTTGATTAAACTGCTTGATGCTTTTGGAGTACTTTTGTAAATTTTGAAATGGTCTTTAAATTACTTTAAAGGTGATGAAAAAATATTTATAATTTGTGTTGCAATGATGACTTTAGAGGTTTGGAATGACATGATGGTGAGTAAACGATGATATAGTTTTCAATGATGTATTCAGTGGGAAAATCATAGTCATCTAAATAACCTTGATAATTAATTAATTGGATTTAAAATAGACTAGTTTTAGTTAAATTTTAGCACATCAAACAGGAATACGTGGCAGAAAATGCTTGAAATTTCATGTCAACTACCCATTTGCTCTCTCCAGCATGCTTGGCTAAGAATGTTTCAGATGGAAATGATTCCTTAGGAGCCGCCTAGTCATGACCCCTTTTGATTAACTTAAACAGCAGTTGCCAGAGAGGAGAAGTCCTTGAGCTCCTGATGTAGAACTCTCTACCTCATTCTCCTGTAGCCACAAGACATGTTCCAGAGATTCATCCATTTATCGCCACAGTAGATTACATGTTTGCTGCCAGTGTTTTAAGTAAAAAATAGTGAATTAGCAGCCATTTACACAACTTGTGTTCTTGCATTCAAAATAAAATTGAATACAATCCAGAAGTCTTGTGGGTTATTTATTGCAGAGTGAACTGTTTTTCACTCAATATGTTTAAATTTGCTAAAAGGGTATTTAGCAAAATGACGGAACAGTCAGTGAAATTACTTAAATTGTTTGTAGCACCTTTAAAATAATAGTTCAGTGTTTTTACAATTAGCAATGTCAGGTTATCATTTTATGTGGTAATACGCCACAGAGATAGACATGGTAATGTCATGAAGTATGGTATTTGCACTGTTTTGTCATGGGAAATTGATTCTTATGAATCAAAATTGTGGCACTGGTTGTTATTAAAAATCTGTTAGCATGTGGGAGTGTTTAATACGATACAGTGGAAAAACACAGTATTGGATTTATGTGGTGCCTGGGGTTTGCTAATGAACATCATAACTCCAGCAAGGGGAGGAGGTCTAATATGATGCTGATGCTTCCTGACTTGCAGCCATGATAAAGTGTGCCAATTACACATGAAGGCCACAGCATTGGGAGTGCCTGGATCTCACTGCTGATCTGTGAAATCAGAGTCATACAAGCACACACAGACACAGCAATACACACACAGGAACACGCACAGAGTGATACATGTACAGTTAGCTGTGTAAAGTTTCCATCTGTGAGTTTAATGCTCTGCTGAAATGCCACTTCCTAGTCATGGCCCCAGGGCCGCTACACCTGGAGTTGCCATGGAAGCAAAGTCACGATTGAGCAGAATATTGATCAGGTGTAAGAGTAGATGTTCATGCACACACACCACATGGCTATGATGAAAGAAACATATTCCTGATGAAATTTCTCTCAAGACAATTAAATAGAAGAGATATTGTATCTCAATGGGACCTTCCTGGTTAAACAAATAAAATAAATAAATAAATAAAAAATAAATCTTGAAAAGATACATGAACATGGAAATGTGAGTGTTCATTCAATTTTCCCTCCAAAGGATTTTCAAAGAGTTGAACGGTGTACAAGTTGAAAATAATGGTCGTCTAGAATGCATATTTTGAGGCCAAAGGAGCTTTCACAGTAATTAATATATATGCTATAGGCTAACTTGACTGATGGCATTAAGTAATTTTAAATTATAAAAATTATGTTTTTTGTATATAATAAAATGTAATATATACAACAATTACTGTAAGTATTATGTTTAATAATATAATATAATATATATATATATATATATATATATATATATATATATATATATATATATATATATATATATATATAAAGCAGAATGTTTAAAAAATATATAGAAGTTTATCAAACTGAAGAATAGAATAAATCAGTAACATAGGCATAGCATAGGCATTAGTTATGCCACTTGGAACACACTCCTTGATATTGCAGTGAACAGTTTCCTATGATTCTTTGCACTCTGCTGGTGAGCTGTTTTGACCACTTATATGTAAATGCAGTAAATAAGCAACTGCAGTAATCCTCACAAACATCAAAATTCACATAAGCTTATTTTTTACTTTTAAAAACCCAACACTTTGCAATGACCTTCAGGACAAGAGGGCAAATAAACCTTCATAGCTTACTCAGAATAAAACTACACTTTATTGTGCAGAATAAGAAAGGATGATTAACTCAGCAAATTTCCACACCACTGCCGCTCTCATTCAAAAACTAATTATGAAGCTTTGCATTTCTGTCAGGACTCCCACAAGGAGGAACAGTTTGGTGTGTTCCAGCGACAGGCTCCAATGACACACTGCTATGATCAGGTTTCTCTGATCCTCTGAGGAGAACAGGACAATCACGCAGGCGTGAGATGTTCAAACAAACACAAATAACAAGGGGAAGAAAAAGGATCTTAACACAGGAATCCCTTTGTGACCTTGCACTGTAAAATAACTATGTTGCTGGCGGAGCAAATATAAACAAAAAAGAGAGACAAATTATGTCTGAAATATAAGCTTGATATTTTTCAAACAACTGTTGCATACAAATAACATTACTCTTTAAGTCATGCTGATGTACTTAATAAAAATTGGGTCTGAGAATATAATGACTGTGCATAAAAGGAAAATGTATGCCCCATCATGAAAATGACATTCAGACAGTAATGACTACAGACTGATAAGCAGCATAAATCAAAGATTTTGCATTCAAAACTTTATCAGCTAGTTTCCTTAATTCGCATGCGATTAAACATTGAAATCAAAAGGACATTTGATGTGACAGAATGTTCAACTGTCTGTCCCAAATAAATTTTTTGAAGTGTGCCATCAACATTTGTTTATATTTATAACAATAAGCTGGTCAGTGAAAACACTGGAAATCTTAAAAAGTCAAAGGGAATTAACAAATCACAGATTACACTACATTTTACAAAATGTCCCAACTTTTTAGGAATTGGGGTTTTACTTGAGAACTCTCCTGTGACCACAAGGAGTAAGTGTCCATCAGCTTTGTACTTAAGAAGTTCTATGTCATTTGCTAATTTTTCGGTCTCTATTTTTTACTTTTTAGACACTTCATAGTAGGGAAGTAGGCATATTCAAACACAGAAATAAAAGGTAGATCGCAAAATTATATTTTAGCTAGGCAGGGGCAGGTTAAGCATCCAACTTTCTGTCCAATATCTCCAAACACATAATATCAATGAAACAAACAAATCCTGCTCCTCATACATTAACACATGTCCTTTGTCCCGAGTTGTTCATGTGTGCTAAAGGTTATGGCATGCAACATTGTAGAGCTGAACAGGTGGTGATTGTGGTCCAATGAGAGTTCTGCTGTGTGCTGCTCAGAGATTGATTATCTTCCCTGAGCAGCAGCACACTGTCGCCCAGTGCCTTCATTAGCATATCATCTGCATAATATCTGATGTGCATTTGCATGCTCAACAATTCAGCCCCTCCCCTTAGGCTTGCCTATTGATATAGTCCACACATGCTACAGAACTGTTAAGCAAATAGGCCTTTATATAATTTCCCATGTGTATAAATACTTTGCGATGTCTTGGCATATTGATGAATCCCTTTCTAAAAAAGCAGATATTATTTTTAATAAATATTTTATAATAACTAAATATTTAATATGTACACCACATTTACACCATTGCTAACATTATGGGGAAACACCTTTCTCCAATAATTACCTAAACAAACTACACAATGACCCTGTCGCTTCCCTTCTGTGTTCCAGTATTTCTAAAATGTTCTCTCCAGTCATCCAATGTGCATGAAACCCATGCCATGTGCCAGGCCCACATTTATGCAGAGGCTGCGCTTAATGAGACAGTCTGCCCTTACTGTCACGGTTCATGAATTCACTCTCTCTCTTTCGTCTAGCGTGCTGTTGTGTGTATGTGTGTGTGTGGGCGTGGTCACTGATCAGCGATGATCAGCAGCGCCAGCTGGTTTCAATTGTTTGTTCCTATATAAGTTCAGTAACTGGTGTTTCATGTTGTCAGATCGTTGTTTCTCCCCGGTGTGCTCCCGTGCTGTTGCTGAGTCCTTTGTTCCTGCCTAGTCTTCCTGTCTTCGTCGTTCGTTCCTGGATCGTCACTCTACACTGGATTACAGCTTCTTCACGAGGATTACTCACTCACCGGGATTCAAGGGATCGTCACTGGACCGAGCACCACCACCTGTTGTTCACCGAAGTCCCTGCCTCATCTGTCCATCAGCCTTGTGTCCGCCCGCCTGTGTCTCCTGTGATCTTGCTCATTACCTGACCTTTTTTGCTGTTTGTCAATAAATACGCCTTGCGTTTACATCCTGTGTCTGTCATACGTTACAGAACGATCTGACCCTTATGGATGTAGCAGGCACTTCTACGTGGGACGAGTTTGCGGCTCGAAGTATCGCTAGAATGGACACCCAGGAGGAGAACATCTCCCTCACAGGGAGGGCGGTCCAAGCGCTTGTGACGCAGGTGTCCGAGCTCACCCAGCAGATACAACAGCTCCGAGTCTCCACTGCCCCACCCACACCGCCAACTCCACCCCCTCTTCCAGAGCCACAGCCGCGGCGTGAACCGAGACTACCGACACCCGAAGATTATTCAGGTGAACCAGAGTTTTGCAGAGCTTTTCTGACCCGATGTTCTATGTACTTTGCACTACAGCCTCAGACGTTCAACCAAGAGCGATCCAAGGTGGCGTTTGTGCTGACGCTACTCTCCGGCCGGGCGGCTCTCTGGGGAACGGCGGTGTGGGAGGATCAAGACCCTTGCTGCGCCTCGTTCCAGGCACTCTCCGAGGAGATGAGGAGGGTTTTCGATCAGGCGGTGGCGGGTAGGGAGGCGGCCAGCCTACTCGCCGATCTTCGCCAAGGTCACGGTTAGATGTCGGAATATTCCATCCAGTTCCGCACCCTGGCTGCAGAGTGCCGATGGAACGAGGAGGCGCAGTGGGACAGATTCCTGCATGGGTTGGCTGACCGTATTCAGAGGGAGATTTACATGCTGGACCTTCCTACTAGTCTCAATGGACTTATCGAATTAGCACTTCGAGTAGATGCTCGGCTGAACAGAATGGGCTGTTTCCAACAAGATCATCCAGTTCACGGCATGGAGACCCGATGTTCTGAATTCCTGGATACGGTCAGCCCCTCTTACAATCCGGAACCCATGCAGGTGGGTAGAGCTCGGCTTTCCCGGGAGGAGAAGGAACGGCGGAGATCCCACGGACTGTGCCTTTACTGCGGGAGGGCGGGCCACTTCATCCACTCATGCCCGTTAAAAGACCAAGCCCAGTAGTGACTATGAGGCTACTATCGGGCAGGATCTCCACCGGGAAGACCAGATCCTCACCATCATCATCTACTCTCCTTCCGGTAAGACTAAGGTGGGCAACCAACACTCACGACACCCAGGCTTTATTGGATTCAGGGGCAGAAGGTAATTTTATGGATATTGAACTGGCTCACCATCTCCACATTTCTACCACCCCTCTCACATACAAAATTGCTGTCAATGCTCTCAACGGACAACAGCTCTCCAACATTACACATGCCTCTGAACCCATTACTCTCATCACGTCTGGCAACCACACTGAGACAATAACATTCCTCCTCATAATCTCACCTCTGGCACCCATCGTACTTGGTCATCCTTGGTTCACACAACACAATCCCAGAGTCGATTGGGGGCACAACACCATTTCTATGTGGAGTAATAAGTGTCATGAGTCATATCTGGTGTCTGCGTGTTCGTCTGTACCTGTGCCTGTTTTCCAGAAGGAGGTGGTGAATTTATCTAACGTGCCCGAAGAGTACCAGGACCTGAGAGAAGTGTTCAGTAAGTCTCGTGCTGCTTCTCTTCCTCCACATCGTCCCTATGACTGTGCTATAGACTTAGTACCAGGTGGGTCTCCGCCCAAGGGCAAGTTATATTCACTTTCTGTTCCAGAGATGGAGGCTATGGAGAAATATATTTCTGATTCTCTAGCATTCACATTCATTAGACCTTCCTCATCTCCAGCGGGGGCGGGGTTCTTTTTTGTGGGGAAGAAGGATGGGTCTCTGCGACCGTGCATTGATTATCGAGGGTTGAACAACATCACGGTAAAGAATACTTATCCTTTGCCGTTGATGTCTTCAGCTTTCGAACGATTGCAAGGAGCATCTATCTTTACAAAATTGGATTTACGTAACGCTTATCATTTGGTTCGCATAAGGAAGGGAGATGAATGGAAGACCGCATTTAATACCCCCAGAGGGCACTTTGAATACTTGGTTATGCCCTTCGGGCTCTCCAACTCGCCCGCGGTCTTCCAAGCACTCGTCAATGAAGTGTTGAGAGATATGGTTGATCAATTCATATATGTTTACCTGGATGACATATTGATCTTTTCCTCTTCTCTCCAGAAACACGTTCAGCACGTCAGACGAGTGCTTCAGAGGTTGCTAGAGAATGGGCTTTTTGTCAAGGCGGAGAAATGCGTATTTCATGCATAGTCCGTCCCCTTTTTAGGGTACATCGTCTCGTCTGAGGGAGTGCGTATGGATCCTGACAAGATTAAGGCTGCGATAGATTGGCCAAGTCCAGATTCCCGTAAGGCCCTACAGAGGTTTCTGGGATTCGCCAATTGTTATCGACGTTTTATTCATAACTTCAGCCAACTAGTCGCTCCTCTGACCGCCTTGACCTCCCCCAGAACGACGTTCAGGTGGTCCGATACAGCAGAAGCTGTATTTGCCAAACTCAAGAGCCGCTTCGTTTCGGCTCCCATCCTCGTTGCCCCTGATCCATCACGGCAGTTCGTGGTGGAGGTCGACGCGTCAGAGGTGGGGGTAGGAGCAGTTCTTTTTCAACGATCTGCCACAGACGATAAGGTTCACCCTTGCGCGTTTTTTTCTCATCGTTTATCTGCTGCCGAACGTAATTATGACATTGGTAACCGGGAGTTGTTGGCAGTCAAGTTAGCACTGGAGGAATGGCGGCACTGGTTAGAAGGTTCTGGGGTACCTTTTATCGTTTGGACCAATCACAAGAACCTAGAATACATTAGAACTGCTAAAAGACTCAACTCCAGGCAGGCTCGATGGGCACTTTTTTCAGTCGTTTTGACTTTTCTCTTTCGTACCGCCCGGGTTCCAAAAACATCAAACCCGATTCCTTATCTCGTATTTTTGACCATTCCGAACGCCCGTCTACTCCCGAGTGTATTTTACCCGAGACATTAGTGGTCTCCACTCTCAGATGGGAGGTCGAATCGAGGGTCATGAAGGCCTTAGAAGGGGTAACGCCTCCGCCCGATTGCCCATCGAACCGGTTATTTGTGCCTGAGGAGTATCGGTCTGAAGTCATTCAGTGGGGTCATTGCTCCAGTATAGCTTGTCATCCAGGAGTTAATCGTACCAGTTTTTTGGTTAAGCAACGATTCTGGTGGCCGTTAATGGCTCGTGATATCCGTAGTTTTGTTTTGGCTTGCTCGGTTTGTGCCACTGGTAAGACGTCCAACCGACCCCCTGATGGGTTACTACAACCGCTGTCAGTCCTTTCGAGACCCTGGTCCCACATCGCGCTAGATTTTGTCACCGCCCTCCCGCCCTCCCAGGGCAAGACTGTCGTTTTGACGGTCGTGGACTGGTTCTCGAAGGCGGCTCATTTTATCGTCTTGCCCAAATTACCTTCAGCCAAGGAGACAGCGGTTGCTGTCATAGATCATGTCTTTCGTTTACATGGCCTCCCGATGGACGTGGTCTCCAACAGGGGTCCCCAATTTGTGTCCAAATTTTGGCAAGAGTTTTGTAGATTATTGGGGGCAACGGTTAGTCTCTCTTTGGGGTTTCATCCCCAAAGCAATGGTCAATCAGAGAGAGCCAACCAAGATCTGGAGAGAGTGTTGCGATGTTTGGTTTCCAAGAATCCTTCCTCTTGGAGCCAACAACTTTCTATGGTGGAGTACGCCCATAACTCGTTACCAGTGTCAGCTACGGGCCTTACTCCGTTTGAGTGTAGTTTAGGTTACCAGCCACCAGTTTTTGCCAGTACGGAATCCGAAGTCGCGGTCCCCTCCGCTCACGCCTTCGTCCAGAGGTGTCACCACACTTGGACTAGAGCCCATGAGACTCTCCTCCAAGTGGGGGCGCGCACCAAGGCCAAGGCCGATCGCCACCGGTCAAAGCCTCCCGTATACGTCGTCGGTCAAAAAGTGTGGGTTTCTACTAAGAATATTCCTCTCCACTCCGTCTCTAATAAGCTTGCCCCAAAATTTATTGGCCCGTTTCCTGTCACCAAGATCATTAGTCCGGTGACAGTCCGCCTCAAACTTCCTCCTACGTACAGGAGAATTCACCCTGCCTTCCATGTATCCAAAATCAAACCCGTGTTTTGGGCACCTATTAATCCGCCTGTCCCGGTTCCTCCCCCGCCGCGTCTCGTAGATGGGGAACCTAATTATTTGGTTAGTCGTATTCTGGACTCGAGAAGGAGGGGACGCGGATTTCAGTACCTGGTGGACTGGGAGGGTTACGGTCCGGAGGAGAGAAGTTGGGTTCCCGCTAGAGACATTCTGGATCACTCTCCGATCGATGATTATAATCATCAGGTAAGTCCGCCAGGGAACGCCAGGAGGCGTTCTTAGGGGAGGGGGTACTGTCACAGTTCATGAATTCACTCTCTCTCTTTCGTCTAGCGTGCTGTTGTGTGTATGTGTGTGTGGGCGTGGTCACTGATCAGCGATGATCAGCAGCGCCAGCTGGTTTCAATTGTTTGTTCCTATATAAGTTCAGTAACTGGTGTTTCATGTTGTCAGATCGTTGTTTCTCCCCGGTGTGCTCCCGTGCTGTTCCTGTGTCCTTTGTTCCTGCCTAGTCTTCCTGTCTTCGTCGTTCGTTCCTGGATCGTCACTCTACACTGGATTACAGCTTCTTCACGAGGATTACTCACTCACCGGGATTCAAGGGATCGTCACTGGACCGAGCACCACCACCTGTTGTCCACCGAAGTCCCTGCGTCATCTGTCCATCAGCCTTGTGTCCGCCCGCCTGTGTCTCCTGTGATCTTGCTCATTACCTGACCTTTTTGCTGTTTGTCAATAAATACGCCTTGCGTTTACATCCTGTGTCTGTCATATGTTACACTTACTGTAAGGTCATGAGTTTCAGGATGCTGAGCTCTTGCACTTGCGCTGAGTGACGAGCCAACTCCATGTTCTCTCCCACCCATGGCTTCGATGTGTTCTCAGGAAGCATGTAGGAAAAAACAGTGGAGCCACAGAGCCAAGAAGGAGGTTCACAGTGATGAGATTAACTTGGTTCAGGTCCTGGGTGCCTCTCCCTCTCTTAATTCTGCATCCTCAAATGGTCCACATCCTCACTACATCATGTATCCTAATTTTGTTTAATGAACTCCAGCTGGTCCAAAATGCAGCAGCTAGAGTTCTTACTAGAACCAGAAAGTATGACCATATTAGCCCGGTTCTGTCAACACTCCACTGGCTCCCTATTAAACATTGTATAGATTTAAAAATCTTGCTTATTACTTATAAAGCCCATTTTGGAATGGGTTGTCCCTATTCTCTTAATAAGCAATGGTCGTAACGTTCAATAAACCAATCAGAATGTCATCTCCCATTACCTTTAAGAGCGAGATGCGCTCGTGCCAAGGCAGATAGCTATTTAAATGGCGGAATTTGTTGGCGGAAAAGCTGAATGCTTCTCAAGTGAAGAAACCGATCTGCTCCTGCGCAAGTTAAAGTGCGCGAGCAGATCATCTATGGGACAAGCAGGAATCCACCAAAGGTAAAGAAGGCATGGGATGAAGTTGAATTTCATTCATCATTATAAGTAGTAATAGGCTGAATTGCAAATAGGTAGCCTAATTCTAATACAGGCAATGACTATCTTTCATTACATTTTTATATTTATGTAGCCTACACAATAATATTATTTTAAACTGTAATCCTTTTGTTTTCAATATTTGGCATGTTTTTGTGATGCGCATCCCTGTGTGTAATATGCAAAGTCAACACACACTGTGGACCCGCCCAGAGGCGCATTTTCTACCAACGTGCTCTTTAAATAACAAAAACAATTGCGCCATTGACTTTATACTTTAGACCAGGTTTGAGCTGGTCTATGGCGCAGTCTATTTTCAGCTCCTTAAAATATCAATCGCAACCTAGTATGGTAAGGGGCGTTACATTTCCAATCTGCATACAACTCACTTTTCGGAACAATGTACTTTGTAAAAATTGACATTTTTCAGAAAGGCAGGGAATAGGGAAGGATTGTTTAAACCACATAAACACATTGCATGAAACCAAATAAACAAAATAATGTTCTTTTACCAACTCCATATGACCCCTTTAAAGGGAGGAACATTCTCATTTAGACAGCATGTGATTGGAAAATATGTGGACATGCCCATGAAAACCAGATGAATAATTAATTATTTTGATCTGTATCCCAAGGAAAATAAAGAAAATTGTAATTGTTTTTTCTGCTAAAAGAACCCTAGAATGGCTTCAAAGCTAACAGACTAAAAGCCTCAAAACTTAGATTTTTTTGTCTAATTAGGTCATTATGAACAAACAATTGCACAAAGATAAAAAAAAAAATGGAACGCAAAAAAAAAGAGTAAAAGGAAGAAAAGTACATTTCAACTGATCGTTTAGAGATGTTAAGATGTTCATGGGAAAGAGAGATGGAGAAAGTGCATTAGCTGAGTGAGCAAGAAATCAATAACTGGCAAAATCCCATTGCTGGGAAGACAGTGACTGAGCAGAGCATAGAGATGAGATGAGGAACAAGAGAGAAGTGAGGCTGAAAAATAAATTAACCAAAAAAACAAAAAACAAATGAGGAACCAAAAGTGAAGTAGGAAGGTTCTGATGCCAGAATAACTATTCAGAGGGAATTGTTTTTTAAATAGCATCTGTGTTACAATTATTAACAGAGGAAATCAGTAGTTTCATGCACTGATTTGTAAATATCCAAATATAAGTGAATAATGCACAAATAATGCACGCATGTTTGTGGTTTATGAGTGTCTGTAATGTTACAGGTTGCTAAAGGCATATTGTGTTTATGAATAGTGCAAGTCATGTTACATAAGCACTGACACACACTGGAGCAATGAGAAAGAGATGAATTTAGTTCCTGTCCACAGCATATGGAAGAACATAATGGCTTCCTACACCCCATATAAGAGCACAGACAAAAATATTATGTGCTATGGTATATGGTAAATGGAACTTAGTTTAATTTAAGTTAGAAGGGAATTGAAAGGAAGAAATACTTAAAGGATCTATAATTATTAGAATTACTAAATAATAATAATAATAAAAAAAAATCATATTAGTTTTCGAGAAACGGAGACTTTGTTTTTAAATCATAATATACACTGTAATATATACTATACCTATTTTACTCTTTACTATACACTGAATAATAGAACTGCCACAACTAATCATTAATAGTCATAATAAAAATAAATCAACAATATATCAGTTAATTATTGATTATCAGTTTTCAATAATCAACAATAAATTATTGTTAATTATTAAGTACAGACTTCACTCAGTGTAAATAATATTCGATTAAGCTTACTTCAAGCTGCCTTGAAGGACAGGAGCTCATCTTTACAGACTGAGACGATCGAAGGTCAAATATTATTTACATATTTAGTAATACAAAGCACGGCATATTGCATACAAATCACCGCGAGAGCTTTCCAATATGCGCGCCACTGAGTGACGTCTGTACTTCCAGGTCAAAGAGCACCTGTCCATCAAAAGCTCACCATCCAATCAGAGTAGATCACTGTTAAGCCCACCCCCAAGAGAGGTTTGTGTCAAAACACCAAATGAAAAACTGTGGTAATGCATTTAGAATCCACGATAAGCGAAAACGAATCTTTGAAAAACATTAACAAAGAATGAAGCATAGTTGAAGAGCCTGTTAAATTTGTGCGACTGAGTTCATTTTTTTTCATTTTCATTGTGTTTTTCTTCTTTTGTAATGGCATATTTTTGATAGTTTCTGAAAAAGTTACGTTCAGTTTTATAAAGTTACGTTCATTTTTTCTGAAGCAAATAGAATTCCATCATTGTTTGGAAGACAACATTGGCCAAAACCCTTTATATAGCTCAAGTATGCAAACCTATTTCCCACATACACTGTAAATACTGTTAAACACTGTTTATATTTTTTTATATTAAAAGTACAATTTTCAAATAAAAGACATGGCAACATGACCGTTTTGTATTGTATGTGTTTATATGTGTTAAGGGCTTTTTTGTAAACTGAATTCATGACAAAGAACTGCAGATATTATGAAAATCTATCAATAAACACACACACTTGTTTCTCACTCTGCGCCAACACAGTCTGCAGAATGAAATAGCTCTTTGCGTGTGTTTGTTTGTTCACTACTCCCTGCTGTGTGTGTGTGTGCACTTGGAAGGGTTAAATGCAGAGTACAAATTCCAGTTATGGGATATCACACTTGTCAACATGTCACGTCCTTTCCTTTTTTTTCCCAATAGACTGTAAAATGCATACTCTTTGCTACATTATACCAATGTATTGGAAGATTCAGAGTGATTGGTGATTCAGAGGGTCTGTTGTCTTTTTGATGTGGTTTGATGTGTGCATGCATCTAACGAATCCCAGTCCTAAAAGAAGGGGATTTTTGTATAAATTCACACATAAATCTAGAGCACCGAAAAGTACAGAGAAGAAAAGAGAGGGAGAAAATAAGAGATAGAGATAATCTTTGTTTATAGGCAGAAACTTTGAGGGGATAATTAGTAAGACTGAGCACTGAGGACTGGGGCCAAAGAGTGAAACACTAAAGCTCTGAGCAGAGATTATCTAAACTAGAGCTGAACTTCTCCTGACTCTTCTAATCACTTCTCAAAGATGGCTAGTCACATAGCATATCTCTCAGACTGCAGTAGCCAGCTAGCCCACCCAGCCCCAGTCACTTCAAACTTTAGTTTAGTCTTGTGCAGGCTCTAGATTAGCTCTGAGCAGAAGCCCGTTTGGATGACCTTCAGCCACCCGTAATTTCATTATCTTTAGCACCAGCACACTGATTCTCAGCCATCATCCTAATCTAATAAGGTCTTCTCATCTCAATAAAACATAAGTAGAGAGTTGGTGAAGTTCTGATTTAATTTTCTTCCTCCAGTACATAAAAGAAATATGTTACGATTGGCTGTCTCTTCCATTATCTGCTATGTATGGGATTGCTAGTACAGTATAATTTGTTAATTTACGTAAATGATTTGGCTTCTTTACTATTTGTATTGATTGAAAGTGTATAGAGAGGACAGGAAAAGTGTCTAATGTGGTGTCAAAACAGCTTAAAGCTGTCAGATTGAAGCACAGAAGCGCAGAATGTTGACAAGCCAATCAGCTCACAGCTGCACCTAAATGCACTTTATTTTAACGGCAATCCATCAAAAATCTAATATTTTAAAACAGCTAAATAATTTTACACATAATCTTAGCAGTGTATATTTGGAGCATCAAAATCCCAGCAGTCTCTAGTATTTTGGCTACATTAAAAGCACAAATTCAAACATTTGCTTCAGTTTTAAAACAAATTGTCCATCAATATTCTATTGTGAAGTATGTTTGTTTGCTTCCAATTGCATTGTGTATTACAGTACACAGTTAATTGGAAATAGCGTTTTTTTTTTTTTGTAAACACAAGTCAATGCCACAAAACCTTTGCACAACCCACAAGGACACACCTCTGAATTGTTCACATTTTGACAGATAAATAAAAATTAATAAAAGGTTAGCGATGACAGCAAAGAGATCCAACAGGTCAAGTTTATATGAAAGGTTCTGTCTCAGCGTTTCTGATTTTAAAGCATAAATATTTGGTGGTGTTGTAATACACTCGACCTGTCCCAGGAGTCACTGACTCAGCCCAAAACACAAGCACTGTCTGAATTATATACCTACAATTTTCAAACACTAGTCTGTTCACACACTCAGCAACATGATACATGGGTCACTGCAACATTATACTTCTCAGAAATCACTGCGAATTAGACGATTCATGCATTTTGACTGCAAAAACTAGTATCTTGATCAGCAAAATATAAGTGAAATATTTAAACATCCTTAAAGTTAGAAAAGGCATTGCTAATGAGGCCTCCTGAGATAATAAGGAAAGCATGCAATACCTTTATTTCTGCCTACACAGAGGTTGAGAAGGTTCCACAGATACAAACAGCAAGGGAGATGTCAACATAAAGGACAGTCGGAAAGAAAGAGAAAGGAGGATGAGAGTTATTTGCGCGCAAACACACACACACACACACACACACACACACACGCAAACACACACACACACACACATACACGCATTCAGGACAAATTTGCATGCACTTGAGGAAAATATGAGCATTGCATATGAGCACACTATAGTATCTGACTTGATTTTTCTTAGAAGTCTTTGTACTACATGATCAATACTGATTTAATTGCTTCTCCATCCATTTCACTTGAATTGAGGTGGGGAAAAAAGCATGTTAGTGTTTTTCATAATAACAGATGCTCAGGGACAGAGTTTGGCACAATTTTTTATTTCTGGTCTAGAAGACAGGCATATGTTGATTCATATATTCAGCTGATTCTTTCTACATAAGGAATAACCTATTCTGTCTCTGGTTCAGAGGCTTTCATGTCAGGATATAAGTTTTTGAATTAAGGACAAATAATGGATTCACGTCTGCATCGCTGTCTATCTCCACTGAGAACCCACTGTACATGCACCCAAAAAAAGTGTAAATTTCTGTGTCAAGTGACCTTAATTAGTAGGTGGGATTTGCTGTGAATAGGCTGCATTTTTATTTTATTTTATTTATTATTATTATTGTTGTTATTATTATACAATGAGAATAATTAGATACACTAGATAACCAATTATAAAACGTACAGGTGCATCTTAAAAAATTATAATATCATGGAAAAGTTCTTTATATAATTTATTTTTTGTAACCTTATTATATTCTAGAGTCATTGCACACAAACTGAAATATTTTAAAGGTAATATATATTTTTTTTTTTGTCTTGATTTTTTTTTAACTTCTGATGGTTATGACTTACAGCTTAGGAAAATGTAGAATTCACTATCTCAAAATAATTTAATATTTTCTCAAAAATCAATCAAAAAAAGATTTAGAAAACAGAAATGTTCAAGATCTCCAAAGCAGGTTTAATAATGCACTCAATACTTGGCTGGGGCTCCTTTTGCACTAATTACTGCTTCAATGCTGCATGGCATGGAGGCGATCAGCCTGTGGTACTGTTGAGGCATTATTGAAGCCCAGGTTTCTTTGATAGCAGCCTACAGCTCCTCCGTATTGTTTGTCAGATGTTACTTTTCTTCCTCTTCATAATACCCCATATATTATCTGTTAGAGATCATATAAAACTGTACTCAAGTAAAAGTAAAAGTACTTCTAGAAATATTTACTCAAGTAAAAGTAAAAGTAAAAGTACTAGTCTTGAATAGTTACTTGAGTAAGAGTAAAAGAGTATTGGATAAAAAATCTACTCAAGTAGTTAGTTACTAGTTACTTTGGGTCATATATACTGAGCCTATTTTTATTTAGATATATAGATAAAATGTATGTAATGTATGTGTGCGTGTATAAATGTATATATTTCATCAGCCTTTACTCCAATTTATGTAATTTATTATAAAACCCTGTCTGTTTACTTAAGTAACAGATACAGGTGTTATGCCATAACATATTTTTAATACGGCTGACTTTATATTAAATGTGAATTTAACATTGAAAGTTAATGTGATATAAATATTGCTACTAATCTTTCATTGTTCAGAAAGAGAGCAAATAACATTTACATTATTAAAGATAGTTTTCACTGACTAGATTTCAATCACTCTCAGAAACTCCCATTAAAATCACTGAAACTGTTAACACTGTGAAATCAATATCTTAATTAAAGATTCGTACACACATCTGCACTTTGTTGTTTCTGACGAGAGAATTCGCCAGAAAGAGGTATTCAGTCAGTGAGCGAGTGAAGGAAGCACCGGCATTTCAGCGATGACTCATCTGAACACCTCTGATTGGTCAATGCTTTAATAAGCTCAACAGAATCATGTGTGATTGGTTATAATGCGCAGTGCTGTAAAAACACATCTATCTCTGGCTCAGCGCCAGCAAGCGATCACAGATCTGAATTTAGCAGCCGATAATATGACTCGCTGAACGTACTTGCACCAGTGTGATTGTATTAAAATTAATAAAATCTTAATCGGCTATTTTTTGTCTTTTGGAAGCTGCATTCAACTTGACTCCCCTCTGTTATAAGCCACACACATACAACAAACTAATGTCACAGTGGTATCGTGTACTATAATCGAATGTAGCCCAAGTTATTACCTGTTAAACAGTAGACAGCACACGCGGTGTTCATCTAATAAGGATCTCCATCGCTAGCAAATAATAACCTTTGCAGATTTCAATTCAGTGCAGTTCCAGCCACGTTTTCAACGCTCTTTCTGTTCTTAAACGTTACAACTCCGAGTGAACCACTTCAGACGCTCAGCGCGTGTGGCAGGGAACTGAACGACTCATTCAAACTGATTCATGAACCAATTCACTCGTTTGCCAATTGGTTTGATCAAGCCTTTGAACAGAATTGACTCAAAAGAATGAATCATTCGCGAATGGGCATCGCTCATTGCCCAGAGAAAAGTAGACGGCGCGTTTGGATCAAACTGAAGCATTTATAACATTTATTGCCTTAAGATAAAGTAACGAGAGGAGCGTCGCCCACAGTAACGAAGTAAAAGTACAGATTTTTCCCCAAAAATTTACTCAAGTAAGAGTATAAAGTACCCATCTTTAAATATACTCCGAAAAGTATTCGTTACCCCAAAAAATTACTCAAGTAAATGTAACGAAGTAAATGTAACTCGTTACTACCCACCTCTGTGGTTTCGGGACTGTGGGCAGGTCCTAAAGTCCTGCTGCAAAATGAAATCAGCATCTCCATAAAGCTTTTCAGCAAATGGAAGCATAGAGTGCTCCAAAATCTCCTGGTAGATGGCTGCATTGACTTGGTAAAACATTTACTTGATAAAACACAATAGACTTATACCAGCAGACGTCACGGCACCCCAAATCATCACCAATTTTGGAAACTTCACACTGGACTTTGGATGCTGTGCCTCTCCAGTCTTCCTCCAGACTCCAGACTTTGATTTGCAAATAAAATGCAAAATGTACTTTCATCTGAAAAGAGGACTTTGGACCACTGAGCAACAGTCCAGTTCTTTTTCTCCTTACCCCAGATGAAATGCTTCGGGTTTTTTTTTTATTTTATTTATTTTTATTTTATTTATTTTTTATTTTTTTGGTTCAGGAGTGGCTTGCTTGGTTCTAAGAATGTGACAGCTGTAGCCCTTTTCCTGAAGACGTTTCTGAGTGTGGTGATTCAGTCCCTGTGAAGATCTCCCAAGTTCTTGAATGGACAATCTTCCCAAGGCTGTGGGTCATCCCTGTTGCTTGTGCACCTTTTCCTACCACACTTTTTCCTTAGACACATATATATATATATATATATATATATATATATATATATATATATATCATGTAATGTTTCAGTTTGTGTGCAATATATCTAGAATATAAGAAAGTGTGCTTTAAAAAAAAAAAATATATAATAATAATTGTAAAAAAATAAAGACCTTTTCCATGATATTAAAATTTTTTGAGATGCACCTGTAGCTATTTACAGTAACTTATCAAGCATGGAAATTTGGTAATTTTAAACATCAACTCAAGATATGTTGATATAATATATCCATTACAGAAGCAATATACTTTTCTTTAATACACTAAAATGAATTACCAAAAATATCACTTCAATATTTTCCATTGGTCATTGCTTAAATTCATGACAGACATCATGTGACATCATTTGGACCCATTCGTATGACAGGAAGGCAAGCACATAATCTCATTCCAAAATTCTTATGTTTCTACAAATTGTTTTGTTGACTACATTTGTCATGGTTGACGATTGAACTCTGTTACGAGGTCTATTCTAAGAAAAGAGATCAATCAAATATTTTTCTAGAAATATAAACCAATATTTGTTTTCAAACTGGTGACAGCCTAATTTAGGTTAAATTTCTTACTCTGTTATTTGTAACCCAGTTAACCATTTTCTTCTCCACTACTGTCACCTGCTCAGTTGGGGTTTTAAAAATGCACCTCATATTCAGTAATATTATCAGTTTGAATGCACTAACACTATTATCTTTTGTAGAGCTGATTTATAGTTGAACTTAGTTTTCTTCATGACAGAACTTTTCAAAATTCACATTGTTATTGAACTAAACTGAATCAACTAAACTCAGCTGAAAAATAACACTGTTTTCTTTTGAGCTACTTAACAGCTGAAATTGTTTTTGTTCAATAACTGAAGAACTTTGCAACATTAATATTGCATCTGTATTGTATAAAGCGCTACACAAATAAATGTGACTTTAGCGTTTTATTTTAATTAATTACATAGAACATAATTTTTGAACATGAATTTTAGTAAGAGGGTTGCAAAAGTTATATCATTTTGTTTTTGTTTAGAACATATTTTTATGATTCTTTAAATAATATTTAGATGAATTTTAAATGACTTTTTATTTTGTCAGACAATATTCTGTGCCCACTTAATGTAGATTGCTAGCTCATAAATTAAATCCACCAATATATACAAATATAAGACAAGAAAAAAAAGAAAAGAAAAAAAACCCTCATAACAGATCCTTCATACAGCTCACACTTAAAAAGCAAAACCTGTTTAAAAGGAATAATTCAATTAACAAGCACTTTTTCTTCCTTTCAGCATCACTCATTCAGAGAAGAGCTGTTCCGTTTCGCTTACGGATATATATTTATAGCTGCATAAGTAATTCTGCCAGTCTATAAATGATATCTAAGTGATATGGAGGGCAGATCGGTGATCATACATTACAGGTCAGTTGGCACTGCAGCAGCCTAACAGATGAGAGAGAATATAACTCGTTTTGACATCACGGAGAGAAACAACCATGAGAAAAAAGCACTCCTAACCTTACAGTTCACCGCAGTATCACAGAATGATATTACATAATTAAGCAGAAGAACCATAATCATGCAGTGTCACGAGGACAGAGCCAATCATAAAGCAGGATGCCATGCAAGGAGCTGTGAGCACGTGCAAGAGCAGACACAACAACAATGTAAACACATTGGAAAATGTGCACTGAGAGTATTGAGACTGAGCATACCTTGCGGAGACTTCACCATATGCGCGAACCCTTGGGAAAGAAAACGAGAGTGATAGACAGAAAGAGAAAAAACTTGAGAACACCAATACCAATATTCAGGTATTGTGACGACTCATGGTTTGCTGACAGACAAACCATGGCTATCACACTTAAGCTGAAGCTTTCTGCAATGAAAAAGCTTCTCTTACAGAAAAGATTTTGACAGCATTTTTATCTCCCTACTTCCAGGACAAAGGTGCTAACATTAATTAGGGCTGTCAATTATTTTATGATTTCATTACAATTTTGAGACAACATGCCTTTAAAATATCTTTATTTGGTGGCTTTATAGTAAATTACATAGTGATACAAATGGTTGGAGGACCTCTGTTATCACTATTATATTGCACTCTTATCAGCCAATCAGACTGGAGGACCAGAAAGTTTTGTATATATTTATTACAATTGTATTATTAAGAATTTAAGACAATTATTTTATATTTTAATATATTATAAAATGTAATTTATTTCTGTATGGTGAAATAAAAAACTATTTTTTTTAGCAGCTATTACTTCAGCCATTATTTCATGTCACATGATCCTCCAGAGATCATTTTAATATGCTGATTTGTTGTATAAGTAACATTATTATTATCAATGTAAACAATAGTTGCGCTGTTTCATATTTTTGTAAGAAACCATGATTTATTTTGTAGTATAATTATTATTTTTTTTTAATGAAATTAAAATGCTTTATAAAATGCTATATTAAAATGCTTTACTGTCACTTTTCATCAATCTAACACATCCATGCTGAATGAAAGTATTTAAAGAAAAGACATAACATTTTAATAATTGTATTGCCTTATGTGATATGATTATTGGTTTTTAATTTGATTAGTTAATCAGTATATAACGTAAAAAATAAATAAATAAATAAATAAATAGCTGATTGTCTGTAAGATTGACAGCCCTAAAATTAATAGATTATTGTAATATACTCAGAATGTGTCGCTTTCGCACCTACAGCCTTTACCATAAATGTATAAATTTGCACTTTCATTCCAGTATTTTCCCAGCTTTGAGGGTTTTATATCTTTGTCATTCAGAAATTTAGCTAATTGCTAATGCAATTACATTATGGCATTTACTTCTATCAGGTCATAGGAGTCAAAAATGTCATGTATATCTTAATTTAGGAACAAAAATTCCTTGTGCGTTCAGCTCCGAATAAATTATTTTTTTTATGTAAAGGTAGGGGTATTAATGATAGGATATATATATATATATATATATATATATATATATATATATATATATATATACATATATATATATATATATCCTGATGGATTTCTAAATTTCTAGAGTGCAAGATGTACTTTGTATGATCCAAACAATAAAATTAGATTAGTTTGACATATTTGAATTAACCATAAGTTTATATGGACTATGATAAAAAAAAATGGGATTTGTGCACAAGGTGTTTGGAGTCCTGTTTTATGCAATTATCAGGCTTCATGTGTGAAAGTGACTATTAAGTGAAGAACATTATTTTAATTCTCTGTATCTGAACTTTATTTGAGTTTATACAGTATGTGATGAGTTTCACAGACTAAGACTTACCAGGGGTTTTGTTGACAGCTTTTGAGAAGATGGCATAAAGTGGAAGGAAGACAGAAAGTTTAACTGTTAGACACACTTTTTCCTTTGCATGAAGGCTGTCATGCAAAAGTTTAATTGTCAGCTAAAAAAAAAAAAAAACATACTGTTTTGTCATGCAAGGGATCAGGACTGTCCCTGTGCATGTCTGTTAAAATAAATAAATAAATAAAATCCTGTGGGGAAAAAAGGTCTATAAAATCTGTTCCATTTTCTGAGAGAAACAGATTGACATTATTACTTCAAATCACTCCATCACTTCAAAAAATATTGCTGTAGTGTCCGGAATGCCACAGCGTTCCTCACATACTCTGGTTGAGGCCATAAATCCAAGCAGGTTACTAAGCCAGCTGTCCAATGTGGACCATGTGGATTTACAAGTTTGTGAGGTTTGTGGATTTCTGGACTGTGGACACAGAGAATTACTCTGACTGAAGTCTCATGTGTATAGCTATACAAATAAATCATCCACAGCTGGTTTTGTTTCTGAATAAACCTGTTTAAATGAATGCACACTGATTGCAAGAGAACAGCACAGTTCAACCAAATAACCACATACTGTAAAGCCTTAAACCAGGCCTTTCAGATTGTAAAGCTTACATGAATCATCTGAAAAATTTGAGAAACCAATTTAAATTAAAAAAAAAATTAATTAAAAAAATACTTCAATCTCAAGGCTAATTTCAAGGAGCCTGGCATATCTAAAAAGCTGAAGATAAAAGCAAAGCATACTGATGGACCGAGAAACTTCATGATCATATATATACATATGGGATTTAGAAAAAATTTTTTTTAGAATTGTATGATGAATTTATTAATTTTGTAAACAAAGGGACTTTGGATAAGTTGTTTTCTGCAAATTAAACCACAACCTAATCATTTATTTATTTATTTATTTTTATTTTCATGACAAGTTAGCATAAACTAATTTTAACCTACACAGCTGTCCCTGTCAGAGGCAGTTTATCATTAGGGCCATTGTTGAGCTTTTCACACTAAGCAATCAAAGAAACAGACATATTTTATAATTCCAAACATATTTTATAATTCCCAACATTTGCCATCTCAAAAGTCAAATCCAGGCCTCTTTATCATTTATCATCTGGATTTTCTGAAGGCCACGCAAAATCAGATATCTGAGAGTTAGAGACTTTTTTTTTGTCTCTTTCCTGTCATCCTTTCAGGTTTGAAACCAGAGGATGATCAGTTTATTTATTCAATAACAGCTGGTCTGCCTGGCTTATTACATTTACAAAAGGCTTTTAGGGCAGACTTGTCAGGCTCCACTATAGGATTCACTGGGTTTCTTAGCTTACAGCACTTTAGTAAATTCAGTTGACAGAGACAGTCTGATTTTTCATGTCTATGTTAAATTGGGAATCGACCCACACTGCTGGTCACCAGAATATGCTGTGTTCAGGATTCTGGGTTTTGGTATCCCCGTGCACCACTTGTTCTTTAGCTAGAGCAGGACCAAACAAGAACTGTCCCGATTGGACCGGTTCAGAGCACAACTATCAGGTTTAGGTTTAATTAAAAATTGGAATAATTTTCTCTTTCAAGAAACTTTCTTAATGATTCCTTAGACTTAATACTAACATATAAACCTTTCAAAGCCAATGGTATGCTTCTGTAGAAACCAGCTTGATTTCAGCTAAAGAGCTAAATAAACTACCCATAATCCTGAAGAGAGATCCACAAGTCACTAGTATGGGTAGATAAATCACAGCAAACAATTTCCATAGACTTGTAAAGTCCGCATGAAATGAAAATGTATCTATGATTCATCCCTGAATATGTTTTGTTTTAGATATGCAGCCTGGAATTGAACTACTGGTTTCGTCTGGTCAGAGGAGAACTGGCCCCCCAACTGAGCCTGGTTTCTCCCAAGGTTTTTTTCTCCATTCTGTCACCGATGGAGTTTCGGTTCCTTGCCGCTGTCGCCTCTGGCTTGCTTAGTTGGGGACACTTCATCTACAGCGATATCGTTGACTTGATTGCAAATAAATGCACAGACACTATTAACTGAACAGAGATGACATAACTGAATTCAATGATGAACTGCCTTTAACTATCATTTTGCATTATTGACACTGTTTTCCTAATGAATGTTGTTCAGTTGCTTTGACGCAATGTATTTTGTTTAAAGCGCTATATAAATAAAGGTGACATTGACATTAGATATTTATTTTTTACCTTGTAATTCTTTGTAACATCAAGCAGGTTATAACATCAACTTGACCTTCTTGAACTCTTTCTGGAGATGTATGCTGGACTTTTTAAATCTAAAGGAACCTATGACTTCCCTCTTTTTTAAGTGTTGTAGTACTCGAGTCCAAACAAGACAATATTTTCTTGGTCCTGGTCTTGCCATGGAGCATTAAGACTACGCCTTGACTTGGACTCTATACAGTACTCTAACACTGCAGGCACATTTTGTGGTATTTGCCACAAAATCATATGCACTTTTTTGAATGCACATATGCACATACCATTTTGTGGTATGTGCATATGATCCGCTCTCTGGATTAGAGAACAATATGTGTGCTGCAGATGTTTGTGTTACACTCATACAAAACCAGGCTTGTTCACTCCACACAAAATTATATTTACTGTCTGAATGGTTTAACCCACCTCAGTTCTCTTTCTCAACACACACTTTTCTGGTCTCGGGTTTGACATGCACTGGACTCTTAAATAAGCTGATCTTGACTATACTGCCTCCTTTGTCAACAAAATGGCTGCTTCTAAAACAATACCCATGCCTCCACTGTTAAATATAAACACAGAAGAGTTAGCAGAAGCGGATTTCCAGACAGTGTCACTTTGACTGGTTACTTGAAGCTTTGAGAGAGAGAAAGAGAGAGAGGAGAGGTGGGGGTATGGGGTTATCGCCCTCACGTGACCATATCCCTCTTGATGACACGCTGCACAGCTTTAATCCTTTGCTCTATTTTTCATCCCAAAAACTCAAATCCCAACATTTGCCTGCTTTGGGTCAAGAGACACAAATGCCCACTGCGCCTGAATCAGGTTGCAAGTCATTTTCCCCTTTTTTATTGACCTACTTTTGTAGTAAGATTATAGTAACTGTCATTTTTTCCATGTATATTTATTAATCCTCACAGTTAAGTCCACAGCGATTGTTTTGACTTTTTTTTTTAACATGTTGTTGAGCATTAATTGCTTTTTCTTTTTTAAGGCTACGTTAATAACATAATAAATGAAGTTAATAACAAGCTGATAACAGCTTGTAAATGAAGAAAATTGTGAAGAAAGGAAAATGTCTCTTAATAATTAAATCATCATTAAATGTGACAACGCATCTTTACAATGCAGCGATTCGCAAATAAACTATCAGAGATTAAACAGACGGAAACTAATGGATGCATCTAAAATGTGACAAACACAGAAATATCACATGATTTTATGTTTTGTAGCTGGAATTCACTGAAAAGTGTGTTATCTTGTTGCTGTGATCTCAATAACTAAATACTGTGGCACAGTTTGCCAGTGATAGCCTACCCTCTGATCCACATCATCATGGCAGACTGAACGTGTTTTATGACTAAACACATATTGTTTTAATCTGCCTGCAGTCTAAGACAGATTTTCACATGATAATACTGACGGCTGTGCTCCTGCTGGGGTTGTGTGGTCCATCTAGCATTTTCATACACACTGAGGTATGTGGTCTGCTTTCCTGTGCCATCTGCAAGCTCTGAGGGTCTTTGCAGTTGCCATATCTGTTTGCACTTGAAACAGTAGCAGGTTGGACAAATTACCAAAGGCAAACATTTAACCATTTCTGAGCTCACATTTGTTACTTTGGTACTGTGCTGTTAATTTGCAACAACCACTGGAATAGACGGCAACAACATAAATGTACTCAGTTACTGACGTAACCTCGATTGCCTGATATATGGGAATAAGTACTGTATTTGCTAAGACGCTATGGGAAAAACTCCCTTTTCTCCGAATATTGAAGCATTTTCAATAAGCCATAGGGTGAAAAGTGTAAAGGAGGAGAATATACCAGTCGTGGGCCAGTGGATCCCTGTCTTTCGAAAAGTAAATTGGGCAGTGAGAGTTGCCTTCTGAGGACCAAAAGGTCGACCTCTGCCTTGCCAAATAAATCCCATACTCTATAAACTGTCTGTGGGTGGAGCATCTACTCATCTGAAGGGACGTTGTTCCAAGGTAGCATGTCTGCTCCTTGCTTCAACCTGCCCGGCACATGCGCTGCTCTTAGCGAATGCAAGTTAAGTTGAGCCCTTTCCAGGAGGCGGTCTACCAGAATTAAGAGGCACTTTGAGGACAGAGCGCCCTGGCGATTTTTACATACGACTCTACTGTCATGTTGTCTGAGCGGACTAACAAGTGGTGTCCCTGAAGGTCTGTTAGAATGGTGCGAAGGCCTAAACATATTGCCAGCATTTCCAGGCAATTGATGTGAAGCCGACTCTCCTCTTTCGACCAATGGCTGAAAGCTGGTTTGCCATCGCAGAGCGCTCCCCAACCTATGCTGGAAGCATCTGTCGAGACCACCTTCCTTCTGCACACCATTCCCAGGATCATGCCAGATCCAGCACTTCCTTGGGCCGGGGTCCCTGGCTCTTAGAGAATGGATAGCATTTGGCTCAGTGGGAGTGATGTCAGGGTTCAGGCTTAGAGGCTGGAGGTGCAGCCAATGATGTGGCCTTCAGAGGCTGCTGAGTCAGTGTCATCTTGAGGCGACTGGCTGCAGCTCTAGAACTAGAGTGCTTTGGCAAGAAGTGTCGCATTGCCTGGGACAACTTCTTCACAGCGGCGCAGCTCCTTGAAAGCTGTGTGGTTTGATCCAAACTCATCCATATTCTGGAGAAAATTAGCGTGAAGGCCCTGTAGGACTGCTATGGAGTGAAGTGCCAAGGCTACTTGCCCAGCTGACTAGTAGGCTCGTCCTGTGAGTGATGGAGTCGTCCTTAAGACTTGAAAGGGTGGGGGATGGCCATTGTTGGGCAGAGATGCGTGGACACTTACTCATCCAGGGGAGGCAGTCTATCATATCCCTTTTCATCGGTGCTGTCGACTGTTGTGAGGGCAGATGAAGAGGAGACATGCAGGCGGGCCGAGTAGGGGCCATGCCAAGATCTAGTGAACTCACCATGAAGCATGGCAAAGCTCATTGTCAAGGGGCTTGATGGCACCCCGGCAAGAACCATTCATCCAGGCTGCTGGGGGGGGGGGGGGTTCCTCCGGCAGAAACCAATCCAAACCCAGCTCATACACAGCTTTAGACAGGACACGGAACAGTTCGGCATCCATGCCCATGCAGGTTGCACTGGGCTCTGCAGAAGGCAGGGAGGTGGGGTTGAAAGATTAGTGTCTTTCCCATAGCATCTTAGCAGACTCAGTACGAGTGATGTATCGACAGGGAACAAATGTTACTGCACATTAACTACTGGTAGACTTCCAAATAGAATCAATAACAATGGCTAAGTCCCTCAAGAGTAGATTATGTTTGTTAACAAGCTAAATTTGTTTGTTGCATAAATCAGACAGATTTATTGAAATTGCTAATATATTCTCTGCCAGCAGATGGTGCTTTAAACAGTATAAATAGAGGTTTCCCCAGTAATGGCTGTACACAAAGCAGCAGCTTACAAACGCTGCTTTATCAAGCATATAACACACAAAATGATATGAAAATGACATATTAACATTTTCTAAAGACAGTCTTCCTTCAGAAATACAGTGATATAAAAACACCCGTTCCTCATTTTGATTTTTAAATGAGCAGTATGTGCTCATGTTTATTCAACGAAGCCTTTTGAAAAATTGGTCTTGATTGGTTTTGATATTGTGGTGGGTTGCCACAAATATGTATGGGAAATACATCCCACAGCACAACTACCTGAGCCCAACTTCATTACTCATCAATTTAACTCTAGCTAAGTTTGTAGCCAGTGACACTAGCCAGAACCATAAAGAAACAAAGACTGGAAATTAACTTCGGGCCAGGTGCGTGTTGCCTGAAGAAATTGTCTATAGGCAAACACTGGAATTGGACTGAGGAAAGTTTTAATCTGCAAGTTTTTTTGACAACTAAAGGTCTGGCAATGGGATTAGAGTAAAACAATAATCTACATAATAAAAATAATTTTACATTTAACAAATCTGAATGATGAGGGCTTGATAAAAAGTATCCAAGTCAGTTAATGTGATCTTATTTAATATAAAATCCAACTTTTAATATAAATGAGCTGAAAAAATAAAATTGAAATAAAAGTGTCTGAACACCCTTCTCTGTAAGTAAGACCCATTATAAATGGTGCCTTATTCACAAAACAATGCAAAACATTCTGCAATGAATTTGTTAATTTACAATTACAGCCTTTTTAAATATTTTTGACTAAATGTTGGAAGAGCTTTATATCACGCATATCCCGATGTAGTCAAGCACATTTCAGATCACAGCAGTTTTGCTAAATCCTCCACAACCAAACACTTAGATCCGTCTTGCAGACTAGGGAATTGCGGATATGCTGAATACACATTGAATTCAGCACAGCTTTTTGGCCATATTTGTACATTTAGTAGATTTGCATAATTTCTTTAGTTAATCAGGTTCTCCAGATAGCATGCACAAACGAATGCTATCATTGGGTGCTATTCATTCTTAGTAGATTCCCTGTAAATGAGTAAATGAAGCCATGCTGTGAGGTACTGAGAGCATGTCAGTCCAAGTTTGAGCCCATCATTTACCCCCATCGCCCCCAGCGAATGTGCCATTTCTCTTTCGTTCCGCCCCTAATTATGGAACGCTACTACAGCTCAGTGGTGCAATCTGTTATCAGACATGTCCATTAAACTGTGGACACGACTGGGGCCTGATGAAGCCAAGGAAGGCTGTGACGGCCCTGACAGCCACGCCTGCAGTCAAAGCATAGGACAGGCTGAGCAAAACGCCTGCTCTGAGATTAGAGGTCCACTAGCGTTGCATTAATCACATCAGTTTTCCCTTGAGCAGCCGCTGACTGGCTCCTCATTAAGGGCACTTTTTAGGCCTACTGGTTGCTAGAAGGCAAGAGACACAGTAACATCCTTCACCAGCCCTCCGGCCCTGAGCATCCCTACTGATCCAAAGGTGATCTGATCATACAGCCTGATCTCATGTCGCTACCGACTATCTCTTAATCTTTATAAAGGAGCACTGAGGTACAGGGCTGGTATGAAGTCTAAAGGGCTTGGGTTTGATCTCGAAATGCAATAAATCAGGCAATCAGGTTTGGGTCGACTGATTCACTGCCTGACTGTATGCCTTTATATTCATGCCCTGAATAAATTGAGATGATTGTGGAATTATAGACTATACACAGGGCACCACATGAAAAGAATAATCTTTCATAACCACAGCAAAAAAGTCTCTTGGCAATTCAGTGTGCATTCAGAAAATATAATCAGTTTTGAGACTTATTCTAATACCTGCTAGTGAGTCTACAGTGAGAGTAATCCCAAATAAGTCTTAACACTGAATTACAGTTGAAAAAAAGAAACTTGACCCTTTAGAATCAAGAAATGTTCTGTTCTAAATAATATAAATACAAATTTCAGTTCAAAAGGTTCAACTCTTAAAATTGCAGTGTACCTTCACTTGTCTGTAACGTGCGGGATCTGGATATTTGATGAAAAAAGTATAATTTAACCTATAGCAATGACCATATATATAAAAAAAAAAAAATCCAAATAAAAAGATGGATGTCCCTGCAAAAGCTTTGAAGTGAGAACAATATCTGTAACATATCAAGGCACACAATGATGACATAAACTGTCACTCAATCATTATTCCTTGAGTAATACAATGAGCAAAGTAATTACTGATAATCAAAACATCATTATTATAAATGTTTTCTAGGTTGACACATTAAATTGCATTAATTGCCCTATATGGAAACATACATTTTCTAAACATTTTTTTGCAAACGTAGCAAGTTGATATTGCAGGTTTTTTTTGAGTATATTATCAGTACCCTGCAATTGGTCAAAGGTATCCAAACAGATATAAACAGGTATTTACTTTTGTATTTATTCATTTGTTTGTTTCACTCAAAAGTGTATGCCATCTTAATAAATACATGTTTTATTAATGCAAAGAGTACACACATTCTTAAGTAAGACACAAGAGTCTAACTTTTTGGGGCCACTGCATATAATTTAGCTTAGCATGCAATCAATAATGTTGTCTAGTTCCAATGTGATAATTTAACAAATTAATTACATTTAGTTTGAGGTGTAATTTAACTACATATACATTTAACATTTTCAATGCTTTCAGTCAAACTTGACATTCAACCAGGAAAAAAAAATGCTAACTTATTTTTCAGTAAACAAAATTTACTTTGAATGTGTGAAAGGAAAATAAATAGGGTCTGTTTTGATTTTATGTAAAAAAAATAAAAATAAAAAAAGAGAAGCTTTTGCCTATGTTTTCTTAAAAATAGAATACTAAAATAAATTACATCAAACTGTTGGCCAGATATGTCTTCAAAATCAAAAGTTAACATGCTTACCTTCATTGCAGTAACGACCTACATATCCTGTTTTGGAGCAGTCACAGTAAGCTTCACCGTCAGCCATGCTGCAACTTCCTCCATTTTCACAGGGGTTCTCTGTACACAAGCCTTCCATCTCTAACCAGACCTTTTGGCTCCCTAGGCGTGTTGGAACTTGATTCCCGTAACCCAGGTCTGTAATAATCCCCTTGAACGGTGGCATCTCCTTAGCTGAAGCTAGTGTTAGGGCAGATGTTCGAATGTCTTGAGGCACTCCTCCAAGATACAGGTCACTGACAATCTTCATGAACTGCCTTTGCGGTCTCACTTCATCCACCTTTGACTCTCCGTCCAGTACCAACACGGTTCGCAAGTTGTGCCTGCTGATGGTGGCAAAGTGCCAGCGACTGTCATTTACCATCTTGTCAGAGATTATAGTGGTTTCTGCACAGTCTACGCTAAAATGCAACTTCAGCTTGCCTTCCTCAATGCTCAGGAGCAGGAAGTCACAATATCCTCCATCATCAAAGTAGAGAACCAGAGCATCTGATATAGCAGTTTTGAACTGAAAGCTGAGGTCACTTCTGGTGCTTGCATCCCAGCGTAGATAGCGCGCCCACTGACCCTCTAAGCCTGTGAACTCCAGGCCCAAACAAAGACTCAGGAAGGTGCTGAGCAGTAATAGTATACAACGGGGCCGGCAAATGGGAGGCATGGTAACCAGTGGTTATGCTACAAGACTGCAATGAGCAAAATAAAATTCCTCAGTTATGTTTTTTGGCAAATGGTGAAGATCATTGAAGAAACCTAAAATCCTTTAGATGACAAATGTATGATTGAAGAAGGTGAGGCCATTGAGGTTCTTGACACATGCTATCCTAAATCCTGTTATGGGCACCAGGATGAATTCCAAACAGACCAGATAGCCTTTAGATTAGAAGTGAACAACTGGTCAGCTTCTACTTTCTAGATAGGCTTTACTGATGATGTTCCCTTGAGTCGACTTTCTGGATTAAAACAGACATGTTCCATATTGGTTCTGATTCTATATCGTCACATGTTAATGTACACAATCTGTGAAGATAAAGAAAAAAAAAATAACAACACATTTTCATTAGGTTCATTACACATTATACAGAGAAATATACTATATACAGTGGGGAATGTTGTGTTCTATTATGTTTCCTTAGACCAACTCAATGTTTTCCAACTCTGTCCTGAGACCCTTCCAAATTTAAAAGGAAAATAAATTACACAAATGTATTTGTCAGTGTTTGATGTAATATATATATATATATATATATATATATATACCCAATCACTGACAGTATAATTTTGATATTAAAATTATTAGAAAACATGGGTAAATTAGATTTATTCATTCAACCATTTTTTGAAAAACAGTAATAAAGAATGGCATATTGTTTTATGAAACAATATGTAAGTCTTCACAATATCAAAAGTTTTTCTCACGTTTTCACACATATAACACTTTTTTTCACACATGGCATTTATACATAAAATATATCATTACATTTTAGTTGGGGATCCTTTGCAAAGAAATAATTTATCTGAGGGTCATTGGCCTTAGACTACACAAAGATCTACTTCTTGATTTACTTCAAGATTTACGTACTAAAGAAAAATATATGAGCTACATAACATGGGATTTTCTGTATTTTTTCACATTATAACTTATCTGTCTGACCAAGGGATCAAAATCAAATGTGGAGATTGGAAAACCTGTTTAGTTACATTAATTTTGCAATTATGTTTGAGGCCACTAGTGGCTTAAAATACACACTTTACTTTCAAAAGCCTTTATTGTTCGATGTATGTGTTGAAAATATATATTTTGGACAGGCCAACGGTAAAGCCTTATACTCCAAAATAAAGCTGCATTTGCATTTTGGCAAACACAAGTATTCACAAAAGCCACTGACAAATATTTGCTATTTAAGACATCTAAGTATTTATTTCCAACACACTCGGTCAGTTGACAGATGTCTGACGGAGAGATACTGTACTTGTGTGTAGAATTCCATCTCTCCCTGCCCTGGCTGCTGCTTTGGCTTGGAGTCCCCAGAGACAAAAGCCTCCCCAATCGTAACAGTTCCATAGCGGTGCAACACAATAGCCCCTTTAACTACCTGCCCTGAATAGTTAATCTCTCCCTGGCAGCCAGCTATTGAATTAAGGCAACTGATACCAACAGCGATGTGTGGAGCGTCCCCTGAGTGATAGTGGGTCTTGTCTGTATTTCAATAGAGAACGAGCGCTCCACAAGATTTGAGAAGAAATGTGAAAAGGTTGAGCCGAGCAGAACCCAGTGGCCAAGGTCAAGACATTTACTTTGCATGCCACACTAACAGGTAAGGCATCATGGAGAACGGGTTTTCAGAAGGACTTCCTGTTCAGTCTGCTTTACTGAGAACAGGCTGGTCTGAAACCTTATCCTTACATGCGGCAAACAACAACTGGCTATTGGTCTGGCAGCAATCACACAGAGGATTTATTACAAACATAATACAGACTATTGGGTTACAAATTATATAGACCCAATTCAGAACTCTCCAGAGGCAGTAGTCTATGAGGATTCTTGTTCAAAAGACATTTGGACAGGATACTTGAACAGTTCTGTTTAGGGCATAAGCATAATACATCCCATTTAATAAGCAAAAAAAAAAAAAATGAATAACTAAGATTAGGGATGAGGAATTAGATTATGAGGAATTGAAATATGTGTTCTGCCATATGCTCTGTAATCCATAGAAAATTCTCTCAAACACAATAAATGTTGCATTTGGTTCCCAAAAGGCAAAAGAGCATGAAAAGCTTAAACATAACCATCAGAGAAAAAGTCTTCCATCTGCCTTGAATGATTTACAATAATTTCGAGCATGTTTTATTCTCTGTGAGCAAGGCAAAGATACTGAGTATAGGAAACAACACTACAATCCATATGTATGATGATTATGTCTCCATATGCGCTTTCTCCAATGTCATGTCAATCTCAGCTGGGTTTCTGTCTCTCAAATTCTCAAATTCTCATTCTTGTTCTTGTCAAAAAGGCAATTTGACATCGTCATCCAATACCTCCTGACAGCATTCACAAAGAACAATTAACAAGCCCTAGTAACCTTCAATGTAACAATAATTTGCAGCAGCTTGTGCGTTGTGGAATAGAAATTATTCATCACACTATGTTTCAAATGGGATTCCTAATTAAATTAATAGTTTACACCAAAAAAATTTTCTGCCATCATTTACTCACTCTCATCTTTCGAAACCTGACTTTCTTTCTTCTGTGGAACACCAAAGCAGTTATTTTTCATACAAGATTGCAAAACAGCTATAATATGTCGTCAGAAGAACTGTAATATAGTGCACAGACCTTTTAAACTACTTCTAAATATGCCTTTTTATTTCTTTTTTCTTTTTTTTTTACAGTTTGACATGTCTTGATCTCCATCCAGGTCTCCAAGAGAGCAGCTCAGACATACTGACAAACAGCTACTTTAGTGTTCCACGAGAGAAAGAAAGTCACACACACCACACACCTATTGTCTGTAATAAAAAAATGAATAAATAAAAAATATTAAAGGCATATGAGAAGCTAGAAATAGGGATAGTGAGTGAGCGGACCAAAGCTCTAAGAATAGAGAGAGAGAGAGAGAGAGAGAGAAGAGAGAGAGAGAGAGAGAGAGAGAGAGAGAGAGAGAGAGAGAGAGAGAAAGAGATAGAGAGAGAGAGAGAGAGAGAGAGAGAGAGAGAGAGAGAGAGAGAGAGAGAAAGAGAGAGAAAGAAAGAAAAGAGAGGGGGAGCATAACCAGTTTTTCAGGTCAAATGATGGTATAAATATCTAAAAGTAACAGGGTAGCAATATCATCGGATAGCTACTGACCTTAAGGTAGGCCTAGTTGTTTAGTTTGTCATTTATAAAGGAGAATACAAAAATATCAGCAATGTTAGTAGATGAAATTATATTATTATACCTGAATAAATTCATTTTATAAGTTTTTATATCCCTACATATTAACAGGTTAAGCCAAAGTCACATATAACTTTATGTGAGAATAAATTAATATTCTTAAGGTCCATGTAAGTTTTGTACTATTAAAGCAGAGAGAGAGAGAGAGAGAGAGAGAGAGAGAGAGAGAGAGAGAGAGAGAGAGAGAGAGAAGAGAGAGAGAGAGAGAGAGAGAGAGAGAGAGAGAGAGAGAGAGAGAGAGAGAGAGAGAGAGAGAGAGAGAGAGAGAGAGAGAGAGAGAGAGAGAGAGAGAGAGAGATGCTCAAGCTCAAGACTGCTGCATGCATCCGTCAGTCTCCTCTCTGGTAATTTCAGTAGATCTTAAACATCCATTAAAATTTCAGAAACATTAAGGAGATAGGAATAATACGAGTTATAAGATACAATAATTAAGAATATTTCTGTCTCCTTCATCCATGAATATTGCAAGCATTCAAATGTTATACAGGCATTTGCATTAGAAGAATATAGCTATCCCAGAGAAATTGGTTCTTCATAAAAAATCTATTTATGAATACACAAGCGGATGAAATCTTGTAGAATAACATGATTAATGTAAGTTAATTATTAAACGCATTTGTGAAACTCTATAAATATCTTAAAGTAGTTCTGATTTACCTCATATGATAAAGACTGTATTCCACCGATGGAGAATCCGGTTTATTCTACAAATTGTCTAAAAAAAAAGATAAAAAAAGACGTTAAATCCACATTGCGAGTAATGGAGCACGGATGGAGTGATGCTGAGGTCAAATTCAGTGTAGCGGGATAATCTGCGCATCCAGAGCTCGCTCTCCTCCGCTCGACTGAGGTGCTGGAGCCTGTCCTGAGCTCGCCAGCTTCGCTGCTCCGCCCACTACTTACATTAAACACGCCATTTAAGGAGGTACCAAGACAAACATTTTGTGTCAGGATTCCCCTTCAGGTATCTTCACATTAGTGACTATCCATTTAAAACGTACATTTAACATTCTCTTTTGCAGATCTATCGAGTCTCGGATGTGAGCAGCTGTGTAAGACATATTTGCATAATAAAAGCATCCAGAGTTTTCTGGAACACTGAGAGTATTTCGGGAAGTCTCCATGGTCCTGAATAGACATTGTGCTTTAACTGCCCAGATACTACACTCAAAAAGTAATGACAGTTCCGTAAAATCCATTCTGAAAACACATTTAAATGGGTTTCGAATAATTCTAATTGATACACCATGTTACTGGCATGGGCATGCGCACTTATGTTGCCATCATTAAGAAATCTACTCACTTCAGTCTGTCTACGCTCAGATCAAGGCTAATCTAGTCTATTGCCGTGACATATGAGGTAGTTCTTGCGACCAAATTAAACGGAAAGTTAATGAAAAGATCACTGACGCGGCTTAATGAGGCAGTGTATGAAGAGTCCTGTGGGAGCACGCAAGATAATGCAAATGCACACGCAAGCAGAAAACGCGGGTGCGACAAATATTTTTATACCAACAAAAAACTTCAGAGAGTTAATGTTTGCATATATATATACACACACACACACACACACACACACACACACATATATATATATATATATATATATATATATATATATATATATATAATGATTCCAAAATGCTGTAAATGTTGTGTTGCATTTGAGTAAATATTTAGTTTTTGGATTTACAGCCCTGGCAGAATATCCACACATCTTTGTCATTAATGGAGGGCCCAAAAGTATTAGGAACGTATACAATACTTGTCATGAAGTGATTTTAGTGAGTATAAAATATATTTCCCTTAAATTCACACATGTGTATTTCATCACATTAACTATGAATTTCTTTCACTAATGTTGAAAGCCAATGCTGCAGCAGCCAGGTAGCACTTGGAGGTTTGGTGCCTTGCTCAAGAGTCTCACCGTCATGGTATTGAAGTGCTCGTCATTCACTCCCCCCACCTACAATTCCTGCCGGGAAAGCCACAACTGCCCGTGTGTGTGCTCTTGTTTTTGTGAAATGGTTATGACACAGGTATTACAAGGAGAGGGTGACTTATGTGGGCATAACCCATGTCCCCATTTTTCAAAATGCTTATAAAACATACAGAATTTTTGATTTTTTTTTTTTGAGAAAGTAAAAATGCACAAAGTTTCCTGTGAGGGTTAGGGTTAGGTGAAGGGTTGGTGTAGGGCCATAGAATATACATTATGCCTATGGGATGTCCCCACTTTTCACAAAAACAAACGTGTGTGTGTGTGTGTGTGTGTGTGTCAATGTCTGTGTACACTGTTTTGCCTGAAAATATATTAAAATATTACTAAATCATCCAGATAATTGTTTTATTTGTCTGTGAGAACTGTTTTGCTTGAAAAGTGTGTTTGCTTAAAATGTATTTGGATCAGCAGAGAACTATTCTTCATTTATAGAAAAACATGTCCACTTGATGCTAATGATGATTGTGATGATAATGATGATGTAGATAATTGCTTAGGTAGACTGAAGGGTGCTGAGCTTGAATGCAATGATCAATTGAGTGGTTATTTAATTATTATTTAATTGTGGTTATTTATTTATCAACATTTTTATACTACTTTGTACATACAGTATATATATATATATATATATATATATATATATATATATATATATATATATATATACATATATATATATACACAGTACAGACCAAAAGTTTGGACACACCTTCTCATTCAAAGAATTTTCTCTATGAAAATTGTAGGGTCACACTGAAGGCATCAAGGACTATTTGACCAAGAAGGAGAGTGATGGGGTGCTGCACCAGATGACCTGGCCTCCACAGTCACCGGACCTGAACCCAATCGAGATGGTTTAGGGGTGAGCTGGACCGCAGAAAGAAAGGCAAAAGGGCCAACAAGTGCTAAGCATCTCTCGGGGAACTCCTTCAAGACTGTTGGAAGACCATTTCAGGTGACTACCTCTTGAAGCTCATCAAGAGAATGCCAAGAGTGTGCAAAGCAGTAATCAAAGCAAAAGGTGGCTACTTTGAAGAACCTAGAATATGACATATTTTCAGTTGTTTCACACTTTTTTGTTATGTATATAATTCCACATGTGTTAATTCATAGTTTTGATGCCTTCAGTGTGAATCTACAATTTTCATAGTCATGAAAATAAAGAAACTCTTTGAATGAGAAGGTGTGTCCAAACTTTTGGTCTGTACTATATATATATATAATTGAAAAATATAAAAAATATATTGTAATTTTAACAATATATATTTTATCCTCTTTGGGGAAGCTTTTAGAAATAAATCAAGATGAAGCATCTCCTTGAAATCCTCAGCTGAATGTACTTTATTGTATACTATGAGGTCAAAATTAAATTAATAGGTAACCATCCCCAGCCCTTATGTATTTACATTTATAAGTGTTATGGGTCGACAGAGACATGAAGCGATTGGATCCATGTGCATGCTTTTATTAAGAGACGTGATCATAACAGGCATTGGTCAAACAATGGCAAACATGTATATTTAGGGCAAGACAGTAGTCCAGTGAACAGGCATGGTTGATCTCCAGCAAACTATGCACAAGGACTGCGCAGACTGAACTAAATTCCACCAGGATGGAGCAGAAGAACACTTGGCCAGAGCAGTAGAACACCATGGAGGAGCAGAAGGAGCAGAAGACCACCACAGAGGGCCAGACTGATCAGAGACCATGGCTGAGACTGAGAACTAGGAAGAGCAGGGACAGACGACACAGATAAAGAATTCATGGCCCCAAGGACCGAGGCAGGCAACACAAAGGGTTTGGTCTCCTTAAAGTAGCCGCAGCAGAATAGTCAGGAAATTCACAGACCGTGTCCTTGGTTGTGACAGAGCTGAGAGTTTATAGACAGCCTCCTCAGCTGGATAGGGACAGGACAAAAGTCTATAATTGGCCTCCATAGCCCTAACAGGGCAGGCAGGAGATTCATTAATGGCCTCCATAGCCATTACAGGACAGGAAGTGAATTCACAGACACCTCCATAGCCTTGACAAAACAGGCAGACAGTTCACAGACGGTCTCCATAGCCATGACAGAACAGGCAGAGTTCATAGATGTATACCACTGACACTTCTGGAGGTTCTGCAGTAGATGCCGCCACCTCTGGAGGTTCTACTGTAGTAATCTCAGGAAAGGGGTAGAGTTAATTAGCATCCTCCTTAAGAGAACAGGTACAGGTAGAGATACACGGTTCCTTTGACCGTAACATGATGGGCTGAAAGTGCATTGGTGGGCACCACCAACATACCAGGAGCTTAAGCAAGTGCTACCACCTTGGGAGGTTCTGCAGCCTCAGCTGCCACCTCTGGAGAACCTGGAGAAAGCACAGCCATCTCCAGAGTTCCTGTGGTGGTGTACGCAGCCCAAACACACCAAAAAGCAATCCCCATCATGAGAAGTGCTTCAGATAGGGGAATCAGTTCAAGAACAGGAGGGCTAGAGTGAGTGGGTTTGGGGATACCAGCTGTGCGTGCAGAGACCAGCAGTGCATCCCTCACACTAGATATCAGACTGGGATACCGAAGGACTGACCTTGATAATCTGGGTGGAACAGACAGGGTGTGATGTGACTCTGGATGATCAGCTGTGATATGACGTGACTCTGGTCAAACAGCTGTGATGTGACGTATCTCTGGACAAACAGCTAAGACGTGACTGTACTCATGACGAGCAGCTGAGATGTGACGAGGCTCAGGCAGATCAGCTGAGACATGACTGGACTCATGACAAGAAGCTGTGATTTGACTTGACTCATGAAGGTCGACCGTGACTTGACTGGCCTCAGGAAGATTGACTGTGACTTGACTTGACTCATGAAGATGAACTGGGACTTGACTGGACTCAGGAAGATCAGCTGTGACTAGATCAGGAAGATCAGTTGTGATTTGACTTGACTCATGAAGATCAGCAGTAACTTGACTTGACTCATGACAAACAACTGTGACTTGACTCGACTCAGGATTGGCAGCTGTGACATAATGGGGTGCTGTTGTGTTTGCCATCTTGTGAGCGTGCTCTAGTCTGGCTGCCATTACACGAGTGAGTGCAGGTTTGCGTTCCGCTGTGACACCCACAGTGAACGTAGAACCAACAGTCAATAAAGTATAGTCCATAGATTGACTGAAAGATGAGCTTGGAGCTTCACAGAAAAAAACTTGATTTGTGTAGTTCATTTACTCCATCACAGAAAAAGTCTATCAATACACAGTCTGGCAAATTGGAATAACACACAATGCCCAGAAACGCTTGAATATAGCATGTGCCCTGCTTTAGTGCTAATAACAGTTCCATAATCCATATGTGGCCAATGTCCTTAGGAAAATCTGCTGCATACTTGCGGGGCCAAGTATTCTGTTACGGGTCGACAGAGACGTAAAGAGAACGGATCCATATACATGATTTTATTAAGAGACATGGTCATAACAGGCTTGGGTCAAACAATGGCAAACAGGTATATTTAGAGAACGACACAAAAGTTTGCCAGTAAATGAAGAAACAGCCTAGCAACAGAGAAGTACAGCAGCTTGTACTGTAAGTGTTTTGTCTCGTTTTCTCATTAGACTACTGTGTGATCGTCATTGCTAGGAAAGTTTTGGTTTAAATTGTGTGTCTTACCCTGGTAAATATGTGCTGAAAATGGTGCTTGGTTTCACGTTTGCCTATCGTGGGACTGCCCAGTTTCGGTCTGCTAAATAGTGAGGCGTGGCCAGGTGACTTCAATCTCAGGTAATCAGGCAAATATAAAAGCGGTCGTTTTCATCGCGGGAGCGGTCGCACTTGAGTATTGCTTTTCTCCTCTTTCTTTACCTTTTGTATAGCTTGATCTCAAATACCTATTTCTTACACTTGTAGTCACTATGTGCTTTCAGATCTCTACTATCACTACTAACACTCGGAGAGCACACTATGTACATCGCAGGAAGGCCTGTCCGACAAACCTTAGGCCTGTCCCTCTGACCTCTACTACTATGCTCTCTATCTGAGCAGAGCTGGAGACCAGGATGGGGTTCAAAAGTTAGTGTGGTGCATGAGTCTATAGTAGTGAGCGGTGATCTCTGGTGGGGAGCCAACAGAAGTGCATGGACGGGATTCATGACAGTAAGCTCTTTGCTGATTATTTGTTAACAAATCTTCCCTGACCAGCTCACACGAAGGCAATTTGCAACTGCTTGTGAGTGAGTGAGTGTCAGTAGAGGAAATGTATTTTGTTGTCATTTTTTTAAGCCTTGTGGAGATTGGGATCTTCTTTCCCCATGTTACAGAGATGGCACTGTTCATCTCTCTTCAACAACACCTCTCCTAAGACACCTGTTCACTTTCCAGGAGACCATCTGCTACAATTCATTATCTCACAGACCTCATCTAAGTACAGTGCTTTTAAAGCACCCCCAAACATCACAGCAACACATACAAACATGCTCCAAGTATAATCTGTTTTACCCAACCAATGGGTCAAACAAAAATTTGTCCAAGCTCAGCAGCAACTGCCTCATCAAAAATAGCCAGGCACTGGGTCATGTTAGTCCTGTAAACAGAAGGTCAGTCTAACAAGTGCCATGTCACTGCAAGAACTAATATCTACTTAAACTGCTTAGTACCAGGCACGTGCACAGGTAGGGCTCAACCTGTGCAGAGCACATGCCCTTTTTGGCCCTTACACTCCGAAGTGCCCTTTTTTTGGTGGTGTTTTTTTTCTAATCAATGCTATTGGTCACCCTTCACGTCTGTCTGTCTGTTTTACAAATATTTAGCAAATGAAAGTTCTTAAAACGAGCTTGTGTAAATCTTATTCGATCCTCAAGCTGTCAGTAAGCTGATAACTCCGCCCCCTCTATATTCATTGAATCAACTGAAGTTCCACAGCAGCCACACAGTAGACAACAGCTGAACTGAACAAAGTTTTGCGAAGGGTAAATAAATATCTTGTTGTTTGAATAAGTACTACTAAACACTATGTCTATAAAGGCTCATATTTTATTTATTTGATGTCTGACTGAGTCACAGACTGAGACATGTGGGACGTTGCTTGAGAGAGAGGGCTAGCATTTGCCATCTAGTCATAGCCAACACTTAAATAGCCTGTGCATATAGTAGCATTTCATCTTTTATAAAATGCGATTTTGGCCAAATGCATTTTACCACAGAAAAAAACTGAGCGCTCCGTCTATATAGCTACAAAAACTAGTTTGTAACCTGTAGATGAAAATGTAATGTGATGCCGGCAGCGGCAGGCGCCGTCGCCGTTTTAGTGACGGACAAAAAAAAAATTCACATTTGCACACATTCGCTGGTCAAAAACTATATATTGATAAGTAATACAACAACATATATTTTGTTTTTTACCATCGGAAAATCATAACAGGTGCACCTCCGCGCTGTTTCGTACTGGAACTTACACAAAGCGACGAGTGATCCTCGTCACCTAGATAACATATTTCTAAGAAATTTCCTCTTTGATTTATGATTGCTGATACACTTAATTTATTAACATTTAGGCTAATCATGTTGTGGTATACTCTCCCCTTGCCTCACATGTATAAAATGTAGTAAAACATGGTTTTACTACAGTAATGTAGTAGTAACTAAAAAAAAAATTACAGAAGATCACTGTGAAATCTTTATATTTATCATGCAGAATGTAATTCATGATTCATTCCAAGGCTTCATTTATTTGATCCAAATTACAGCAAAAACAGTAATATTGTGTACTATTCTACAATTTTAAATAACTGTATTCTATTTAAATATATTTTAAAATGTAATTTATATTTGTGATCAAAGCTGAATTTTCAGCATCATTACTCTTCAGTGTCACGTGATCCTTCAGAAATGCTTTTGGCTGCAACTGTACTTTTCACACTATTTTTATTTATTTTTTCATTGCTGGCTTATTTTAGGGAAAGTGTAGTGAATAAGAGACCTTCAAGAGACCAACATCCCTAGTCCACCACAGTATCAAATTTTTGCCAGGTAGGCGGATACATGTTGGATATGTTATAGTAACGGTATGGCTATAGTTTCTTATAATCTGGAATTGAGTTGGACATAATTACTTAAATTATATTTCAAAAAAGTTTGTCAAAAATACTTGACTCATTGCTCACCTTCCCCTCTTCTCAATGTCATTCATAATCATGCTAACCAAATAATACAAATTAGCTTATAAAACCAAACAGAATAGCTAAAAAAGAGAATATATATAATTTTTTTCTTTGCAAAGTTCATAAAAAAGTGCATAAAGTTCAATAAAAAAGATTTTGGTTTCTGTTTGGTTTTATAAGCTAATTTGTATTATTTTGGTTAACACGTTTATGTATGAGTCAAGTATTGTTTTTCTCTATAAATGCAATTTAAAAAAAGTGGGAGTACACAAGAGCAATTCACAAACACAGGACCCTACAAATAATACAGACAAAAAAACTTTTTTTGCACTTACATAAATTTTGATTACTTGGTGGTTGCAGTGCAATGCCCCGTAAAGAGAGAAATAAGAAAAAGAAGGAGATGGAGCGACAGCAGGCAGCCAAGGGTAGCAGCTCACTTACTTCATGGATTAGGCCAGTTTGTAGCAGGGAAGAAGAAAAGGAAGGAAGGAAGTAGTAATTCAGATGTAGAGAGAGAAGCGATAGATGATGTACAAGAATTTGCTGGTGAACAAGATACTGTAACAAGGAGTCGGAGGCTTTCGGATCCATATGCAGCATTTATTAAACAGAATGGTCATACAGGCAGGGATCAGGAATGGCGTCAGGTGTGTCAGGGATAACCAGAATCGTAATCAGAAACAAGCAGGGATCGGGACAGGCAGCGGAGAATCAGAGTCGGAATAAACAGTCCAAAGGTCAAAACACAGGAATAACAAACACAGGGAAAACGCTCGGAAATGTCAGACTGGCTAAACAAGACTTCGCAGTGAGTGAGAGTGAGTGTGCTGCTTTTATGTGTGTGTGTAAATGAGGTGCAGGTGTGGCAAGGAAATTGGCTGATGAATGAGGTGCAAGTGTGGCAGGGTGATTGTGATGCAGTGACTCATGCGTAATGTAGTTCGGGTGTGGTGCAACAGTTTGAGAGGTGCTAGTGTCCAAGTGACAACTGGTGGTGAATGGGTGGAATGGTCCTGACTGGAGTGCCCTTTACTGAAGCTCATGGGCACTCCATCTAATGATCGTGACATAGCCCCCCCCCCCAAAGGAGCGGCTTCCAGACGCTCAAAACAATCTAGGAGGGCGGAACAGGGGGAGGCATGGAGGGCCAGGTCCATGAAGAAGTGCCGTGGTCGGGGACCGGGGCAGAGCAGGCCGAACTGGAGCCCTTCCTGGGCCTAGCTCAGGAAAACAGGAGCCCCTTCTGGACCTGACATAGGAGACAGGGGCCTGCCATGGGCTTAACTCGGGAACAGGAGCCCGCCATGGCCCTAACTCGGGAACAAGGGTCCACCAAGGCAGAGCAGGTGGCGTGGGAAGCAACCAGAGTGGAGCAGGTGGAGCTGGAGCCCACCAGGGAGGAGTAGAGGACCACCACAGCCGAGAAGATGGGACAGAAGCCCACCAGGGCGGAGCAGAGGACCACCACAGCCGAGAAGACGGGACAGAAGCCCACCAGGGCGGTGCAGAGGACCACCACAGCTGAGCAGTCTGCTCAGGTGGGACTGAAACAGAGAACATTGACAGGTTAATAGAGGCCTCCGTGGCCGTGATGAGATGGTAGCTGGCCTCCGTGGCCATTACAGGGCAGGCGGTTAGTTCATGGAGGACCTCCGTGGCCATGACAGGACAGACAGAGATTTGGTGGATGGTCTCCGTAGCCCAGACCGGAATGAATGAGAGCTCATCGACGGCCTCCCTGGCCGTGACAGGATAGGACGAGAGCTCTGAGATGTGACGAGGCTCTGGTAGATCTGTGGTGATTTGATTGGGTTCATGAAGATCGTTGGTGACTTGACTGTGTTCATGAAGATCAACTGTGACTTGACTTAGCTCACGGAGGTTAATGGTGAGTTGACTTAATTCACGGAGGTTAATGGTGACTTGACTTAGTTCACGAAGGTTAATGGTGACTTGACTTAGTTCACGGAGGTTAATAGTGACTTGACTTAGTTCACGGAGGTTAATGGTGACTTGACTTTGCTCATGAAGATCGTTGGTGACTTGGTTCCTGAGGATCAACTGTGACTTGACTTAGTTCACGGAGGTTAATGGTGACTTGACTTTGCTCATGAAGATCGTTGATGACTTGACTTTGCTCATGAAAATCGTTGGTGACTTGACTTGGTTCCTGAGGATCAACTGTGACTTTACTTAGTTCACGGAGGTTAATGGTGACTTGACTTTGTTCATGAAGATCGTTGATGACTTGACTTTGCTCATGAGGATCACCGGTGACTTGACTTGACTCTGAAAGGTTGACGGTGACTAACCCTGACTTTGGAGGGTTCATGAGCACCTGAGTTGACCTGAGTTCAACTTGACCTGACTCTGGAAAGTCGACGGGGACCTGACTTGACTCTGGAAAGTCGACGGGGCTGGCGGCCATCTTGTGCAGTGTCGCTGGGCTGGCGGCCATCTTGTGCAGTGTCGCTGGGCTGGCGGCCATCTTGTGCAGTGGCGCTGGGCTGGCGGGCATCTTGAGCAGTGGCGCTGGGCTGGCGGCCATCTTGTGCAGAGGCTCTGGGCTGGCGGCCATCTTGTGCAGAGACGCTGGGCTGTCGGCCATAACAGGACAAGGCTCAGGAGTGGTGGATACTGCAAAAGTGCTGTGTTCCTCCTCCACAACACCCACAGTATATGCAGAGCTGCTCAGTTGGAGTGCCAGATCAATATAATACTGCAGAGTCCAGTGAGGATCATGCAAAGGCATGAGTGGGCTCAGATAGGCCACCACGAAAAAATATCATCAGGCACATCTCGCCCATGATAGATAAATGGGCAAACTCAGTAAAGTTCTTCACATAGTCCTCGATGGGCCTAATTCCCTGACGTAAATGCATAAGTTGGCTTACTGGATTCATGGCTGCCCTGGATTTACTCCTTAAAGCTGCTGGATCCTGGTTTGGCGAAGTCTTCTGTAACAAGGAGTCGGAGGCTTTCGGATCCATATGCAGCATTAATTAAACAGAATGGTCATACAGGCAGAGATCAGGAATGGCGTCAGGTGTGTCAGGGATAACCAGAATCGTAATCAGAAACAAGCAGGGATTGGGACAGGCAGTGGAGAATCAGAGTCGGAATAAACAGTCCAAAGGTCAAAACACAGGAATAACAAACACAGGAAAAACGCTCGGAAATGTCAGACTGGCTAAACAAGACTTCGCAGTGAGTGAGTGTGCTGCTTTTATGTGTGTGTGTAAATGAGGTGCAGGTGTGGCAAGGAAATTGGCTGATGAATGAGGTGCAGGTGTGGCAGGGTGATTGTGATGCAGTGACTCATGGGTAATGTAGTTCGGGTGTGGTGCAACAGTTTGAGAGGTGCTAGTGTCCAAGTGACAACTGGTGGTGAATGGGTGGAATGGTCCTGACTGGAGTGCCCTCTACTGAAGCTCATGGGCACTCCAGCTAATGATCGTGACAGATACAGGAGCCTCTGCAGGAGAGTTACCAGAAGGAGATGCAAGAGAAGAAAGCCAGTATGGAACTGCTAGTGTAGATCAAGAGAATGTGATGGAGACCAGTGCGGGGGAATTACCTCCAGATTACTAAATAATCTTGATATAAAAAAAGGGAGGGGGGTGCCCTTTTTCAGTTTCAGCACATGCCCCTCAAAAGGTCTGTGCACGGCCCTGAGTTAGTACTGTCCAAATGTTGCTCTCTAAAAATCAAAGTAGGTCTTACAAGAAGTGCCACACCAACCTCTTACCTAAATCCACAAGCCTCTCCTTTTCTGACATTTCTTCTGCCTCAATCTAACCCAATGAATTTAAAGTAGAACATTCTTCCGGAACTGTTTCCCAACTATTTTTTTCCTCTCTCTCAGTGTGTAAAGCTAATGCTTGCTGCCCCGCAGCCTGTAACACATCTGTCATAATTAGGAGGAACATCCTTCAGCCAAGAAAGGTTCAGGGCCCCCTAGGAGAACCTGTAAGACGATCACATTCCTAACACATGAACAGGCAGGACAGACATTCTTTGCTATATTATACCCTTTTTTCACTCAGTAATAAAACTTAAAATAAAAATGAACTTAATGATAAATATGCATTTAAAATTAAAATTAGCAAACCGTGAGGGTTATTATATTATATATTTTCACAGCATGATATATCATATATATTTCTAATGACATCATATTGACTCATATTGATGGCTTAAAGTGAATAAAATGTTAAGATGCACCCCTTAAGAACAGTGTGTACTGCTACATTTTAGAGAAGCATTTGCAAGAATGATGATGCATCCATAATAAAAAAAACATAAAAAACTACAGGGATAATACACACATACAGTATACAAGTACATTAAAATTAGTGTGTGTAAGGGAAAAACAGTGTCACTAATGTAAACTACTAAAATAAATATTCTGCATAAATTTGCACTTCAGTCAGTTGAATAACAACAGATACATCTTGCACTATATAACACTATGAACTATATACCTACATTTTAACAGAGGGCATCTTTGCTTTATACAAATGTTTTGTGTACATATAAAAATAACTCAGAATAAAATTCAGATACACTGAGAAAAATTGAATTGGAGACAATATTGTTATACAGTATATTACAACAGTAATGACAAATAACCATTTTCCACGTAAATACCATGTGAGACTTGCTGCCATGTAAATGAGATAATTAACAGTGATGTGCCTAATGGTATGTTGTGTCATGTGTAACAGTTTCTTGAGGTCTACCATTTCTCTGCCACAGTTCCTGGTGGCATGATGACTGTATGATATCTACTGTAAGTGCTACAGACTTTCACCAGATGGCCAGTGTGTTTGTGTATCCATGTGTATGCAAACACTCATGCAGGTTTACAGGTGTGACTTAGCACGGGGGCTCTCACACATCCCACACACTCCCTGCTGGTTCATTCGCAGTGCTATTAACCATCCGTTTAGCACCCTTGGCACTTTGGCAAGCTAGTGCTGGCACTTCAGCCCTAGTGATGTGGGTACACTTTTCATGTTTGGGAATGATTTTGGGCTGTCTGACAAAGGCCCTGCAGGCAGATGAAACATTAGAAAACACTTTTTTCATCAAAAAGAAATACAGGTAGAAATAAGGCAGAGGTGTAGTGGTAAAAAAAGAGGTGGTAAACTATAAATTCTGGGTGACCACATTGTGTATCCTGATGACATCATTATAGGCTATCATTTGATATTACTACCAAGGGTATCACTGGTTGTTCCCTCATATACTGTAGGTGAGACAATCACTATTCAATTCATACATTAATCTAATGTCTGTAAAATTAATTTACAATGGAGAAAAAACAGCTTATGACACCACATCCTGTCACGTATTTGGTCACATTATTTACATTTACATTTAGTCATTTAGCAGACACTTTTATCCAAAGCGACTTCAAATGAGGACAGTGGAAGCAATCAAAAACAACAAAAAAGAGCAATGATATATAAGTGATATAGATAGAAGTGTTTAACAAATAGAGCAAGCTAGTGTTAGAGGTCTTTACACACACACACACACACACACACACACAATTGCATATTAATTGAAAAGAAAATAGAATACAAAAAGATTAGAAAGATAGTTAGAATTTTTTTTTTTAAGAATAGAATTAGAATAGTGAGTGTTAAAGTTAGATGGTCAAATAAAGATGGAAGAGATGGGTTTTAAGCCGATTCTTAAAGATGGCTAAGGACCCAGCTGCTCGGATTGAGTTGGGGAGGTCATTCCACCAGAAGGGAACATTTAATTTAAAAGTCCGTAAAAGTGACTTTGTGCTTCTTTGGGATGGCACAATCAAGCGACGTTCACCTGCAGAACGCAAGCTTCTAGAGGGCACATAATTCTGAAGTAACAAATTTAAGTAAATGGGTGCAGAGCCAGTGGTAGTTTTGTAGGCAAACATCAATGCCTTGAATTTAATACGAGCAGCTATTGGAAGCCAGTGCAAATTGATAAACAGAGGTGTGACGTGTATTATTTTTTCCTCATTAAAAACTAATCTTGCTGCTGCATTCTGGATTAATTGTAAAGGTTTGATAGAACTGGCTGTAAGACCTGCCAAGAGGGCATTGCATTAGTCCAGCCTGGACAGAACAAGAGCTTGAACAAGGAGTTGTGCAGCATGTTCCGAAAGAAAGGGCTTGATCTTCTTGATGTTGAATAAAGCAAACTGCAGGATTGGACAGTTTTAGCAATGTGGTCTGAGAAAGTCAGCTGATCATCAATCATAACTCCAAGGCTTCTAGCTGTTTTTGAAGGAGATATGGTTGATGTGCCTAACTTGATGGTGAAATTGTGATGAAACGATGGGTTTGCTGGTGTGGCGAGTGGGGCGGGGCCGAGGGACGTGGGAACAAGGAGGGAGGTGTCACTGATTTCCCAATCATTGCCGGCCTCCCTCCTTGTTCCCACGTCCCTCGGCCCTGCCCCACTCGCCACATACCCCCATCGCCCCTCGCAGGCCGGGGGGTACCCACAAGACTGCGCTCTACTCCCCCCCCCTCCCTCCGTGGGGCGAGCGCTCACGGGGACCTGCGGGAACCTGGGGGTAGGACAGACGAGGCGAGAGAAAAGGATATGGAAGGAGGAGCGACAGAGGGGAGAGAGGGGAGAAAAAAAAAAAAAAAACTCCGGTTCCCAGACGCACTGCTGCTCGGCCCTCCACCGGCTGGGCGATCTCCTCCGCGGTGCCTGGCGGTGGCACTGGACGGCCCTCGGCGGACGGCACGACACCCCTCCGCCGCCCGGTGGACGGCGACGGCTCCTCCGGTTTTGGGCAGCCGGCAGGAGTCCCCCGTTCCCTTCTCCTCCGGATACCTTCACGGAGGCAGCAGGCTCCGGCCCCCTGGCGAACGGCGCCGACTCCTCCGCTCCCTCACGGACGGCAGCCCCTCCATATCATGGGCGGTCGGCAGCGAGCTCGCCCGTTCCCGGCAACTCGCTCCAGTCCACCGCCTCAAGCGTCCATGGCGGCATCCTCCGCGCCAGCTCTGTGGCACCGCGGATTCACCACAGCGGCGAGGGATCTTCAGCAGCGCGTCCCTCCTTCTCCCGGGCTTCGGCAGCACTGTAATGATATTCAAGCTTAATATTCATCCGGAAGAAGGAGGCAGGAACCGGCGGACAATAAAACAACATTTTAATAATACAAAATAAACACAAAACAGCACACCAGCCCCTCACGGACGACTGGTGCGCTCAAATAAAAATCTAAACACAACTAAAAGCCCAGGCCTGGTTCTCTCTCGTCCTTCACTGTCATCGCTCCAGTTTTATATCCTTCCATCTCCTACGTGGGACTCGAGACCGGCAGTGGGTCGCAGGTGTCACTGATTTCCCAATCATTGCCGGCCTCCCTCCTTGTTCCCACGTCCCTCGGCCCCGCCCCACTCGCCACAGCTGGAGTCACAAGCAGTTCTGTCTTGGCAAGGTTGAGTTGAAGGTAATGGTCCATCATCCAGCAAGAAATGTCTGTTAGACAAGCTGAGATGCGAATAGCTACCGTCAGATCATCAGGATGTAATGAGAGGTAGAGTTGAGTGTCATCAGCATAGCAGTGGCATGAAAAGCCATGTTTCTGAATGACAGAATCTAATGATGCCATGTAGACAGAGAAGAGAAGTGGACCAAGAAATGAGCCCTGAGGCACCCCATTAGTTAGATGTTGTGACTTGGACACCTCACCTCTCCAAGATACTTTAAAGGACCTATCTGATAGGTAAGACTCAAACCATTGAAGTGTGGTTCCTGAGATGCCTTTTGCCAGTAGGGTTGATAGGAGGATCTGGTGGTTAACCGTGTCAAATGCAGCAGAGAGATCAAGCAGGATAAGTAATGAAGATTTGGATTCCGCTCTTGCCAGTCTTATAGTTTTACAGAATGTCCACTTCTGAAGCCAGATTGGTTGCTGTCAAGGAGGTTGTTGTGTGTGAGAAATGTAGAGAATTGGTTGAACACAGCTCGTTCAAGTGTTTTTGCAATGAAAGGAAGAAGGGAAACTGGTCTGTAGTTCTCTAAAAGAGATGGGTTGAGGGTGGATGTGGCGGGGGGGGGGGGGGGCGTGGTTTAGCGAAGTCGGCAGTGGGAGAGAGAATCAGGAGACGAACGGCTGATCCCCCTGCTCTCGGGCGAGTCCCAGGTGGCCGCACAACAGCTACCGGTGGCAAACCTCCTGGTCATCAACGACCTGAAGAGGGCTATCATTCAGCGAGTCGGCCGGACCCCAGAGCAGCATCGCCAGCAGTTCCGTTCACTGGACCTGGGGGAATCCGGTCAGCCCTTCGCGATGGCCCAGCAGCTCCGGGACTCCTGCCGCAATGGCTACTGGCCGAGGGAAGTGTCGTGGAACACATCATCTACCTTGTGGTGCTGGAGCAGTTCATCGCTCGGCTTCCGAAGAGAACAGCCGAGTGGGTCCAGTGCCACCGTCCCACGTCGCTGGACTCGGCCATCCATCTAGCGGAGGACCACATGGTGGCGTGCCCAGGGGTCGGCAAACCCACAACCTCAGTCTCTCTCTCTCCCTCTCTCCCCTCTCCTTCTCTCTCTCGACCTGTCCCTCTCCCTAGGTCCCGTCCACCCGTCCCTCCTCGTGTCCCGCCCCGGGGGCGGGGCGGGTTCGACCAAGGGCATCACGTGAGTCCAAGGGCCCCGCCCAGGGGACAGCGCCGAAGGGGACAGCGCTTCGGTTTCTACGCTCTCTCTCTGCGCCAATTCTCCAATCCACTCCCTGCCATTGGGGCGGTGGGAAGGTCTGGGCTGGCCTGTTGGCGTTGCGGGGGCCAGGAGCATTTTGTGGACAGGTGTCCAGTGATGGAGGTGGGAACGATGATCCGGGTCCCGGGTGTACCACAGGCAACCCCCGGTCAGGCAGGAGAGTACCAAATACCCGTGAGTATCAAGGGGGGTACATATCCGGCCTTGGTGGATTCAGGATGTAACCAAACCTCAATCCATCAAAGCCTGATTCAACCGGGGGCGTTGGATACAAGCCGCGTGGTTAAGGTGCGATGCGTACACGGGGATGTGGTGGAATATCCGCTTGTCCCGATTATTATTAAGTTCAGGGGTCAAAAGCATAGTGTGGAGGTAGCGGTTAGTCCCCACCTCCGGCATTCGATAATTTTGGGAACAAATTGGCCCGCGTTTACTGTTTTATTGGGGTCGTTATGTGCGGATGCCTCTTGGGGAAATACGGGGAAGTCGTGGCCTAATGGTTAGAGAGTCGGACTCCCAATCGAAAGGTTGTGAGTTCGAGTCCCGGGCCGGCAGGAATTGTGGGTGGGGGGAGTGCATGTACAGTTCTCTCTCCACCTTCAATAACATGACTTAGGTGCCCTTGAGCAAGGCATTGAACCCCCAACTGCTCCCCGGGCGCCGCAGCATAAATGGCTGCCCACTGCTCCGGGTGTGTGCTCACAGTGTGTGTGTGTGTGTTCACTGCTCTGTGTGTGTGCACTTTGGATGGGTTAAACGCAGAGCACAAATTCCGAGTATGGGTCACCATACTTATTTTTTTTTTTATTGGGGAAGTCGTGGCCTAATGGTTAGAGAGTCGGACTCCCAATCGAAAGGTTGTGAGTTCGAGTCCCGGGCCGGCAGGAATTGTGGGTGGGGGGAGTGCATGTACAGTTCTCTCTCCACCTTCAATACCACGACTTAGGTGCCCTTGAGCAAGGCATCGAACCCCCAACTGCTCCCCGGGCGCCGCAGCATAAATGGCTGCCCACTGCTCCGGGTGTGTGCTCACAGTGTGTGTGTGTGTGTTCACTGCTCTGTGTGTGTGCATTTCGGATGGGTTAAATGCAGAGCACAAATTCTGAGTATGGGTCACCATACTTGGCTGAATGTCACTTCACTTTATTTATTTTAAGGCACGGAAGGGGGCCGCATGGGTGCAGGTGGGAGAAACTGAGCCAGGACCGCTGGGTTCTGCTTCAGGGGAACCGAGCGAAATCGGGAGACTTATTCTCTCGGAGCGTGATGGCTTTCCTCTGGAGCAGTCTCAGGACGAGACATTAAAACATGCTTTTCAGCAGGTCCGCTCCATCGATGGCCAGCCTCTCCAACCTGCCCAACTCACCTATCCATATTTTGCCATTTCAAGAGATCGCTTGTATCGAGTGACCCAAGACGCTCGGACAAAAGTAAATACAACCCAGTTGTTGATTCCAAAGAGCCGCAGGGAAATGCTTTTCCATGCGGCTCATTCTAATCCTATGGCGGGCCATTTGGGACAGGCAGCAACACTGAATCGCCTCATGACCCGTTTCTTTTGGCCGGGCATTCACAACAACGTGCTTAGGTGGTGCGTGTCTTGTCCGGAATGTCAGTTGGTGAATCCACCGGCCGCCCCAAAAGCGCCTTTGCGCCCCCTTCCCTTAATGCAGGTCCCCTTCGAGAGAATTGGTATGGCTATGCGTATGGGAATTGGTATGGCTACGCTATGCGAACTGTACGGATTATTGGGCATTAAATCGATTCGAACTAGCGTCTATCACCCACAGACCGACGGCCTGGTCGAACGATTTAATCCCACGCTTAAATCCATGATCCGGAAATTCGTTCAAGAAGACGCCAAGAATTGGGATAAGTGGCTAGAGCCCTTGTTATTCGCTATGCGAGAGGTCCCACAAGCCTCCACGGGGTTTTCCCCCTTTGAGCTTCTCTACGGACGCCAGCCTCGAGGGGTGCTGAATGTACTGAGAGAAACTTGGGAGGAGGGGCCATCTCAGGGCAAAAACGAAATTCAGTATGTGTTGGACTTGAGAACAAAATTCCACACTTTGGGGCGGCTATCAATGGAGAATTTGTTACAAGCCCAGGACCGCCAAAGCCAGCTGTATAACAGGGGAACTAGATTGCGCAAATTTGCACCAGGAGAGAAAGTACTTGTATTACTAGTGCGTTTCTTAAGTAGTGAAGTTATATGAGCCTGTCTAAATGATGAGGGAAAAACACCAGTGTGGAGGGATGTGTTGATGATGTCAGGTACAACTGCAGGAGGAATGGCTTGAAGGAGATGAGATGGAATAGGATCAAGCGGGGAAGTATTAGGGTGAATAGAAAGGATGAGTTTTGAGACTTCTGCCTCAGAGAATGAAGAGAATGATGTAAATGAGTGTATGTTTGCTGGTGATATGAGCTTGACTGACTGTGATGTGGAAAATTGTGCACTAATGTGTTTAATTTTATTAATGAAAAACGTGGCAAAGTCGTCAGCTATTAGAGATGAAGCAGGAGGGGGAGGAGGACAAAGAAGTTAGGAAAATGTTTTAAAAAGCATGCAAGAGTTAGACGAATTGTTAATTTTGTTATGGTAGTATGTCATATTAGCAGTGGAGACATTAGTAGAGAAGGAAGATAGTAGTGATTGCAACATTATAACATTATAATATATTATATATTATAATTATAATATATTATAATTATTGAACATTATAAGGCCTATAAACTAACCCTTTCAGACAAACCATTAAAATAAATTATTTAGTATGCATTCAATGTTTAGGTACCCAGTCTGAATGCTATAGCAAAACAAAAACAACAAATATTAAGAATATATTTATTAAATGTATAAAATATTTTTTGAATGTAGGATATCAACTACACACTAATCACAACTAAAGTGTATTCAACGTGAGATGATTGACAGCTTTACAATCTAATGATATTGCACTGATGTTATAGCTGACACGAATCAATAAGAGGAGAGTAATCGCAAACATTTTACAAACATTTATTTATTTATTTTATTTTGTCATAAAACTAGTTTACCTCTATGTTTGTAGTTTGTACTGCAATTATACCTAAAGTGAACTTATAGGTTTAGTGATAGTTTACTAATTAAATACTTTGTACACTTTGAAGTATGGTCTCAATAAACTAGTAGTTTAGTAGTTTTATACTGCAAGTATACTCATAAGTTTTCTTTAAGTGAACTTTACATCATAAGAGAAACAGGTCAATTTAGCTCAAAGGGATTCATTTAAGATTTTAAAGGAAATTTGAACAGAATCACTGATTTACGACCAGCGATTCATAGAACAAGCCATATAACATCAACTCTACAATGGATATTAATATTCAAAGTATAGTGAAAACATTGTGAATTAGCACAGTAACAAGATCAGCGGTTTAAGACAGTAACTTGTAAGCACGAAACACAAGATACTTCTCTTTTCAATATGAATAAGGCTTTATTAGATAAATCTAAGACATATAAACTAATCTCATATAATTAATTATATTAGATACACCAGTTCAGCTTAGTCTGGAGGTAAGTTACTTGCGTTGCCTGTGTAAAGGGGGTTCCCTTTGTTGTCATTGAAAAGGGGGTTTCCAGAGGTTGCTGATTGGCTTGAAGTTCAGTAGTCGTTGAAGTGACGTCTTGGGAAGCCCGTGGTTGGGCGTTGGATGAAGATGCGGAGTTGTGGGCTGGTTGAAGTTGAATGGGCACTCAAGGTCGGACTCGGAGACACGCCGTTACAAAACTTAACTAAGAACACGAAACTCTCAAACGGTAGAGAATAGAAACTAAAGTAAAATAATAGAAGTAAAGTTTATTTTACTAGGTGGTGTTTCTTCTCATCGTGGCTAAGTAGCAGCAGACATGCAGGCCGAAGCACGCTGGAACAGTGCTCAAAGAACGCTAAAAGTGATTACTAAAAGCAAAAGCTAGAAAGCAAAAGCTAAAAGCTAAATTTGATGTCCTGAGTATTTAAACTGGCCTTTTGGCCACACCTCAAATGTTGTCTTGACCAATTAGATATTGTCTTTGATCGGGGTATCATAAATCATATGTTATCTTATCAAGCACGTGGTCCAAATTTTCCCGTTCTTGCAGGGTATAATTTTGGAAATGATTCCTATAACAAGAATATGATACATTTGACAAATAACTGATAGTCAGAAACGTTTCAAGCAAACAGATTTAAACATATACATACTAAACATGAATATGAATCCTTAAGCTATTCAATAGTTATTAAAAAGACATACACAGTAAGTGATTAGAGACATGATAGTCAAATGTATGGGTTACGTATATAATATGAAGTCAAGCAATGGACTCGTATACGTTTAGAAGTCTTTTTGAGTTCATTTTGGTGCATCTACAGTACATCTGTAAAAGACAGTTTCTCTGCCATTCCTTGACATAAGGACGTTCTGTGGAGACCAGAGGTTAAAAGGTAGCCTTAGGAATTTCAGTCTGGTTCTTGTCTTCTATCATGGGTTTACATGTGATGGTCAGGCTGTGCATCTCTTTGACCATCAATCTGGATTACGTGGCCCAAATTTGACAATCTCTTCTCCGAATTGAAATTGTCAATAATTGTTCTAATGGTGTTAATGTTGAAAGCTGTTCTGTGAAAGAGTTGGTTGGTTATCTTGCTTCAGACTGGCTGGCACACGGATTTGATTTACAACATCCTGTTGCCTTTCTGAGGAATCCGGCTCCACATGTTTCAACCATGCTCCCGATAGAATCTTTAATTTGTCTGATATGCTACAACATCATACTTTAAGTATAGTAATATGTCCCTTTTTAGGTTTGTATATATTTTGTTATATGAATATCTGAACATACAAAACATCCAAAGAAAGAACTGGTTATCTGCTTGTAAACAAAAACATTTTATTCTAGCTTCATGCATTTAAAAAAAAACACTTTAATGTGGGTAAGTTTCATAAAAAAATACAAGTAAAATTTTGAACAAAAAGCTGAAAAAAACCCCAAAGCTTGACTTAATTATTACCTCTTCATCGTTCAACATTTTATTCCATAATGTTACAGTTTTGATGCTGTTTCATGTCAGATTACATGTGTCAGTATCTGTTGTTTCTTTTTTCTTTTTCACTTGCGTTTTTTTTTTGGGGGGGGGGAATTCTGTGCAGAAGATGTGTACTAGCGCCATCTATCGTATAATAATGAAAACATGGATTCTAGGAGTATAGCTCAAATATATTTAGAATTTTTGCAAGTATGTCAAGTATACTTTTTTGAGAAGTACATAAAAAGTAAACAAAGTATACTTTCTTATTTTTAGTTTAAAAGAAGTATACTAATAGCACATTTGAATAAACATTTTTCGTAAGGGTCTATGGTAAACTTAAAAACAATGATAAGCATGACCAGGGTTCTTCAAAACCTCTGCAGTTCGCTCTGGCACTCTGGATATTAGCTTCTGGGCCGAATCCTTGACTGATGGTGATCCATTCTTGCCTCATTAGTTTTCGGAGTTGATCAAAATTTGTGGGCTTCTGCTTGTCCACTCACCTTTTGAGGACAGACCACAGTTTATCTATGGGACTGAGACCTGGGGAGTTGCCTGGCCACGGATCCAAAACTTCAGTGTAATGATCTTCGAGCCACTTCTTTATCACTCTTGCTTTGTGACATAGTGTTCCATCCTACTGGAAGATGCACAGATCACCAAATTGCTCATGGATCATGTAAGAAGTCACTTTTGCAGGACGTTTTGATATCATTCTTTATTCATAGCAGTGTTTTTGGGCCAAATTATGAGAAAATCCACTCCCTTGGCTGAAAAGCAACCCCACACATGGATGGTCTCAGGATGCTTCACTGTTGGCACAACAAAGGATTCATGACAGCTTTTCATTTCCGAACAATCGATTTTCCAGATGTCCCAAACAGTCGGAAGGGAAAGTTATCAGAGAAAATTACTTTGCACCAGTTTTCTGCTGTCCAATCATTGTACTTCCTGCAGAATTTCAGTCTGCCCTTGATGTTTTTCTTGGAGAGAAGTGGCTTATTTGCTGCCCTTCTTCACACCAGGCCATTGTTCAAAAGTCGTGGCCTAACTATAGATGCTCTCACACCAACCTGCTGCCATTCCTAAGCAAGCTCTGCACTGGTGGAGACACAATTCCGTAGCTGACTGCTCAAGAATAGATGGTCCTTGTGCATGCTGGACACTCTCGGATGTTCTGACGACTTATTCACTGCAGGCGAACCCTTTTTCCTTGAAGTTCCTGATGATCCAATAAATAGTTCTTTCAAGTGTAATATTCTTTGTAGTAGATTCCTTGCATATGAGGCCGTTTTGATGCAATGCGATGATGGCTGCACGTGTTCCTTTGGAGGTAACCATTGCTAACAAGAACACAATGATTGGAAGCACTTCTTCCTTCTTTTTAGCAGTCAGTCTGCTCTTAAAATCTAATTAATATGATAGTGATTTCACCTGACTAGTAATCTTTCACATGTGCTGCTAAAATGATTAGTCAATTAATGTTTGCTGGTCATTTTATGTCAGGATCAAAAACTGTGAAAAGTTTAGTTAGTTTTTTTTTTTTTTTGGCCAATGAAGCTTTTAGCAAGTATTTAAAATGCATCTGACCACTCCACAAAATAATCTAGAAACATTGTGAAGTAGCACCACAACAGCTTAAGCAGAAAACTGCAAAACACAACATTTATTAGTGGTGGGCGATACTGCAAAAGTTGGTATCAATCCGGTACCAAATAAATATAGGGTCAGTATTGTCTATACAGATACAAATACGATACTTTTTACTTAAAAAATACCTTTGTGTAGGGGAGAGCAGTATGTCATTATTTCTGAGGTGAATGAATGATCAATTCTTTAGGCAATATTTTTTTTATTAATGTATTGAAGTCCACAAAATTATTATTTATTAAGCACTGTAGAATGAATTCTTTACAGCCTCTGTCTCTGTGCCGGGGGTCTGGAAGTGGATGGATTTCCCTCCTCATTTCTTTGTTTTTGTAGCTCAGCATGTGTTTTTAAGTGTTTGTATAGGTTTGTAGTGTTGCCACAGTATTGGATGCTCTTTCACAAGTTGCAGTATTATCATGTAGTGCCATAAAATAGCTCCACACAACGCTTCTCTTCCTCTTGGCCATCCTGATCTCTCATTCAATGTGCTACGAGCTTCGCTCACTCAGTTCCCTGCTCCTTGGCGCGTTGTGTCAGTGAGTCACATGACGACACAACAACGAATCACAGCAGAGCAGCAGGAGGGGGAGAAGTAGCAAAGTGGACCTGGATGTGAAAGCAGCGTTTGCTCAGGATTGTAGAGGTAGAAGACACAAGCAAAGTATAACGAATGTAGAGGAGAGATATTTAAATTAAAATATCAATTAAATTACAATTGTATAGATCTGATACTAATACCAGTGTTGGCATCGATACTATCGATATTTAGATCGATCCGCCCACCCCTAACATTTATCTCATTTCCAAAACTTTTGGCCATGACTATATATATATATATATAGCCTCCCTTGCCTCTGATTTATTGCCTCATTGCCCCTGATATATATATATATATATATATATATATATATATATATATATATATATATCAGGGGCAATGAGGCAATAAATCAGAGGCAAGGGAGGCAGAGTCTCCTCAAAAAATTGGATGAGAAAATAATCGATATTACAAAAATGAAACAACACAAATATTACTAATAAACATGGCATTAAAAGTAAAAAGGTCACTCGTTTTTATAAAGTAACACTGTCCAACAGTGACACTCGGAGGTAAAGTTACAGCAGAGGCCTGCCTCCCTTCAGTCCATAGACTTTCAGCAGAGACCCCATAGCATGCGGTGGGCTAAGTGCGGGGTAACTGAAAATGAATGGGGCACATTCATGTGAGAGGAGGCAATGCCTCCATAAGGCTTTAATTGGATATGATCGGTTATGATTGGGTGTAATTGGTTCATGCAATAAATCACGCCTCTTGTTTACGTGCAAGCTCCCGGCCTAAATGAAGAAAATTATGGTGTTATTGATTAAATAAAAGTTAAGTAAACAACTCACCTGCTTAGATATCACTTCTATGTGTCAAATCAAAATAAAGTCAAGTTTTATTTATATAGAGTTTTTAAGATTGTGCCAAAGCAGCTTTACAGTTTCAAATAGGAAAAAATTGTCAATGCAAAAGGACAATAGTAAACACAAAATTTTCAGTTAAATGCAGTTCTTTATTGAACTCAGTGATGTCATTGTCCAGCTCAGTTCAGCTTAAATAGTATCTCTGCAATCAAGTTGACAGTATCGCTGGAAATTAATTGTCCCCAGCTAAGCAAGCCAGAGGCTACAGCGGCAAGGAACCAAAACTCCATCTGTGACAAAATGGAAAAAAAAAAAATCTTGGGAGAAACCTGGCTCAGTCAGGGGGCCAGTTCTCCTCTGTCCAGATGAATCAGCAGGTTGATCCATGCTGTAGCTAAGTTAGATTGCTAAATTGTGCAGAGGGCAATTGTGGTTTCGTGGTCTTGTCCCAATGGCCGTCACTGAGGATCTGTCATCCAGTTGTCCTGGTCTCTGCTGAAATCCAGGGCTGTAGCAGTCGTCTAGGTGCTGATCAACTATCTGGATTGGATACGGACTGGATCTGGTGGCTACCGTGACTTCGCAATAAGAAAGAAACAGATTAATATTAGCATAGATGCCATTCTTCTTACGATGTAACAAGTACATTGTGTGTTATTGGAAGTATTTCTAGTTCCGGTTGACCTAATTAATGCAGACTAACAATCCTTTAATGGATTTGAGTAATAGAAATGTGTAACTGTGTTATGTGTAAGCCAGGTTAAAAAGATGGGTCTTTAATCTAGATTTAAACTGACAGAGAGTGTTTGCTTCCTGAACAGAGTTAGGTTTGGTTGCTAAATAGCAAAAGTATCTGCCACCCGCAGATGATTTTGATATTCTAGGTATTATCAAATTGCCAGAGTTTTGAGAGCACAGTGGATGTGGAGGACTATAATATGATAAGAGCTTGCTCAAGTACTAAGGTGCTAAACCATTCAGGGGTTCATAAGTAATTGGTAGGATTTTACAATCTATAAAATGTTTAATAAGGAGCCAGTACAGTGTTGACAGAACCAGGCTTATATACTTCCTGGTTCTAGTAAGAACTCTAGCTGATGCATTTTGTTCATTAAGCATTATTATAAAGCATTACGATAGTCTAACTTTGAGGTCTTGAACAAATTAATTACCATTTCTGCAGTTGTCATTGAGAGCATATGTCTGATAAATAAAACCCCTTTTTGTGTGTTTTTTTTCAGAATTTATCAGTAAGAAATGACCCCTTAGCCCTTCCCCTTTCCCCTACCCCTCCGTTTTGCGCGTCATGTGAAGGGCTATCTGGGCCTTCCCCTTCCCCTTACCCCTACCCCTCCAACCAAAAGAGAATTGAGGCAACCCGTACCAGTGATGCGCGGGTTGATCCAAAATGAGCGTGTGCCTGCGGTCACCCACGGTTACCCACAGTTACGAGTCATCCAAAAATATTTTTAATGATATTCGGGTCGCGTCCGGTCGGGTCGTTTGAAATAAAAATGCCAATTAAACCTTTGTAATTTATATAGTACTAGACACATTTTTTTAAATACATAGGCCTACACTTTATTGGCTGAATAACTGGCATGAAGATGACGCACAAGCTCAGTCTGCACGTAGAGATGGAGGCAGCGAAGAAGACTGTATGGGGAGCAACGTCGCTGTTTTTGGTAAAACATGATTTTGACGACTTTATGAAGTTTTGTTTTATAGAAAACTCTTTTTAATAGATTTCCGTTTTGTATAAATTGTATCTTAATTTTGATCAATGTTTTATCAATCAGTTGCCCGTATTTAATAAATAAGAAGCAAATATATAGCCTAGCAGACAATGTAATAAGGCGCCGGCACGATTTATTACAGTTTATTACTAAACAATTAAATGACTCCTTGCATATTTTCGAACCAGCAGGCCATTTTGGGTTGAGCGAGACACCACGGAATGAGCGAGCGGATCGGGATATTCAGAAATGCACTCTCCGCTCACGAGCTCTGATCGGAACAAACCCGAGCCTCAATGTCTGCTGACCTTGCAGAAACATACAAATAGACAGAGCCAGACTAGACTATTTTAGTACAAATTATGAGCTTACTGACGATTTTTTATAATTCTTGACAAAATGATAATATATTAAGTTTTGTTGTTGTTTTGGATGCTGATGAGCATTTACTGCTTTTTAAAAATGCAGGTCAGGAAGCGGGTCGGGTACAATATTTGATTGTTATTTTTTTGCGGTCCGAGTTGCGTTGCGAGTTGCATTAGTTGAAAACGTCGGTCGGGTGCGGGTTATTAATACATTGAACCGCGCATCACTGACCCCTACCCCTTCACGTGACGCACGAAACGGTGTGGTAGGGGTGTCTCGATTCTCTTTTGGTTGGAGGGGTAGGGGTAAGGGGAAGGGCCAGATAGCCCTTCAAATTAAGATTTTTCGGGACCACACTTCAGACAAAGGGGTATGAATTATCTTGGCAACATGGTTGCTAAAGTGAACAAAAAGACACATAAATGTGAGCTTTTCTTACACATAAATGAAACTGTTCATATTAACCGTTATGTTACTCAAAGAAATATTTGCAAAAAATCGCTAATATTTGCTAACGTCATATCATTACAGACTGCATGACAGTGCCACAGCATATGTCTGATCAGGGCGATAACTGCCGTAGATTAATCCCCCCAATAATTAGAAATCGCTAAACCATTTTCTCAAATATTGCCTATTCAAGAGAGAGAGAGAGAGATAAATGGAAGTTGCGTGTATTCGCATCTGTTCGTTTATATTTTTAGAGTGAGTTTACTTAAAAACAGCGATTGTATCCTCTCGTCGCTGGAAAATATAATGTAGCGAATAAATGTCGTGGGGCAGCGTTGACAAGTTTATTTTCTCCTGGATGTGTGAGCTGCACGATTTACGATATGTGTATGTGTCAGTAAGCAGCTCATTAATACAGAACGATAATTAAAGGCTCTAATGCACACCAACACACCAGTATATGTGTGTATTGTAAGAACTAGACGACGAATGATGATGTGTGACAGCATACTAGTTGTGTCCCAATCCTTAGGGGAATATTTTCTGCCCTACCCCTTGACACTCTGTTTCAAGGGAAAAGGGGAAGGGGTAGGGGAAGGGGAAGGGGTATAAAATAGAATTGGGATTGGGCCTTAGTCTAGTTTTAGTCAATGAAAATTTTATTTTAGTCTCTTTTTAGTTATGCAATTCTATTTAACCCAGTCAATATAGTATAAGTACTTAGTAGTATAGATGAAACCAAAATTTTATTTTAGCCAAACCCATTTCAAACAAGGTTATCTTATTATATTATTGTTACCTTGTAGACTCAAGAATACATCCATTCCAGACACACATCGGTCCCTTTCTCTTTTTCAATGCTGATTTATACCCAATGCCAGGGGCGTCCCCAAGGGATGGCCAGGGGTGGCCACGGCCACCACTGTATGATATATATACAGTGCCCTACAGTGATAAGTATTGGAACAGTAAAGACAAAATTGTTCTGTTTGCTATGGAGTCAAGAAATCTGTATATATGATTAAAAGATGAATATGAGACAAAACTACAGAATGTCACATTCTATTATTGGGTGATTCAACACAAAGATGTTTTACCAGCTAAGAAGATCAGCACTTTTAGAGTTTCTATAGGAAACTATAGGAAAAACAAAGGGCAAGGAGAAATCAAGAGTTTGGAACTAACAGCAACATCAGCAACCAACTGTGGAGTCATGGTCTAATGGTTAGAGAGTTTGATTTATAAACCTAAGGTTGTGGGTTTGAGTCTCGGGCCAGCAATACCACGACTGAGGTGCCCTTGAGCAAGGCACCGAACCCCTAACTGCTCCCTGGGTCCTGCGGCATAAATGGCTGCCCACTGCTCTGGGTGTGTGTTCACTGCTGTGTGTGTGCACTTTGGATGGGTTAAATGCAGAGCACGAATTCTAAGTATAGGTCACCATACTTGGCTGTATGTCACTTTCACTTTTCAAAGATGACCTGATTGGCTGAGAAAAAACAACATAGTTGATGTTCTGTCAATCTACAGTCCACAGGAAAATTTGACACAGAAGCAACTTTAATTCTGTGTCAAATTTTCCTGTGGACTGCTTATGCAACTCCTGATAAGCACCAACATAGAAAGGCAAAATTCTTCACAAATGTGAGCCAGTAGAGTTTTGAAATGATGGACCGATGAGACAAAGATTAACCTTTATCTAAGTGATTGGAAAACAAAAGTGTGGAGAGAAAAAGGGAACTACAAATGATCTTAAGCACACAACCTCATCTGTAAAGCTTGGTGGAGGTGGTGTCATGGTATGGGCATGCATGGCTGTCTCTAGAACAGGACCTCTTAATTTTAATGATGACTTAATGTATGATGGTAGTAGCGGTATGAATTTGGAAGGGTACAAAATCATCTTGGCTACCAATATTCAAGAAAAATGCCACCAAACTCATTAGAAAGCACTTCATATTGGATCAGTACAATGACCCAAAACACCCTGCCAGTTCAGTCAAGGACTTTATCAGGGCAAAGAAATGTAAAGTCTTGCTGAAGAGGAGTCTAAAAACAGAAACTCACCCAAAACAAGCAACAGTTGGAATTGGCTGGGGAAAAGCGTAAAAGACCAAGAGTCTGGTGATGTCTATGGGTTGCATACTCACTGCTCTGATTGCATGCAAGGGATCTGCAACTAAATATTAGCTTTTAATCTTTTACATCTGCCTTAATTTCAACTGTTTTAATACTTATGCTCACATCAAATAGTGGCATGAACTCTAAAGGTGCTGTCCTTTTTATTTGGTAAAACATGTATGCGTCGAAAGACCTAATAATAAAATGTGACATTCTGTAGTTTTGTCGCATATTCATCTTTTAATCATATTTGCAAATGAATTCATTCCACAGTAGAGAATGAAATTTTGTCTTTAATGTTCCAATATTTATGGAGGGCATTGTATATATATAGTTATATATAGCGATATTATTGTTATTGTGGGGATACTATTTTTGTATTGTTACTGTCACTTTTGATCAATTTAATCTATCCTTGCTGATTAAAAGTATTAATTTCTTAGATAGATAGATAGATAGATAGATGCATACATACATACATACATACATACATACTTACATAACAAGGAGGGAAAATAGTAAACCGAGCCATCACCATCATCAAGCTCTGATCATTTATATTCTCATGCTTGTCTCTGGGGAGCAATCTCTCTGTGTTATAATGCGGTATGCAGAAGCAACCTTACCCTGCGCTGGCAAACACTATTACTCTGTTCTGGTGACAAATGATCTCACCGCACAACACTGAAAAGGACCCAGGCGCTGAGGACAGCTGTTAATGTTTGCTTTTAGATTTGGATGTACAGCTAGCATGGCTTGCCCAAAGACAGATCAATCAATGCTGTGTAAGGGACGGCAGTCAGAGGCTTAGATGGAGCTTTCCTTAAGCCTGTCTCCACAAGTGAGTGTATTAGAGTTGCAGGGACTGAGGGCAAGAATGAAGCTAATAAAAAGCATGGAGCGATGGCTTTTTGACACAGGTCTGTAATTGCAGTCTCGGAGAGGGCAATGTTGAAAAAATAAGCAACCCTATCTTGGATTAGGATGTGCAGTGTGGAGACCATGGTCAGAAATGAAGGTGTTTGTTGAAGGAAGTAGTCTGTGAAAAATCTTAAGTTCAACCTATACCTTGGTTTCTCTCCTTTTTGCCATGGTCTCTCAAAATCTTTTGTATTAGCTAGACTCCCCTCTGCACACATTCAGCAGATCTCTGTAAGAGGGCAGCAGCATTTCATTTGCTGTGTGATTCAGCAGGATTCTTTTTGACTTTCTCCTCACATTCTTGTTCAGCACCTAATTGATTTGGTCATCTAATCTCTGTCGAACTGAGTGTAGAAAGAAAGCCATGATTAAAGAGTTGAGAGTTGCATCGGCTCAGAGGTCAGGTGCTGGTTTGCAGGAGCAAAATCAGTTGTTGACTTGCTGCATTCAGCTTCATCTCACTTGGCCTGTGTTTGGACAGGCCAATAACCAGCCAAGTTACCCAGCGACCTCCTCTGGGACAGAGTGAGTGCCTGGAAAGTAGAAGAGTACTTTTGGAAATTATGTGAAAATGGAAAAGAAAGCAGATGCTTCTCCCTTCCAGCTATACTCCACCTACAGCTTCACTGTAGTGATGATACAGTATACAGTCATGTGCAAAAATGTTGACACTCTTGGTAAATATGATCAAAGAGGGCTGTAAAAATTTGTCTGCATTGTAAATCCTTTTGATCTTTTATTTAAAAAAAAATCACAAAAAATTAATCCTTTCATTGGATAATAAGAATTTTAAAAGGGGGGGGGGGGGGGTGGTTCATTATGAAATAAATGTTTTACTCAAATACACATTGGCCACAATTAACGGCAACCTTTTATTCAATACTTTTTGAAACCTCCATTTGCCAGTTTAACAGGTCTAAATTTTCTCTTATAATGCCTGATGAGGTTAGAGAACACCTGACAAGAGATCAGAGACCATTCCTTCATCCAGAATCACTACAGACCCTTTTGATTCCCAGCTCCATGTTGGTGCTTCTTCTCTTCAGTTCACTCCTCTCATTTTCTATGGGGTTAGGTCAGAGGACTGGAATGGCTATAGTAGAAGCTTGGTTTTGTGCTCAGTGACCAATCTCTGTGTTGTTTTTGAGGTTTGTGTTTGGATTATTGTACGGTTGGAAGATCCAAACATGGCCCATTATAAGATTTCTAACAGAGTCAGTCACTTACTGATTTGTTTATCTGTTGGTATTTGATAGAATCCATAATGCCATGTACGGACATACATTCCAGCAAAAATATAGGCCCACAACATGAAAAATACAGCAGTATATCTCATTGTATACATGGGGTACTTTTTATCTCTGTGTTCACCAAACCCATCTTGAGTGTTTGCTGCTAAACAGCTAATTTTTTGTTTAATCTCACCATAGAAGCCAGTCCCATTTGAAGTTCCAGTCATGTCTGATAACTGAATATGCTTTAGTTTGTTTTTGGATGAGCTAGGATAATTTTTCTTGAAAACCTCCCAAACAACATGTGGTGATGTAGGTTCTGTTTGACAATTTTTTAAAAAGTTTTTTGAACCTAAGACTCAACTATTTTCTGCAATTCTCCAGCTGTGATCCCTGGAGAGTCTTTAGACACTCAAACTCTCCTTCTCACCGTGCATTAGGACGATATAGACACACGTCCTCTTCCAGGCTGATTCGTAACATTTTATGTTGATTGGGAATTTTTAATTATTGCTCTGATGGTGGAAATGGAAATTTTCACTGATCTAGCTCTTTTCTTAAAGCCACTTCCCTAATTTGTGAATGTCAATTATATTTTGCTGCACATAAGAAATATATTTTTTGTTTTTTCCCATTTTTGATGGATGATTAGGGGAATTTGGGCTTTGTTTTCCCTCCTCTTTATATTTCTGTGAAACAGGAAGCCGTGGCTCAACAATTTCATGTTTATAATCATGCTGGAGTGCTCAAAATTGTGAATATGAATGGGAATATACTTCAGAGATATTTTACTCATAAGCATTTCTAGGGGTGCCAATAATTGTGTCCAACGAGTATTTGAGAAAACCCTTTATTTCATAAGGATATTTCCCCCGATTTTAAATTCTTATGATCCACTGAAAGGATTTTTTTTTGTGATTTTTTTAAATAAAAGATAAAAAAGATTAGCAATGCAGATTAATTTTCGCAGCTTTATTTGATCATATTTACCAAGGGTGTCAAATTTTTTGGACATGGCTGTACATATTTGCTATACTTCACCAAATGGAATAGCAAAAAATGTAATTGTCATGCCCCAAATGAATTGGTTTGGTCAATGTTTGAGACAGTGTTGCTGTATCAGGCTGAATTAGACTACATTGGACACCATTAGATAGGATCAAACGTGACTAAACCTCATCAAACCCTTTAAGACCTCTTCAAACACCTTTATATATCTGATCTGACCTCATTAGATCAGCTCTTACCCCATTACACCTCATCAGACACATTAGACCTAGTTAGATGGATAGATTTGCTGTTAAGGTCTATTGCTAGTATATTTACAACCCAAATTCCGGAAAAGTTGGGACGTTTTTTAAATTTTAATAAAATGAAAACTAAAGGAATTTCAAATCACATGAGCCAATATTTTATTCACAATAGAACATAGATAACGTAGCAAATGTTTAAACTGAGAAATTTTACACTTTTATCCACTTAATTAGCTCATTTAAAATTTAATGCCTGCTACAGGTCTCAAAAAAGTTGGCACGGGGGCAACAAATGGCTAAAAAAGCAAGCAGTTTTGTAAAGATTCAGCTGGGAGAACATCTAGTGATTAATTAAGTTAATTGATATCAGGTCTGTAACATGATTAGCTATAAAAGCTTTGTCTTAGAGAAGCAGAGTCTCTCAGAAGTAAAGATGGGCAGAGGCTCTCCAATCTGTGAAAGACTGCGTAAAAAAATTGTGGAAAACTTTAAAAACAATGTTCCTCAACGTCAAATTGCAAAGGCTTTGCAAATCTCATCATCTATAGAGCATAACATCATCAAAAGATTCAGAGAAACTGGAGAAATCTCTGTGCGTAAGGGACCAGGCCGGAGACCTTTATTGGATGCTCGTGGTCTTCGGGCTCTCAGACGACACTGCATCACTCATCGGCATGATTGTGTCAATGACATTACTAAATGGGCCCAGGAATACTTTCAGAAACCACTGTCGGTAAACACAATCCGCCGTGCCATCAGCAGATGCCAACTAAAGCTCTATCATGCAAAAAGGAAGCCATATGTGAACATGGTCCAGAAGCTCCGTCGTGTCCTGTGGGCCAAGGCTCATTTAAAATGGACTATTTCAAAGTGGAATAGTGTTTTATGGTCAGACGAGTCCAAATTTGACATTCTTGTTGGAAATCACGGACGCCGTGTCCTCCGGGCTAAAGAGGAGGGAGACCTTCCAGCATGTTATCAGCGTTCAGTTCAAAAGCCAGCATCTCTGATGGTATGGGGGTGCATAAGTGCATACGGTATGGGCAGCTTGCATGTTTTGGAAGGCTCTGTGAATGCTGAAAGGTATATAAAGGTTTTAGAGCAACATATGCTTCCCTCCAAACAACGTCTATTTCAGGGAAGGCCTTGTTTATTTCAGCAGGACAATGCAAAACCACATACTGCAGCTATAACAACAGCATGGCTTCGTCGTAGAAGAGTCCGGGTGCTAACCTGGCCTGCCTGCAGTCCAGATCTTTCACCTATAGAGAACATTTGGTGCATCATTAAACGAAAAATACGTCAAAGACGACCACAAACTCTTCAGCAGCTGGAAATCTATATAAGGCAAGAATGGGACCAAATTCCAACAGCAAAACTCCAGCAACTCATAGCCTCAATGCCCAGACGTCTTCAAACTGTTTTGAAAAGAAAAGGAGATGCTACACCATGGTAAACATGCCCCGTCCCAACTATTTTGAGATCTGTAGCAGAAATCAAAATTGAAATGAGCTCATTTTGTGCATAAATTGTAAACTTTCTCAGTTTAAACATTTGCTATGTTATCTATGTTCTATTGTGAATAAAATATTGGCTCATGTGATTTGAAAGTCTTTTAGTTTTCATTTTATTAAAATTTAAAAAACGTCCCAACTTTTCCGGAATTTGGGTTGTAAACCAGTTACTGGGAGCTCCTAGTGACTGGTAAAGTCTTACTTTGACCTCTAGTATTAAACAGACTTTTGATAAGGTCCTTATGTAAAAAAAAAAAAAAACAATATATTGTGTTTATCTAAACTTTCACCAATGTGAAATGAGTAACAAAAGGCAAAAAAAAAAAATACATTTAGATATTTTACATGCATTTCAAGGTTCAGTGCCTTGCTCAAGAGTCAACTCAGTCATGGTAATGAGAGTGGAAGAGAGTGCTGGTCATTCACTAAAATCCCTGCCAGATCTAACACTCAAACCTACAAACTTTGGCTTATACAGTAAAGACCAAAAGTTTGGACACACCTTCTCATTCAGAGAGTTTTCTTTATTTTCATGACTATGAAAATTGTAGAGACACTCTGAAGGCATCAAGGGCTATTTGACCAAGATGGAGAGTGATGGGGTGCTGCGCCAGATGACCTGGCCTCCACAGTCACCGGACCTGAACCCAATCGAGATGGTTTAGGGGTGAGGTGGACTGCAGACAGAAGGCAAAAGGGCCAACAAGTGCTAAGCATCTCTCTGGGAACTCCTTCAAGACTGTTGGAAGACCATTTCAGGTGACTACCTCTTGAAGCTCATCAAGAGAATGCCAAGAGTGTGCAAAGCAGTAATCAAAGCAAAAGGTGGCTGCTTTGAAGAACCTAGAAAATGACATATTTTCAGTTGTTTCACACTTTTTTGGTATGTATAATTCCATATATAATTCCACATGTGTTAATTCATAGTTTTGATGCCTTTAGTGTGAATCTACAATTTTCATAGTCATGAAAATAAAGAAAACTCTTTGAATGAGAAGGTGTGTCCAAACTTTTGGTCTGTACTGTAAGTCTTACTCTCTAACCATTAGGCCATGACTGTCCCTTAGTGCATAGAATAACTTCAAGTTTAAGTTGTTGTTTACAAAGTAGCTTACTTTGAATACTTTCATTTCAATTGACCAAGTAAAATCCAGAATTCTACAATGACTGTATGCTTGCATTACATCTATGTGGAATTTTTCTAGAATCCATGCGAAATACAAAGTTTAATTGGAACGTTCATGCAAAACTGACCATACAAAAGATGATCAGAGAGTTTATGTGGACACTGCTGAACTTGAGCACTCAAACGCACATTGTAATGTGACATCAAACCAGCATGAGAATTATACATTGTCCCAGTCCTCCTCCTCATCTCCTTTTCAAACTTTTACAAAAGACTTGTCCCACCACATTCAAAGTGAGTTTGGTCCTCTTGACATTATGAGGTTAAGCACAAAGAGAAAGCTATTTGTGCTTAGCTGTGGTCTAATATGCGAATGAGAGCATGAAAGACGTGTCTAATCTGCTAATGCAAAAATCACATTAACTTCCCAAATTCATTTTTGCCACAGCGATGGGATATTAAAGGTTGCAACTCAGGGACTTTAATAGTGGGCTGTGAATGTTTTCAAGCTGTTTTGAAGTGTAGAGGATGTGAAAGTGTTTTGTTGTTTGTTTGTTTGGCAGTTGACATAGTCTGTGAGAACACAGCAGTTTATATGGCAGTGGATTAACATTGGGAGGCTTTACTGTGTGATGAGACATAGACATTGTTGGGGTGTATGTACGTCTATTTCCAACAGGGTACCTCTCACTGCATATGATATGCTGCATCTCACAAGAGCAATATGTACACAATCAAAATATTTTTGTGTTATTTAACCATCACATCTCAAAAAATTCAAAGAAATCACTATGTGAAAAAAAAGCAAAAACAACAAAAAAATACCTTTGCTAATGAAACCAACATAGACTACAGCCAATCTTGTTAGTGATCTCCTTTGTGGCAGGAATAGTAATTAAGAAGGAAGTCTGGAGAACCATTAAGCTTGTCAAAAGGGGGTGGAGTCATTGCAATTTCCTGCTCTAGAAAAAGGCACAGCAGACACACAACAAGCATTCTGAGGTTCTCAGAGTTTCATGAAAATGGGATTGATGGATTTTGTTAGTGTTGGATTCTTTCTGCTTATTGCAGCTGACTTGTCTTTGGCACAATGGTCAAAATTTAAACAAAGCCAGGCTCCAATAAGATTCCAACAACAGTCCACAGTATTAGCTCCTCAGCATGCAGGTTTACAGACGTCAGCTGCTTTTAGACCTTCAAGACCTGTACTGAGTCCTGTTGGGGTAGGTTTACAGAAACTCCAAGAACCTGGAAGCACTCAGTCCAAACAGCTAATGCAGGCTCCTGTGGCACCTTTGACCTGGCATTTTCCTGTAATACCAGAAGAACCCCAACAGCCAGTTGTTCCTCTTGCATTGCATGTACCGGCCCCTGCACAAAGTATTGCTGCACAATGTGGAGAGAGCCTTGTGCATGTGGAGGTTAAGAAGGACTTCTTTGGGACTGGTCAGCTGGTCAATCCTTCATTCCTCAGTTTAGGAGGCTGTGCAGCTATAGGGGAGGATCCAGAAACCCAAGTGATTATCTTTGAGTATGAGCTTCAGACATGTGGCAGCTCTCTGAATGTGAGTTATTTTTTAATTTTTTTTATAAACCACAGTAATCAACAGTATGAGTGAGTTATTTCAGACTTATTTCTTTTCAGATGACTGACAGTGAGCTGGTCTATACGTTTACCCTCTTTTATACGCCTGAGGCTTTAGTAGGAACTCCCATTATAAGAACTGATGCAGCAGCTGTTGGAATCGAATGCCACTATTCAAGGTACTAAAAAGTTTAAGCTGTTTCATTACAAGTTACTGATTTTTTTTTTTTTTTTTTTCTGTTTTAGGTTGCACAATGTAAGCAGCAATGTTTTGACTCCCTCTTGGGTTCCTTTTGCTGCTACAAAGGTTGCAGAGGATGTTCTAGTATTCTCACTGAAGCTCATGACTGGTAGGGGTTGTGTGGGGTTTTTTCTTTTGTGTGTTCTAGAATGGGCTCTAAAGTGTTTGTCTTCTCTTCCCCGTCAGATGACTGGACATTTGAGAGGCCATCCAATGAGTACTTCCTAGGGCAGTCTTTGAAAGTTGAGGCTTCTGTGAATCAGTATAACCATGTTCCTTTGCGCTTGTTTGTGGATGGCTGTGTGGCCACTGCGGTCCCTGATGTGAACTCCACTCCAAGATATTCCTTTATTGAGAACCATGGGTGTGTAGGGATTAATCTGTTGACCTCCTGTGTTGCCAGAACCTCATTTCTGTTTCCACTCTAGGTGCCTGGTTGATGCAAAGCTTACAGGTTCAACTTCTAGTTTTATGCACCGTGTTCAGAATGACAAACTGCACTTCCAGTTGGAGACTTTCAGATTCCAGCAGTCAAATAGTGCTCGGGTATGTAGTGATCCAGTAATTTGTTACTTAAGGGCTGGTTGTTTCACTGGATGTAAAACGTTTACTTCTAAAGTGTGTTTTTTTTTTTTTTTTTTTTTTTTTTAATAATAGGTTTACATCACATGTGCTTTGAAAGCAGTTGTGGCTTCAACACCCATAAGTCCGGAGAACAAGGCTTGCTCCTTTGCAAATGGGTATGTCCACACTGATTAAGTTTCCAACCATAAGATGTGTTCTGAATGACTAAAGATCTATTTTTATTAGATGGCTTTCTGCCGATGACAATGACCAGGTGTGCGTGTGCTGTGACTCCACATGTGGCTCCAGCAGGAAAGGGCGCGAACTGTCCGATGCAGGTGACTATTTGAAGGTTTAGTTAGAGAATTGACCTATTACAATGCCTTGTGATTGTTTTTATTTTTTTTCTTTAACCCCCATCTCCCCCCCCCCCCCCCCCCAAAGGCCTTGTTTCAGAAGTGAAAGCAACCATTGGCCCCATTGTGGTCTCTATTTGATGTGGGTTGAGTGGCCAATAAAGAGCTGAAAGTGATACTGTGGCAGATCTGGAGTTCTTTCTAGAGGATAGTTTTGGCTTTTGTATTTTGAAATGGACCTGCACTGACACCTTGCATGCTGATTTTAATTACTAGTGACTGACAACTGGTGCTTTCTGAAAACCTTAAATATGTTTCAAAAGTTAACCTGAAACCATTGTAAGGGTAAAAGGTCAATTTAGCTCAAAGGGAATCATTTAAGATTTTAAAGGGAATTTGAACAGAATCGCTGTTTCATGGCTGATCACTGAGATGCCCTGCAATTCACTGAACGAGCCGTTTAACATCAAATCTGCGCTAATAAAAACCGCATTTTAAATGATCACTTTCATGAAGGATAAAACTTATACCATTTGGATTCATACCACAAGTGTTTTGAGGTGTTCTACATGGTCAAAATCTGCTATGAAACACTGTGTAGTTGCATGTTTTCTGGAACCTTAAACTATGTGGTTACATTTTATGTCCTCATACATGATATACAACCTGCTCTACTAATTCCCTACTGGGGGGTTCATGTAGAAGTGTTTTTACCTATAGTCAGTTTAATATCTCGTAAAATATTTTCAGTAAAAAGAGGTCTTTCTGGTAACTTAGGCAAGTTATTTTATATATATTTAGTCCACCGTAACGCATTTTCTTGCAGTAAACAACAAGCTCATGTTGGACCCCGCCTTAAACTTCATCTTCAAAATAATCAATTTCAGATGCATGTAACGTTACAGAAAAGATGTCACTACTTCAGTTACATCACAGTTTTACTGTCTTTGACCATACAACATGAAGAAAGTAGTTTACCAACATTCAGAATTCAACCTTTATGACTTTTATTTAAAAATGGAACACCGTGTCAAGCTCCTTGTAATTCATTTTATTAGAATTTTTACTATGTGTACAATGAAACTGGCTATCAACATAACATCAGACAGTACACTTACAAAATCCTTTCAGCAGTCTGAACCGTTGAACTACATTAAATGACCATCGCTACAGTATAAATTCTGGGTATTTCTTGTTCCTTGAAACCACAATATTGGGAAAGACTGCTGATTTGGCAGTGGTCCAGAAGACCACTCCCCCCTCCAAAAAGAGGATAAGTCACAGAAGGTCAAAGCTGTTCACAGAGTGCTGTATCAAATCAGAATAAATGCAAAGTTGACTGGAAGAAAGAAATTGGGTAGGGAAAGGTGCACAATCAACAGGGATGACCTGTTTACCACAAGCTTGAGAATACTGTCAAGCAGTTTCAAACATTTGGGAGAGTTTCACAAGGAGTGGACTGAAGCTGGAGTCTGTGCATCAAGAGTCAGACACTCAGACGTCTTCAGGAAAATGGCTACCAAGCCAGAAGTATCTTACCTGGGCTAAGAAAAAAAAGCTAGACTGCTTCTTAGCGGTCCAAAGTCCTCTTTTAAGATCAATGTAAATGTTGCATTTCATTTTGAAATCAAGGTTTGGAGTCTGGAGTGAGACAAGAGAGGCACAGAATCCAAGCTGCTTGAAGTCCAGTGTGAAATTTGTTAAGTCATTGATGATTTGAGGTGCCTGCTGGTGTTTTATCAAGCCCAAAGTCAATGCAGCCATCTACCAGGACAAAATAGAAAGGACAATATATATTTTTTTGATGTTAAAATAAGTTCCCATACCATATTTAGGGAAAACTATAGATCTAACCAGACATTTAATGTAATTTTGCAGTAAAATCTTGTTAATTGTACAATTTTTAGAAGTAAAAAAAGTATCAAAATCTATAATTTACAGTAAAAAAAAAACTGTTTTAAAACTGCTGTAGGGTAAGATCAAGAAACTCGAGTGCTTATCTTTGAATATGAGCTCCAGACATGTGTCAGCTCTCTGGTGGTGAGTGGCTGCATATGGGTCACTTGTAAGTGTAAAAGCTAGGTCTGTCCAACAAATCATAACTTTTCCTGCTTTCAGATGACTGATAATGAGCTTGTTTACACATTCAATCTCTTCTACACTTCTGAGGCTGTAGTAGGAACTTCCATTGTAAGAACTGATGCAGCAGCTGTTAGAACTGAGTGCCACTATTTAAGGTACTAGAAACATCTTTGTCTAAATTTGATGAAAATCGATACTACTTATTCCTGTTTTATTTCTAATGATAGGTTGCACAATGGAAGCAGTGATGTATTGTTGCCCTCTTGTGCTCCTTTTGCTGCAACTAAAGTTGCAGTGGAAGTTGTGGTGTTCTAATTGAAGCTTGTGGCTGGTAATATGTATTTAAATTAGTTTTAGAAGTGTCTGGGATGTGTTGCCAACATGACTTTTGTTTCAGATGACTGGATGATTTAGAGGCCATCCAACTGGTACTTCCTAGGGCAGCTCCTGAACACTGAAGCTTCTGTGAAGCAGGACAACCATGTTCCTCTGCGTATATATTGTGGATAGCTTTGTTGCTACTTTGGCCCCTGATGTGAACATTTCGCCACAATATTCTTTTATTGAGAACCATGTGTTTAGTAAAGAATCTTATTGAATTCCTATGTTGAAAACTGAGCTTAAAGACGTGTTTGCTGGTGTTTTTATTTATCTTTTTTTTTCTCCCCTCTCCCTTCAGGTGCCTGGTAGATGCAAAGTTTACAGGTTCCCCTTCCAGGTTCATGCACTGAGTTCAGAATGACAAGCAGCAGTTTCAGAGGCTTTCAGATTCCAGAAAGATGATAGTGGCTTGGAATGTAATTTGGACTGTAGTTCTGTTGGCAAGTTCTTTTACTAATCATGTTTCTTTTGTAGGTTAACAAAGAAGTTTTGTTTCCCCTAAACAGGTGGACATCTGTAGATGACAATGACCAGGTGTGCATGTGCTGCGACTCCACGTGCAGTACAAAGAGGAAAGGATGAGCACTGTCTGATTCAGATAACCGTTGTTTTGTGTTTATGCTTATTTTTAATGAGAAGGACTTTTAAATGTTTCTCCTTGTCATTGTTTTTCAGGCCTGGTATCAAGAGAGAAAGCAACCATCGGCCCCATTGTAATTGTTTAGTGATGAATGGCATAAAGTGCCAATAAAAGGGTTTAAATATTAGCAGTTTGTTTGTTTGTTTTTATTATTATTTAATTATCTAATTTTGGTACCCTAGTAAAATAGGTTTCAATGTAGTTACAATTTTGGTTTACAGTGTGCCAGATGCTGCAATGCAAAACTGCATGGGTGTGAATCCTTCTGGGTAATTTTTTTGCTTTAAATAAATGGTTATTGTCATGGTGTAAAGAACAGAAATTGCTCTTTGTTAATAATTGGAATCTTTTCTGGGAGAGTCCTAGGCTTTTTCGAGGTCAAAATATACATAATGTAGGATCTAGAAAAAAATCTGATCATGATTAAACCTGAAAAATGTTAAATAAATGAACAAAAAAACTCTTGTTTTTAGTTTAGTTTGGGCTCATAAACATCACTCACACCCAAAGCAGTTATTGTAAATGAAATGATAACAGATAATAGATTTGATGTATGATTAGATTTGATGTATGAACCCTAATCAAACACACCTGAACCAGCTAATCAAGGTCTTATTAGCTATACTTGAAACTTCTTAGGGAAGTGTGTTGAGGCAAGTTGGAGCTAAACTCTGCAGGACACTGGCCCTCCAGGACCGAGTTTGGTGACCCCTGGTTTAAATCATACTTATATGACCGCCATCAGTTCCTAGCAGTGAATGAAGAGGTATCATATCGATCACAAGTGCAGAACCTCATGGAGTACCTCAAGGCTCAGTACTAGGGCCGCTACTCTTCACGATTTATATGTTACCCTTGGGAGATATCATCAGGAAACATGGTGTTAGCTTTCACTGTTATGCTGATGATACTCAGTGTAGTGGCACCTAGTTGCTTCTAATTCTTTTGTACATCTTTTTGAAGTCAGTCAAATTATAACCAGTATTTGAAACACGAGCAAACCACAATCTTCTTTTGAAATGTTTACTTCCAAAACATAAAATAAAAAATGTTGCATGGTACGCACGGTCAAAAAACTGTGTTGCTTCCAACGTCTCTAACTTCAAACTAAAACTAAACACATCCAATCGCTTGCATTATGACATAGTGCGATCTGACTGGAAGCTCAAAATAATTAAATGTTAACGGATCTACACATTGCTAAGTATGCATTTTAAACCAAAATATTTCTTATGGATTTTAATAAAAAAATTCTAATTAATTTTACTAAATTATTATTTCAGATGAACTAATCTCTATGTGGCTCTTACATTACCCGGCACGTAATTGGTTAGGCAGGAGGACTAAGCAATTATAAACTTAAACACTGAGAGCCAAACAATTTCTAGCAGTAAGTGATTGGGTGTTAGAGGTTCTACGTCATTCACATCATCTGAAATAGTTGTAAGCGGCCTACCGTTGATGATGCTTTTGACCTCACACACAAATTTTGTGGCCGCTGTCAGAGCGCATGAAGGTAACTTGACCTCTCCCGCACACAAAGCGACGAATTGCATTAATGCAGGATTCTGTGTCGAGGTTATCTGCAACTTCAATGTGCACTTTGAGAGTGAGACAAGTGAACATCACGCCATACCTTTTGATTGTACTCCGGCCCAGCTTAACATCAAACGGCCCAAAGAAATCAACACCAGTATTTGTGAAAGGAGGCTAATCTGGCAAGAGCCTATCTTCAGGCAGGTTTGCCATCTCTTGCTCACCAACCTTTCCTGCAGCACACTGTGCATTTGTTGATTATCTTTCAAATTGCAGAATTTGGTTTTGGGATCCAGTACCTGCACCTCAGTTGTGCCAAGACATAACTGCGTCCGCAGTGTCCTGTTCTTTGGTGTATGTCTCTCAAAATCAATGTAGCAACTCTGCTGTGCTTTGAAATAATTGCTGGATGTTTAGCGTTTTCTGGCATGGCAGACTTGTTGCTTTGAATTTCTTAATTTGTTGTTCTAATTTTGATCTTTCTTTTTCAGGGTCTGTTTCAGTTTCCATTAACTTTTTTGACATTCTTTCTTTCCTCTTTTAGTTTCCACATATTTTCCTTTACCTTTAAAATCCAGGCCACTACTCTTTTTAGTTTATGCCAGTCTGAGTAATAGCTGATCAGTTTGTCGATTGGTTCCATGTTTTCTTCAACTTTGATCATGTTGACTGTAGCTCCATTCTTGACTTCCGGATCATTTTGAAGGCTTTCCTTCCTTCGCACAGGTTGTTCCAACCAATCACATTCTTTGTCCAGCAAGAAATCCGGCCCATTATTCCAGGTTCCTCCTTGCATCAAACTTTTAGCTTTCAGGTCCCTGCTGGCTTGGATCTGCAGGATTTTCCGTTGTTCTGACATACTTCCATTGTGATGGCTTGATTGCTTCTCAGATCAACGAGATTCTGCTCGCAACAAAAGTTTTGAAACGAGCAGTTTCACTGTCAATATATCGGAGCACAGTAGTACTGTCTGTCCAAAAAATAGATTGCTGCAATGGAACTTGAAGCTCTTGGATGCACAATGTTTCTCACCTTGGCTATTCTCTTGCAGCAGATAAGACACAGTGCCGTATGCAGACTCAGAAGCGTCTGAAAAATGATGTAACTGTGCTATTGCAGTGCATCCAAAATCTGCAGGTTTCAAACACCTCCTCACATGGAAATTAGAGAGATGACTGACATCTTCAATCCATCTTTTCCAAACTTCAGCATGTTTTTCGCCAATGTTCTCATCCCATCCATATTGTTCTTTACAAAGATCTTTCAGCAGGAGTTTAGCGGGCAAGATGACTGGAGCCAGAAAGCCAAGGGGGTCATAGATGGAATTCACGACTGATAAAATGCCTCTTCTGGTCATCGGCTTGTCTTGCAGCTTCATACTGTAGGCGAAAGTATTAGTTTCTGTGTCCCACTGTACACCGAGTGTCCTCTTGACTGTCAAAGCGTCATGTCTAAGATCCAGGTCCTTCACTTAGCTGGCTCTATGCACTTCAGGGATTGTCATTAACACCTTCCTGCTATTGCTCACCCACTTTGTTAGAGTGAAGCCTCCACTGGCACACAGGGTACGAAGATCTTTAGCCAGGGTCACCGCATCTTCTTCTTTAGCTACACTCTTCAAACAATCATCTACGTAGAAGTTGTGCATACCTGTCTGGACAGTTTCTGGAGATACATCAGCCTTGTGATCTTCAGCAGTTCTTTTTCAGCAGGTCTCTTCCGGCTTCCGGCTTTGCTACCGTTCGGACGTTCTAGCTTACTGCTCTGCGCTTTGCTTCTTATTTCTGTACTTTTCTCAGATTTTTCTAAGATTTTTACTTCAGCAGATCAGCACAGTGCTCAAACAACAGATTTTTGGCACAAACGATAAAACTAAAAACATTGGGACTGGAATAATACTACAAAAAGAAGACGTTGCCTCCCACTGCCAGCAGCTTACATTCCGGAGACAGGATAACAACTCCCTACATTCAAACAGAAGAGAGAGAAAATTGGCGTTGGCGGGCCCCCCAACCACCAAAGCCTGTGAAAGCTCTCCGACCGCTGCCACAACGCCAGGTCCCAAACCCTCTATCTGCTGAAGGTGAACCAAAAACAACTGATAGCAGCTCTCAGTGATATGTGTCGGGTCCCCGCTATAATAGCAGCAACATTCACAAATGCTTACATAACAAGCGGGAATCCAGTGTGCCTGTAGCTTTCTCTATTTCAGTTTTATCACGTGATAGAAAGTCTAAGGCCTTCTCAAGCCGAAGGGGGCAAACTCACCTAATCTGCTGCCTATTATGCATCAAACTAAGATTGATGTAAAGACACAAAGCACTGCCATCAAGTTAGCACTTTTAAACATTCGTTCTCTAAAAAATTAATAATTTCTAATCAATGACTTTATAACCACAAACAATCTGCATTTTATGTTTCTAATGAAATTATTATTATTTACAGGCCTCCAAAATACTCTCCAGCCTTTGTTGAAGAGGTCACAGAAATGTTATCAATAATTTCCTCAGAGTTTGACTGTTTTGCAATTGCAGGGGATTTTAATATTCACATAGATAATGCAGAAAACAAAACTACAAAAGAAATGATAACAGTTCTAAACACTTTTGACCTGATTCAGCATGTGCATGGACCCACACACAAAGGTGGACACACTCTGGATCTAATAATCAGTATTGGTCTAAACATTTCATCCATTGTTACTAAGGACATAGCACTATCTGATCACTTCTGTATTTTCTTTGATATATTGATCTCTGCTACCACTGAATCTAGATCTGTCTCTTGCAGAAGGAGATGCATAAACGAGAACACAAGTGTACTATTTATGGAGGCTATATCTTTAACACCAAGCATTTCTGCAGACTCTGTTAATATTCTCCTTGATTCCTTAAACTCAAAAGTTAAGAATGTTATTGATGATATTGCTCCAATAATAGTCAGTAAGAAAACAAACAGACAGAAATCAGTTTGGAGAAGATCAACAGCAGTTCAGACTATGAAAAGACAATGCAGAAAAGCAGAGCGGATGTGGAGGAAGACGAAACTTGAAATTCACTATAGCATCTATAAAGACAGCCTTCATGCTTTTAATGTGAAACTAGCCACAGCTAGACAGAATTTCTTCTCAAACCTTATGAACAGTAACTTAGATAACACTCGTACTCTTTTTGCCACTGTTGAGAGACTGACAACCCCCCCCCCCAAGTCAGATTCCCAGTGAAATGCTATCAGACAGCAAATGCATTGAGTGTGCTTCCTTCTTTTCTGAGAAGATCATCAAGGCGATTAGCACATCCTCAAGTAATGCAGAGGTCAGACTGATTCGGCCACAATATCAAAAAGAAAATATGTATATTATTGAAACAATTGATAGCAAAAATCTGGAAAACAGTGCAGCAACTAAAATCGTCAACCTGCTGTCTTGACACACTTCCCACATCTTTTTTTTCAAAAGTGTGCTTAACTGCTTAGAAGCAGATCTCTTAGAAGTGGTGAATGCCTCACTTCTTTCTGGGACATTTCCAAACTCCCTAAAAACTGCAGCTGTTAAGCCCCTCCTGAAAAACAGCAATCTTGATAACACCATTTTGAGCAATTTTAGACCAATATCTAACCTTCCTTTTATAGGCAAAATCATAGAAAAGGTAGTTTTTAATCAGCTGAACAAATACTTAAACTCAAATGGATACCTGTGAAGCACGGTGAGTAATGGCTTCTCCTATCATTGTTTCTTGCACCTCTTGCCACATGTACAGTTTATCTATCTCTGTCGCTGATGAGGGATTCACATGTGATAAATGCAGGGAAATAGTTAGGCTGACAGAGAAGGTTTCAGAATTAGAGACACGCATCCAAACTTTAATTGAGGACAGTAAAAATGTTAGGGCTCTAGATACGGCTTTGGATGCGTCTAGCTCAGGGATTCCTGTACATTGTTCGGTTCCGGAAACAGAGCCCCAGCAGCAGGGCAACTGGGTGACGGTGAGGCAGCGTAGTCGTGGGTCAAAACACCGCTCTTCTGTTCCGATCAAAACATTAAACAGGTTCTCCCCACTCAGTGATGCACCCACTGAGAAACCTGATGAAAGTGCTCTAGTTATTGGTGATTCTATTCTACGGTTCGATTCTACGGAACGTGAATATAGAGACACCAGCCACCAAAGTCAAATGTTTACCGGGAGCCAGAGCGCCTGACATCTTGGCAAATTTAAAAGTGCTGGCTAATGCTAAACGTAAATACAGTAAGATTGTTATTCATACCGGCGCAAATGATGTTCGACTTCGCCAGTCGGAGATCACTAAAAATAACATTAAAGAGGTGTGTGAACTTGCAAGCACGATGTCAGACACTATAATATGCTCTGGTCCCCTCCCTGCTTACCGTGGTGATGAGATGCATAGCAGATTGTCATCACTCAATGGCTGGATGTCTAAGTGAAGCCCAGAGAATAACATAGGTTTCATAGACAATTGGACGAGCTTTTGGGGCAGACCTGACCTGTTTAAAAGAGATGGTCTTCATCCCTCCTGGGGTGGCGCCACTCTTCTCTCTAGAAATATGGCAAATAGTCTTAGTGTTTATAATTAACTAACTGGGGCCCAGGTCAGGAAGCAGACAGACTGGCTAAACCGACCTTCTGCTAGCTACCTCCCGTCACAGAGGTCAGTTAATTCTCAGCACATAGAGACTCTTTCACCTAGATATCACACTATAGAGACTGTGTCTGTTCCCCGAACTAGAAAATACAAAAAACGTCCAAACCAAGTTAAGATTAACAATTTAATTGAGGTTCAACAAATAAAAAACAGAAGCAATATGGATAAACAAATGATAAAGCTTGGCTTATTGAATATCAGATCCCTTTCTACGAAAACACTTTTTGTAAATAATATGATCACTGATCATAATATAGATGTACTCTGTTTGACAGAAACCTGGCTAAAACCTGATGATTACATTATTTTAAATGAGTCCACCCCCCAAGATTACTGTTATAAACATGAGCCACGTCTAAAAGGCAAAGGTGGAGGTGTTGCTTCAATTTATAACAACGTTTTCAGGATTTCTCAGAGGGCAGGCTACAAGTATAACTCGTTTGAAGTAATGGTACTTCATATAACATTATCCAAAGAAACAAATGTTAATGATAAATCCCCTGTTATGTTTGAAATGGCTACTGTATACAGGCCACCAGGGAACCATACAGACTTTATTAAAGAGTTTGGTGATTTTACATCCGAGTTAGTTCTGGCTGCAGATAAAGTTTTAATAGTTGGTGATTTTAATATCCATGTTGATAATGAAAACGATGCATTGGGATCAGCATTTATAGACATTCTGAACTCTATTGGTGTTAGATAACACGTTTCAGGACCTACTCATTGTCGAAATCATACTCTAGATTTAATACTGTCACATGGAATTGATGTTGATGGTGTTGAAATTATTCAGCCAAGTGATGATATCTCAGATCATTATATAGTTCTTTGCAAAATTCATATAGCCAAAATTGTAAATTCTACTTCTTGTTACAAGTATGGAAGAACCATCACTTCTAACACAAAAGACTGCTTTTTAAGTTATCTTCCTGATGTATCCAAATTCCTTAGCATATCCAAAACCTCAGAACAACTTGATGATGTAACAGAAACTATGGACTCTCTCTTTTCTAGCACTTTAAATAAAGTTGCTCCTTTACGCTTAAGGAAGGTTAAGGAAAACGTACTCGGTTACTAACGTAACCTCGGTTCCCTGAGATGAGGGAACGAGTACTGCGTAAGCTAGCTTACGCTATGGGAAAAGGTCCCCTTTTCTCGAGAATATGAAGCCAAATATTATCCTTAATTTTTAAATAATGTAAAACGCAGTGCTGCAGCACAGCAGACCCAAGCGAAGCGGCTCGCGCGCTTATTGGCTGTGCTGCGGCAACTGCAGCAACCTATGGTGAGGCGGCGGAGAGTAACGAACCAATGGAGGCGCTTCGCACCCATTGGACGTCAGAGCGCCCCAAAATAGGCGTGGCTGGAACTATATAAGCCACCGCTTCACAATAGGGATCAGGTTTTAAATCGACTGAAGCGATCACCCGGTCCGAGCACATAGCACGGCAGGTTACGCAGTACTCGTTCCCTCATCTCAGGGAACCGAGGTTACGTTAGTAACCGAGTACGTTCCCTTTCGAGAGTACTCTCGTACTGCGTAAGCTAGCTTACGCTATGGGAACACAATGTAAAACGCCGTGCGTGCTCGGGAACTTCGACCTGTCACAGCCCGAGGCGAGAGCTCGGGGCTTTATAGCAGGAGAAATCCCAGTCCCAACAGCCAACCTTAGTGAGCTTTATATAGGGAACGAAAAAAGGGGGACGTGATAAGGCTTAGCACGTCTATATAGAAAGTACCCTGGCCTGCAGGGCAGGGACTTGCAGATTATAGAATCTAATAAATGTGGACGGAGAGGCCCAGCCTGCCGCCGCACAGATATCATCCAGTGGTATCCCGCAGGACCACGCCCATGACGAGGCCATACCTCGGGTGGAATGGGCTCTGATGCCGAACGGGCACCGAAGGCCCTTAGATTTGTAAGCCAGCGAGATAGTGTCTACTATCCATCGCGATAGGCTTTGCTTCGTGGTGGCGAGACCTCGGGTGCGCCCACCAAAGCATATGAAGAGCTGGTCCGACCTCCTGAATAAGGCGGAGCGCGCAATATAGGTTTTAAGAGCCCTGACGGGGCAGATGAAGCTCGCGTTGCTTTCGTCGCTTTGCGAGGAAAGGGCTGACAGCGAGATGACCTGCGCTCTGAACGGTGTTGAGAGCACCTTGGGGACATAGCCGTGTCTTGGTCTGAGAATGACTCTGGAGTCATTAGGCCCAAACTCGAGACAGTCAGCGCTTACAAGAGCGCGCCCTTCAGCTGCGTGAGGAGATCTTTCCGCAGCGGTATTGGCCATGGGGCTGTACTGGACAGCTGCATCAGCTCGGAGAACCAAGGTTGGGTCGTCCAGAGTGGGGCTACTAGCAGCATAGCACATCTGCTCTTCCTGACCCGATCGATGACCTGCGGTAGCATCGCGACCGGTGGGAAGGCATAAAGCGGGCATCTGGGCCAATCGAGGGCCAGCGCGTCCCTGCTCTTTGAAAAATATATTGGGCAATGAGCGTTGTCTTCTGAGGCGAAGAGATCGACCTCTGCCCTGCCGAAGATGCTCCACATCAACTGAACCGTCTGTGGGTGAAGAGACCACTCCCCAGGGGGAACATTCGCCCTGGAAAGCATGTCCGGGCCCCGGTTCAGGATGCCAGGTACATGCGCTGCCTTTAGCGAGCGCAGATTGTAATGTGCCCATGTCAGAAGACGCTCGGTCAGGGTGTGCAAGGTTTCTGACCTGACACCACCCTGGCGATTTATGTAGGCCACCACTGACATGCTGTCTGATCTGACCAGAACGTGGTGGCCCTTTAAAAATGGGAGGAAAGCTTTCAGGGATAGTTCGACCGCTATCATCTCCAGACAGTTTATGTGTAACAGTCGCTCCGGGCTCGACCAGAGGCCGGAGGCAGACCTGCCCTCGTACAGGGCGCCCCAACCGAGGTTGGATGCATCTGTCGAGACTACTTTCCATTTCGAGACAGCGCCCGTGCTTACGCCTAACTGATACCAGTTGGCTCTTTTCCAAGGGGCCAGAGCTGTGATGCAGCCGTGGGTCACCCTGATGCGCGCGCGGCCGGAAATCCAGGCGCGCGCTGGAACACGGTCTCTCAGCCAGCGCTGTAGTGGGCGCATGCGCAGGAGGCCCAGTTTGAGAACCGCAGAGGCTGATGCCATCAGACCTAGCATTTCCTGAAATCGTTTGAGCGGGTAAAGAGACCCGGCTTTGAACGACACGGCTAAATGCTGAATAGTGAGAGCGCGCTGTGACGTCAGACGCGCTGTACATGTCACAGAGTCTATGTCTATCCCCAAAAAGGAAATCCTCTGGCTGGGAGACAGAGCGCTCTTGACAGTGTTGATCGTGAGACCCAGGCATTCTAAATGGCTGAGGATCCAGGATCTGTGTGTCGTCAGTAGTTCCTCGGAATGGGCTAAAACTAGCCAGTCGTCGAGGTAGTTCAATACTCGCACTCCCCGCATTCTCAGGGGTGCGAGAGCGGCATCCATGCACCGTGTAAACGTACGGGGCGCTACGGAGAGGCCGAATGGAAGAACCATGTACTGATAAGTCTGCCCCTCGAAGGCGAATCTCAAGAATGGCCTGTGATGGGGTGCTATTTGAATGTGAAAGTAAGCGTCTTTCAGATCCACTGAGAAAAACCAATCCCTCGGGCGAATTTGCGCGAGTATTTGTTTGGTAGTTAACATTTTGAACGATCGCGTCATAAGCGCTTTGTTCAAACGTCTGAGATCTAGGATGGGTCTGAGACCGCCATCCTTTTTTGGTACGAGGAAGTAGCGGCTGTAAAAGCCTGACTCGCGCTGCGCAGGGGGGACAGTTTCTATCGCCCCTTTTGCAAGAAGGTTTATCAGTTCGGCGCGAAGGACGTGTGTCATTTCGCTTTTCACTTTCGTTTCGACCACGGCGCGAAAGCGCGGCGGTCTGCGAGCGAACTGGAGCGAGTAACCTCGTTTTATTATATTCAAAACCCAATTTGATATGCCGGGGATGGCCTGCCATGCAGCGGCTCGTGCGGCTATGGGTTGAATGTGCTTCGGGCACTGGCCGCCTGTTATGAGGGGACCAGTAGCTCGAGTATGCTGTGCTTGTGACACTGTGGTGACAGCGCTTATTTGTAGGGTTGCGCACTGAGAAGTGGGCACGCGCGCTACATTTAGAGCACCTCCGGCGCGAGCGGGAAGGTGGGCATGAAAGGAGACCCGAGTGAGTCTCTGTGACACTTGGGGGAGTGTGTATACATGTAGGGGTGCGTACTGTGTAGTGGGCACACTGCCTACATAGAAAAAGCTCTTTTTGTGCTTTATTGAGGTCGCCGTGAAAACGGCGTTTGTGTGCAGGCGTGCGTGCATTGTAACAGACTCGTTTACTGCAGTATAGACATCTCCAACCGCCTTTAGTGAGGGGATTGGAGGAAGCATGTGAGGTTTCTTGTGTGGTGGTCCGGCCGCAGCGGGACTTAACCACGGTCTTTTCAGCCCGAAGGTCAGGAGGGCTTCGGAGGCTCGGGGTTCAGCACAATCCTGGGCCGAGGTCCCCGTCTCTCTGGCGGTTTGCGGCTCGTAGAGCGAGAGCGGTGCTGGGTTTTGGTCGCTGGGCGAGACTGTAAGTCTGGCTGCGATGGCTTCGAGGTCTGAGGGGGCGGCGCATTTCTACGGCGTCCCGCAGCAGAGCTAGAGCGTTTCGGCAGGAAGTGTCTCATTGCCTGTGACGTTTTCTGAGCCTCAGTGAAGCGTTCAGCGAAACCCTTAACCGACTGGCCAAGAGGCCGGAAGGCGAGATAGGAGAGTCGAGAAAGGCGGATTTGTCGGCGTCTTTCATCTCCGTGAGCGTGAGCCAGAGGTGTCGCTCTAAAACAGCGAGGCTTGCCATGCTTCGGCCGATCGCTTGTGCTGTGGTCTTTGTCGCACGCAGGGCTAGATCAGTAGCGCTGCGGAGATCTTTAAAGTCATAGGTATCTGGGGCAGACTCGTCCAGGTTACGGAGAAGTCTGGCCTGAAAAACCTGCAGCACAGCCATGGTGTGTAGAGCCGAAGCAGCTTGACCAGCGGAGGTGTAAGCTCGGCCAGCGAGAGCTGAGGTGGTGCGGCACGGCTTGGATGGATGCACAGGCTTCGACCGCCATCCAGCGGCTGAGGGCGGGCAGAGGTGTGCAGCAATAGCCTCCTCGAGAGGGGGGAGGCTCTCGTAACCGTGGTCTCGGGCGCCGTCGACAGAGGAGAGCGCTGACGAGACAGAAGTCTTCAAGCGTGCGGAGAATGGGGCTTTCCACGACTTCGTGAGTTCATTGTGAACTTCCGGGAAGAAGGGGGCGTTTCTTTGCGGAGGGGCCGAAGGGCGCCCCTGCAGGAACCATTCATCCAGCCTGCTTTTAGCGGGCTCGTCTGGAGGAGACCAGTCGAGCTGAAGGTCGCTGACAGCCCTTGTAAGCACGCGAGTAAGCTCCGCGTCGATATCGGCGCGTTGTCCGGTGCAGCTGGGTGCTGTAGAGGGGGGGGGTCCGCAATGGAGCCCGACCATTCCTCACTACTGGACGCGGCGAGAGAAAGGCTGTCGTGTCTGTCCTCTTCCGCCTCAGGCGCTCCGAAGGAGAAGGGGGCGCTGGTGAGCAGGGACTGGCGCTGCTCGTCCACGAAGAGGACAGGCGAAGGAGAGAGAGCGGGCGAGGCACGCGGGGAGTGTTCCGGCGTGAGCTCGCGTGTAGCAGTATGCTCAGGCATTCTCTGATCGCGGCGTTTCTTACGCGGCACTTGAGAGAGAAGAGGCGGAGCAGGTGGAGCATCGTGGCTGGTTTGAGCTAATCGAGCCCGCAGGGTCGATATAGCCATGTCGTCGCACTCGGGGCAGCCGCCCTTGAAGAGTGCGCTCTCAGCATGCTCGCGGCCCAGGCAGGAGACACAGATGATGTGGCGGTCCTCGCTGGGCAGAGGGCCTCGGCAGGAAGCGCAGGCCCGAGGCATTTGAAACAACGCCTCGAAATCTGGAGGAAAAAAGTGTGATGCAGCGGAAAACACACTAGCTTATGAAAAGGATATAGTCACGCCGGATGGCGCAGCAGGAAGCGAGTGCTGAAGGCGGCGTCGAGATGAAGCACGAGCCGGCGTCCTCAGATCTGCGTTGCAGTGCTATCCCGCTGAGAGGCTTTTCGACGGCGTGTAGAGGCTTCTCCGGAGAAGACAGCGAAGTGCAGGTGAGATCGCTGAAGGAGATGAAATCTGATCCCTATGGTGAAGCGGTGGCTTATATAGTTCCAGCCACGCCTATTTTGGCGCGCTCTGATGTCCAATGGGCGCGAAGCGCCCCCATTGGTTCGTTACTCTCCGCCGCCTCACCATAGGTTGCTGCAGTTGCCGCAGCACAGCAAATAAGCGCGCGAGCCGCTTCGCTTGGGTCTGCTGTGCTGCAGCACTGCGTTTTACATTATTTAAAAATTAAGGATCATTTTTGGCTTCATATTCTCGAGAAAAGGGGACCTTTTCCCATAGCGTAAGCTAGCTTACGCAGTACGAGAGTACTCTCGAAAGGGAACAGTTTGGCACCATGGTATAATGAGCATACTCGCACCCTAAAGAGAGCAGCCCGAAAAATGGAGCGCAGCTGGAGGAAAACAAAACTAGAGGTATTTCGTATTGCTTGGCGGGAAAGTAACATATCCTACAGAAAAGCATTAAAAACTGCTAGATCCGATTACTTTTCTTCTCTTTTAAAAGAAAACAAACATAACCCCAGGTATTTATTCAATACAGTGGCTAAATTAACAAAAAATAAAGCCTCAACAAGTGTTGACATTTCCCAACACCACAGCAGTAATGACTTTATGAACAACTTTACTTCTAAAATCGATACTATTAGAGATAAAATTGCAACCATTCAGCCATCAGCTACAGTATCGCATCAGACAGTGCACTATAGATCCCCTGAGGAACAGTTCCACTCATTCTCTACTATAGGAGAGGAAGAATTGTATAAACTTGTTAAATCATCTAAACCAACAACATGTATGTTAGACCCTATACCATCTAAGCTCCTGAAAGAGGTGCTTCCAGAAGTCATAGATCCTCTTCTGACTATTATTAATTCCTCATTGTCATTAGGACATGTCCCCAAAACCTTCAAACTGGCTGTTATTAAGCCTCTCATCAAAAAACCACGACTTGACCCCAAAGAACTAGTTAATTATAGACCAATCTCGAATCTCCCTTTTCTGTCCAAGATACTAGAAAAGGTGGTATCCACACAATTATATTCCTTCTTAGAGAAAAATGGTATATGTGAGGATTTCCAGTCAGGATTTAGACCGTATCATAGTACTGAGACTGCTCTTCTTAGAGTTACAAATGATCTGCTCTTATCATCTGATCGCGGGTGTATCTCTCTATTAGTTTTATTGGATCTTAGTGCTGCGTTTGACACAATTGACCACAACATTCTTTTGCATAGACTTGAATACTTTGTTGGCATCAGTGGAAGTGCATTAGCATGGTTTAAATCGTACTTATATGACCGCCATCAGTTCGTAGCAGTGAATGAAGATGTATCCTATCGATCACAAGTGCAGTATGGAGTACCTCAAGGCTCAGTACTAGGGCCGCTACTCTTCACGCATTATATGTTACCCTTGGGAGATATCATCAGGAAACATGGTGTTAGCTTTCACTGTTATGCTGATGATACTCAGCTCTATATTTCTTCGCAGCCCGGTGAAACACACCAATTTGAAAAACTAATGGATTGCATAGTCGATATAAAAAACTGGATGACGAGTAATTTCTTACTGCTAAATTCTGAAAAAACAGAGGTGTTAATTATAGGACCTAAAAACTCTGCTTGTAATAACCTAGAACACTGTCTAAGACTTGATGCTCTGTCAATTCTTCATCATCAGTGAGGAACCTAGGTGTGCTACTTGATCGCAATCTTTCCTTAGAAAGCCACGTTTCTAGCATTTGTAAAACTGCATTTTTCCATCTCAAAAATATATCTAAATTACGGCCTATGCTCTCAATGTCAAATGCAGAATGTTAATACATGCATTTATGACCTCAAGGTTAGATTATTGTAATTCTTTATTGGGTGGTTGTTCTGCACGCTTAGTAAACAAACTACAGCTAGTCCAAAATGCAGCAGCAAGAGTTCTTACTAGAACCAGGAAGTATGACCATACCCGGTCCTGTCAACACTGCACTGGCTCCCTATCAAGCATCGCATAGATTTTAAAATATTGCTTATTACTTATAAAGCCCTGAATGGTTTAGCACCTCAGTATTTGAATGAGCTCCTTTTACATTATAATCCTCTACGTCCGCTACGTTCTCAAAACTCAGGCAATTTGATAATACCTAGAATATCAAAATCAACTGCAGGCGGCAAATCCTTTTCCTATTTGGCGCCCACACTCTGGAATAACCTACCTAACATTGTTCGGGAGGCAAACACACTCTTGCAGTTTAAATCTAGATTAAAGACCCATCTCTTTAACCTGGCATACACATAACATACTAATATGCTTTTATTATCCAAATCCGTTAAAGGATTTTTAGGCTGCATTAATTAGGTAAACCGGAACCGGAAACACTTCCCATAACAACCTATGTACTTGCTACATCATTAGAAGAATGGCATCTACGCTAATATTTGTCTGTTTCTCTCTTGTTCCGAGGTCACCGTGGCCACCAGATCCAGTCTGTGTCCAGATCAGAGGGTCACTGCAGTCACCCGAATCCAGTACGTATCCAGACCAGATGGTGGATCAGCACCTAGAAAGGACCTCTACATCCCTGAAAGACAGCGGAGACCAGGACAACTAGAGCCCCAGATACAGATCCCCTGTAAAGACCTTGTCTCAGAGGAGCACCAGGACAAGACCACAGGAAACAGATGATTCTTCTGCACAATCTGACTTTGCTGCAGTCTGGAATTGAACTACTGGTTTCGTCTGGTCAGAGGAGAACTGGCCCCCCAACTGAGCCTGGTTTCTCCCAAGGTTTTTTTCTCCATTCTGTCACCGATGGAGTTTCGGTTCCTTGCCGCTGTCGCCTCTGGCTTGCTTAGTTGGGGACACTTCATCTACAGCGATATCGTTGACTTGATTGCAAATAAATGCACAGACACTATTTAACTGAACAGATATGACATAACTGAATCCAATGATGAACTGCCTTTAAGTATCATTTTTGCATTATTGACACTGTTTTCCTAATGAATGTTGTTCAGTTGCTTTGATGCAATGTATTTTGTTTAAAGCGCTATATAAATAAAGGTGACATTGACATTGACATTGACCTGGACAATTTTCAATCCGGTTTCCGACCGCATCACAGCACAGAGACAGCACTCATTAAGATAATAAATGATATTCGCTTAAATTGTGACTATGGCAAAATATCGGTGCTGGTATTGCTAGATCTCAGTGCTGCGTTTGACACTGTCGATCATAACATACTACTAGAGAAACTGGAAAACTGGGTCAGGCTTTCTGGGATGGTACTCAAATGGTTCAGGTCATACTTAGAAGGGAGAGGCTATTATGTGAGTCTAGGAGAGCATAAGTCTAAGTGGACGTCCATGACAAGTGGAGTCTTTCAAGGCTCAATTCTTGCACCGCTCTTGTTTAGCCTGTATTTGCTTCCACTAAGTCAAATTATGAGAAAAAAACGAATTGCCTATCACAGCTATGCTGATGATACCCAGATTTACCTAGCCTTATCTCCTAATGACTACAGCCCCATTGAATCCCTCTGCCAATGCATTGATGAAATTAATAGTTGGTTGTGCCAAAACTATCTTCAGTTAAATAAGGAAAAAACTGAAGTCATTGCATTTGGAAACAAAGATTAAGTTTTCAAGGTGAATGCATACCTTGACTCTAGGGGTCAAACAACTAAAAATCAAGTCAGGAATCTTGGTGTGATTCTGGAGACAGACCTTAATTTCAGTAATCATGTCAAAGCAGTAACTAAATCAGCATATTATCATTTAAAAAACATTGCAAGATTAGATGTTTTGTTTCCAGTCAAGACTTGGAAAAACTTGTTCATGCCTTTATCACCAACAGGGTGGACTATTGTGATGGGCTCCTCACCGGCCTTCCCAAAAAGACCATTAGACAGCTGCAGCTCATCCAGAACGCTGCTGCCAGGATTCTGACTAGAACCAGAAAATCTGAGCATATCACACCAGTCCTCAGGTTCTTACACTGGCTTCCAGTTACATTTAGGATTGATTTTAAAGTACTTTTACTCGTATATAAGTCACTAAATGACCTAGGACTGAAATATATTGCAAATATGTTCACTGAATAAAAACCTAACAGACCACTCAGATCAGTAGGATCAAGTCAGTTAGAAATACCAAGGGTTCACACAAAACAAGGGGAGTCCGCCTTTAGTTACTATGCTGCCCGCAGTTGGAATCAGCTTCCAGAAGAGATCAGATGTGCTAAAACACTAGTCACATTTAAATCTAGACTCAAAACCCATCTGTTTAGCTGTGCATTTATTGAATGAGCACTGTGCAATGTCCGAACTGATTGCACTATATTTTCACAGGTTTTTCATTTTACTTTATTTTTTATTTAAAATCATTTTCTGACTGTTTTTAAATTCATTTTAAGTAAATGTTTTAATCATTTTAAAAGTTTTAAAATTGCTTGTTTTATTTATGTTATTATTTTTCTTCATGATTATTTTACTTTCTTTTATGTAAAACACTTTGAATTACCATTGTGTACAAAATGTGCTATATAAATAAACTTGCCTTGCCTTGCCTTGCCTGTTTAGTGCGTATGAGGCAACACTTGGTGAAGAAGTGGCTCCGAAGAGGTGCACAGTCATTTGGAATTCCTCCATAGGCTTGTTCAACTTGCCGTTGGGCCACCAAAGAAAACGGAGTAGGTCTGTGTCACGTTCTGGCACCTTGACCTGATAAAACATCGACTAGATGTACGCCATTATAGCTACTGGTTCCTCACGAAATCTTAAAAGCACACCAACTAACGTGTTGGTCAAGTCAGGTCCTTGGAGCAATTCACTATTCAGAGGCCTATCTTGAAATAAAGTTGTTGTAATGACGGTGTGAAAAGGAGTGGCAGGAAGCAAGTGCGAGTTAACACCGTTTAATGAGAACAATGATACAGGACAACAATAAGAGACAAATATGAAGCTGAAGGGAATACACAGTCCAGGATGGTGCAGGTGAGTGAAGGATCCGGATGGTGGAGATGAGTTGGCAGCAGGAGAGGGCGACACAGAAACTGCAGGGAAGCGAGCCGAATGTAAGTGATGTTAATGTTGGTGATGTGCGAAGAGTGGATGGGGTTCCGGGGAGACACGGACATCCAACGCAGAAACACACAAGATTGCTGATGACAATTAGCGGAGACGCCCGCAAACTAATCAGTGCTGATGCAAAACCCTCCTGGAGTTCCCAGAAGGGCCTACCTGCTGATTGTAATCATCAATAAGGGAGTGATCCAGTATGTCCCTAGCAGGTACCCAACTCCTCTCCTCCGGACCGTAACCTTCCCAGTCCACCAAGTACTGGAATCCTCGTCCCCTCCGTCTCGAGTCCAGAATACGATTAACTGAATAGGTTGGTTCCCCATCTACGAGACGCGGCGGTGGGGGAACCGGGGTAGGCGGATTAATACGTGAATAAAACACGGGTTTAATTTTGGACAAATGGAAGCCGGGATGAATTCTCCTGTACCGTGGAGGTAGTTTGAGGCGGACTGTCACCGGACTAATGATCTTGGCGACAGGAAACGGGCCAATACATTTGGGAGCTAATTTGTTAGAAGCGGAGCGGAGAGGAAAATTGTTAGTAGAAAGCCACACCTTTTGACCCATGACGTATACGGGAGGCTTTGACCGGTGGCGATGGGCCTTGGCCTTAGTGCGCTCCCTCATCCGGAGCAGAGTCTCGCGGGCCCTGGTCCAGGTGCGGTGGCACCTCTGGACAAATGCGTGAGCAGAGGGGACCGCGACTTCAGACTCCAGACTAGGAAAAACCGGTGGCTGGTAACATAAGCTGCACTGAAACGGAGAGAGGCTGTGGCTGAAACTGGTAACGAGTTGTGAGCGTACTCCACCATAGAGAGTTGTTGGCTCCAGGAAGAAGGATTCTTAGAGACTAGACATCGCAACATTCTCTCTAAATCTTGGTTGACTCGCTCAGACTGCCCGTTACTCTGGGGATGATAACCCGAAGACAGACTAACCGTCGCTCCTAACAATTTACAAAACTCTTTCCAAAATCTGGATATGAATTGGAATCCCCTCTCAGAAACCATGTCTACCGGGAGGCCATGTAACCGAAAGACGTTATCAAGGACAGTGACTGCTGTCTCCTTGGCTGTAGGTAATTTGGGCAAGGGAATGCAATGTGCCTCCTTCGAGAACCGGTCCACTACGGTCAAAATGACCGTCATGCCATTAGAGGGTGCGAGGGCGGTAACAAAATCTAGAGCGATATGTGACCATGGCAGAGGCGTTACCCCTTCTAAGGCTGTCTTGACCTTCGATTTGACCTCCCATATGAGTGCTGAGACAACTATTTTCTCAGGTAAAATACACTCGGGAGTCACCGGGCGTTTGGAAGGATCAAAAAGACGTGACACAGAATCGGGTTTAACATATTTTTGGAACCCGGGCGGTACGACAGAGTAAAATCAAAGCGGCCGGAAAAAAGTGCCCACCGAGCCTGCCTGGAATTGAGTCTTTTGGCAGTTCTAATGTACTCTAAATTCTTGTGATCGGTCCAAACAATGAAAGGTACCCCTGACCCTTCCAACCAGTGACGCCACTCCTCTAAAGCTAATTTGACAGCCAACAATGCTCTGTTACCAATGTCATAATTGCGTTCAGCAGGAGATAAACGATGTGTAAAAAATCTTATCGTCCGAGGCAGCACGTTGGGAAAGAGCTGCTCCTACTCCCACCTCTGATGCGTCGACCTCCACCACGAACTGCCATGTGGGATCAGGGGCTACTAGGATGGGAGCCGAAACAAAGCGGCTCTTGAGGTTGGTAGATTAAGTTTCGGCTGCATCAGACCCCCTGAACAGAGTACTGTTGGAGGTCAAGGCGGTCAGAGGTGAGACTAGTTGGCTGAAATTACGGATAAAACGTCGATAAAAATTGGCGAACCCCAGAAACCGCTGTAGGGCCTTACTGGAATCTGGAGATGGCCAATCTATCACAGCCTTAACTTTGTCAGGATCCATACGTATTCCCTCGGACAAGACGATATACCCTAGGAAGGGAACAGACTGTGCATGGAATACGCATTTCTCCACCTTGACAAAAAGCTCATTCTCAAGTAATCTCTGGATCACTCGTCTGACGTGTTGCACATGTTCCTGGAGAGATGAAGAAAAAATCAGTATGTCATCCAGGTAAACATATATAAACTGATCTACCATGTCTCTCAACACGTCATTAACGAGTGCTTGGAAAATTCCTGGCGAGTTGGAGAGCCCGAACGGCATCACCAAATATTAAAATGCCCTCTAGGGGTGTTAAAGGCGGTTTTCCATTCATTCCCCTTCCTGATGTGGACCAAATGATAAGCATTACCTAAATCCAATTTTGTGAATACGGATGCTCCCTGTAACCTCTTGAAAGCTGAAGACATCAACAGCAAAGGATAGGTATTCTTTATCGTGATGTTGTTCGGCTCTCGGTAGTCAATACAAGGTCGAAGAGAACCATCCTTCTTACCCACAAAAAAGAATCCCGGCCCTTCTGGAGAAGAGGAAGGGTGGATGAACCTCGATGCCAAGGAATCAGAAATGTATTTCTCCATGGCCTCCCTCTCCGGAATAGAAAGAGAGTAAAGTTTGCCTTTGGGCGGAGACTTACCTGGAACTAAGTCTATCGCACAGTCATAGGGACGATGCGGAGGAAGAGAAGCAGCACAGGACTTACTGAACACCTCCTTCAGGTCCAAGTATTCTGCGGGCACGTTTGATAACACCATGGTTTCCTTCTGAAAGACAGAAACAGGCACTACAGGACAAGCAGAAACCAGACTCATGACAACTTTCACTCCACAAAGTGACTGTGTTGGAACCCCAATCCACTCGTGGATTATGTTTGACCAACCAGGGGTGACCTAAAACAATGGGAGCGACATGAGGTAAAAGGATATGGTTTCGATGTGGTTGCCTGAGGTGAGCAGAGTTATGGGTTCGGTGTAGTGAGTAACGTGTGGCAGTTCCTGGCCATTGAGTGCAGTGACATGGATGGGATGAGACACAGGAAGGAGAGGAAAGTTTAGGTGACGTGCAAGGAGAGAGTCAATGAAATTACCTTCGGCCACAGAGTCCAGAAGGGCGTGACAGTCGTGAGTGTGGTTCTCCCACCGCAGTTTTACCGGAAGGAGAGTCGAAGATGTGGTTGAGGACTTCCCGGTGGAGATCCCACCCGATAGTAGCCTCAAACTTACTACCGGGCTGGCTCTTTTACCGTGGCATGAATGGAGGGAATGATCCGAGCCACTGCAATACAAACATAGTCCTTGGGATCTCCGCCGCATGGGTTCGTGATCGTAGACGGGACCAACCATGTTCTCTCGACTCGAGCGGCCCCATTCCGGAGAGACATAGTGGCGTGATGGACTGGTTTGTTTACCCAGGCGATTAATCCGAGCGTCCACCCGGAGCGCCAGGTCAATGAGACCGTTGAGTGTTGGGGGCAACTCGAGGAGGTAGATCTCCTTCTGAACACGGTCTGCCAGCCCATGCAGGAATCGATCCCACTGCGCCGCCTCGTTCCACTGGCATGTGGCCGCCAGGGTGCGGAACTGGATGGAGTAATCCGCCACCGACGATTTCCCTTGTCGGAGGTCTGAGAGTTGGTGAGCGGCCTCCCTTCCGGCCGTGGCTCGATCGAACACTCTTTTCATTTCTTCGGAGAGCGCTTGGATCGCGCGTCCGGTGTTTACAATACTCTCCTGCTGCTGATCCATGCGGTTGACGCTGTGATGGATGAATTCAGAGAGTGAAGTGGTGCTCGCTGCTTCCATGTTGGGTGAGAGCGTTTTGTAACGACGGGGTGAAAAGGAGTGGCAGGAAGCAAGTGCGAGTTAACACAGTTTAATGAGAACAATGATACAGGACAACAATAAGAGACAAATATGACGCTGAAGGGAATACACAGTCCAGGATGGTGCAGGTGAGTGAAGGATCCGGATGGTGGAGAGGAGTTGGCAGCAGGAGAGGGTGACACAGGAACTGCAGGGAAGCGAGCCGAAGGTAAGTTATGTTGCTGTTAGTGATGTGCGAAGAGTGGACGGGGTTCCGGGGAGACATGGACATCCAACGCAGAAACACACAAGAAAGCAAATATAAGTCGAAGTACATGAAACAACGACAAGCCAATATATAAGGATGAGTAATGAGTGACAGCTGTTGCTGATGACAATTAGCGGAGACGCCCACAAACTAATCAGTGCTGACGCGTAACACACAGACTTCACCCACATAGTGCAAAACCCTGAGATCACGGTTTACCAACCGTGACAGTTGTGCAGTCGAAGACCACCCGCAACTTTTTTTTCTTCGGGTGATACACCCCATGATGCGGTATGTAAAACAGCCTGTTGTCGTCACGTTTCAGCTGTTGGACTGGAACTTGAACAGCGTAGCCTTAGTCAATGATGGTCTCCATGAAGCTCTTGAACTCTTAAAAAAATTCTGGATTCTTCTTGAACTTTCTAAGCAAACAGGCTATGTGCAGTTCCGCCACACAACGGTTATTAGGCATTTGGAACTTCTCATTCCTTAATGGCAGTCCAATGCTGTAATGCCATTCTTAAAAATTGTGGTTTTCTGCACAGACTGCATAAACTGTTTGTCTTCACAAAACATCTCCTCTCGATCATCATAGTTACGCTCTGGAAAATCTGTGTTATACTGTTGTACCAGCAGCTTCTCAATCTCATCACAGAAATTCTATTTACTGAAAAAGTAAGCGTTTTATTCATTGCATCGTTCAGTTCTTTTCTTACAGCCAATGGCAGTCTTCATAGCATAAGGGCCTCCATGCTTGGCATTGATAACATGCCATGGTTCCATTGCTCTTGAACAGTTAGCTCCAATAAGCAGGCCTACATCCGCTTCTATCCCTGGTAAGCGTACTCCATTGAGATAAGACCACTTCTGGATATCTGACTTTTTAGGTATGTTTTTGATGTGAACAGGTATGTTGCTATGAGTAAACAGCTTAGGTAGCACAATGAACTTGGTGTCTTCCAGCCCACACTCTTCTAAGTCTGATATGACAAAACTGTTCATGAGCTTCTGTTCTCCAGGTTTGTCTTGACCCAAGAAGTATTCGTGTCGGTTTCCCTTTACTGTTTAGTTTCTTTTGCAGGTCTTCTGTGCAGAACGTTGCTGTGCTTCCGGGGTCCAGAAAGGCATATGTTTCAACACACTTGTCGCTCCTTTTCGATTTTATCTTCACCAGTACTATTGACAGCACACATTCCACTTCTCCAGCCCCCATGAGGCTACAGGACTCTTGCAGAATAGAAACTTGAGCACAAGATTCACTTCACTTCCATGACGAGAATCTTTCTTTTCAGGTGAGACAGAACCTTCTTCTTTTATTATGTGCAGAATATCTGGATGCTTTAAAGCACACTCTTTACACTCAATTCTTCTTTTGCAGAATTTGCTAAGATGACCCGGAACTAAGCATCCAAAACACAAGCCCTTCTGTTTTAAGAATTTCACACGTTCCTTATGTGGTTGGTGTTTGATTTTGCTGCATGAGGCAAGGGTATGTGATCGCTGACAGTACAAACACGGCTTCTCAAAGGCACTCACATATTTACTTGAATTTGCTGCTTTAACATGCATTTCTTGAGGCCCTTTGCTTCAGTGAAAACATTTGTTGCGAAATTGCTTCCACGGACCTCTGTTCTTCCATGATGCTTTTCTTTTTGGTCAGTCTTTCCACTTGAGATTGGGCGGCTGTCTGAGATAGTACCAAAGAGAGGATCCATCGCTATTCTAGCTTGGCAGTCTATGTAACTCACCAAATTAGCAAACTTTGCTCTCTTGCCTCTTTGCTCTTTTATGTCATAAGCTTCAGCACGCCAACGTTCTTTCAATTGATATGGTAACTTAGACACCACTGTCTGTAAATTGGTTGGGTTATCCATCTCCTCTAAGAATTCGATGTCTTCCATATTATTGCAACATCCACTTAAAAACATTGCATAGGCGCTTAACGCTTTCCCATCATCAGATTTCACTTGAGGCCATTTGAGTGCTTTGTCAATGTACGCGCTGGCAATCCGTAATTCATCCCTATAGTGCTTATGAAGTAGTCGCTTCGCCTCGCAGTAGCCTTTGTTTGGCATCATATGTGCACAGCTGCGAACAAGCTCTTGAGGTTCACCGGCCGTAAATTGTTGCAAGTATAATTCGTCTTGATCATTTAGCTGCTTCAAACTCAAGCTGTTGCATTTTTTTTAGTGCTGCAGCACGTTCGAGCAGGGCTGCATGTTCTGCTTCCTGTCTAGCTCTTGCTGAAGATACTTGTGACACAGCTGAGGTGCGACTGACTTGTGATCCAAGTGGGCTGGCATGTGTGACATCACTGACCCCCACCTTTGAAACTCTGTCATTTGGTTTAACAGTTTCTTGCAGATAATCAACCACATTATTTTCTTCTTGGGTCACCTTTTCCACTGGCAGTATGGGTTCATGCTCAGATGCAATCCAATTGTTTGTTGTTTTCAGAAATCCTTTAATTGCTGCCATTTTAGGTTCAAACCAGATCTCTTGATCAGCTGTTTTTTCATCCTCAGTCAAAAGATTTGCAACTTCGTTGTTGAGACGGTTAAACTCATTTAGTGATGTTGCAAAATCATTTTCCATCATGTTTTTCACCCTATGTAAATTTTGAGAATCACTCATCATTGATTCTAACTCTTTTCTTTTGCTTGTCAGAATTCCTAATGTTCTTCTTCTCAGTGCAATGCACCTCTGCAATCTCTCTAATCTTCTAATGCCTTCTCTGTCAGTCTATGTGAACTTCCCCTTTTCCATTGCATCCTCAATACATATTTGTTCATCTTCTTCAGCCATCTTACATATAGCAGAGTTAATGCTTTAGTAGTATGCAAACGTTTCAAACACTTTCTTCAAAGGTACTTTTCTAAATAAACCGAGTGCAAAACAACTTCTTAAAAATCACCATAACTCCACATTGACTGAATCAGAGCTTGCTAAGCATACGTTTTACAGGGAGAAGCTGATATACTTTTTTTTATCTTCTTCCAAACTCACTCATTATCTTCGTGCGTTTTTATCCCGTCTTTTGAAGAAAAAATAGTCACCACTTCAGTGCGCAGCGTCATTCTCTGTTGACTGACAGGCCAATTAGCCGTTAGCTAGCGGGGCGGAGGAAAGCTCGAAAAACAGTGGTGAAACTGCCGATCCGTTGCGGGTCTCTTGAGCAGATTTGTCCCCGCTCTGTGGCTTGTTCACGGTGCTAAAGTCCAATCCGGTGTTTCCTCATCCAACAACAAGCTCGCCACGTCCTCCTCTTATCCAAGTAATCCAGCGGTGTTTCAGATTAGCGAGTTTTTTGACTAATGTGGTGACACCTAGTTGCTTCTAACCAGTATTTGAAACACGAGCAAACCACAATCTTCTTTGAAATGTTTACTTCCAAAACATACAATAAAAAATGTTACATGGTATGCACTGTCAAAATCTGTGTTGCTTCCAACGTCTCTAACTTAAAACTAAAACTAAACACCTCCAATCGCTTGCATGACGTAGTGCGATCTGACTGGAAGCTCAAAATAATTAAATGTTAACAGAGCTACACATTACTAAGTATGCATTTTAAACCAAAATATTTCTTATGAATTTTAATAAAATATTTTCTTATTAATTTTACTAAATTATTATTTCAGATGAACTAATCTCTATGTGGCTCTTACACTCAGCTCTATATTTCTTCGCGGCCCGGGGGAAAATAGGGAAAAAACACTATAGCTGGAGATTACGTTATCCTTTTGGAGCAATTCACACATAGGCCTTCACTCTGCTCATTTGGTCAGAAATTTGTTTATATCCTGTCAGTAAATTTTTAACCACTCTTTACCTAGCCCACTATGAGTACCCAAACAGTCAAGGACATTCTGAAAAGAAAGATTTGACAAACGCCAATAAAGAAAAAAAACAAAGATTCCACCATCTCCAGAGAGGATCCGGGCAAGGCTAAAGCTAATGGTATCAAGCTAGTGCTCAAAGAGCAACAAAGTACACTCAATTCGGTTGTAGCTTCGACTGTAAGAGAAGCAATAGACTCTGTACTGACCCCAGCACTCCGTGAGCTACATTTTGATATACACATGACCAACGATTCTGTAAAAGAGCTAAAAGCAGATTGGTGGGGTTGCTGCAAGGGGCAGAGGGCTCCGATGCAGCTGGCTTTCTCAGAGCTAATCTTTGTAAGTGGATCCCTTCACTGAAAAGCCATGACATCAAGATTGACTGGGCACATCGCTTGTATGACGAAAGGAAAAACTCAGATTGGCCACGTACTCTCATCTTCCATGTACTACGATAGAATGACAAGGATGAAAGGTGCTAGGCAGGAATATCCGGTGAAATATACAAAGGACAATGTCACGCAATTATTTTTTTCTACTTTAGTCCAGTCACAACTAGCAACAGAAAGAGCTTTAATCCAGTCTTGAAGAAGATGACAGCACTCAGTCTCACCTATCTGGCGGTAATTAAACTACAGCACAAAAGTGAGCAGATGATTTTCGAATCTCGTCAAAAGGCAGAGAATTTTGGTACTTCATTCTCACAGAAGACGTATTCAGCAGCACTACAAAGCAGAAGGAGGGCAGCACCTACTACCTCCATCCTTTTAGCTCAAAGAGGGAAAATCAGCAATGAGGTCTGTAGCGATACAAACTGCCCTGAAGAGGAAAATAACTAGGTGGCCATGGACACTTGTCAATTTCTTTCTGGAATCTTGCCCCCGACCTGTTTGATCGTCCGCTGTGTAGCTGCCCCTTGGCTTCCAAAACATGAGAGAGCTTTGACGGGTGTTTGCAGTTTTATTCAGCTTCAATGCAATCAACTTCCAGAATGCTGTGATTAATTTAACTCCTTTCGTACTTCACAGCATCTCAATGCATCCCTGCACCTTGTATCACCGTAAAACTACACAAATGAAAAATAACAGAAGATAAATTTGATCAAAACGTATTCACAATTTGAAATTCGCAGTATTACATTATATAATTTACACAAGCAGAGTTCCCCCAACACCATTATCACAAAAACAATGAGAAATAAACTAACATTATATACAATGTAAACAACATACATCACCCTGCTATTGCCAAAAAGGGACACTAAACACATTTATATATTTCAAATAAACTCCAAATTCTGCTCTATGTGAGCTTGTGCAACACGATTCCTTTTTCTGTGCTGCAAACGTCTGTCACCAAGTTAACTTGCCCTCTAGTGACGCCTTCAAATAAAACTAATTAAAGGGCAAGCGGTCATTAAAAGCTGACTGGTAAATAATAATAATTTATTTTATTTATTTTTATTTATTATTTCTATTTTTCGGGCTAATGGAGAGCAGGTTCGATCTCTACGCTTTTGATATATCTCTGTACTGTACGGTCTGCTTTGGATTTTGTACATACAGGTAGTTGTTTGTTGTTTGTTGTTCATTTTTCTTTGTTTTTTTTTTTCTTCTTTTTTTCTATACACTTCAACAGACATCAATACTTTTATTTATTTTGCTTTTCTTTTAATTGGATTATCCATCTATATGTAGTGGTATCTGGGTTACACACTAACGTTTATATGTCACTGGCTGTATTGCATTACTTCTGTTTTTCTTCACGTAGATATAATTTTGACATAGGGTGCACACAATGCAGGTTCTGAATATCTTATCATTGAATGTAAATGGCCTAAATTTTCCTATTAAGCGTACCCATATATTAGAATATTTGCACCGTTAATCGATTTCTTGTGCCCTGATACAAGAGTCCCAATTAAAACAGTGCAATGAGGCACGTTTTCAAAACAAGTATTATAAACTGGCAGCCTTCTCTTGTGCTCATAATAGAACTAAAGGGGTGCTTATCTTATATCGATACGAGGTTAAATTTTACTTTTGAACATAACGGGAACGATGATGAAGGTAGATTTGTTTTTATACGCTGTAAAATACGTGATGACAGGTTAGCAGTGGTCTCCATTTACTGCCCACATAGCAAATGTCTTCTGGCCCAGATCCGGGCCACACAATGACTTTTCCCTCGGCCCAAGTACCACAAAGAATGATGGCCTGGAAGTGGCCCAGAACTGGATTACATACTCGGGCACACATGGGCCATAACCGGCCTGAATCTCAGCCAGTTAATCAGCCTTAGCTGGCCCTGATCTGGGCCAAAACAGGTTTTATTATTGGTGCCAATTCTCAGCCTTAAGTAAACCAGAATCCCCAAATGATGATGCATTGCAGTTGCAGTCCACTCTGGCAGAATATAACAGTAGTGTGAGGAGCACTGCATGATTTAAGTTGTTAAACGCTGAAAATATTATCTTGATCCACTCCCTTAAGGCGCGCATTTCTCATTCAAAACACGCATCACCGGAAACACGGCATATCGCAATCTTTGACAAAACTGGCGAGAGCCAATGAGCGTTTGATATCGCTGCCGTAAAACTTGTTGTAAAACTTCTTAACGGCACATTTTTAAATAGTTACTATAGCTAGAGAGGAAGGAGATACATATCGCCAATGAATGCTGTTTGAATTTGGATCTTATCCTCACCTCAAGCATCAAATGGATACAGGATTTAAATAAAAATAAAATACTTTCATGATCATTTTATTTAATGCTTGTGCATGACATCATACTAATAAAAATTATGTGCCCCCACTCTCTATTATTGAGCAGTGTGTGTCCCATAGTAAACCAAATAAATATTACATGATAACGGTTACATTCTCTCTCTTTCTTTTCATGTAAAGATTCTAAGATTATTTGTACCAAAAATTATAATATAAAATGTAATAAAATTATAATTAAGTGCAGTTTAAAGCACTTGACTGATTTGCTTAATTTTAAAATGATGTTTCATTCTGTTTTGACTTTCCATTTCAAAGACTACATTTTAACAATACTACACTATTAAATGTATAATTAAAATGTATGTGATCATTTAACCATTATCATGCAAAATTGTATTTATCTTGTTTATCATGGGTCACATAATATGCTGCGAGATCTTAGCCGGATTTGGGCCACATATCACCTGACTCATCTGGGTTACACTCCTCCCACCAACTATCGGCCCTCATGTTGTTTGCCGGATCCCCGCCATGCCGTCATTGCCACACATGTCCCAGCTCTGGCTGAAAGGGTACATGCCATTGCCGACAGGAGGCAAGCAGTGACACCTTGAGGCCACATGTGGGCCAAGTCTGTTTGCTATGTGGGTGCCCAAAAAGGCAGACAGTGCATTTTTCACAAATATTTGAAAAAATATTTGATATAAGCGAAAACCCGCCAAATTACACAATTAGAAAATAAGACCCAATTATAAAAAAAAATAAAATAAATAATCTTTCTGATCAAGCTGCATGATTGTCCTCCTTGAAAGAGGAGTATGACTTACTTTCACAATCAAAGGCAGAGTTTATTTTACATTGGAGAGAGCTAAACACTAATTGGCCCTCAGACTGAGGGAATGTGAATGTAAAGGTGTATGACATGAAGTCACATACATCCAAGTATGGTGACCATACTCAGAAATCATGCTCTGCATTTAACCCATCCTAAGTGCACACACAGCAGTGAACACACATGTTGTGAACACACACACAGAGCATCTCAACTTTTGAAGGAAATGAAATTTAATTAGTTAACAGTTATAAATATTTGGGTGTAATCATTGATTTTAAACTGTTTCAGAACCCATGTTAGCAATCTGGTTTCTAAGCTTAAGATAAAGCTTGGCTATCTCTACAGATCAAAATCATGCTTATCCATTCGTGCTCAGTGGCGGCTCCAGAAAATTTTGATTGGGGGAGCAATGGGGGGTCTTGGTCATTTCAAGGGGGGTCTCATGAAAACCAACAAAAAAAACAGTGGAAACGGCTAATAACTGCATATTACTGCATCGAAAATACATTTTGGTCCAAAAATAGCAAAAACTACAACTTTATTCAGCATTTTCTTCTGTTCCGTGTCTGTTGTGTGAGATTTCAAAACACTGCAGTTTGTGATATCCAGTTCACGAACGAATCATTCGATGTAACCGGATCTTCTTGAACCAGTTCATCAAATCGAACTGAATTGTTTGAAAGGGTTAACATCTCCAATAAGCATTAATCCACAAATGACTTAAGCGGTTAACTTTTTTAACGTGGCTGACACTCCCTCTGAACAGGACCGTGCAGAGACCTTTGGAGGGGCAGGTGCTCAAATTATAAAAGGGGCACATGGAACAAGGCTTTAAATGGCGCTGTTCAAAATATCAATACAGCAATATATTGTGATGCATTCCTTGCTGATACGCCTATCGATATGGATGATTATGTATTGATACAGCAGCAAATGCTTTGATGCTGTTTTGAAAAAGAAACAATAGAGAAGACAATTTTAAGTTTAAAATAATAATAGTTCTGGGATTAGAAACTGAAATGTCTTAAATTGTCCCAACCTGATGGCTTTTTCTTCTCTGTTCTACAGAATAATTAAGAACAGCGGTTATAGTAAAAACTATAGAAAACACTTGTGCCTCTACATTTTCCTCTTTCTCACCAGCCTCTGTCTCCTGGCTTGCAGTTCCCTGCTCTCTTTCTGTCACTTGTGCCTCTACATTTCCCTCTTTTTCTTCCTCTATCTCAATCTCCTCATCTGATCTATTACTTTCCACTCTCTGTCCATCTAGGAACAAGGCTCAATTTACTATTTCAGCATTAATCTATTATTTTAACCATCACTACTACTCTTGCACCTAATCAATAAGTCCACCTTAAATATTGATAGAAAACATTAAAAAACTGATACACTGGAATATAGTAATTAATATTATTATTACTGTTGTAGTTGTTGTTGTTGTCTAAAATTGAACACCTTTGCAATTTAAACAGATGACAGGCTACATTTGTTATTCATATCCTTCACACTGCACTTTGATGTCTGGTATATTATGCATTTTTTATTGACATTGATATTTTTACATTTATTTCCAGAGAGATATTATTGAGTTTACAGGCTAAAGGGGTCTTGCTGTTGTTAACACTGTTGCTATTGTAGTCACATTTAAAATATTATTTAAAATATAAAATCTGAATAAGTCTTACCAGTGTTGTGATAATTATTTTTAAGGCACTCTACGTGTTAAAAAATAAATAAGTACTGTAATATAATTAAAGTTTAGTCAAATAACAAAAAAGACCAGACCCTTCGATGCCTGTGAAACTTTTCTCCCTCAAACAGCACGCTAGCGTTACTTCTACACTACAGGCTACACACAGCAATATAAACAACATATCTGCATGTTCTCGCATCACATCATTCTTGTAAAATAATAATAAGTAAATAAACATCAAAATCACTTAGCTGAGAATGAAACATCACTTACCAGCTGCCGCGGTGTTGAAAATATCCTCTAGCAATTAAAAAATGCATGTGCGGCGTGAGGAATTGTCCCGGTCGGAAGAGATCGTCGTCGTGAATGGTCATCATGTTGGTCATTTTATTTACGGCTAAATTATTATTAATAAATTGTATTAATATTATGATTGGGAGTGGGCAGGCATTCACAAAAGAGCACTTAAGGGGCAAAGGAGCAGATGCTCAAGTTAACCGGTTCTTTCGGACAATTTGATCAAATAAACCAGTTGAAAACAAAACGGTTCACTGATTCTTTTGCGCTCAATGTAATGTCATTGGCGATGACTGCCCTTAATTCTAGCCTTCAGTTTACCCCGGCTTATAACATTAGCACAGAATCAGTTCAGAATCAATCACCAAAAGAATCAGTTCGGTTCAGACGCTCTGTGTGTCAGTCTGCTTCACACTGAATCACACATGCGCAGTATCATCAGCTCCTCGGTTCTCGAATCGGACGCGTCTGACAGAAACGGTTCTCGGTTCAGTGTACGAATAAATATCGAAATAATTATTATTATTGTTCTGCGTAGTTTGAAGAGAAATATTTTTTAATCTTTATCTCGGATATAAAGTACAGACCAAAAGTTTGAAAATATTACTATTTTTAATGTTTTTGAAAGAAGTTTCTTCTGCTCATCAAGCCTGCATTTATTTGATCAAAAATACACACGGGAGTGCTACCATCCTCAACCAAGCTCCAAACGGTCGGAGTGGGCGAGGATTCCTCTCTGGGCAGTCCTCCCTCTCGCAGCGCACCAGAACAGGGACAGAGAAACCGGGTTTTAGTGACAGCCTCAACCAACCACAGAGTAAAATGACAATAACAGAGAAGTCACTTACCCCTTTTGTGGCTGGGAGGCTGTCCCTGGTTTTCCTCCGTCCCAGTCCGGGACAACTGCGCTGTCTAGGCTCCGCCTTGCCCGCATTCTCCACCACTGTGGCGGGAGGAGCACAAGACAGACACAGTGGGCGTGGCATCAGGCCTCGGAGAGGCTTTTATTAACAGAAAATCAAATAAAACAGGGGATAAAAGGTGGCCAAAGGGGAAGTGTGTCCAAAATAAACAGGGTATCTGGTGTCCTTGTCATGCTGCGGGGTTCGTGTGGGTCGGGCAGTGTTCATGGAGGAAGGGTCCAGGTAAGGGGTGGAGTCCGGCGGCCGCACGCGCTCCCCTCTTCGGTCCGGGGCGCGAGGGATGGTGGCTTCCTCTAGCGGCCGCATCACTCTCGTTGGCCGCGGCGCTGGCAGGGGATGGACGGCCCGGTATCCTGGCCCGACGGCCGTGTAAACGGGTGCGGTTCCCATCCGGATCGCGGGTCCGGCAGCTCTGGTGGCGTGGGAGTCCCTCAACGCACCTTTCCTGGACCCACGAGGACACCAGTGTGCATGCACGGGGAAGAGACCGGTCTCCCGAGGAGAGGCGCGTTTGGCTTTTAAACAGCGGCGGTGATGAGGCTCCATTTCCTTCAGGTGTGCCCCATCACACGCCGCCAGCCCTGACTCGTCCAGCGCCCCTCCTCTCACACACCCACTCCAGTCAGGAGCCTGGTGAAGGGCGGCGATTTAGGACGGGGTGCCGGTGACAATCAGGGAGGAGGCAGCTGACTCATCACAAAGGTTAATTAACTACTGGACTCTATAAGGAGAGGGGGTCAGCTCCAAAACTTGGTGGACTGGGAGGGCTATGTATCTGAGGAGAGGTCATGGGTAGTTGCCAGCAACATTCTGGATCCCTCTCTCACTGAGAAATTTAATCGAGCCAGACCCGATTGACCAGCACCGAGTGCCAGGAGGCACTCATAGGGATGGGTATTCTGTCACGCCATGCCAGCAGAGGGAGCCAAACTATATATCATTGACAAACTATATATCTTTATAAGGATCTAAGCCTCAAGCATAGACGACAGATCGCTGTTTTTCAATGAAAAGCTTATAAAGACTGTATTTCTACATTTGTGTAAGCAGTACACATCAAAACATGAATAATGGAAACACAGTACATACCAGAATCGTCATAATAATGAGTCATAAACACATCCACAGCTGTGAATCCCAGTTTAGTTAGGAAGGTAAGGGTCCAGTGAACGACATCTCATGGAGCACGTTTGGTCCAACAAAGCAATAACGTTGTTATATGGATGATAATTCTTTTGTTTACGATTAATTTTTTCAGCAACATAATTATTTGTGTCCATTATGGAATAACTCATGCTAAGAAACTGCGTCTTGGTAGTAAAAAAAACGGCATGTCACAAACAGAATGAGACCATCCACCAAAACAAAAGATGAAAGATAGGCGAAAGATAGTATTTGAATTCTGGCGCTCTCTCGTGACGGATCGAGACGCACTCTGACGTACCTGTCATCTGATGGAGGCGGAACTTATAGGCATAGCCTTTTTCTTTGTTTGTTTTATATGTCAACAAGTTTTTATATATGTTAGAGTGTGTTTTATGTTGAATGTATCTGCATGATTACCATCTGTTTTAGTGCAAATAAGCGTAAATCAGCTCGCTATTACTTTATGAGCACGGCTATCAAAGTGAATGCGTCTATATGAATAGAGAAGAGGATTATTTACTTCACGGCACATTTGTATTATTACCATCTGTATTAGGGGCTTTCAGCACATCAGTACTTATTTGCATTGTAATTCATTGCAAATGCTGCATTTATAGCAATCTCAGGATTTTCCGTAATTGGCATACAAGGTTAAATCTTTTTTTATGTTTCTTATTATTCTTATTTTTCTTACTCAAATTATTCTTATTGTATTTTTTAGTGCTCAAATAAATCACTTATATGATGTCTAAGTTTCTGTCTAGTGTTTTATAATTGAAATAAAAAACTATGCAGTTGTATGTTTAAGGACTAAATAGTTTGTAGAAGCCTTCAATACAGTTGGTAAATATATATATATATTTTTATATTTGGGGTTGGGGGGTCTAGACATAGTCTCATAAAAATATTTGCAGGAGTCTCACTCCACAAGGTGGCTGCCAGCCCTATGCCACGGCACAAGATGGCCTCCAGCCCAGCGCCATGGCACAAGATGACCACCAGCCCTGTGCAACTGCCTAAGATGGCCTCCAGCCCAGCGCCACAGCACAAGATGGCCGCCAGCCCAGCGCCACTGCACTGTTGCACTCCAGAGTTGAGTCAGGTCCCCGTTGACCCTCCAGAATCGAGTCACGTCCCCGCTGATCAGGTCCCTGTTGATTTTCCAGAGTCGAGTCAGATCCCCACTGATCAGGTCCCCATGGACACTGCAGAGTCGAGTCAGGTCCCTGTGGATTCTCCAGAGTTGAGTCAAGTCCCTATTGATCATGTCCCCATTGATTTTCCAGAGTCTAGTCAGATCACCATTGATCAGGTCCCCATTGATTTCCCAGAGTCGAGTCAGGTCCCCGTTGATTTCCCAGAGTCTAGTCAGATCACTATTGACCATCCTGAGTCAGGTCAAGTCACCATTAACACCCATGAGTCAAGCAAAACAACAGTTAGACCTCATGAGTCAAGTCAAGTCACTCTTGATCTCCGTGAACGAGGTCAAGTCACCGTTGATCTCCGTGAACAGGGTCAAGTCACGGTTGGTCTTTATGAACCCAGTCAAATCACTACCGTTCATCCAGAGCCTGGTCACGTCTCAGCTGAACTTCCAGAGCCTCATCACATCCTGTATGTTGTACCCAGCAATCCTCTCCTGTGCCATCGACCCCACTATGGTGGTCCTCTGTCTCGTCGGCATGGCTTTGGTGGTCCTCTGTGCCACCCTGGTGGGCTTTTGTCTCTTCTGCTTGGCTGTGGTGGTCCTCTGCTCAGCCCTGGTGGGCTTTTGTCTCGTCTGCTTGGCTGTGGTGATCCTCTGCTCCGCCCTGGTGGGCTTCTGTCTCGTCCGCACGGCTGTGGTGATCCTCTGCTCCACCCTGGTGGGCTTCTGTCTCATCTGCTCGGCTGTGGTAGTCCTCTGCGCCGCCCTAGTAGGCTTCAGTCCTCTGCACGGCAGTGGTGGTCCTCTGTGCTGCCCTGGTGGGCTTCTGTCATGTCCGCACGACTGTGGTGGTCCTCTGTGCCGCCCTGGTGGGCTTCTGTCTCATCCACACAGCTGTCGTGGTCCTCTGCTCCGCCCTGGTGGGCTTCGGTCCCGTCTGCTCGGCTGTGGTGGGTTCTGCCTGCGATGTCCCAGTGGGCTCCAGTTCCACCTGCTCCACCCTGGATTCCTGCTCTGTCGGCACTGCCCTGGGCCCCTGAACTTTCCGATCCACCTTGGTCTCTTTGTTGTTGTTTTTTTTCACTTCCTGTTTCTGTTCCCCTCTATGGACCTGGCCCTCCGTCCCTCCCCCTGATCCTCCACCAGTCCACCTCCCTCCTGGTTTCTTTTTTGTTGTTGTTGTTGTTGTTTTTTTCTACTACCTTTCCCTGTTCCCCTCTATGGACCTGGCCCTCCATCTCTCCACCAGTCCACCTCCCTCCTGGTCTCCTTGTTTGTTCTTTGGTTTGTTTTTGTGTTCTGAGGAGCATCTGGTAGCTGCTCCTTAGATGGGGGGGGGGGGTGATGTCACAGTGACTGGTCTGTGTATCCCTGGGTGTCCACTAGTGGTCTCACTTCCCCATATAGTCACCCCACTGCAGGTACTACATTTCCCACAAGTATTTGCCTGATTCTTCACTGTTAATTGCACAACTGTTAATTGCACTCAGCTGTTCCCACTTTCATCATTTTCACCTGTCCATGTTTATGCTGGGTATGGAAGACAGGAGGCAAAAGCAAGTTAACATAGTTTATTGAAAGTCGATGTGATGGATGCAGGTTGGAGAGTGATGCAGGGACCTCGATGGCAGCACAGACTGGTGAGTAGGTGAGTTGAGTGCGCTGGTAGAGATGCTGTGGTGGTAGATCCGTGAGAGGTGAAGATAATCCGTGTGTGAATGGAACAATCCAGAGACAACCGAACAGGAGACAAGCAAGGGCGGGAACACGAGAATCAGAACAGACATCTAACACGGAGGACCTCAAACAACGATCTGACAAACAAGAGACCAAAGACAGGGCGTTAAATAGGCTGATGTAATGAGCTGCACCTGCCGCTGAACAGACGATCAGCGGCAACACCCACATGAAACAATCAACATGACGTAACATGAATACAGCTGGAGACGGTGCATTCATGAACCGTGACAGTACCCCTCCTCCTAAGAATCTCTTACCTGGCGATTGTAATCATCGAAAAGGGAGTGATCCAGGATGTCCCTAGCAGGTATATAAATACGGGCTTTATTTTAGATACATGAAAGGTGGGATGAATTCTCCTGTACGCAGGAGGGAGTTAAAGGCGGACTGCCACCGGACTAATGATCTTGGTGACAGTAAACGGGACAATAAATTTGGGAGCCAATTTATTAGATACGGAGCGGAGAGGAATATTCTTAGTAGAAAGCCACACTTTTTGACCCACGACGTATACGGGAGGCCTAGACCGGTGGCGATCGCCTTTGGCCTTGGTGCGCGCCCCCACTTGGAGTAGAGTCTTGCGGGCTCTAGTCCAAGTGCGGTGACACCTCTGGACGAAGGCGTGAACGGAGGGGACCGCGACTTCGGATTCCAGACTGGGAAAAATAGGTGGCTGGTAACCTACACTACACTCAAAAGGAGATAGGCTCGTAGCTGATACTGGGAAGGTATTGTGGGCGTACTCCACCATAGACAATTGTTGGCTCCAGGAGGAAGGATTCTTGGAGACCAAACATCGCAACACCCTTTCCAAATCTTGGTTGGCTCTCTCAGTTTGACCATTGCTCTGGGGGTGAAACCCTGAGGACAGACTTACAGTCGCTCCCAGTAATCTACAGAATTCTTGCCAAAATTTGGACAGAAATTAGGGGCCCCTGTCGGAAACCACGTCTATCGGGAGGCCATGTAAATGAAAGACATGATCTACGACGGTCAACGCTGTCTCCTTGGCTGAGGGTAATTTGGGCAAGGGAATAAAGTGGGCTGCCTTCGAGAACCGGTCACCACGGTTAAAACTACCGTGTTGCCCTGGGAGGGCGTGAGGGCGGTAATAAAATCTAGAGCGATGTGGGACCAGGGTCTCGAAGGGACCGGCAGCGGTTGGAGTAACCCATCAGGGGGCCGATTGGAAGTCTTACCAGTGGCACAAACCGAGCAAGCCAAAACAAAACTGTGAATGACACGAGCCATAAGTGGCCACCAGAATCATTGCTTGACTAAAAATCTAGTGTGGTTAACCCCTGGATGGCAAACTACATTAGAGCAATGTCCCCACTGGATAACGTTGGACCTTAATCCCTCCGGCAAAAATAAGCGGTTCGGTGGGCACCCGGGCGGAGGCGTTACCCCTTCTAAGGCCGTTCTGACCTTCGATTCGATCTCCCATGTGAGAGTGGAGACCACTAATGTCTCAGGAAAAATACACTCGGGAGTGGACGGGCGTTCGGAATGGTCAAAAATACGTGACAAAGAGTCGGGTTTAATATTTTTGGAACCCGGGCGGTACGAGATAGTGAAGTCAAAACGTCCAAAAAAAAGTGCCCATCGACCTGCCTGGAGTTCAACCTTTTGGCGGTGCTAATGTACTCTAAATTCTTGTGGTCAGTCCATACAATAAAAGGAACCCCCGATCCTTCTAACCAGTGTCGCCATTCCTCCAATGCCATCTTAACTGCCAACAATTCTCGGTTACCAATATCGTAATTTCGTTCGGCAGGAGATAAACGATATGAAAAATACGCACAAGGATGGACCTTGTCGTCTGAGGGAGAACGTTGCGATAACACCGCTCCTACCCCCACCTCCGACGCATCGACCTCCACCACAAATTGACGTGTTGGGTCAGGGGTGATCAAAATTGGGGCTGAAATGAATCAGCTCTTCAGTTTGGCAAACACAGCCTCAGCTGTGTCTGACCACCTGAACGCAGTCTTGGCGGAGGTCAAGGCGGTCAGAGGTGTGGCTAGTTGGCTGAAGTTGCGAATAAAATGCCGGTAGAAGTTAACGAACCCCAGAAACCTCTGTAGGGCCTTACGGGAATCTGGACTTGGCCACTCTACTACAGCCTTAACCTTCTCGGGATCCATGCGTATTCCCTCAGTCGACACGATATACCCCAGAAATGGAATTGACTGTGCATGAAACTCGCATTTCTCAGCCTTGACAAAAAGCCCATTCTCTAGCAACTTCTGAAGCACTCGTCGGACGCGCTGCACATGTTCCTGGAGAGAAGAAGAAAAAATCAATATGTCGTCCAGGTAGACATATATGAACTGATCAATCATATCTCGCAGCACGTCATTGACGAGTGCCTGGAAGACCGCTGGGGAGTTGGAAAGCCCGAAGGGCATAACCAAATATTCAAAGTGCCCTCTGGGGGTATTAAAAGCGGTCTTCCATTCATCCCCCTCCCTGATACGAACCCAATGATAAGCATTGTGTAAGTCCAGTTTTGTGAAAATTGACGCTCCCTGCAACCTCTTGAAGGCCGAAGACATCAACGGCAAAGGATAAGTATTCTTTACCGTGATGTTGTTCAGTCCCCGGTAATCAATACAAGGTCGCAGTGATCCGTCCTTATTTCCCACAAAAAAGAACCCCACCCCCGCAGGAGAAGAGGAAGGGTGGATGAACTTCGAAGCTAGACAATCAGAAATATATTTCTCCATAGCCTCCCTTTCCGGAACAGAAAGTGAATATAATTTGCCTTTAGGCGGAGACTTACCTGACAATAAATCTATGGCACAGTCGTAGGGACGATGTGGAGGAAGAGAAGCAGCACGAGACTTACTGAACACTTCCTTCAGATGGAGGTACTCCACGGGCACGTTAGACAAATCCACCGCTTCCTCCTGTAACACAGACATAGACACAGACGGACAGGCAAACACTAAACAAGACTCATGACACTTTTTACACCAGGAAAGAATGGAATTGGAGGACCAGTCTATTTTGGGGTTATGGAGGAGGAGCCAAGGGTGACCGAGGACAATGGGTGCCAGGGGAGAGTCAAGGATGTGGAAGGAAATAGTCTCAGAGTGATTGCCAGATGTGATGAGGGTGATGTCTTCAGTGATGTGCGAAATGGTAGGGAGTTGCTGTCCATTGAGGGCGTGAACCGTGATGTGGTGCGGAAGGGGTCTGAGGGGAATGTGGAGCTTGTGTGCCAGTGTGCTGTCCATGAAATTACCTTCTGCCCCTGAGTCCAGTAGTGCTTGACAGTGGTGGGTCTGTGCTGACCACCTCAGCCTTACCGCTGTCCCCCATAATGCCGCCCTTCCAGAGAGTAGAGTCAGCACAAAGGCCACCTTGGCCCTTTCATTAACAAAGGTTCTGGGCTGTAGGGAAAAGTGCATGTCACAGCTGGTTAGAAATGCTCTACAGAAGTTGGGCTCACCCGAGTATGTCTCCGGGATCGGGAGACGTGGTTCTGGCTGGGAGGGGGTCTCCGGTGGTATTGGGAGAACAGGCGGTGTGGGCGGCGCAGTGGGAGCTCGTAGTAGTTGGAATTGTTGAGTGAGCTCGGACACCTGCGTCACCAAAGCTTGAACCGCGTGACCAGTGTCGTTAAGATTCCTCTCCTGGGAGTCCATCCTCCGAACACTGGCGCTGAGGAATTCCTGGAGAGCAGAAGGTTGAGCACTTGCTGCCTCCATGTTGGTCAGATCGTTCTGTTACGCTGGGTATGGAAGACAGGAGGCAAAAGCAAGTTAACAGAGTTTATTGAAAGTCGATGTGATGGATGCGGGTTGGAGAGTGACGCAGGGACCTCGATGGCAGGACAGACTGGTGAGTAGGTGAGTTGAGTGCGCTGGTAGAGATGACGGTGGTGGTAGATCCGTGAGAGGTGAAGATAATCCGTGTGTGAATCCAGAGACGACCGAACAGGAGACAAGCAAGGGCAGGAACACTAGAATCAGAACAGACATGTAACACGGAGGACCTCAAACAACAATCTGACAAACCTGCCGCTGATCAGACGATCAGCGGCAACACCCACATGAAACAATCAACATGACGTCACATGAATACAGCTGGAGACGGTGCATTCATGAACCGTGACAGTCCATATATACCCTGTTTGTTTCATGGAGTCCTTGGTTTATGTCACCCTGCTTTTCATGTTCCCTAGTGTTTGTCATATTTCTTGTTTTGGACTGCTTTTGTGGATATTGACCTCTTTCCTGTCTGGATTACGATTATTGGATTCTCCCAATAAAACACAGCAAATTTGATCTCTCTGTTTGTGTGTACGTTCGTGACATATACGTTCGTAAAATACATTTCATTTTACTTTGGAAACTACGCAGCTTTACCTACATGTAATAAAATAATGAAGTCATTTGAGCAAGCACCTACCTAGTTTAGAAAATGACATTTTTATATGTCCCATAGTGTATACTGTATATATATATATATATATATATATATATACAAGATGCGATTTCCTTTTAAAAGTTGATAAGTGTATTTATTTTACTATCCTAACTATGAACAATATGGCTAGTTGCAGTTTATTTTTAGCAATTAGCAATCCCTACTGTCCATGGCTCGTTCAAAACAAATGGGCATAGCTTAAGTGTTGTTTTGTAAACATCATCGTTTTAATGTGGAGGATGTTTTGCAGCTAACAATGTAACAGCATATCACTGCCTTCCTATCATTTTGCTTTTCGCTTTTAATTTGCAAACAGTTAAGCATTTATAAACTCTTTCACACTCTCACTCCTTGCTTTGCAAAACCTGTCAATCCCACAATCCCCGCCTGAGCCTGTCACTCAATTTACATAGAAAATGAATCTGAAACACCCGCTCAGCTGTACTCACTCCATTCGAGCTTTGAATGCTGAAACTGAAATAGTTTTGTATCATGTCAAGAAATGTATGGTATGCAGTGACCATGTGGAAATTGTTGTTTAGCCAGAAAGCTGGTGGAATTTTTCTGGTTAGCTTGTGTTCTATTCAACTCAAGCCAATAGGTCAATGCCTTAAGGGTGTCATAAACTTAGGCAAAGAGGATTATCATGCTATTCAGGGACATTTATGCAAATTCACAAAATTAACATTACAGATAATAAAGTGTGTTTTACATTTTCGTATTGTAACTTCCCAGCAGGGACATAACACAAAACTAATGATATGATTAAACACTCAAAATATTCTTGGATAACCATCTGAACACAGATTTATTGATAGAGTCTGACCTAGTGCAAATAAACCAGACATCCCATCATCCACCATTGCGTGCTGTTATGAAAAAAACTGGAACAAAAGTGGGAACAATTCTCATCTCCAATCACCTGTGAGCAGAATTGGAGAGATGGAAAAGGAGAAAAACACAAGAGTTTCAAATGGGAGCTGTAACATAGCCACATATTTATAGCCTACTAGGCTATTTGAACCATATTTACTCTTAGTATAAGAAGGCCTATAGGACTAATTGTTTTTTATTACAGCCAGTGATAAGTAATACATTACAAAAACATTGTAAAAATGAAAAATTAGGCTAGAAGAAAGTCATCCCACTCTATGTCTACTTCTATCATTGCTTGAAATACAGCTTCACACACCATCTTTTTGAACTGTATTTTCTCCAGTGCGGGGGGAAGAGGCGCCGTAACATTTGGCAAATTATGCTGAAACACTTATATTATTGCACTGGCTTGCTATTAACTGCGAGCAGACAGAGTGTCATTCAAGGCATTGGAGAATACGGTGAACATAAATAAAGAAACTAAGTTGCTTGTCAGATTTCCCTAGCAAACAACCTTTTTTTATTTTTAAAATAATCCCCCCAAAAAACGCAACCCGCGACTCAAAAAAAGAAGCCCAGAGTTCAGTTTCAGTTTATCAAAAGTCACGTATAATACGTGGACTAGGCTACTCTGTTCATTGACTAATGGAATTTTTTCTTTTTTCTTTGAGGGGAAGTATTAAGGGCTAGAATATACAGAGGAATGCCCTACACACACTGATCTTACATACTCCTCAGCAAATTTACAGTTGCAACCCTGCATGAGAGAGTGCAGCATAACCTGAATCTCCCATTCCACCACATTTGGATGAAGATCTGCTGAGTATAGGGAACTCATTGTCATGTTCAGGAAATAAGTCTGAAATTATTTGAGCTTTGTGACATGGTGCGTTATCCTTTTGGTCATTACCAGATGGCTTGGAAATGTTATCATAAATTGGATGGACATGCTTAGCAATAATACTCAGGTAGGCTGTGGCATTTAAACCAGGGGTTCTCAACCTTTTGCAACTCATGGCCCACCAATGACTGTTTAAAAACATGCCGAGGACCACCTTTGCAAATATGATGATGAACACAGAATAACAGAAAATTCAAAAAGTACAATGATGTACTCTGCTGTTATTTATGCCACTGTAGCATCCTAGGTCAAGTCAGCTATATAGACTATGAAAACTGTCCTTGTATAAAAAAGACTTGAAAGGTTTACTCAGTAATCATTTATTCCTGTAACAATGACAGGTCAAGTCAGACCAATGACTGGGTCAGACACACAAGGGGAACACTCTTTTAACAAATTAATTAACAATACTTCCCCACATCCACGCTAACATGCCTGTAACATCAGGTCATACACACAAGAGGGGAACATTCTCTCAAATCATTAGCAGAAATGTTCAACAAAGTTCATTCACTGCAATTTACATACTGTAAGTGTAATTTATCAAATACAATTGGCAATGTGAATGTGTTTAAAACAATCTTGCATACTAAACAAACTTGAAGCATTATGTCAATGTTACTTGTATTATATGTGTGTGTGTGTGTGTATATATACACTTTTTTTTTTTTTTTTTTTTAATAATTCATCTTGAGAAAAACTGGACAAGTTACTTATACTCCTTCCCACCCAAAAATGAGGAAGTCTAACAGGTGTGTCACATGTCTATAACAGTTTTCATCAACAATCACTCTAGGTCTAGGACCATTAATAAATCACAACACATTAACATACAGTATTTACATGAGTGGGTTTTTGGAGTAGTTCACATGAGAAAAACCATATATATTTAGACACCTTGCTACAAAATGCATATTCTGCATACCCTCAGTGAGACACTTGGGCTTGCTTCTTGGAGATAATAAGATCAAGTCTTGGTGAAATGGGTGAGAGACTGTCCATGCAGTATCGGACAAAAACTAACAGTAACGTGGAGTTGCTTATGTCAGTCGACCTGTCCAGCTGTATGGCAAAATAAGGGCTTGCCTTTATTCGTTCCACGAGTTAGCACTCAATGTCATCGCTCATATCAACAATTCGTCTAGCCACGGTGTCATCGGAAAGTGGTATTGACTGAATTTTGGTTGCAGCTGCATCACCCAGTAACTCTCGACACATATCCACAGCACTTGGCAAAATAAGTTCCTCAGCGATAGTAAAGGCTTTCTTACTACGAGCAACACGAGCGGCAAGTATATAACATTAGCTAGCTTTCAATGTGACTTTTGATTGAGTTGATAACGATGTTATGACTTTTTGTTGAGCCTGAAGCCCATCTTTTTTCCTTAAAAAATATTCTTTTGGCTTCTCAACACAGCCCGGGAGTTTTGAGTTCAAATGTCTCTGCAGCTTTGATGGTTTTAGCGCCTCATTTGACAAAATTTCTCCACATTCAACACATTGCGCCTTCGGATTAGTCTCAGTACCTGCCCTTATAAAACCAAATAATGTATGTAATGTATTAATGTATTCAGCGTCGTACTTTCTCACCACACACTTCAAAGCCTTTGCTTGCACAGATCTGTCTCCCACATCTGCTTTTCTTTTCAGAAAACGATCCATATTACAGTAATGTAATGTTACTGCATCTGATTGAACGAACGTTCAATCTAACGTTGTGACGGGATTGGTGTTGCGACATTTAAACATAAATTAGCTTTTACATAATGCATCTTGACTGGACTTGAGTGTTTTTGATCAAATAAATTCATAAGAACAATTAGATAATTAGAAAATAAGATTTGTCAATTAAAAAATAAATAAAAATGTATTTGTGGGTAGTCTACCACTGCCTACACGGCCCACCAGATGGCGCTCCGAGGCCCACTAGTGGGCCGCGGCCCACCGGTTGAGAATCACTGATTTAAACAATGCTCAGTAGGTAGCCTACTTAGGGGCCCAAAGTGTGCCAACAAAATATTTTCCACACCATTACATTACCAGCAGAAGCCTGAACCGTTCGTACAAAGCAGGATCCATGCTTTCATGCTGTTTACACCAATTCCTACTCTACGCACGTCCTGGTTTTGCTGAGTTAGATGTGTTCCTGGGTCAACATATTTTGTTGACCCTGGAACAACATTTTACTCCAAAAATATATTCTTAACCATACCCCTACACCTAAACCTAACCTTAACCATGAGTAATCCCTAAAATCAGGGTAAATGATAGATGAATGACACTGATGTACAAGCACCAAACAGTGATTTTAAGTGTAAACTTCACAAAATCTATAAACTGGTTCTTCAAATCTGATTGGTTAATCACAATGTTGTTCCAGGGACAACAAAAATGTTGTCCCAGGAACTTGTCTCACTTGGTAAAATCAGGTTCTGCCCTACTCTACCATCCAAATGTTGCAGCAAAAATCAACTCTTAAAAGACCAGGCAAATGTTTTAGAATGTACATCTAAATTAATTATAGCCCCATTAATTACAGTAAATAATTAATTCAAATATGATAACACAAAATGCCTACTGGTTTCTAAATCTGGGATCCCCAATTTGACCTTTTACCAATATTTTAAAGATTAAACACAAACCTTTGATATTCATGAATCACTACAGCAGGTCATCTTGCCCTGTGATATATATTCCCACTTGATTTTAATATTTTACTCAATATCTGTGTAAGTTATGTACTTTTAATGCCTACTAGAATAGCACATTGTTAGCTTATATCAAGATAATAATAATATCATAATCCGTTAAAATCAACTGTCAGTTGTATTTCACATGTTCTCAATATGAGGATTGCTATTTATAGGTGTTTATACATTGACACCATGGCAGATCATTTCAAACCTACTTGAGAGAAAGCTGAAGTCTCTGTCCCCTGTCATATTCCAAAGTTATGACTTTGCCAAATTCTTTCTTGCTCTCCCTGTTGGTATGTAGGGCAAATGCTCTCCTTGTAAGGAGCACAGCAAATTCACTTTGCAAAATAGACCAAACAAATTAAGGCTCAGCGTTGAGAGTTGCTTGAAAACTAACAAAATAAACACTAGACTGTGTGCCTTCAAGTGCTTTACTCTCACTCTTCAGGGCAGGGCAGCATTTAACTGATCAACTCCCTCGCTGTCTGGAGCAACAGCTGCTCATCAGTCATGTTATTGAGGCTCCCTTCAGCTGATAAGTGAGATTGTTGTAAAATGCGCAACGTGTGTTTCAGAAAGGCATCTATACAGTATATATATATATATATATATATATATATATATATATATATATATATATTTTTTTTTTTTTTATTAGCTTAGAATTATGTCACAAAGCAGGAATAAACACAGCAAGGAATGTATGTATGTATGTATCAGCATAGTGTGAATAATTAACACAACTTTCCAAAGTATTTTATTTTTCAGCTAAGATTATTGGAAAAAAATGTGTTCTCACTAATTTATTTTTAATTATTATTCAGTGATTTATAGTTAACAAAGACATAAAGAACACATTTGTTCTGTTACATTTCTTTAACAAGAATTTATTGAGGGAAAATAATACATATTTTTAAACATTTACAAAGTAGTGAAGAATGTAGTAAACTGTGGCACTTTTAACTTAAGTTGTACTCTAAGAAATTAAAAGAAAAAATAAATTGTTAATTATATTACAATATTTCATTAACATAATTTTATGGGAAGTCTGATATCAACTGAAATTATAACTTGGGGTCACAGAAATATGACTTTGCCCAAAAAATAAATAAATAAATAAATAAATAAATAAATAAATAAATAAATAAATAAATAAATAAATAAATAAATAAATAAATAATGTACATTGTTGTCGCTACTTCATTTAACTACTATTGTTAATTAATGTTTCATTTAATAATTTTTGCTAATTTGGTTTTTAGAGAAAAAAAAGGAAAAAACATTTTAGCATAAAAATGCTACATTTTTAAAGATCTAGGACAAGACAGTATTTCTATCACTGCAGGTAGAGGAACTAAAAGCAAGTCTCTCTTTTTACAATGTATTTGAAATTCTTAAGCTAACACAGTCTACTCCTTGTATTACCTCAGGGCAGCAGATTGTGTAAAGGTGATCAGACACCCTCTCAACAAGTCAAGAGTTTCCACATCTGAAATGCTGAAGGTCTATGTTATTGAGAAAAAGAGTGGAATGGTAAGCCAGCTGTTCAAATTTAAAGAAGTCTCCTTAGAGAGATGCATCATGCCTGAAAAAAAAAAGATCAGTGCCTCAGAGGAAGCAAAGAGACATCTTCATATCTTCATTCATAAGGCCTCTGCCACATATCAATTTAAGTGGGTCAGTTTAAAGCTGATTATCTTTTGTAAGTAATAAATGGTCAAACGTTAAGATCCAATCAAACTGTCCTCATTCTCTGAATGTATCTGTCAAGCTCTGTGATGGAATGTACCTCAGTGACAGAATAACTCTTGATCTTATAATGAGAGCTGCTCATACAGGGAAGTTGTTCTTACAGTGTTTGGAGCTGTAGGGAGCCACTGGGTGCCAGTAAAAACAGAGTGAGTGGCATACAGAGCTGTGAGAATAATAAGTGGTGTCATAAATATGTCATTATGTCTGCTCTGATGTCATTATGTCTGCTTGGCAGGAGTTGTTCTCTTTGGTGTGGAAAGTCATTATTCCACCCCTGCTGCCTTTGAGTGTCTCTTAACTATCTTTTTTAATACAAAGGCCCACATTATTAATGACAAGACAGGAAAAAAGAAAGTCTTTGTGAACTTTATAGACTTGCATAAATCGGAAGGTCTTACGTAATTGAATGTGTTAACAGTGTATTTCAGTAGTATCGTAGTGTTAAAGGAATAGTTTACCCAAACATTTAATAAATACCCTTATGTCATTTATTTATTCATTTATTTATTTATTTGCATTTGCAGTTGCAGTGATTTTTCCTAACAAAATACACCTTTCAAGCTGTTACATTTCTTTCTCTCTTCTCATAGCAAAAATTACTTCAGGGAAATTATTTTTTACTTAAAAAACTGAAACAACTGGACTTCTTAGTTAAGCTTTGCAGTTTCTGGCCTTTATAGAATATTTATTGACCAGTAAATTTATATAAATTGTTTTATGTATAATACTGTGAGGATTATTTTTAGGTTTTGCTTTCCTGCAGAGCATGTAATGAGCATATCAAGAGCTGTACTTGATTCAAAATGATGTTACACTATTAATATGCTATGATAACTCCCTTTACCAGCAGGCAGAGAAACAGTAAAGCTGCTGCTTTTCTGTATTACTCTTCTGGATATTATACCCTATGGACTACAGAATAGATGACTAAATGTCACCCCAATGTTGTCAGCAGAACAAATTCATTCTGAGTATAAAAATGGACATTACTGGACTGATTCAACCATGTATTAAGATGTAAAGTAGTGAAGGTTCTGAATTCACAGTCCAAAGGCAATTTATCTCATCAGTGTGTCCTTGAATTTGCCCCAGGAGGAATCTCTCTTCCTGGTAGTGCTGGCAGCCAAATAGATGGGCTATTAAAGGTTGCAGATTCTATTCCTGGTAAAGCTAAGTGGAATTGCATTTAGTACTGGTCCATCACCAATAAACTCTATATATATTGTTGTCTTGTTGAGCAACCACATTCTTCAAAATATCTTCTTTTATGTTCAACATAAGAAAGAAAGTCATATAGGTTTGGAACTGGCTGGGGGTGATTAAATAATGGTATAATTTCAATTTTTTTGGGAGAGTGGTCCCTTCACTGTGAATTACTTTATTTTTCACCCAAAAACCAAAATACTGTGATCACTTAATCATGTCATTCCAAACCTGATCAAAACATCTGTGTACTAGCAGGTGTAAAAGAATGTGTCGATTGGACCTTGGGGTCTCATTCTGCATATCTGCATATGCTGTGGATTAAAACAAAACCATTCTCAACTCCTCCGGATGTACTACAGAAGATGAGTGTGAAAGTGCTCAGGGGTGACAAGAGACAAATGGAATCCATGAAATATTCATGCCTCATATTTTATCTAATATCACAGGCCTAAAAACCTTGACAATTAGGAGGCTCTCTGCCCAGATTGATTTCCTTCAGAACAGAGAGGAAAAACAAGTCTGAAAGTCCAGTCATCAGCACAGGAAATGACTCTCTCTCTCTATTACGGCACAAATGGGTGATAGCAAACACTGATACAGTAAACAACATCCAACGTGAAACATTTTAAGACCTATTTTCCTGACAACACCTGCTATCCATCAAAAGTGATTGAATTTCAATGTTTTGACAGAAGACAGAACCATTATGCTGTCTAGTTATTTTTGCCATCTCATGGCGAGTTTGTGCATTTATTAATGCAAAGCAGGAGTTCTTAAACAGTCTCAGCCTGGGACTCTTAAATCATGCAACATACTGTTTTTGGTGTCCTTTTGGTGTCTTTTTCTTTTTTTTTTATGACTAAACCATTTTTCAATTTAGTCTTAAAATAAATAAATAAAAGGTCTAAATATTAAATAAAATCTATATATATACATATACATTTATGTGAACAAATACCTCAAGATGCACTGTAAAGCGATTACCTTATGCACTGTTAAAATGTTTACATTATTAGTGTAAAGACACACATGAACAGCTGATCCTAGTGGAATATTTCTGTGCTTGGTGTGAGTAAAAGACCTTTCTCTGTACTCCACCCTCTTCATGTATTCTCTTCTTGGCTTTGATGTGGAACCTCAAAGAGAGACTTCAAAGCCTCTTCTGGAAGGAATGGTGAGAATGTTTATGTGAGGAAAATGTCAATACTTGGAGTCTATCAGCATAATCAAATTACTTATCAGAGCTAATAAGCTTGTGGCAGCATTTCATCAACAAGCTGATATGATCTTTGTTGCACTCAGGAGCTGATCAGAAATGTTGTTTGCCAAGGATCAGGTGTAAGCTGCAAGAGTGTTCCAGGGAGGCAAAAGGAGAGAGAGGCAGAGATAAAGCACAGAGATAGTGTTTATACGTTTACACTTTTTATTGACCTGTACCTACCCAAGGATGTAGGAAATCAACTAGTACCCACAAAACCCAATAAAACAATAAAACTGCTAACCCGAACTGGATCCTGAGCTTGCTCCATTATAAAAAAAACAAACAAACAAAAAAACAAAAGGAAATTCTTTCAACTGACGTGAACACGAAAAAAAAAAAAGAAAGAAAAATGACATAAAAGGTAATACTTTTTCACATTTATTTCAATATTGACTAAATCTAAAGGAATAATTCATTGAATTGGTGCACTGCACAGTATGTTTTCAGAATGTGAAGTGTCTGGGGTAGGTTTCCTGCAATGGGGTCAAGGATCGACTGTTAAGCCCCAGTAGATGATTTAAATACAACATTCTGTGATCAAAAAGCATCTTTGACACCATTAAAATTAGCAGTGGTGACTCAGTGGACAGCACTGTCGCCTCACAGCAAGAAGGTCCCTTGAGTCCGTAAGGCTTTTTTGTTTGGAGTTAGTATGTTCTCTCTGTGTTAACGTAGGTTTCCTTCTCAATCCAAAGACAAGCAGAATAGGTGAACTGGAGACACTATAATTGTTAAAAGGATAATGTTTATTCTATTGTCAAAATTTCATTCTTCAAATCCCATCTGGCTAAAATATATGTTTAAATATATGCAAAATATATGTTTTAAACAGTGAAGCTCACTAAAACATAGATTTTGACATTTAAAATATACACTAGTCAACATTTGAAGTGGATCAAAACCTTTTATCAAAGGTGTTCTTAAACCTAAAACTAAAATGCGTTCTTGTCTTGTCTTACAATTTTAATTCTAACTTTTTTTGATCTACTTCAAATGTTGAGTACTGTATTTAGTTTCAACCTTCACATACCAAAATATATATATTTGTTTTCATTTTTTTATATGCTTTCAAAAATATATTAAAAAAAAAGAAATAAAATTGTCAAAATATACAAAAATATACTTACATAAATATATATTTTTGGTCATATGAGACCACCAAACTACACCACACTACTGGGAATGGAGATACCAGCAATAAAAGTTTAGAATGCTTCCAGATTTACAGATCTAAGAACATTTTACAGCAGTTGCATTAAGAAATATTTCTCAGATTTCTTATCCTTCAGCGATGACTCATGCTCATCACTGATCCTGAAAGCCCGGACTGAGACCTTCCTGCTCGGCTGACCGGCTCTCTTCGCACCTCAGCATAAGAGAAGTTCTGATCCTGTTCCCCTGCTTACATCCGGTGATTCGGAAAGAACTTATTTCTAGCAGGTAAGCCCTAAAAGAGCAAATTCCAGAGACATTTTTGCAAATGTCGCACTGCGAGAGTGGCTTGTGCAGGGAATCTTGCACAATGCAGGAGAGCAGTGAGTGTGTCACCTGTCTGGGCGGCTGTCACGCAGAGACTGCTTGCTCACTGAGACAGAATACTCTCGTTGAAAGCATGAGTCTCGCTGTTCTCTACTCACGGACCACATTCACCGCTTTACCGAAGCACTGTTACTGTGTGTTGTCTCTCCCCATTGCACTCGGATCTGCTGTATAAGGGCAGTGAGCTGCACACTTACTGAGAAAGAATTCTCACTTAAGAATAAGTCTTATCTGTGTCTCACACGTAAAGATCACACGCCCCTCTTACACTGAGCGACTCAGTCCTCCTTAATAAATTGGAGCAGATGCTGCCACTGGTTGGCTATGGCTGCGCTCACAGACACAGGCTGCTTTTACCATGAAATGCTGTCGTCCCCTTTTTACCCGTGGAAGTACTCCACAAGGATCTGTGCCCCTCGCTACACATGAGCAGCTTATTCCTCCTCAAAGCAAAATGCAGATTAAACCAATATGTGTGTTTACATGTGAAGATCAGTGCCCCTCATTGTCGAGTGGCTCAATCCTCCTGGGCAGTTTGGAGCAGAATGCTGTGACCAATGTTTTAATATCGCTGACAGCTTTGTTTTTGAACGCACCTCTTGTCTGGGCCACACTGCTAAGAGAGACTGCTCTTACTACGAGAGTTCCTATCTCGCTGTGCTTTGCTCACGGCCCGCGTTCTTCAATTCTTCGTTCTTCCGCTATGAGCATACTTGAAAGAATGCGTGAAGCTTTGAGTGTTCCACCCCATATAGGCGGTCGGAATAACTCTTTGTCAGCTTTGGTAACAACAGCAAAGGGCTTCTTGTCAGGAAGCAAAGACTCTCTAGATGGATTGTAGACTCCATCTCTCCAGCTTACTCTTCTTTGGGCCTTCAATGCCCCATTGGAGTATGGTCCCATTCGACTAGAGGCATCACCTCTTGCTGGGCATGGAACAGTGGTGTGTCCATAGCGGATATCTTTGAGGCAGCTGGCGGGGCCTCACCATCCACATTCGCAAGGTTTATAACCTAGAAGTCCCAGCCTTGCTGGTCAGGGTCCTCTCTGCTTGTAGAGACATGCACTGCATAAACAAATCTGACAGAGAGCCCTTGGCCGTATCTCTGGCATTAGTTCACCTGTTAACTCTTGACCCATGGGTGTCAATGTTACAGTGGTACTCTGGAATGATTAACCAGGCTGGGTGTGATCTCAGGAAAATCAGCCCGTCTTAGCATTGGTTTGTTGTAAACTTCTCAATGGGCATTGGATGCTTATGGAAGTTTGATACTTTTAGTGATTCCACTACATTAACACGGCACAATTGTAACATGTTCCTATATTTGTCTATCAAGACTCAGTATGAGTGCAGTATCGAAAGGGAATGCACTTGGTTACTAAACATAACCTCGGTTCCTCTTGTGGAACTCGAGCTGCGTCAAACAATGCTTTGGGGAATGCGTTTAGCGTGAGCGACTCTGAATATCATATCCAATCTGTCTTATAGAAGAGCGTGACGTCACGGGCAGGGTGACGTAAGTGACCAGGAAGCTATAAAGGCACGAGCTGCACAGCTGGCTTCAGCTTCGCGTATTTCAGCAAGCGCTCTGTGTGTGCATGTCATTCTGTCTTGTCAGTCTTATTTATTGTTGTTTGTCACTATTAGCTCCTCAAAGAGTAAGCAATAGTCAAAGAGCAAAGCTAAGACGAGACATCTGAAAGGCGAATCCAGATCGCGTTTCAGATTGTGTGTTCTTCACGACTGGGAATACACGGTCTGTGCGCGGTCTGCCTGGGATCGAGGCACGCTGTTTCGGCTCTTGAGGGAGCCGACTGCCTGCACTGGTACAAGCCAGTGTGGACGCTTCGATCCCGGAGGACTTTCTCGAGGGGGAGGCTTCACCAGCGTTCCTCGCGGTGTCGGTCCCGCTTTCGCCGAGGCAGAGCGGCGCCTGCACTCGCTGGGTTCGCAGATAAGATCTGCTGGAGGGTTTAGAGACGGGCGCGTCCCTATTTCCTACCTCACCCGCCAGATCTGCCTGATCTCCGGGTGCGGAAGCCCGAGTTTGGCGGTCCTTCCCCCCGAGTGACAGCCGTAACAGACCGCCTTTTTTTCTCCAAAGAGATTGAAACGGAGGGCGTCGATGAGCTCACAGTTGCACAAACATAAGCTGCATAAACATCAGTTGCACAGACAAACAGCAACACAAGCATCAGTTTCACAAGCATATTATGCCTAACTGTATAACAAGCAGCATTAATGAGGAGCGCAGCTCACGCAGTCAGCTCTTGGGGAAAAAATAAGGGGGCTGACTGTGCTTCTCGCATATCTAAGGACGGGGCGAAGACGGCTCTGCCTATCTCCACCCATATTCCCTAGATTTAGAGTTCATTCTTGAGGTTCGGAAGCACACGCTCACGCTTCCCCCTCTGTGAACTCGCAGCTGCAGCTACTAATCTCCGAGGAGATTAATATTGTTTGTGTGACTAAGCGGCTCCCGTGTTGCCGAGGCAACGTGTGTATTACATCATTTTTAGATTTGATGTAAATCTTACCAAAACAAGACCGTCTTTACTCGTCTGATTGGTTAACTGCATTAATTCTGAGGAATTAAATTCAGTATCTATCTGACTATGAAAAGTTAGATATGAATTATACCAACAAGGCAGACTGTATTTACTCGTCTGATTGTTTGTTTGCATTAAATTCTGAGGAATATAATGACATTTATCTCACTCTGAGAAATTATATATACTGGAGGGGCTGCTGGGCGGGAGCAGCCCTCTCAGTCTATAGTCAGAGCGTTAAACCAGGGTTTTCCCAGCCTAAGGCGGATCTGAGGGCCGTACTTCAGACTGTGAGGCCCTCGGTTAATAAGTCCTGACATGTTTCGGTCACGACTGCAGAGGGCGGCCCCTACTGGGGTAGTGCGGCTTACAACGCATTACACGGTGCCCGTCTTGCCTCAGCGCCCTCTGGGGGCCGGTCTGCCAACCCAGCCCGTTTTCCAGGGCGCAGTGGTCCCCAGCGTATTCTCAGTATTTTCCGCCCGTGCGCGTAGCGGGGCTGAGACGCTCGCCGCCCCTGCGGGGGCCTCTTACACCAGAGGTCAGTCTCGAGAGACTAATTCCCTTAGTAGATTATTTAGCAGCGTGGAAACTACTGCCAAATGTATCTCAATGGGTCTTGCACACAGTAGAAAAATCTACCGCATTCAGCTTCGGCTCTGCACCGCCGATACTCAACTGGGTCATTCCGATGATAGTCGGCCCCAGGCAGGGTCTGGTTATGGAACAGGAAGGGAAAACCCTATTAGAGAAGGAGGCCATTGAGGTGGTCCCTCCTCAAGACGGTATTTCACAGTTCCAAAAAAGGATGGGGGGTTGCGTCCGATTATAGACTTGAGGATCTTAAATCGTTCAGTTATGAGATTGAAGTTCAAAATGCTCACGATCAAGCATGTTGTGGGTCAGATCAGGTCCGAGGACTGGTCTGTCACAATAGATCTCAAAGATGCATACTTCCACATATCCATCCTTCCACAACACAGGAAGTTTTTGAGGTTCGCTTTCGGGGGCGAAGCCTACCAATATCGAGTACTTTCCTTCGGCCTTGCACTCTTACCCCGCACGTTCACAAAATGTGTAGACGAGGCTCTGGTTCCCCTGCGCATGCAGGGCATCCGCATTCTCAACTATATTGATGATTGATGATCTTAGCTCAGTCAGAGCAGGTTGCTGTTCGGCATCAAGATGTCGTTCTCGCACATATGGGGGAGCTGGGTTTGAGACTGAATGCCAAGAAGAGTGTACTTTCTCTGGTTCAGAGAACCACCTATCTAGGCATAGTATGGGATTCGACCGCGATGCAGGCACGATTGTCCCCTGCTCGTATCGAGTCGATCCTCATCTCAGTTGAGAGAGTCAGAGAAGACCAGTCACTCACTGTCAAACAATTTCAAAGATTGTTGGGTCTGATGGCAGCTGCGTCCAACGTGATACCTCTTGGCCTGCTGTACATGAGACCCCAACAGTGGTGGATCAAGACCAAGGGATTTTCCCCGAGGGGCAATCCACTTGCACTATCAAGGTAACGCGGCGCTTCCTCCGTGCCTTAGACATGTGGAAGAACCTTGGTTCTTGAATCAGGGCCCGGTGCTGGGAGCTCCTTGGCGTCGTGTAATACTAGCGACGGATGCATCCCTCACTGGCTGGGGTGCAGTCATGAGTGGCCACCCTGCACGTGGTCTGTGAAGCGGTCGCAATCTGACATGGCATATCAATTGTCTAGAAATGCTAGCAGTTTATCGTGCACTGAAGCACTTCCTCCCAGACCTAAGGGGTCACCGTGTGTTGGTGCCACCGACAACACATCGGTGGTCTCTTACATCAACCACCAGGGAGGTCGGCCTCTTGTACAAGCTGGCGCACAAGATCCTTGTGTGGTCCCAGAGAAAACTCCTCTCATTAAGAGCAGTATATATTCCTGGGAAACTAAATATGGGAGCAGACATACTGTCGAGGCAGGGGCCGAGGCCCGGGGAATGGAGGCTTCACAACAAGGTGGTGAAGCAGATATGGAGAGTTTTTGGCAGGGCTCAAGTAGACCTTTTTGCGACTCAAGAGACATCACAATGTCCCCTTTGGTTCTCTCTAGTTCATCCAGCTCCTCTGGGACTGGACGCTATGGTACAGACCTGGCAGAGGCTTCGTCTGTACGCCTTTCCCCCTATTGCTCTGCTCCCGGGAGTTGTGGCGAGAGTACGCCGGGACGGGGGCATCTGTTATTAATAGCCCTGTTCTGGCCGGGCCGAGTATGGTTCGCAGACCTGGTCTCGCTCCGCGACGGCTCTCCATGGGAGATACCGATCAGGACAGACATACTCTCACAGGCTCAGGGCACGATAATTCACCTTCGCCCAGAGTTGTGGAAGCTGTGGGTCTGTCCCCTGAGGGGGCACAACTGTTAGCAGCTGGTCTCTCAAACGAGGATGTTGAGACCCTCATCCAATCCAGATCTCCCTCAACGAGGAAACTGTATGCCTTGAGGTGGAAACTATTCACCTCATGGTGCAGAGACCGCCAGCTAGACCCAGCAAACTGCCCAGTTGGTACAGTTCTGGAGTTCCTACAGGCCAGGCTCTCTGCAGGGTTGACCCACTCCACGTTGAAGGTTTACGTGGCGGCCATTGCGGCCTACCATGCCCTTCTCGATGGCCAGTCTTTGGGAAGACACCCCTTAGTTACACGTTTCCTCCGCGGTGCGCTGAGGCTGAGACCTCCAGTACGGTCCCGTATTCCCCCGTGGGACTTGGTTGTGGTGTTAGAGGCAATGTGCAAACCCCCGTTTGAACCTATTCAAGATATTTCGGACGACATCTGACGCTTAAAACCGCCTTTCTGTTGGCTATTACCTCTCTGAGGAGAGTAGGAGATCTGCAGGCCCTTTCAGTGGCCCTTATTTATCTTGATTTTGCACCTGGCATGACCAAAGCGTTCATATACCCTCGAGCGGGATATGTTCCTAAGGTTCCCTCTGTCACACCAAGACCTGTAGTGCTGCAGGCCTTCTGTCCTCCTTCCTTTCGGGAGCCCGACCAAGCGAAGCTAAACTGTATGTTTCCAGCTCGAGCGCTGGATGCATACGTCCACAGAGCTGCCATTGGGAGATAAACGGACCAATTGCTTGTATGCTGCGGTCCCCCCAAGAGGGGTTTTCCTGCTTCTAAGCAGACTATTAGTCGTTGGATAGTCGAGGCTATAGTCGAGGTGGACACACTCTAGACTTAATCATCAGTAGGTGTCTAAACATTTCATCCATTGTTATTAAGGACATAGCACTATCTGATCACTTCTGTATTTTCTTTGATATTTTGATGGATAACTGGACAATTTTCAATCTGGTTTTCGACCGCATCACAGCACAGAGACAGCACTCATTAAGATAATAAATGATATTAAATTGTGACTCTGGCAAAATATCGGTGCTGGTATTGCTAGATCTCAGTGCTGCATTTGACACTGTCGATCATAACATACTACTAGAGAAACTGGAAAACTGGGTAAGGCTTTCTGGGATGGTACTCAAATGGTTCAGGTCATACTTAGAAGGGAGAGGTTATTATGTGAGTCTAGGAGAGCATAAGTCTAAGTGGACGTCCATGACATGCGGAGTCCCACAAGGGTCAATTCTTGCACCGCTCTTGTTTAGCCTGTATATGCTTCCCCTAAGTCAAATAATGAGAAAGAAGCAAATTGCCTATCACAGCTATGCTGATGATACCCAGATTTACCTAGCCTTATCTCCTAATGACTACAGCTCAATTGACTCCCTCTGTCAATGCATTGATGAAATTAATAGTTGGATGTGCCAGAACTTTCTTCAGTTAAACAAGGAAAAAACTGAAGTCAATGCATTTGGAAACAAAGATGAAGTGTTCAAGGTGAATGCATACCTTAACTCTAGGGCTCAAACAACTACAAATCAAGTCAGGAATCTTGGTGTGATTCTGGAGACAGACCTTAGTTTCAATAGTCATGTCAAAGCAGTAACTAAATCAGCATACTATCATTTAAAAAACATTGCAAGAATTAGATGTTTTGTTTCCAGCCAAGATTTGGAGAAACTTGTTCATGCCTTTATCACCAGCAAGGTGGACTATTGTAATGGGCTCCTCACCGGCCTTCCCAAAAAGACCATTAGACAGCTGCAGCTCATCCAGAACGCTGCTGCCAGGATTCTGACTAGAACCAGAAAATTTGAGCATATCACACCAGTCCTCAGGTCCTTACACTGGCTTCCAGTTACATTTAGGATTGATTTTAAAGTACTTTTACTCGTATATAAGTCACTAAATGACCTGGGACCGAAATATATTGCAGATATGCTCACTGAATATAAACCTTACAGAGCACTCAGATCATTACGATCGAGTCAGTTAGAAATACCAAGGGTTCACACAAAACAAGGGGAGTCCTCCTTTAGTTACCATGCCGTCCGCAGTTGGAATCAGCTTCCAGAAGAGATCAGATGTGCTAAAACACTGGTCACATTTAAATCTAGACTTAAAACTCATCTGTATAGCTGTGCATTTATTGAATGAGCACTGTGCAATGTCCGAACTGATTGCAATATATATTTTCACTGTTTTTTTAATTTAATTTTACGTAAAATCATTTTCTAACTGTTTTAAATTCATTTTAAATAAGTACAGTTTTAATAATTTTAAAAGTTTTAAAATTGCTTGTTTTATTCTTGTTATTATTTTTCTTCATTACTATTTTACTTTCTTTTATGTAAAGCACTTTGAATTACCATTGTGTACGAAATGTGCTATATAAATAAACTTGCCTTGCCTTGCCTTGCCTTGCCTTGCCTTGCCTATCAACGCCACCTATGAGTCCTCTGGTCGTCCACCGCCGTCGGGAGCCAAGGCTCACTCTACTCGGGGTATGGTGGCCTCCAAGGCCTTTCTAGCAGGTGCGACCATGCTGGACATCTGCAATGCTGCGGGGTGGTCCACGCCTTCTACTTTTGCAAGATTCTATGGCTTAGACATGCCAGGCACTTCAGTCCTCTCGTCCTAAGCTGTGCTCTTCAGATACACACTAGGCAGGGGTTTGGTAGTCTGGCAGCGTTGGTACTCGTTCCCCAAAGCGTTGTTTGACGCAGCTCGAGTTCCTGAAGAGGAATGTCTCTAGGTTACGTATGTAACCCTAGTTCCTCGAGGGAACGAGATGCTGCGTCTCGAGGCCATACCCCCGGCACCCCTGCCGGCGCTTGCTGGTACTCGAAGCTGAAGCCAGCTGCGCGGCTCGTGCCTTTATAGCTTCCTGGTCGCTTACGTCACCCCGTCCGTGACGTCACGTTCTTCTATAAGACAGATAGATATGATATTCAGAGTCGCTAACGCTAAACGCGTTCCCCAAAGCGTTGTTTGATGCAACGTCTCGTTCCCTCGAGGAACTAGGGTTACATACGTAACCTACAGTCGTGGCCAAAAGTTTTGAGAATTACATAAATATTAGTTTTCAAAAGGTTTGCTGCTAAACTGCTTTTAGATCTTTGTTTCAGTTGTTTCTATGATGTACTGAAATATAATTACAAGCACTTCATACGTTTCAAAGGCTTTTATCGACAATTACATGACATTTATGCAAAGAGTCAGTATTTGCAGTGTTGGCCCTTCTTTTTCAGGACCTCTGCAATTCGACTGGGCATGCTCTCAATCAACTTCTGGGCCAAATCCTGACTGATAGCAACCCATTCTTTCATAATCACTTCTTGGAGTTTGTCAGAATTAGTGGGTTTTTGTTTGTCCACCCGCCTCTTGAGGATTGACCACAAGTTCTCAATGGGATTAAGATCTGCGGAGTTTCCAGGCCATGGACCCAAAATTTCAACATTCTGGTCCCCGAGCCACTTAGTTATCACTTTTGCCTTATGGCACGGTGTTCCATCGTGCTGGAAAATGTATTGTTCTTCACCAAACTGTTGTTGGATTGTTGGAAGAAGTTGCTGTTGGAGGGTGTTTTGGTACCATTCTTTATTCATGGCTGTGTTTTTGGGCAGAATTGTGAGTGAGCCCACTCCCTTGGATGAGAAGCAAGCCCACACATGAATGGTGTCAGGATGCTTTACTGTTGGCATGACACAGGACTGATGGTAGCGCTCACCTTTTCTTCTCTGGACAAGCCTTTTTCCAGATGCCCCAAACAATCGGAAAAGGGCTTCATCAGAGAATATGACTTTGCCCCAGTCCTCAGCAGTCCATTCACTATACTTTCTGCAGAAGATCAATCTGTCCCTGATGTTTTTTTTTTTTTTGGAGAGAAGTGGCTTCTTTGCTGCCCTTCTTGACACCAGGCCATCTTCCAAAAGTCTTCGCCTCACTGTGCGTGCAGATGCACTCACACCTGCCTGCTGCCATTCCTGAGCAAGCTCTGCCCTGGTGGCACTCCGATCCCGCAGCTGAATCCTCTTTAGGAGACGATCCTGGCGCTTGCTGGACTTTCTTGGACGCCCTGAAGCCTTCTTTACAAGAATTGAACCTCTTTCCTTGAAGGTCTTGATGATCCTATAAATTGTTGATTAAGGTGCAATCTTACTAGCCACAATATCCTTGCCTGTGAAGCCATTTTTATGCAACACAATGATGGCTGCACGCGTTTCTTTGCAGGTCACCATGGTTAACAATGTAAGAACAATGATTTCAAGCATCACCCTCCTTTTAACATGTCAAGTCTGCCATTCTAACCCAATCAGCCTGACATAATGATCTCCAGCCTTGTGCTCGTCAACATTCTCACCTGAGTTAACAAGACGATTACTGAAATGATCTCAGCAGGTCCTTTAATGACAGCAATGAAATGCAGTGGAAAGGTTTTTTTGGGATTAAGTTAATTTTCATGGCAAAGAAGGACTATGCAATTCATCTGATCACTCTTCATAACATTCTGGAGTATAAGCAAATTGCTATTATAAAAACTTAAGCAGCAACTTTTCCAATTTCCAATATTTATGTAATTCTCAAAACTTTTGGCCATGACTGTAGAGACGTTCCCTGAGATACTGGAACAAGTACTGTGTTGCTAGCCATGCTATGTAGCTGTACAACTCACTTCAGTCAAAGTAACCTGAGAATCCTGTGGCAAACTCCCGCTTATATATCCAGATGCTCCACCCATTATGGTAGGCTTTGGCAGGCTTCATCACCATAGGCTTGTGCAGCTTCGCTGCCTGGCCATTGGTTTGTTTCTTAGTATACTGCACGAACCAAAGGTAATGCAGTTTCACAGTGTAAATGAAAAAGTCAGTTCAGGAGAAAAAGGCTTTTCCCATATGTATCTAGCAAGATGTATCTCAGGGAACCAAGGTTACATTCAGCAACCAAGTGCATTTCTCATTAGATGATTAGCATTAGCAATTTATTTCTCTGGAGAAAACATCCCATATGAAGGTGCCCAAAAATAGTTTGTCAAAATGAGCAGTTATGATGCTTTTGAAATACAGCCATACCTGTCATGACTAATTTGCTCTTGCTTCCATTCTGTTGATTGATGCTCGCCTGCAGTGCACCTGGCTCCTGCACATTTCTTGTTGTCTGTCACCTTCCTGTCACTCAACTGTGAAACCCACAGAAACCAAAATAATGCAGACAAGAGTGAGACAGACTTAGTCTTCCTCCTAAGCACTGGCTGTTCTTCCTATTCTGTCAGAAAGAGCTTATTAAGTCACCCCTACGGCCTCCTCTCAGTCAAGACCCTGCCTCAAAAGACTGTACTTTTGATGGTTACTTCTGCACTCTTTTCACAAATGACAATGCGGGACAAACTGTGAAAGACAAGTCACACTTGATCTCAACACTGATGGGTTAGGGTTGTGATCAGTTGTTATGGCCAAAATTCAGAAAGAAGCTCTGTTCTAAGAGTTTAAGAGCTGCTTTACTGTTCATTTTGTATTTTTCTGATAATAGAGTCTGCAGTAACAATAGAAATATTGTATATGCACATTATATAATATATTTTATATTACCTGCCCACTCATTGAAGGTTTCTTTGCTTACAGCGCCAAGATGCTTGGATAAGCTCCATAACACTATAGGACATGCAATTTTGAAAACGGAAGATTTTTTCTATTCTGTTCTATTCTATTATGATAGTTGTAATTGTAATTAATTTCCCCTCAGCATCAGTAAAGGAAGTCATGTTTCTAGGATTTATAGATTTTTTAAAAACAAACTATGGATACTATGTAAGAATTATGGAAACCTCTCATTAGGACAAGTACAAAGCATAATTAATAGCTTTAAACCTTAGTCCTTCTAGAATTATGGACTAAGCTGTCAGCTTTCTCTGCAAGACAAATCCGTTCAGTTTTAATGATCTTTTAGAAAAGTGAAAAAATTAAATCAGTGTCTTTGTTAGCTTTTCAAAAAAAAAAAAGTGCTACAATCATTGGGAATTGGGAGGATAAAGAAAGAAAACAAGTCAGGTTACGTATGTAACCATGGTCCCCCAAAGGGAACAAGATGCTGAATCCGAAAATGCTATGGGAATGCCCTACATTGTGACCAGCTCTGAATAATATGTGCAATCAGTCCCATGAATGGGTGATGTCATAGGCGGGTGACGTAGCGACCAGGAAGCTATAAAAGCACTTGAGGTGGAACGAGAGTCAGCTTCTAGGAATGAAGCGAACTCTGGCAGGGATACCAGAAGTATGGCCGTTCCCTTTTCAGGAACTTGAGCTGCGTACGAAAACGCTATGGGAACGAGGATGCACATGCCACCAGACTTGCAAGTCCCTGCCTAGTGTGAATACAAGGAGCACAGCTAAGGCAAGAGAAAGAAGAGCCGGGAGTGGCTTGCAGATCTAAACCATGAAATCTGATGAATGTGAGGGGATGTGGACCATGCAGCTGCGTTACAGATGTCCTGTATAGACACACCTGACAAGAAGGTTTTGGAGGCCACCATACTTCAGTTCAAGCTCGGTTGGTGAGGGGAGAACAGAGGACTCATGGTTTTAGGATTACATCCTACTTAGCGTAAGCTTCTTCTGGCCGGAGGCCTCAGCTTCAGTGCACCGCAGAGGAAACATGTAACCAGCGGGTGTCTGCCCACTGAATTGCCACCAAGAGGGGCGAGGTAGGCTGTACAGACAAAGCCTCGGCCAAATCTGCCAAACCAGCCCCAGTGGAGCCAAATGAGTCAGAGTCTGAGTCGCACACAGATCCACCTGACTAAATATTCTCCATATCTGCTCCACCACCTCGGGGTGAAGCCTCCATTCCTCAGGCCTCAGCCCCTGCCTCAACAGGATGTCTGCTTCCATATTCAGATGCCCAGGAATGTGAACTGCTCTCAGCAAAAGGTGTTTACCCTGGGACCACACAAAGATCTGGTACGCTAGTTTGTACAAACTGCGTGAGCACAGATCCCTTAGTGGTTGATTTAAGAGACCACCGCTTTGTTGTTGGTGTGCACCACCACATTGTAACCTCTTAGGTCTGGGAGAAAGTAATGTAGTGCTCAAAGCACGGCCATCATCTTCAGGCATTTGATATGCTATGTCAGATGGTGGCCACTCCACAGACCGTGGGCAGGTTGGACACTCATGACCACACCCCAGCCGGTGAGGAATGCATATGTTGATAGCGTTACGCAGCGACAAGGAACTCCAAACACAAGGCCCTAAGACAAGAACCAAGATCTCCTCCACATGTCTAAGGCACATGGGACCTCCGCATGACCTTGAGCATGCGAAGCGGGTTTCCCCTCAGGGTGAAACCCCTTGGTCTTGATCCTCCACTGTAGGGGTCTCATATACAGCAGGCCAAGAAGTATCACGTTGGACGCAGCTGCCATCAGACACAGCAGTCTAGAACTGCTTGACAGTGAGTGACTGGTCTTCTCTTACTCTTGTGACTGCGGTGAGGTTCGACTCGATCCGAACAGGAGAAATCTGTGCCTACACCGTGGTCGTATTCCACACCATGCCCAGATAAGTGGTTCTCTGTACTGGAGAAAGCACACCTTTCTTGGCATTAAGTCTTCGAGAACCACATCTCGATGCTGATCTGCCATCCAGTCTGACTGAGCTAATATCAACCAATCATTGAACCATGTGCTTGAGTCGTGAAAGTGTGGGGTGAGAATGCAAGGCCAAAGGAAGAACCATTATTTGTAGGCTTTTGCCCCCAAAAGCCATCTTCAGGAACTTGTTATGATGGGAAAGGATGGAGTATGCATCTTTCTAGATCGATCGTGACACCAGTCCTCAGACTTGATTTGAGATGCAACTTGTCTGCTTTTAGTGCGAGCATGCTGAACTTCAGTTCCTGACTGAGCGGTTCAAAAGACGCAGATCTAAATAGAAAGCAACCCTTTATCGTTCCTCGATTGGATTTGCATTTGATTGGACAGAAATTTTGATAAGAAAATGAAGTGCCATGTGATGTCATGAAAATCCGTGATCAATTTTAGCGTAAGTGAGAGAGTGTACGTTTTGAATGCTTATATCTCTTAAATGTGAAATTTGTCGTTGTTTTAGAACACACCAGCTTATTCATAACCTTAAAGCTCATATATAAATATTAAAAGCAAAAACAATGTATGACATATATGATTTAATGGGGACTTTAATAACATATTGGATAATGCATCATCATCTAGCATGTTAAATTAATATCTAAATATGTTACAATTCAAAAGTAAAAGCACATTGTTCTTAATCTTAAGAGGGGTATATTCCCTCATCTTCATCTAATTATAATGAAAATTTCCTTTTCAAGTTCTTTGCAATGCCTTATCCACAAAAGATCCAAGCATTGCTGCCTAATATTTTGGCCAAAGCAAGTATTTTATATAAGAAGACTATAACACAGCATAATTTTGTTGCCTACTGAGTTTGCATTACAAATACATTTGATGCCTAAAAATATTGCCGTAATGGCAGCTTTCTAGGTTTTTTATCTCAGTTACAGTCTCATAGGATGTAAAGGAAATATAATTTTAATTCGCCAGTGATATTAAGTCAGTTTTTATAATCTCAGTTTAACTGACTTTAATGCTGCTGGTTTTATTGGTGGAGTATTTGTGGTAACAGGCAAGTGTGCTCTTGATTAGGTTTACTCACTGTAGTCTCTCTATTTATTTTGCAGTGATGAGGTAGAGAATTCATAGTATGCCCTGAGGCAACAGAGAGAGCACTTTTATTAACAGAACCATTCGTTTTTTCCTCTCCTCTTCAAAAGGCAGAGGCTTTCTAATTCAGAAACACTCTCTATGTTTTAATACAGATTAAAGACATCTCGTTGGTCAACCATTCAAATAATGCATCTCATAAATGCACATTATTATTCTTTAGCTTGGGTTAAACAAATTAACTTGGTTAGAACAGCAGCTATGCTAATTATGTCTCTATTTGTTTTATATTGTTTTATATTTGTTTTATAACTAGCAATTGCACAAGTTTCAGTCTGGTTCCATAATTCCTATGAAAAGATGATGATGTCAACACCTCAAACGACCTCAGATGATGCCAAATCTAAAACAACAAACATACCTACCAAATTTTGCTCGAAGTTTGATTGCATCATATAATAATTGCTGTTAATAGTGTTCATCATCTGTTGATTATGTCTTTAATTGATTTTTCACAACATTTCTGCCATATGTACATAAACTGACAGTCACCACTGATAAGATACTACTAAATATTGTAGAAACTTAATTTTCTGTAAAGTTGCTTTGCAACGATTTGTATCGTAAAAAAGTGCTATACAAATAAATCTGAATTGAAATTGAATTAATTTCTTAGACACAACTCTTCTATCTTATAATTTAATGATTTAGCTCTGTTTAATGGTGGTTTTGTAAACCAAAAATTGTTGTTTTGTCCATCTAAACTAATGCTACTTTGTTTAAAGCAAAAAGATCTACTTAAAGGTTTGTGACTTATATTCCATTTAGCACTGAGGTCATCTATAGTATATTTTACTCTTAAAAGATTCTAAACTTTAAGCAGATACAAAAAAATTTGAAGACTTCTGTTCTTTTTGGTGTTTGCAGATGGTTCATCCAATGAGCTCAGGTGAGTGGATGTTAATATTGACCCGGCTTGAGGTAGGGACCTTCTGAGACAGAGATATGTGTCAGCAAATACTATAATATACTTAATGGTGATAAATACTTATTCACCACCAGGGCATAAAACATGATCAGAACAGGATCAGTATTGATCGGCAGCTTATAATTGCAGTGTTCTGAAAGATAGAGATTTTGTGTGTGTGTGTGTGTGTGTGTGTGATTGTGCCTATTGCCCAATCATGTGTAAGTGGGTCACACACTCTCATCTCTCTTCTCTCTTTTTGATACAGCAGCTCCAGTAACCCTCAAAATCGCACACAAATGGATAGATACAGTCAGGTCCATACATATTTGGGCACAGGCACAGTTTTTATTACTTTAGCTACTGACCAAAACATATTCATGTAAAAGTTAAATATAAAAGCTTAAAGTGCACACTCTGAGCTTTCATTTGATCATATTCTTATCAAAATTGGAGGGAAGGTTAACGAATTACAGCTCTTTGATATGTATGTCCCCCTTTTTCAAGCAACCTTAAGTAATTAGACTGACTCAAAAACTGTATCATGAACAGGTGTGGGCTATTCTTTCCTTATTTCTACATACTGTATATTAAGCAGGTAAAAATTCTGGAGTTGATTCTAAGTGTGGCATTTGCATTTCAAAGCTGTTGCTGTGAACCCCCATCATGTGGTCAAAGGAGCTCTCCATGCTATTGAAACAGACAATTGTTAGGCTTTAAAATCAAAACAAATCCATTAGAGAGATAGCAAATCAACAGTCTGGTACATTCTGAGAAAAAATAAAGAAGAGAGAGAGAACACACTGGTGAGCTCAGCAACATAAAAAGACTTGGACGTCCATGGAGGACAACATTGGTGTATGATCTGAGAATCCTCTACATGGTACAGAAAAACCCTTTTACAACATCCAAGTGAAGAACACTCTCCAGAAAGTAGGCGTGTCACATTCAAAGTCTAGAATCAAGAGAAGATTTCAGGAGATCAAATACAGAGGGTTCACCACAAGGTGCAAACAAGGCCAGATAAGACTTTTCCAAAAAATAAAATAAAATAAAATAAATTAATAAATCTAAATAAAAAGAAAGCCTGACCACTTCTGGAAAAGCAGTCTTTGGATGGCTGAAATCAGCCTGTGCCAGAGTGACGGGAAGAAAAAAAAAATATTTAGAAGGTTACGATCCGAAGCATGCATCATCATTTGTGAAACATATAGTGGAGCAGCATTATGGCACGAGCATACATGGCCTCCAGTGGCACTGGTTATTGGTGTTTAGTGATGACGTGACAGAAGACAGAAGCAGATGCCTGCAAAGATGTCTGCCAACTGTAGATAGATAGAATAGACAGACAGACAGACAGACAGACAGATAGATAGATAGATAGATAGATAGATAGATAGATAGATAGATAGATAGATAGATAGATAGATAGATAGATAGATAGATAGATAGATAGATAGATAGATAGAAGAAATAATGACTGGCAGATGCATAAACACATGCCCCTTTCTGATATTTGCACGCACATACCAAGCTAAACTAATTATTCAAGTATTCATTAAAGTATTTCATCATGACTATTAGAATAGAAAAATCAACACTTCTATAGAACACTTCTGCTCTTGTTTATGTTCAGCTTCTGTTCAGCCATGTTAAAATGTTTCATGTGCGTCCAAAAATATGACTCCAAAACTCCAAACCACTCAATAAAACCCCTTAAAATGGAAGAAGCCAAAGTGATGTTTACTTCTTGTTATTATTATCGAAAATCACCTGCCTGTTTCTGAGCGAGACCTTTCAGCACTGCTGGGTAATTGGCACAAAGGGATTCCTGAAGAAAGATGCCGTCACTAACAAGGACGAGTATTGCTTCTACCAGTTGTCATTTGAAGGTCAGCACTAATTTGAGATCTTTTGGGGGAGGGTGTTATGGACAGAGTGAGGTGGAGGTATAGAGTGAATGAGAGAACAGAGTGATTGGAGAAGACATGTAAAGGTACTGATAAAAAAATGACGTCTTTCTTCTGTCTCTCTTTTGTCATTCATTAGTCCTTTCATAACACCTTGGCTCTCATAGCAAACACCTCTTTTCTTTATGAGAAAACGCCTACAAAACTTCACAGAGGCGCAACTAAACATTACGGAGCTCTTTAATTTTTGCACATTTATTATTTTGGCAGGACAGAGACGGATCTACAAATACGAGAAAGAAAAGGAAGAAAGTAAAGCAATGCAAAAAAATAAGATCAAAGAAAAGGGACCTTACAGTATCAAGCGCGCACCAAGCGCAAAACAGCTGTATTTGGAGAAGCTCTCAGGCATCCAAAATATCGACCCATATGAGCTCCCTGCAGCAGAATGGAACAAAGACCTGGACCATTTACCTCCATGCACATACAGTATATGGACATTGTGAATTATCTTGTTTTGGTGTAAGTTACTACACAATGCAGGAGTTTAAGGGTGTACTCACACTAGCCAGTTTGAACCGTGCCCGAGTGCGTTTGACCACCAAATCGCGGTTCACCGTGCCCGGGCGCGGCTCGATTAGCCGGCCCTGGCCCGCTTGGAACAGGTGGGCCAGAGCACGGTTCAGTTGGACTCGGGCGCGGTTCGCATGCAGTGTGAGCGCTAACCGTGCTGGGGCACGGAACAGGACGCGTGGCGTCACGGTTTTGCGGCGCTCCAAAAGTGCAGCTGCAAAGTCCTTGCTGCACTTCAGCTGGTACCTTGCAAACCTCCTCATACGAGCAGCCCGATTAAGTTACGTGAAAATTTTCGCGCCACTGGGCGACACATCTGTTTAACAGGCTGTGAGAGGGCTGTGGACCAAACGACACAAAATTATCCACAAAGAAAACAGAGCGATGGACTCCATTGTGTTCAGAGAGCGCCGCTCTTCCTGTTTATCCCGAAACCGTCGCGCACCATAATGACGTAAGCGTGCTCCGGCACGAATGCTGAAACCCTCCTATGTGAGTGCAGGCCAGAGGGGGAGTGGGGGGGGGGGACAATCGTACTCGGGCCCGGTTCATGGCAACCGTGCCTAGTGTGAGTACACCCTAAAAGGCACAAGTCTTTGGAAAGTTACGAGGCTTTCTGCTGTGGCTTTTTTTTGGAAAGAACCTCTGTGTGTGAACTCACCCTATTCCTCAACTCCACAGCTGTAAATGAATTGCTAAAGAACACATTTATCAGATTTAACTGGCTGCAGGCATGCACAAATACTTTGTGAGAAGCTGTGGATGTGAAGTTAATATAAATAATCAATAATTGTGCTGTATAAAATGCTCATATTTCCATTACATGACTACACTCTCCATGAATGTACAAACTGTCTCTAATTCCCAGGGTTGATTACCACATTGCATGTAGTTTGGGGAATACAGCATTCTGAACTTAATTATCGCCCATAAAGAAAACAATTACATAACACACATGGCCACAAAACCGGTTTGTCATTCTCTAATGTGAACGGTCATTAAAATGCAGAAGGAAGTCACTCTGTCACGAGCTGGGCTAGAACTCAGGTCTCTGGTGTGGTGGTTGAGAGATCTGCCACTAGGCCACAGAGGCTGAGGTGTTGGACCCAATTGAAATACTCAAGGCAGTACTCCAAGCAATATTGGTTTATTAGAAAAAAGGACTTCGCAAGCCAAAAAATCCAACAGAAGTTCTTCTCAGACAGAGGAATTAATAACAAGAGAGATAATGGGAAAACAAAAAACCACAAGGGAAAATAAAAACTCCACGAGGGGAGAAAAAAAAACTAGAGCATGTGAACAATCAAATAACTAGGAACACCTTACTTGAGGAAGCTTGGAAGGACTTGTAAATACAGAGCTGGTAGCACACAGCCTGGACTCAAAAACCAAGTGTCAAACAAAGGGAAAGACTCAGCTAAAATACTCTAAGTGAAACAAGGCACAGGTGACCTGGATAACGCTAACAAGAGTAGACAAAGAAGAACTAAGACAGAAGGGAACACAGGGGACCTCTAGAGGCACGGAGACAAACTACAGGAGGTCAAATGCTGACACACTCGTGACATAACTTGCATTCGTAACATTCACATGGGGACATTGCACTCTGAAAATATGTAGGCCTAATTTGAGATTTATGTATTTAGTACTCTAAACAATTATGTTTATTAAATTAAAACTTGAATAACATATTTATTTATTCAGTTAAAATGGTTGAAATAGTAAAAGCTATGGAATAAGCAATATTCAGCTAAAATGTATGAGACTGAAACAAATTGGATTGACTGATGATAAATTTAACTTTTTAAAGTATAAAGTTTAAAGTTATTGTGTATTTAAAATATATTCAGTGTACACTGTTTTTATTAAAATAGTTTAAATCTATGGAAATTTTAAGTGCAAATAAGATAAAATACATATTTTGCATGTGCATTTGTCAAAAAATCTCACATTATGTGCATATTTTCACACATAAATGAGCACTGATAACAGTGCTTTCATACCTTCTCCATCCTAAAGATATAAAAATTTCCTTTGATGGCACAGCAAGAGACATACAGAGATGGACTGAGAGAGAGAGAGAGAGAGAGAGAGAGAGAGCATTAAGAATAAAAACAAGTTCCTTATCTCTGTTGCCTCAGGGTGGGAATTAAAACACTGAAGAGGGGTGTACATGAGGAACAGCTTCCAAATTGTTATCATTACTGGATGCATTCACTGTGACATCCCACCAGTTCTAAAACTCACTTATATTCCCAAAATGAGCAAATGTGTACAGTGACCGCTCTTTGAACATATTCCTGACAAATATTTCTCAGCCTCTTATATGATTTCTTTGGCTTGAATGACCGCTTTTTGAGACAAACTGACATTTTTTCTTTATTTTTTATGTTGTTTAAAAATTAATTTCAGTGAAGCATTTCATTAATATTGGGTCATACAACACCTCAGTGGAGAGTGGTTGGGCTCGGATAAAGCAAATCCTGTCGTTTGGCTAACATAAAAAAAAAACAAAAAAAAAACAAGGAACTCTGGCCAACAATTACTGGGGTGAGGTGGCCAGGGGTATCCCAAAAGGTATATTTCAGTCTTATTAAAATTAAGCTATCAGTGCCGATATAAAAAAAAGAAAAAGATAAAGTCGTGCCTAACACAACTATAGTACACAGTTAATCAAGTCAAAACACCTTTATTAACAGACTATAGCTCTTTCAGAGGTGGGTAGAGTACCCAGAAACCGTACTCAAGTAAAAGTACAAGTAAAAGTGACAATCCTAATAGTTACTTGAGTAACAGTAAAAAAGTATCCAATGAAAAATCTACTCAAGTAGCCAGTTACTAGATGTATACTTTTGATACTTTTTGGTTCCTTTCGATATATAAATATATATATATATATATATATATATATATATATATATATATATATATATACACATCAAAAAAATGTGGGTGTAGGAAATCTGGGGGTCGCTCTGGAGGAGTTGGCACTGGAGTGAACTCTGGGGCTGGAGCTGACACAGGAGTGAGTGCCACTTGAACGTCTGGTGGGCATGCTTGTAATTTGAGTGAGCCGCAGACAGGAACGTTGAGTGATGATTAACTAAATGCGAAGAGAAAACTAACCAAATAAAGACAAACAGGAACTAAATAGAAACCAACAAGTGACATATATATATTTTGAGCATTGTGTTAGTTCAGTCAGGCCACGTTAGCAACGCTTGCATCAGCCGACAGTCAGCTGTTCCTGACGTGTACCAATCCATTCTAGACACCTATCACATGTGGTCTATTTAAATTCCCATTCTTCAGTGTCTCTTCCATCGCATCGCTGCTTGCAATTAACTTCCTCCTCCAACCCCAACTCCATCAACTGAACCTGTAATCCGATCTAACTTTGTTCTTTCTTTACAGTCTCTTCCGTGGAAGCAGTCTCTATCACATTTTGTTTACAACTCATGTAATTGTGAATTGTAATTATTTATGCTTATAATGGTTCTGTTCTGTATCCCAGGGGGGTTTGTCTTGCTGCTCTCCCCGCATCTTTCCAAGCATGGCTGCATGGACAGGCATGTAGACTGTATGCAATATAATTGTCATTAAATATACTTGATGGAAGTGGTCCTGATTGAAATATATATATTGTGACACGTGTCCCGAGCTCTCGTCAATGTCGCCCTGGAAACAGAGCAGGCACACCTGCACCTGCTCATCACGGGCTGAACGGCCACACCTGCACCCCATCAAGCTCTGGCTTCATAAGCCTCACAGACGAACACAGAAGTGAGATATGTCTCCAAAGACTCGGCTAACCACTACCTCTGTTACTTCCCCACAGACAGCACTGTGTGACTGCCAGCCCCCACTATGCACGGACTTCACAGACCCACACAGCACTGCGCACAGAGAGATAGAGATAGAGAGTAAGAGAAAAGGCCGAGCACCAATCACCTTAAAATCCCTCAAGTTGGCTATTTCCCCCACTTACTGGTTAATAAAAAATTCACCTCGTTCATTTCTCATTTCCTCTTCACATTTAGTTTATCACTGTTCATTAGTTTGCACCTGTGTTTATTAATCATCTCATTAGTTCCCTTTGTTTGGTTCTTGCTTATAGTTTATAAGTTCTCCCTTAGTCTTCGTCCGCTTACAGTCATTTTTTAGTTTGCTCGTAGAGCTTACTGATTTATCTGTCTCCTGGTTATTCTCTGTATTTTAAGATGGATTAAAGTTTGTGTACTGGATTACTCCTGCATTGTGCACTTGTCTCCTAGGAGCACAGTACCTGTGAATGTGTGTGTATGTACGTACATGTATATAAGGGGTGTTTCCTCCCAGTAGGCAAGGGAGGCAGTGTCTTCCTTAAAAATTGTCTCCCCAAAAAATTTGTAGTACAAAAATAAAGCTACGCCAACACTACAATATATATATATCTCGTGGGCGAGATCGGAGCCTTACACGGGAAACACAGGTCATTACGTTCTCCATTCTTACACCTACTGTAACTTTACCAGCTGGTGTCACTGTTGAACAATGTTTCTTTTGATTGATATATATATATATATATATTGATATAATATAGATATATATATATATCGCTCCTCATGACGGCCACGATTGTTGTGTCACGTGTCTGGGCTTCCAGCACGCTGAGACTGTGTTTGTGGATGGCTCATGTTCTCATTGCGGGGACATGACCATCTCGGTGTTGAGATCGAGACTTCATTACCTTAAAAGGTATAGAGTCCCCTCTGCCACACCCCGTTCTAGCTCTTCTTCTCATAAGAGGGCTACTTCGGCTGGTGGCCAGGGTGATCTGAGGGTTACTGTGTGGGCTTCCCCAATGAGCCAACCTCCTCGGGCCACACCCCCCTAACATACATCGCAGCCGGTCGAGTTTCCGGATGAGATTTCTGGACCCTCTCAGGCTCCTGACATCTCATTCGGGGCTCGCGAAGAGGACCGTATGTCGATCGCCGCATCACAAGGCGGGCTTGAGTCCTCGGGAGATGAGGATTCGGCTGCGTTGCCTCCCTCGGAAGTGCCAGTGTTGTCCGAGTCCAATCCCGAGCTGACTGCCGTGCTTTCCCGGGCAGCGGAGAGCATCGGGCTTGAGTGGAATCTTCCGCCCTGTCCCGAGTGCTCGAGGCTGGATGATTGGTTCCTGGGGGCTGCTCATGCGGATCGCCAGCACCCCCCTCTGGTTCCTTTCTTCCCGGAAGTGCACCAGGAAGTAACCAGTTCATGGAAGGCACATTTAACTGCCTGAAACCGTTCTGGTACTTCCTCCGCCTTTACTGCCCTCGATGGCAGGGCGGCCAAAGGGTATGCTGGGATTCCCCCGGTGGAGCGTTCTGTTGCGATGCAACTGTGTCCACAGAGCGCCTCCGCTTGGCATGGCAGTCCCAAGCTGCCCTCCAAGGCCTGTATGTTCTCATCCACGCTTGTGGCCAAGGCTTACAGAGCTGCGGGCCAGGCCGCTTCTGCCCTGCATGCCATGGCCTCACTTCAGGTCTATCAGGCCAAGCTGCTCCGGCAGCTGCACGAGGGCAGTGCTGACCCAGGGGTTTTGCAAGAGGCGCGCACTGCTACCGACCTCGCTCTCCGGGCGACGAAGGTCACTACGTGCTCCTTGGGTCAGGCGATGTCCACTTTGGTGGATGTCCACCTATGGCTGAACCTGGCAGACATGAGGGAGTCTGATCAGGTTCAGCTCCTCAACTCCCCGGTCTCCCAGGATGGCCTCTTCGGCGACGCGGTAGAGAGCTTTGACCAGCAGTTCTCTGCCGCCCAGAAGCAGTCTGAGGCCATCAGACACATCCTGCCCCGGCCGGCCCACTGCTGCCTCCACCCCGCCGCCGGCGCAGCTGCCTCAGCCTGCTCGTCGCCGAGGGCACCCCCCTGCAGCCTCCTCCACTCCCGCTCGGCCACAGCAGCAGCCTTCACCCCGGCCGCAGCGAGGAGACGGCCGCAAAAGGGTGGCGCAAATGCCAGGCCAAGCGGCGTTCCTGAGATGGGCGACCCGGAGTTGGAGACGTCAGCTCATCAGGAGATGGTAGCAGGACCACTCCTTCCCCCGGAGGAGGGCCGGGGGAGAATCCTTTGTTCTCATTTTCTTTTTGTTCCGCCACTGGCCCTGCGGCCGGTGGTACCCAAACCTTCACTAAAAGAGCTGTTTCCTCTACCTCCGGGTCCCAAGAGGCCACGAACAACAGTTGGCGACGTGCTTCCGCACCGCTCTCGTTCTCCTCTCCCCTTGCCAGTTTCCATGCAAAGCCGGCTCAAGAATGCTTCGCCTTCTCATGCCCTCTTTGCTACTTGGAGTCAGACGAGTGCCCGCACTCCACCCCCACTAAGGGACGCTATGCCTCCCATGCCAGGGCTGTCTGCTCCACCACGCTGCCCCACTGTGGGTACGCCTGTAGTCCCCTTGACCCCGCTGATTCGGTTTCTGGGAGCTGGCTCATCCGGACGCTCAGGCTCGGCTACGCGATTCAGTTCGCCCCGCGTTCCCCCAGGTTTCGGGTTGTCCATGCGATGATGGTGGGCAAAGATGCCCCTGTCATGCGCGCGGAGGTCGCGACCCTGCTGGCAAAGGGCGCGATAGAGCCGGTTCCTCCAGCCGACATGAAGTCCGGCTTTTACAGCCCTTACTTCATAGTACCCAAGAAGACAGGTGGGTTACGGCCAATCCTGGACTTGCGTGCCTTGAACCGAGCTCTGCACAGACTCCCGTTCAAGATGCTAACACCCAAGCGCATTTTTGAATGCAGTCGTCCGATGGATTGGTTTTCAGCAATCGACCTGATGGACCATACTTTCATGTCTAAATTCTTCTTCGACACAGACCGTTTCTTCGGTTTGCTTTCGAGGGGCAGGCATATCAGTACAAGGTTCTCCCATTCGGGTTGGCCCTGGCTCCCCGCGTCTTTACGAAGGTCGCGGAGGGAGCCCTGGCTCCTCTCAGGGAACAAGGTGTCCGTATCCTCAACTACCTCGAAGACTGGCTGATCCTAGGTCACTCTCGAAAGCGGTTGTGCGAGCACAGGATTCTGGTGCTCAGACACCTTGCCCGACTGGGTCTTCAGGTCAACTGGGACGTTGTGCAAGATCAGGGAGGACGAGGAGCAGGTCCTCATGGTTGCGCCTTTTTGGCCCGGCCGGACCTGGTTCCCCGAACTTGTACTCCTCGTGACAGCCCCTCCCTGGCCCATTCCTCTGAGGAACGACCTTCTTTCTCAGATACGGGGCACCCTCTGGCACATACGTCCCGATCTGTGGAACCTACATGTGTGGGTCCTGGACGGGTCACGGAAGGTTTAGGTACCTTGCCACCACAGTTGGTAGCTACCATCACTTCAGCTAGAGCATAGACACGCCTATGCTTTGAAGTGGAACTTCTTCATCACTTGGTGTTCTCCATGGCGCGAGGACCCCTGGAAATGTCCGATTGGGTCAGTGCTTTCCTGACGATCTGATCGTCAGGTTCCTGAGAGGAGCAAGGAGGCTCAATCCGCCTCGTCCTCAGCAAGTCCCCTCTTGGGACCTCGCAGTGGTTCTATCAGCACTGCAGAGGGCTCCCTTCGAACCCTTGCTCTCAGTTGAGCTAAAGTTTTTATCTTTGAAAACTGCGCTCCTGACGGCTTTGGCTTCAGTGAAGAGGGTCGGGGACCTGCAGGCATTTTCAGTTGACGAAGCGTGCCTGGAATTCGGACCGGCAAACTCTCACGTTATCTTGAGACCCCGGCCTGGGTACGTGCCCAAAGTTCCCACCACTCCTTTTAGGGATCAGGTGGTGAACTTGCAAGCGCTGCCCCTGGAGGAGGCAGACCCAGCCCTGGCTCTGCTCTGTCCAGTACGTGCACACCGCACCTACGTGGACAGAACTCAGTGCCTTAGGACCTCAGACCAGCTCTTTGTCTGTTACGGAGGCCAGCAGAAGGGAAAGGCTGTCTCCAAGCAGAGGTTATTCCACTGGATAGTGGATGCTATTGTCCTGGCTCATCAGGCTCAAAACCTGCCATGCCCCCTAGGGGTGAGAGCTCACTCAACTAGGAGTGTAGCTTCCTTCTGGGCGCTGGCGCATGGCGCCTCGCTAACAGACATCTGTAGAGCTGCGGGCTGGGCGACACCTAACACATTCGCGAGATTTTATAATCTCCGTGTAGAGCCCGTGTCCTCTTGGGTACTCGCCCCTTCGGGCCAGTAAGGACCTGCTCGGTGTCAATCCGCTTGCTGCGCCATTCCACTCCGCGGACTGGATGCATGCGCTATTCCCCTCAGGTGAGTTCCTCAGTCAGAACCCTGGGTTCCTCCAGCACTGTTAACATCCAACATTTGTGTACATGCCCTTTGGTCAGCCCTGTGTGGGACTAGGTGCCTCTATGTGTTGCGATTCCCCTTTCTGGGCAATCCCACATGTGTATGTCCACAGTAAGTCTCTCCGCAGCATTTTCCCTTGGCAAGCCCCTTGCCAGCTCTCTCATTGAAACTTCCACCATGTGGGGTGGGTACCTCACAGTTCTTATATATCACCACCTGGGTGGATACCTGCCTTCTGTAAGTCCTCCCACGGGCAGGCAGCCTGCTGGCATACGTTGCTCGCGTTGCTCCTTATATACCCGCTCTGCAGGGCGGAGCTCGCGATGCAAATCCCGCAGATCAAGGTACTTTGTGTACCATTGGCTCGTTTTGTACCACTCGAAGGTGATCGGGCTCTCGGGCGAGATCCCATTCGTAAGGTCTCCATTCCCTCCTTCAGGGAACGAGGGTTACATACCTAACCAAGACGTTCCCTTACCTGGTTCAGTTTGCCGGTATGTGAGCTGCTTTCAGCAAGTGCAGGTTGAGTTGAGCCCATTCCAGAAAGCTGTCTTCATCACTTTCATTTAGCATGTCCATGTGATGCTAATTAAGTTTACAAATGCAGGCAAAGCCCCGGTAAAGAAAGTGGCTCGAGGCAACATTATGAAACTCAGACACAAACTCAGACCTTCATGCTCAGACCAGCATTCTCAAAACTATCTTTTTCAAACAGTGCCACCTGCTGTTTGGAAGATTATCTAACCTGATTAGATGAGAGTAAATAACCTGAACTCAACTGCTGATAGATTGCAACGTACACTATTTTTCTACTATAAAATATTATGTTATGACTGAATGCATTATTTAATAAAATATTACAAATTATAGGTTATGATTTAATGCATTAATTTTGGTTTATGTTTATTAATTGTACAGGTGCTGGTCATATAATTAAAATATCATCAAAAAGTTGATTTATTTCACTAATTCCATTCAAAAAGTAAAACTTTTATATTATATTCATTTATTCACTTAGCAGATGCTTTTATCCAAAGCGACTTACAGATGAGGACAGTGGAAGCAATCAAAAAATCAAAAACAACAAAAAGGGCAATGATATATAAGTGCTATAACAAGTCTCATTTAGGTTAACACAGTACACGTAGCATGGGATTTTAAATAATATAATAAATAAAAAGAAAACAGATAGAATAAAAAAAGAATAGAGCAAGCTAGTGTTAGAGATCTTTACACACACACACACACACACACACACACATACAATTGCATAATAAATGAAAAGAAAAAAGAATACAAAAAGATTGGAAAGGTAGTTAGATTTTTTTTAAGAATAGAATTAGAATAGTGAGTGTTAAAGTTAGAGGGTCAAATAAAGATGGAAGAGATGTGTTTTAAGTTGATTCTTGAAGATGGCTAAGGACTCAGCTGCCCGGATTGAGTTGGGGAGGTCATTCCACCAGGAGGGAGCATTTAATTTAAAAGTCCGTAAAAGTGACTTTGTGCTTCTTTGGGATGGCACAATCAAGCGACGTTCACTTGCAGAACGCAAGCTTCTAGAGGGCACATAAGTCTGAAGTAACAAATGGGTGCAGAGCTAGTGGTAGTTTTGTAGGCAAACATCAATGCCTTGAATTTTATGCGAGCAGCTATTGGAAGCCAGTGCAAATTGATAAACAGAGGTGTGACGTGTATTATTTTTGGCTCATTAAAAATTAATCTTGCTGCAGCGTTCTGAATTAATTGTAAAGTTTGATAGAATTGGCTGAAAGACCTGCCAAGAGGGCATTGCAATAGTCCAGCCTGGACAGAACAAGAGCTTGAACAAGGAGTTGTGCAGCATGTTCCGAAAGAAAGGGCTTGATCTTCTTGATGTTGAATAAAGCAAATCTGCAGGATCGGACAGTTTTAGCAATGTGGTCTGAGAAAGTCAGCTGATCATCACTCATAACTCCAAGGCTTCTAACTGTTTTTGACGGAGTTATGGTTGATGTGCCTAACTTGATGGTGAAATTGTGATGAAACGATGGGTTTGCTGGAATCACAAGCAGGTCTGTCTTGGCAAGGTTGAGTTGAAGGTGATGGTCCATCATCCAGGAAGAAATGTCTGTTAGACAAGCTGAGATGCGAATAGCTACCGTCGGATCATCAGGATGGAATGAGAGGTAGAGTTGAGTGTCATCAGCATAGCAGTGGTATGAAAAGCCATGTTTCTGAATGACAGAACCTAATGATGCCATGTAGACAGAGAAGAGAAGTGGTCCAAGAACTGAGCCCTGAGGCACCCCAGTAGTTAGATGTTGTGACTTGGACACCTAACCCTTCCAAGATACTTTGAAGGACCTATCTGATAGGTAAGGCTCAAACCATTGAAGTGTGGTTCCTGAGATGCCTTTTGCCAGTAGGGTTGATAGGAGGATCTGGTGGTAACCGTGTCAAGAGCAGCGGACAGATCAAGCAGGATAAGTACTGAAGATTTGGATTCTGCTCTTGCCAGTGTTAGAGCTTCAACAACTGAGAGCAAGGCCGTCTCAGTTGAATGTCCACTTCTGAAGCCAGATTGGTTGCTGTCAGGGAGGTTGTTGTGTGTGAGAAATGTAGAGACTTGGTTGAACACAGCTCGTTCAAGTGTTTTTGCAATGAAAGGGAGAAGGGAAACTGGACTGTAGTTCTCTAAAAGAGATGGGTTGAGGTTGGTTTTCTGAAGTAGTGGAGTTATACGTGCTTGTCTAAATGATGAGGGAAAAACACCGGGGTGGAGGGATGTGTTGATGATGTGAGTGAGTGCAGGTACAACTGCCGGAGAAATGGCTTGAAGGAGATGAGATGGAATAGGATCAAGCGGGCAAGTAGTAGGGCATTAGAAAGAATGAGTTTTGAGACTTCTGCCTCAGAGAGTGAAGAGAAGGATGTAAATGAGTGTAAGTTTGCTGGTGATATGAGCTTGACTGGTTTTGGTGTGGAAAATTGTGCACTAATGTGTTTAATTTTATTAATGAAAAACACTTTTCAAAGTCGTCAGCTATTAGAGATTAAGCAGGAGGGGGAGGAGGAGGACAAAGAAGTGAGGAAAATGTTTTAAAAAGTATGCGAGAGTTAGACGAATTGTTAATTTTGTTATGGTAGTATGTCATTTTAGCAGTGGAGACATTAGCAGAGAAAGAAGATAGGAGTGACTGATACACATTAATGTTAGTAGTATTTTTGGACTTGCACCACACCCTTTCAGCAGCTCTAAGCTTAGAACGGTGTTCGCGTAGAACATCAGATAAACAAGGGGCAGAAGGGGTGTTACGGGCTGCAGCAGGAAGCTAGAAGTGCTCTAAAACTTCCTGGTATACAGCTGCGTTGACCTTGGACCTCAGAAAACACAGTGGACCATCACCAGCAGATGACATGGCACCCCAAACTTACTTTCATCAGAGAACATGGACCACTCAGCAGCAGTCAAGTTCTTTTTGTCTTTAGCCCAGGCAAGATGCTTCTGATACTTGTTCAAGATTGGCATGACACAAGGAATGCAACAGCTGAAACCCATATCTTGCATATGTCTGTGCGTAGTGGTTCTTGAAGCTCTGACTCCAGCTACAGTCCACTCTTCGTGAATCTCCCCCACATTTTTGAATGGGTTTTGTTTCACAATCCTCTCCAGGGTGTGGTTATCCCTATTGCTTTTACACTTTTTTCTACCACATATTTTCCTTCCCTTTACCTCTCTATTAATGTGCTTTGGGGTTAAGGTCAGGCGAAATGAAATCTGCATCTCCATAAAGTTGGTCAGCAGCAGGAGGCATGAAGTGCTCTAAAACTTCCTGATATGCGGCTGCGTTGACCTTGGACCTCAGAAAAACACAGTGGACCAACACCAGCAGACGACATGGCACCGCAAACCATCACTGACTGTGGAAACTTTACACTGGACCTCAAGCAACATGGATTGTGTGCCTCACCTCTCTTCCTCCAGACTCTGGGACCCTGATATCCAAAGGAAATGTTAAATTTACTTTCAATAGAGAACATAATTTTGGACCACTCAGCATCAGTCCAGTCCTTTTTGAAGAGAGACGCTTCTGACGCTGTCTGTTGTTCAATTCAATTCAATTCAAGTTTATTTGTATAGCGCTTTTTACAATACAAATCGTTACAAAGCAACTTTACAGAAAATTAAAAATAATAATAATAATACAAGACGTAGTCAGCTAGATGATGAACTATCAATATTATTAATTAATAGTAATTATATGATGCAGTCACACATGTAGCAATAATTGTTAGTTCTGTTTGTTGATTCAAGGTTAGGATCATCTGGGGTCCTCTGAGGGTCAGCATCATCTCTTCTCAGGTGTTCTGGATCCAGACTGGAGCTTGTGTAAATCCTAGTTACCACGGGATGTAAATCCCGTGGCAAAACATAGAAACAAGATAGAGACATCATTAGCATAGCTGCTGATCCAACAAAGTAAAATTAGTTTAACCCAAGCTAAAGAATAAAAATGCAGATGCAACTACACTCACAATTTAAGAGATACATTATTCGAATGCTTGGCGAAAGAGATGCGTTTTTAATCTAGATTTAAACAGAGAGAGTGTGTCTGAACCCCGAACATTATCAGGAAGGCTATTCCAGAGTTTGGGAGCCAAATGTGAAAAAGCTCTACCTCCTTTAGTGGACTTTGCTATCCTAGGAACTACCAAAAGTCCAGCGTTTTGTGACCTTAGGGTGCGTGATGGGTTGTAGCGTGGTAGAAGGCTAGTTAGGTACGCAGGAGCTAAACCATTTAGGGCCTTATAGGTAAGTAATGATAATTTGTAACAGATACGGAACTTAATAGGTAGCCAGTGCAGAGACTGTAAAATTGGGGTAATATGATCATATTTTCTTGACCTGGTAAGGACTCTAGCTGCTGCATTTTGGACTACCTGTAGCTTGTTTATTGACGAAGCAGGACAACCACCTAGAAGTGCATTACAATAGTCCAGTCTAGAGGTCATGAATGCATGAACTAGCTTTTCTGCATCAGAAACAGATAACATGTTTCGTAGCTTGGCAATGTTTCTAAGATGGAAGAATGCAGTTTTTGTAACATTGGAAATATGATTTTCAAAAGACAAATTGCTGTCTAATATAACACCCAGATTTCTGACTGTAGAGGAAGTAACAGTACATCCGTCTAGTTGCAGATTGTAATCTACAAGATTCTGTGTGGTGTTTTTTGGTCCAATAATTAATATCTCTGTCTTATCTGAATTTAATTGGAGAAAATTATTTGTCATCCAATCTTTTACATTTTTAACACACTCTGTTAGCTTAGATAATTGGGAAGTTTCATCTGGTCTCGTTGAAATATATAGCTGAGTATCATCAGCATAACAGTGGAAGCTTATTCCGTATTTTCTAATAATATTACCAAGGGGCAACATGTATATTGAAAATAGAAGGGGACCTAGGACGGATCCTTGTGGCACTCCATATTTTACTGATGATAAATGAGATGACACCCCATTTAAGTAAACAAAATGGTAGCGATCGGACAGGTAGGATCTAAACCATCTTAGAGCCTGCCCTTGAATACCTGTATAGTTTTGTAATCGATCTATGAGTATGTCATGATCTATGGTGTCGAACGCAGCACTAAGATCAAGTAAGACTAGAAATGAGATGCAGCCTTGATCTGACGCAAGAAGCAGGTCATTTGTAATTTTAACAAGTGCAGTTTCTGTGCTATGGTGGGGCCTAAAACCTGACTGAAATTCTTCATACAGATCATTTTTATGCAGGAAGGTGCTCAATTGAGCAGACACAACTTTTTCTAAAATTTTAGACATAAATGGAAGATTTGAAATAGGCCTATAATTTGCCAGTACACTAGGATCTAGTTTTGGTTTCTTAATAAGAGGCTTGATAACCGCCAGCTTGAATGGTTTTGGGACGTGACCTAAAGATAACGACGAGTTAATGATATTGAGAAGCGGTTCTTCGCCTACAGGTAACAGCTCTTTTAGTAATTTAGTGGGTACAGGATCTAATAAACATGTTGTTGGTTTAGATACAGTGATAAGTTTATTTAGCTCTTCCTGTCCTATATTTGTAAAGCACTGCAGTTTATCTTTGAGGGCGATGGATGAAACTGAAGTGTTAGACGCTGTAGAATCTACATTCGCTATTGTATTTCTAATGTTATCTATTTTATCAGTGAAGAAATTCATAAAGTCATTACTATTTAACGTTGGTGGAATATTTGAATCAGGTGGCGTCTGGTAATTTGTTAATTTAGCCACTGTGCTAAATAAAAACCTTGGATTGTTTTGGTTATTTTCAATGAGTTTGTGGATATGCTCTGCCCTAGCAGTTTTTAGAGCCTGTCTATAGCTGGACATACTGTTTTTCCATGCAATTTTAAAAACTTCCAAGTTAGTTTTTCTCCATTTGCGTTCAAGACTACGAGTTACTTTCTTGAGAGAGTGAGTATTACTGTTATACCATGGCACAGTACGTTTTTCTCTAACCTTTTTCAATTTGATGGGGGCAACAGCTTCTAATGTATTAGAGAAAATAGTGCCCATGTTGTCAGTAATTTCGTCTAATTCATGTGTATTTTTGGGTACAAATAGCAGTTGAGATAGATCAGGCAGGTTATTTGCGAATCTGTCTTTGGTGGCTGGAACAATAGTTCTGCCCAGACGGTAACGCTGAGACATATAGTTAATATCAGTTATACGCAGCATGCACGATACAAGGAAATGGTCTGTAATATCATCACATTGGGGTACAATATCTATAGCAGTAAGATCGATTCCATGCGATATAATTAGATCTAGTGTATGATTAAAACGATGAGTGGGCCCGGTGACATTTTGCTTGACTCCAAAGGAGTTTATTAGGTCAGTAAACGCAAGTCCTAATGTATCATTTGCATTTTCAACGTGAATATTAAAATCTCCCATGATTAGCGCCTTATCAACTGTAACTAGAAGATCTGAGAGGAAATCTGCAAATTCTTTTAGGAATTCTGTATACGGCCCTGGTGGTCTATACACAGTAGCCAGAGCAAGAGATACATTAGATTTCTTTTGCATGTCTGACAGTGTAACATTTAGCAAAAGTATTTCAAAAGAGTTAAACCTGTATCCTGTTTTCTGGGTAACATTGAGAATATCACTATATATTGTTGCAACACCTCCTCCACGACCAGTCTGACGGGGCTCATGCTTATAACAGTAGTTTGGTGGAGTAGACTCATTTAGACCAAAATAATCATTTGGTTTTAGCCAGGTTTCAGTCAAGCAGAGTACATCAAAACTATTTTCTGTGATCATTCCATTTACAATAACTGCTTTGGGTGTGAGTGATCTAATATTTATGAGCCCAAACTTTAAAAATTGTTTTTGTTCATTTACTTTACATTTTTCTGGTTTAATTACGATAAGATTTTTTCTAGATCCTACATTATATTTTGACCTCACTATTCGGGGAACAGACACAGTCTTAATAGTTTTTACAGCACAAGTACTTTTATCATTTAAGCGGGTGGAACAAAACTCATCATAATAGTTATTAGAGAATTGTCTTACTAGTCACATGGAGCGAAGTGTCCTGGAGATGTTGTCAGAGAGCAGCTCCGCTCCGATTCTGCTGGGGTGTAATCCATCAGCGCGAAACAGCCTAGGACGCTCCCAGAAAAGATTCCAGTTATTAACAAATAGCAGTTTCTGTTCTTTACACCATGACAACAACCATTCATTTAAAGCAAAAAGTCTACTGAACCTTTCGTGTCCTCGTCGATACGTGGGCAGTGGTCCTGACACGACGATCGTCGCCGCGGGCGTCGTGCTGCGAACCGTCTCGATCAGGCTGCTGAAGTCCCTCTTCAGCGTCTCCGTCTGCCGCAGCGTGGTGTCGTTAACCCCGGCGTGAAGCACGACCGCTCTGGGGCTCTCGTCGACCTTCAGGATCGCGGGTATCTGCGCAGAAACATCGAGAACACGAGCACCAGGCAAACAATGAGTGTGCACTTTACCTTCGGCTAACGTAGCACTTACGTGTCGGACGATGGAGTCTCCGATGATCACAGCGTCGCGTCCTGTCTCGCGGAGGGGAGCGAAGCGGTTCCGGATGGAGATGTCGAAGGCAGGAGGGGGAGAAGTCGTCGCCCGGGACCCGGCTCGCGTCCTCCGCTGTGGATGCACCCAGGGTCCGTGGTGTCCCGGCGTCGCAGTGAAGGACATCTGGGAAGATCGCGTCCTGGGTGCACCGGGCCTGTGCAGAGAAACACACGGAGTAGACGTGGTGGGACTGTTAACAGATCGCTGTATACTTACCCCGGACTTGTGAGCGTCAGCCCGGGATGATTCCAGCGCGGTTCTCCGCTCTCTCAGCTGGGCCTGCCTTACCTCCAGGTCGCGAATCTGCTTTCCCACGGCCTCGAGCTCGAGCTGCACAGAGTGGAGACATTCATCCGCCATTAAAGCAAGTAACAGTGAGTACAGCAGTGGTAATGTGTGTGAATAGAGTATTAGCAATGTTAGCGCAGTTAGCTGCAACCACGCCGCTGATGCTAACGGGCTAAAAGCTAATAGCGGACCCGGGAGATCAAAATAAAACTAGTGATAGCGAGGCGCTCTGATTGTTTTTGTTGTAGAATACAATAGAGGATATATTCACACGTTATATAAACGGAAACGATGATGTATAAAATTGTTTTTTGAGTTAAAAATAGTCAATGAAAAGAATATAGTGACGGAGCTCAAACGCAGTACAGCCGCCAACAACAAACAGGAGTGTGGCATTCCTGTGGCATTCCTGTTCAATAGTGGATTGACAGGAATGCCACAGCTGAAACCCATGTCTTGCGTCTGTGCGTAGTGGTTCTTGAAGCACTGACTCCAGCTGCAGTCCACTCTTTGTGAATCTCCACCAAATTTTTGAATGGGTTTTGTTTCAAAATCCTCTCCAGGGTGCTGCTATCTCTATTGCTTGTACACTTTTTTCTACTACATCTTTTCCTTCCCTTCACCTCTCTATTGATGTGCTTGGACACAGAACTCTGTGAACAGCCAGCCTCTTTTGCAATGACTTTTTGTGTCTTGCCCTCCTTGTGCAAGGTGTCAATGGTCGTCTTTTGGACAACTGTCAAGTCAGCAGTCTTCCCCATGATTGTGTAGCCTACAGAACTAGACTGAGAGACCATTTAAAGGCTTTGCAGGTGTTTCATTAAGTTAATTAGCCGATTAGAGTGTGGCACCAGGAGCCTCATGTATCAACCTTGCGTACGCACAAAAAGTTTGCGTACGCAGCTTTCACGCTCATAGTCGGAAATTAACGCAAGAATGTGCGTTCCTCCAAGCCAAATTCATGTCTGGCATACGTACATTTCTCATTGTTTTTGTCCGTTGGTGACTCTTACAGACAATGAAGTGAAGTTGCAAACATTACACAACAAATTGTTCTATCGCAACACCACCTGTGGGAAGCATTGCTATTAATTTGCAATGTCTAAAATAATTGACATATATTGTCACACGAGCCTTATGGGAATACTATATCAATTATGCAATTAAATAAGAACATATAAAAGCATAACGGTATGCAAATTGATACAACCCTTAGTCTATGGCAATGGCAGCTTTGGCCTTATTAGAGGACATTGCTAATGGCAGAATCCGAAGAGAACGAGTTTTTAGGGACCAAAATGATTTTCTGGCCCAGGATGATGACTGGTTTATCAGCCATTTTAGATTTCCAAGGGCTATCCTCTTGGAGCTCTGTGCTGAGTTGGGTCCAAATCTAGAGATTTGGACCCATATTTTACTTTTACTTTGAGTCTGTTCCATTTTTAAGCAGCACACGCATTTGCCATAAATGTGTACGTAAAATCTCTGGTGTACTTTTGGTCAGCTACATTGCAAGCATTTGACAATGAAATAGGTACTCTATATGTACCAAAGTAAAAAAAAAAAGAGAAATTGGTTACCTTCGTGGAAGTCCTGTAGTAAATCTGAGTCTCCCACAGCAGCAGATACTACTCTAGAGAGTAAAGTGTCACCCATAATTGAGGCAACTCTCTGCTCAAAGTGTGTAAGTTCATCAACCCCTTTACCACTGCCTATTCTGCCCACACTTTGTTGGTGTGCAGCAGTTCTCCGTTTAACGTCCACCTTTATATCAGACCATTTCTTTTTAAGGTCATTTAAAGTGCGACTCTCAGATCCCACTGCATTGACGGCTTCAGCCAAACTCTCCCACTCTAATTTTTTCCTTTTGTTATTAATTCCAGAGGACAAAGTTCCAAATAAAATATTTTTTCTAGTTTCTACCTCTGATAGTAGCACCTCCAATTCACTTTCCATAAAGTTTCATTTCTTGCCGCTTGCTTTAGCCATTTTCTTACTGCTATCTTTTGCCAAAGTGGACTCATTACCATATTTAAATTGATTTAATTAGGGGAGGAGACTGGGTGGGGCATTATGCTCATGCATGTACACTCAATTTTAAATTAATTGGGATGTACAAAGAGAATATGCGTGGGATCCTTCGTACGCAGAGATTCATACATCTGTTTTTTTTGTGCGTACGCACATTTACAGCTTTATCCGTACACAATGTTTTATTATGAATTCAACGCAAGTCTTTGTACATGAGGCCCCTGATGTCTTCAATATTGAATCTTTTCACAATATTCACATTTTCTGAGATAGTGAAATTGGGACTTTTATTTAGTTGTCAGTTATAAACATCAAAATTAAAAGAAATAAACATTAGAAATATATCAGTCTGTGTGTAATGAATAAATATAATATACAAGTTTCATTTTTTGAATGGAATTAGTGAAATAAACTTTTTGATGATATTCTAATTATATGACCAGCACCCGTATGTGGCTATCCAGGATGTGTTCAGCAAGCAGGCAGCCACCCACTTACCAACTCACAGGCCATGGGACTGTGCCATCGACCTGCTGCCAAGGGGATAGTTCATGCCCCAGATAAAAGACTGCGCGCTTAACATGTAGAGCATTCAAATTGTGTGTGTGTGTGTGTGTGTGTGTGTGTATAAATAATAAAATAACGAGAGGACCGCTATCCATTTTAGCGACATAAAAGTCAGTTTTTTTTTGTTTTTTTATTTTTGAAATATACTCAAGTTAAAGTAAAAGTAGGCTAACTATCTTTAAATTCTTCTTAAAAATGTACTCTGTTACATTTACTTGAGTAAATGTACTTCATACCACCTCTAAGCTCTTTATACAATACATTTCAAAGCAGCTTTATACAAATGTTTCAAAACAGAAAAAAGGTGCAAGCAGAGATCATCAGGTGCTGTCATGAGGTCAGTTCAGTGTTAAATCAGTTCAGAGACTGCGTAAAGATCATCAATCATGAAATGAGTTCAACTCAGCTTTAAAGCAGCCCTATATAAGTGATGTCCAGCTCAGTTAATCTCTTACCCAGTAGTGCCTGTACAGTCAATTTAATAAAACTGATATATATTAAGTGTCCCCAACTACAATCCATCTTCATTGCTTCATAAGACCTCTATGTCCAAAGCACTTATTATAGATTATCAAATTTCTAAAACAACTAGTTTTTCTTAGAAGTCAAAATCCTGTAAATTCAGTTATTGCATTAACAAAGTTTTATCTGATTGTGTACAGTAAAGCAGGGTCTTAACCCGTCTTTTCTGTTTGCTGACATCATGAAAAAAAACACCAATCTAAACACCAGGTAAACAGAATCCTGGGTTCTCATGTTTCACATTTCCCATGGCTAAAACTTTTCCAGGGGTTAACAATACTGATATAATCCTAGGTATGCATAAGACGACATTCACAATGTACAGTCATAGATGTAGACTAAGTCTGTGTGTTACGCATCAGCACTGATTAGTTTGTGGGCGTCTCCGTTAATTGCCATCAGCAACAGCTGTCACTCATTACTCATCCCTATATATTGGCTTGTCTAGCGTCTTGTGTTCGTGAGAGCGTTGTTTCATGTTTGTGATCTGTGCTTTGCTTTCTTGTGTGTTTCTGCGTTGGATGTCCGTTTTTCCCCGGAACCCCGTCCACTCTACGCAACCCACCACCAAGCAACACCACTTACCTTCGGCTCGCTTCCCCGCAGTTCCTGTGTCACCCTCTCCTGCTGCCAACTCACCTCCGCTTTCCGGATTCGTCATTCACCACCACTATCTTGGACTGTGCATTCCTCCCAGCGTTATTTTTGTCTCAGTATTGTATTGTTTCATTGTCTTCATTAAATCGCATTAATCTCGCACTTGCTTCCTGCCACTCCTTCACCCAGTCGTTACAGAATGCTCTCACCAACCATGGAAGCAGCGAGCACCACTTCACTGTCTGAATTCATTCACCACAGCATCAACCTTATGGATCAGCAGCAGGAGAGCATTGTGAACACTGGATGCGCGATCCAAGCGCTGGTGACACAGGTGTCCGAGATCACCCAGCGGATTCATCAACTCACCTCTCCCACTGCGCCCATCGCACCGCCTGCGCTGCCCGTCCCCCGGGAGACCTCCCAGGACCACTTCCGGCCAGAGCCGCGACTTCCGGCGCCAGAGAGTTACTCCGGTGAGCCAAACTTTTGCAAGACTTTCCTTAACAAATGTTCCATGCATTTTGCATTGCAGCCCCGCACCTTTGCGACAGAGGAGTCCAAGGTTGCGTTTGCTCTTACCCTACTCTCTGGCAGAGCCGCCTTATGGGGGACGGCGGTGTGGGAGAATCAACATCCGTGTTGTGCGGAGGGAGAGAGGGCAGCGGAGGTCCCAAGGACTATGCTTATATTGCGGTGGCTCGGAGCATTCCATCTATTCCTGCCCGGTAAAAAGAGCCAGCCCGGTAGTAAGTTTGAGACTACTATTGGGTGGGATCTCCACCGGGAAGTCCTCAACCACATCATCGACTCTCCTTCTGGTTAAACTGCGGTGGGAGAACCACACTCACGACTGTCACGCCCTTCTGGACTCTGGGGCCGAAGGTAATTTTATTGACTCTCTCCTTGCACATCACCTGAACATTCCAGTCCTTCCTGTGTCTCATCCCATCCATGTCACCGCACTCAATGGCCAGGAACTGCCACACATCACCCACTACACTGAACCCATAACTCTGCTCACCACTCAGGCAACCACAGTGAAACCATATCCTTTTACCTCATGGACTCCCCTGTAGCTCCCATTGTTTTAGGTCACCCCTGGTTAATCAAACATAATCCACTCCAACACAGTAACCTTTTGGAGTGAAGGCTGTGATAGATTGGCCATCTCCAGATTCTAGTAAGGCCCTACATCGGTTTCTGGGGTTCGCCAATTTCTATCGACGTTTCATTCGTAATTTCAGCCAACTAGTCTCACCTCTGATGGCCTTGACCTCCCCCAGTACTCCGTTCAGGTGGTCGGATGCAGCCAAAACTGCATTTACCAACCACAAGAGCCGCTTCGTTTCGGCTCCCATCCTTGTAGCCCCTGATCCCACACGGCAGTTCGTGGTGGAGGTCAACGCATCAGAGGTGGGGGTAGGAGCAGTTCTTTCCCAACGTGCTGCCTCGTACGATAAGATGCATTCCTGCGCGTTTTTCTCTCATCGATTATCTCCTGCTGAACGCAACTATGACATTGGTAACAGAGATTTGTTGGCCGTCAAATTAGCTTTAGAGGAGTGGCGTCACTGGTTGGAAGGTTCAGGGGTACCTTTCATTGTTTAGACCGATCATAAGAATTTAGAGTACATTAGAACTGCCAAAAGACTCAATTCCAGGCAGGCTCAGTGGGCAAACCGCCTGGGTTCCAAAAATGTCAAACCCGATTCTTTGTCACGTCTTTTTGATCCCTCCGCCCGCCCGGTTACTCCCGAGTGTATGTTACCTGAGAAAATAGTCATCTCAGCACTCATATGGGAGGTTGAATCGAAGGTCAAGACGGCCTTAGAAGGGGTGACGCCTCTGCCCGGTTGCCCACCGATTCGTTTATTTGTGCCGGAAGAGTTACGGTTCAAAGTTATTCAGTGGGGTCACTGCTCTAACGTTGCTTGTCATCCAGGGATAAGCCGAACCAAGGGGTTAGTTAAACAATGATTCTGGTGGCCACTTATGGCTCGTGACGTCCACGATTTTGTTTTGGCTTGCTCCATTAGCGGCAGGTCACATATCGCACTAGATTTTGTTACCGCCCTCCCGCCCTCTAATGGCATGACGGTCGTTTTGACTGTAGTGGACCGGTTCTCGAAGGTGGCACATTTCAATTCCTTGCCCAAATTACCAACAGCCAAGGAGACAGCGGTCACTGTCCTAGATCACGTCTTTCGGTTACATGGCCTCCCGGTAGACGTGGTTTCTGACAGGGGATCCCAATTCATATCCAAATTTTGGAAATAATTTTGTAAGTTGCTAGGAGCGACGGTTAGCCTGTCTTCGGGTTATCATCCCCAGAGTAACGGGCAGTCTGAGCGAGCCAACCAAGATTTAGAGAGAACGTTGCGATGTTTGGTCTCCAAGAATCCTTCTTCCTGGAGCCAACAACTCTCTACGGTGGAGTACGCTCACAATTCATTACCAGTGTCAGCCACGGGCCTCTCTCTGTTTCAGTGCAGCTTAGGTTACCAGCCACCAGTTTTCCTAGTCTGGAATCTGAAGTCGCGGTACCCTCCGCTCACGCATTTGTCCAGAGGTGCCACCGCACCTGGACCAGAGCCCGCGAGACTCTGCTCCGGATGAGGGAGCGCACTAAGGCCAAGGCCGATTGCCACCGGTCAAAGCCTCCTGTTTACGTCGTGGGTCAAAAAGTGTGGCTTTCTACGAACAATATTCCTCTCCATTCCGTTTCTAACAAATTAGCTCCCAAATTCACTGGCCCGTTTACTATCACCAAGATCATTAGCCCGGTGACAGTCTGCCTCAAACTACCTCCAGCGTACTGGAGGATACATCCCGCCTTCCATGTGTCCAAAATTAAACCTGTATTTTATTCACGTATTAATCCGCCTACCCCGGTTCCCCCGCCGCCACGTCTCGTAGATGGGGAACCGACCTATTCGGTTAATCGTTTTCTGGACTCGAGACGGAGGGGACGAGGATTCCATTACTTGGTGGACTGGGAAGGTTACGGTCCGGAGGGGAGGTCCGCCCTCCTGGACCTCCTTTTCCCATATAGCAAACGGACTTGGCCCAAATGTGACCTCAAGCTTGCACTGCTGGCCTCCTGTCGGCAATGGCATGTACCCTTTCAGCCAGAGCTGGGCCATGTGTGGCAATGACGGCATAGCGTGGATCCAGAAAACAATATCCAGGCCGATTGTTGGTGGGAGGAGTGTGGCCAAGATCAGGCTATGATCTGACAGCATATTATGTGACCCATGATTATATATATATATATATATATATATATATATATATATATATATATATATATATATATATAATTCTTTGTACAAATAATCTTAGAATCCTTACATGAAGAGAGAGAGATAGAGAGAGAGAGAGAGAGAGAGATCATTTAACCATTATCATGTAATATTTATTTGGTTTACCATGGGGCACACACTGATCTATACGGTGCCCGTAAGCGGACTTGTTCGGTTTACTTAGTTTTGTCGTGGCCAGGACATAAAAACTTGTGGGAACGTGATAACATGTCGTGGCCACGAGATATTAATTTGTGGGAACGTCATATTATGTTGTGGCCTTGAGATGCAATGTTGAGGGAACAACATGTTTTTCTCATGGCCACGCATTGTTTAATGCGTAAACAAACCTGCGTGACCATAGCAACCCGGGATTATCAGAGATGGATTCATTCATATTTTACTTTGATTTAGGAAATTATTAGATTATTTATACATATAAAATTTATGCATTTACATTATGACATTTTATGTTAATGTTGAGCATTTACAGTACGCTATTATTTACAAAAGTATTCAGAATGTTAAGAGATCAAAATTGAAGCAAAAAAAAAGAATATAAACAAAATAAAAAAATAACCAATAATAATAGGTTAATAATAATAATAATGTACACATATGACGGGGGAAAGACTATCAGTTAATGGACTTACGAGACTGTAGGATGGATAAAAAAAGTTTTTATATTTTATTATGCACTTTATGTAATATTTATTTATGATAAACTTCATTTGAATGCTGACAATCGCATGCAATACAGCCCGGTAACCAAAGCATATGGTTAATATAATAATTACTTAATTCAAGATAAAATATTAATGAATCCATCTCTGATAATTCCGGGTTGCTATGGTCACGCAGGTTTGTCTACGCATTAAACTTGTGGCCACGAGAAAAACTTGTAGTTACCTCAACATAAGAAGTCGTGGCCACGAGAAATGGATGTTGTTCCCTCAACATAGCATCTCAAGGCTACGACATAAGGATGTCGTTAGCTCAACAAAATGATCTCGTGGACACAACATAAAATGATGTTCCCACGAGTTAATATGACATTCCCACAAATTAATATCCCGGGGCCACGACATATTATCACGTTCCCACGAGTTATTATTCCGTGGCCACGACAAAACTAAGTAAACCGAACAAGTCACCTTACGGGCACCGTAGATATATAATAGAGAGTGTGGGCACATCATTAAGTTGGCTTGAGAAATTTAAACTTCTTCTTCTTCTTCTTCTTCTTCTTTTTCTTCTTCTTCTTCTTCTTCTTCTTCTTCTTCTTATTTTTCTGACCACAAATTTTTGGACACTAGATCTATCTATCTATCTATCTATCTATCTATCTATCTATCTATCTATCTATCTGACTATTTCTATCTATCTATCTATCTATCTATCTATCTATCTATCTATCCTAATAATATGCTAATCATGCTAAAATCATGCTAGCAAAATGCTAGTCGCATGCTAGTCATGCTAGAAACATGCTAGCAACATGCTAGTCGCATGCTAGTCATGCTAGCAACATGCTAGCAACATGCTAATCATAATAAAATCATGCTAGCAACATGCTAGTCATGCTAGAAACATGGTAACAACATGTTAATCATGCTAAAATCATGCTAGCAACATGCTAATCAAACGAGCAGCTTGCTAGTCGCATGCTATTCATGCTAGAAACAAGCTAGCAACATGCTAGCAAAATGCTAATCATGCTAAAATCATGTTAGCAACATGCTAGTCGCATGCTAGTCATGCTAGAAACATGATAACAACATGCTAATCATGTTAGCAACATGCTAATCATTTTAGAAACATGCTAGTCGCATGCTAATCATGCTAGAAACATGTTAACAACATGCTAATCATGCCAAAATCATGCTAGCAACATGTTAGTCGCATGTTAATCATGCTAGCAACATGCTAGTCGCATGCTAGTAATGCTAGCAACATGGTAGCAACATGCTAGCAACATGCTAATCATGCTAGAAACATGCTAGCGACATGCTAGCAAACATTCTAATCATGCTAGAAACATGCTAGCAAAATGCTAATCATGGTAAAATCATACTAACAACATGTTAGTCGCATGCTAGTCATGCTAGAAACATGCTAGCAACATGCTAATCATGCTAGCAACATGCTAACAACATGCTAGTCACATGCTTGTCATGCTAGAAACATACTAACAACATGCTAATCATGCTTAAAATATGCTAGCAACATGCAAATCGTGCTAAAATCATGCTAGCAACATGTTAGTCGCATGCTAGTCATGTTAGAAACATGCTAACAACATGTTAATCATGCTAAAATCATGCTAGCAACATGCTAATCAAACTAGCAACTTGTTAGTCGCATGCTAGTCATGCTAGAAACATGCTAGCAACATGCTAGCAACATGCTAGTCATGCTAGAAACATGATAGCAACATGCTAATCATGCTAGCAACATGCTAGCAACATGCTAGTCACATGCTTGTCATGCTAGAAACATGCTACCAACATGCTAATCATGCTAGAAACATGTTAGCAACATGCAAATCATGCTAAAATCATGCTAGCAACATGTTAGTCGCATGCTAATCATGCTAGAAACATGCTAGCGACATGCTAGCAACATGCTAATCATGCTAAAATCATGCTAGCAACATGTAAGTCGCATGCTAATCATGCTAGAAACATGCTAGCGACATGCTAGCAACATGTTAATCATGCTAAAATCATGCTAGTCGCATGCTAGTCATGCTAGAAACATGCTAACATGTTAATCATGCTAAAATCATGCTAGCAACATGCTAATCAAACTAGCAACATGCTAATCAAACTAGCAACTTGCTAGTCGCATGCTAGTCATGCTAGAAACAAGCTAGCAACATGCTAGCAACATGCTAATCATGGTAAAATCATACTAACAACATGCTAGTCGTATGCTAGTCATGCTAGAAACATGTTAGCAACATGCTAATCGTGCTAGCGACATGCTAACAACATGCTAGTTGCATGTTAATCATGCTAGAAACATCCTAATAACATGCTAGTCATGCTAGAAACATGCTAACAACATGCTAATCATGCTAGAAACATGCTAGTCGCATGGTAATCATGTTAGAAATATGTTAGCAACATGCTAATCATGCTAAAATCATGCTAGCGACATGCTAGTCGCATGCTAATCATGCTAGAAACATGCTAGCGACATGCTAGCAACATGCTAATCATGCTAGAAACATGCTAGAGACATGCTAGCCAACATTCTAATCATAGTAGAAACATGCTAGCAAGATGCTAATCATGGTAAAATCATGTTAGCAAAATGCTAGTCGCATGCTAATCATGTTATAAACATTCTAGCAACATGCTAATCATGCTTGTCGAATGCTAATCATGCTAGAAACATGCTAGCAACATGCTAATCATTCTAGCAACATGCTAACAACATGCTAGTCACATGCTTGTCATGCTAGAAACATACTAACAACATGCTAATCATGCTTAAAACATGCTAGCAACATGCAAATCGTGCTAAAATCATGCTAGCAACATGTTAGTCGCATGCTAGTCATGTTAGAAACATGCTAACAACATGTTAATCATGCTAAAATCATGCTAGCAACATGCTAATCAAACTAGCATCTTGTTAGTCGCATGCTAGTCATGCTAGAAACATGCTAGCAACATGCTAGCAACATGCTAATCATGGTAAAATCATACTAACAACATGCTAGTCGCATGCTAGTCATGCTAGAAACATGATAGCAACATGCTAATCATGCTAGCAACATGCTAACAACATGCTAGTCACATGCTTGTCATGCTAGAAACATGCTACCAACATGCTAATCATGCTAGAAACATGTTAGCAACATGCAAATCATGCTAAAATCATGCTAGCAACATGTTAGTCGCATGCTAATCATGCTAGAAACATGCTAGCGACATGCTAGCAACATGCTAATCATGCTAGCGACATGCTAGCAACATGTTAATCATGCTAAAATCATGCTAGTCGCATGCTAGTCATGCTAGAAACATGCTAACATGTTAATCATGCTAAAATCATGCTAGCAACATGCTAATCAAACTAGCAACATGCTAATCAAACTAGCAACTTGCTAGTCGCATGCTAGTCATGCTAGAAACATGTTAGCAACATGCTAATCGTGCTAGCGACATGCTAACAACATGCTAGTTGCATGTTAATCATGCTAGAAACATCCTAATAACATGCTAGTCATGCTAGAAACATGCTAACAACATGCTAATCATGCTAGAAACATGCTAGTCGCATGGTAATCATGTTAGAAATATGTTAGCAACATGCTAATCATGCTAAAATCATGCTAGCGACATGCTAGTCGCATGCTAATCATGCTAGAAACATGCTAGCGACATGCTAGCAACATGCTAATCATGCTAGAAACATGCTAGAGACATGCTAGCCAACATTCTAATCATAGTAGAAACATGCTAGCAAGATGCTAATCATGGTAAAATCATTTTAGCAAAATGCTAGTCGCATGCTAATCATGTTATAAACATTCTAGCAACATGCTAATCATGCTTGTCGAATGCTAATCATGCTAGAAACATGCTAGCAACATGCTAATCATTCTAGCAACATGCTAACAACATGCTAGTCACATGCTTGTCATGCTAGAAACATACTAACAACATGCTAATCATGCTTAAAACATGCTAGCAACATGCAAATCGTGCTAAAATCATGCTAGCAACATGTTAGTCGCATGCTAGTCATGTTAGAAACATGCTAACAACATGTTAATCATGCTAAAATCATGCTAGCAACATGCTAATCAAACTAGCAACTTGTTAGTCGCATGCTAGTCATGCTAGAAACATGCTAGCAACATGCTAGCAACATGCTAATCATGGTAAAATCATACTAACAACATGCTAGTCGCATGCTAGTCATGCTAGAAACATGATAGCAACATGCTAATCATGCTAGCAACATGCTAACAACATGCTAGTCACATGCTTGTCATGCTAGAAACATGCTACCAACATGCTAATCATGCTAGAAACATGTTAGCAACATGCAAATCATGCTAAAATCATGCTAGCAACATGTTAGTCGCATGCTAATCATGCTAGAAACATGCTAGCGACATGCTAGCAACATGCTAATCATGCTAGCGACATGCTAGCAACATGTTAATCATGCTAAAATCATGCTAGTCGCATGCTAGTCATGCTAGAAACATGCTAACATGTTAATCATGCTAAAATCATGCTAGCAACATGCTAATCAAACTAGCAACATGCTAATCAAACTAGCAACTTGCTAGTCGCATGCTAGTCATGCTAGAAACATGTTAGCAACATGCTAATCGTGCTAGCGACATGCTAACAACATGCTAGTTGCATGTTAATCATGCTAGAAACATCCTAATAACATGCTAGTCATGCTAGAAACATGCTAACAACATGCTAATCATGCTAGAAACATGCTAGTCGCATGGTAATCATGTTAGAAATATGTTAGCAACATGCTAATCATGCTAAAATCATGCTAGCGACATGCTAGTCGCATGCTAATCATGCTAGAAACATGCTAGCGACATGCTAGCAACATGCTAATCATGCTAGAAACATGCTAGAGACATGCTAGCCAACATTCTAATCATAGTAGAAACATGCTAGCAAGATGCTAATCATGGTAAAATCATTTTAGCAAAATGCTAGTCGCATGCTAATCATGTTATAAACATTCTAGCAACATGCTAATCATGCTTGTCGAATGCTAATCATGCTAGAAACATGCTAGTGACATGCTAGCCAACATTCTAATCATAGTAGAAACATGCTAGCAAGATGCTAATCATGGTAAAATCATGTTAGCAAAATGCTAGTCGCATGCTAATCATGTTATAAACATTCTAGCAACATGCTAATCATGCTTGTCGAATGCTAATCATGCTAGAAACATGATAGCAACATGCTAATCATGCTAAAATCATGCTAGAAACATGCTAGTCGCATGATAGTCATGCTAGAAACATGCTAGCAACATGCTAGTCGCATGCTAGTCATGCTAGAAACATGTTAATCATGTTAACAACATGCTAGCGACATGCTACTAACTTGCTAATCATGCTAGCGACATGGCTAGTCACTTGCTAATTATGTTAGCGACATGCCAGCAACATGCTAATCATGCTAGAAACATGCTAGTCACATGCTAATGAGCTAGAAACATGCTAATCATGCTAGCAACTTGTTAGTTGTATACTAATCATGCTAGAAACATGCTAGAGACATGCTAGTAACTTCCTAATCATGGTAGCGACATGGCTAGTCACTTGCTAATTATGCTAGTGACATGCTAGATACCTTGCTAATCATGCTAATGACATGGTAGTCACTTGCTTGTTATGCTAACAATATGTTAATCAATGTCTTTTTCAAACTTCTTCAACTTTTAAATCTTTTTAAAATTTTCACATTTTCAAACTTTTCAAACTTTTCAAACTTTCTGGTCAGGCTTTCTCAAGCCAACTTAAAGTTTGTCTTGACAAACTTTTTTATCTAGATTTTATTAGTATGCTGTCATGCACTACCATTAAATAAAATGATCATGAAAGTATTTTCTTTTTATTTAAATCCTCTGTATCCATGTGATGCTTAGTATGAGGAACAGATCCAAATTCAAATCGCATTCATCTGCGATATGTATCTCGTTCCTCTGTAGCTATAGTAACAATTTAAAAATGTGCCGGTAAGAAGTTTTATCACAAGTTTTACGGAAACAATATCAAATGCTCTTTGGCTCTCGCCGGTTTCGTCATAGATTGTGACATGCCGTGTTTCCCGTGATGCGTGTTTTGAATGAGAAACGTGCGCCTTGACGGAGAGGATCGGGGTAATATTTTCAGCTAACAACTTAAATTATGCCCTGCTCTTCACACTACTATTATATTCTGCCAAAGAGGGCTGCAACTGCAATGCATCGTCATTTGGACTACAGTGGTATTGCTCTTCGACACATCTGCAATAAATTCTTATGATTAAGTTACATGTGTCTATCTGTTACGATTCTCGTATAGACTGTATACTTACAATCTGTATACTGTATACACTCACTCTTTATTTGTTGATTTATTCTTTATAAAAATAAATAGAAATCAATGCAATATGTTTTATTGCACAACTACTTGATTTGTGGGTTTTAAGTCTAATTTTATATTCAGTTTAATGTACTTTATTTTCAAGTCAAGTACATTTTTATTTTTAAAGCACATTTAACAGCAACAGCATTGCACCAAAGTGCTGTACATTTAAAACAAGGCAAATAACACAGTTACAACAAGACAACAACTCTTAAGAAAATACTAAAGAATAAAAATGAAATTTAAGAGCAGATTTAAAACTTGTCAGCGAAGGAGCAACCCTCAGATTAATAGGCAGGCTATTCCAGAGTCTGGGAGCTGTGGCAGCAGTTGCCCGCCCACCTTTTGTTTTGTAGCGACAACGAGAGATGGTTAAAAGAGACTGACTACCCGATCTCAAAGCTCTTTGAGGAGAGTATGGAATCAACAGATTGCAGATATATTTTCGTGCTTCGCCAGACAAAGCCTTGTATACAAGAACAACAATTTTAAAATCGATTCTGAGCTGTACTGGAAGCCAGTGAAGGGATGCTAAAATAGGAGTTATGTGATCTCTCTTTTTAGTACTGGTGAGAAGCCTCGCTGCAGCGTTTTGCGCAATTTGTAAACTGGAGATCACGGCTTTAGGCAAGCCGCTATAAAGGGAGTTGCAATAGTCCAAGCGCGAAGTTATAAAGGCATGGATTATGGTTTCCAAATCTTTATGAGACAAGACATTTTTTATTTTTGCAATCTTTCTTAAATCATAAAAACTTCCCTTCTCTACGGTGCTAATTTGTTTCTCAAAGTTTAAAAATGAATCAAATACAACCCCAATATTTCTTACATCAGTTTTAACACAAGCAGAAAGAGGGCCCAAACGAGAGATAGCTATTGGACTAGGCTGACCTAAAATCAGAATTTCACTTTTGCCCTTATTTAAGTGCAAAAAATTAATAGCCATCCAACATTGTATCTCTTCAAACAGTCAGAGAGCGTGTCCCATGAATCACTATTTTCGACATTAGCTGGAAGATAAAACTGCGTATCATCCGCATAGCAGTGGTACGAGATCTTATATTTCTTAAAGATGGAACTCAGGGGCAGCATATACAGTGAGAAAAGTAAAGGGCCTAAAATGGACACCTGGGGAACACCGCAAGACAAGGGAACTGTCCGAGAAGAGACACTTTGAATGCTCACTGAAAAGGTTCTATCCTTCAAATAAGAGGACAACCACTGCAACGCAACCCCCTGTATACCCATCACCTTTTCCAACCTGTGTAACAGGTCGATTGTATCAAATGCAGCACTTAAGTCCAATAGGACTAGTATCGCACATGAGAATCTAGAAGTTGCAGCAGATCATTACTGGTTTTCAACAGTGCGATTTTCATACTGTGCAGCGATCTAAAACCAGATTGAAAGGTATCTAATGTATTAGACAAGTTAACAAATTGCTTTGAAATGGGTCGGTAATTGCTGAGTATAGAGGGGTCAAGATTTGGTTTCTTGAGCAGGGGGTGGACCACTGCATGTTTAAAGCAAGATGGAACCACTCCATTTGCTAAGGAGATATTGATGATAGATAATACAGCCAGACTTAAGGTTGCAAACAATTTCCTTAAAAGGGTGAGGTGAGATCACATTCGACTCACAACTTGAGGACTTAGTATTAGCAACAATATCAGCAAGAACCACTGAGGACACAGGGTGAAAACAAGTTAGCAAATCAGTTGTAAAATCATTCACAGGAGTCTCATAAGATGATGGTTTAATTGTAGCCTTAATATCCATTTTATAATTTTGCCTCTTTGACTGTCTTCTAGTAGCTAGTTAAACAGGCCCTTAAACACTCATATGAGACCTGGAGTTTATCTTTCTTCCATTTTCGCTCAGCCTTAAGACACTCTTATCTAAAAGAGCTGGTGGTATCATTTAACCATGGCTGAGTAGATCCCCTTCCCTTTCCTTTACTAGGCACAAGGGGAGCAACGTAATCTAGGCAGATAGAACAAAACTTAGTAAAAACCACCACCATCTCATCAGTGTTTAAATTGCCGAAGAGGACAGCGTCCACAGAATTTGTCTGGAATTGTTTGGAAAATAACCTGGCCATTGATGGTTTAAGAAGTCGAGAAAAATGTACAGGCTGAGGGGATATGGGAAAAGGAGATGCACAAGCCGATTCAAACACAATTGGCAGATGGTCTGAAAAGGCGGCATCAATAACTTTCAAATTCTTTATGGGAAACCCATATGATAACACCAAATCCAACGTATGCCCCAAATTATGAGTAGGATTAAAAACTAATTTTTACAGACCTAGAGATTAAATATGGCATACAAACTCTTTCACCTGAGGTTTGGATGGACAACAGAGATGAATGTCAAAATCCCCAAGAATCAGCAGTCTATCAAATTGAGACACAATGTTAGAAAGAAACTCTGAAAATTGTTAAATAAAATCTGTAAACAAGTGCACATAAAACAGGGCTCCCTATATCAATTCTCATTGACTGCACCTCAAAGCTGGAATACACATCAATAATCAATTGTTTGTATTTTAAAATTGTTTTTAAAAACAATTGCAACACCTTCGCCCTGGCCAGAAAGCTTAGGAGTGCTAAAAAATGCACAGTCCGGTGGATAGAGTTTGCCGAGTGGTAATAATTCATCCTGCGTCAACTATGTTTCAGTTATGAATAACAAATCAAGATAATTTGTATTAAAAACTCATTTAAACCAAATGATTTGTTTGATGGAGATCTAATATTAATCAATGCCATCCTCACTATCTGTGGTTCAGCCCTTACAACACTTGGAGAATAAAACTTAACTGGACAAAAATTCAAAGGGTTAACAGATCGCGGCATAGTTTGTGTGTAAATTCCCAGACAGCAAGCAGTGTCAGCCCAGATCCGGCCCACATTTGGCTCTCATGGATTCACGCGGTCCAGATGTGGGCCGGATATGGGCCAACACTATGTTGCTGTCTGGAACCAAAGCATGTCACAAAATGAACCATTTCCTAACTCCACTTTTGTTCATAACCACTCCTTAAGCCCCAGTTGGCCCGTTTTGGAGCAAGTAATTCGGTGAGCAAAAAATCCTTGGCAACTGGCCCAGAAGAGGCACAATTAAGCCCCCAAAGTGTAACAGCATTCTCTCACTGTGTATTAGTCCTCCATTATAATAATAATAATTCTCTATATATATATATATTATTATTATTATTATTATTATTATTATTTATTTATTTATTTTTTAGTACACTAGTCCAATGCTATCATGTATCAGACAGCAAAACCATTTCATCAAAATCAATCAGAGGACCATATAAACGAATTGACTCTTGGGCAGCTAGTTCTCTTTTCCCCCTTTCTCTTCAGCAAATAACTATAGCAAGTTATCCATTATCTTATTACTGTATTAAAACCAACTGGATATCACAGTCTCTGGTCATACACACACTGACTCTCCAGGGATTTTTTCACTCCCACACACACTCCCTACTGTGCTCTGGCATTTTCTAGAAGGAAAAGATGGAGATGCAATAGAAGCCACTGGAAAGGACAGTACCCACATTTCTCTGTGTTCTTTAAGCATCGTCCTGCTGGCTGACATGATTTGGTTGGGCAACAACTGCTGACTGTTTGCACAATTCCACTTGTCTTTCTGTCATGCTCACTGATTAAGAATGTATGTCTGGTGACACATTAAAGAGCTGCCTGTGATATTTTTCACACAGCCTCCATCATGTATTGCAACAGCCCATTTTGACAGCAAATCAACTGTTAGTTAAGAACAGGAGCACTGGACAAACATAAACTATTGTTATAGCCTGTGAATCTGTGTGATTGTGTGTGTGGCTTTTTAATGTTCATGTGCAGCATTAAATTTACATTTTTCTTCTGTCTCCTTTTGCTATTTTATTAGTCCTCCAGAAGGGGAAAAAATGTTTGGTTACACAATCACCATTAAGAACAATCAGTGTTTGTGACAGGTAATTTATGGAAAAACCAACGCAATCTCAAGGGTAAAATGAAATTATTTCATTTGGTGGTGATTTTGTGTGAATATGTATTATGTGAATTTAATGAAAATCCACCCCTAACCCCATCTATAATCATCACTGAGGCGTAAGCAGATCGTACTCATAAAAATCAACCTCCAATTGTCTTTAATAAGATTGTTAATACTGAGTATGTGAATGAAGACAACCATGTGTGCAAGCAGGTCCCTTGTCGTAGGCACTGTTTACATCTAGTCTAATCTCAAATGCATCTCCTGTCACTTCTGATGTTTATATTGAGGGGAAGGTCTGATTTCATGACAACTTAATGTACAAATTTGCTACTGGAGGATCTGAATGGACATTCTGACTGATGCCAGTCTACAGTGTGACTAGTGTTGCAGCATAAACTATACCATGTTGGTTTATCTGGCCAGAGGAGAACTGGACCTCCAGTTAAGATATAACACATTCTACTGTACATTAGATTGTGAGTCAGAAAACATATACCATTCAATAAACATCTGTGCAGTTTTTAAAGTAGTGTGTATTCGTCTTACATTTTTAATAGGTATTATTGGTTAGGACTTTACATATGGCTGTTCTTTATGTCATAAATAGAACTTCATACTGGCAACATTATAACAAATTTAACATGATTTCCAGCTGCTCAGCCATACAAATCCACACGTACCATCTGTTACCATGTGCCAGATTAAATGCCTTTGAGTTGTCGAGCAGATAAGGTTTTCCCCACTAATCAATGTCTGTGGATTCTATTAGCTACACATCATGCACATGGAATACTAATGTAAACCAAATGCCATGTTTGTGCATGCAGAAGATGAAACTACAAAAACCCTTTTTTTATTACATGAGGAAGATGATCAATGTGTCAATAACACTCATCGGCTGCTCTGGTCTCCACTAGTCACAGGCTGTCTTGCATTTAAGGGACAGAGTCAATAATTCTGTTTGATGAGATTGCCTTAGAGAGCAGTGCTTGCCAAGTGTTGCTGTCCTCTGATTCTTTTTCTGAGGTATGACTTGAGCTTGTCCTTGTTTCGCTAGCTGTTTCGCTAGCTGTTTCGCTAGCTGTGATGAATAAGCCCTGGACACCTCCATCCATGCTGCCTATGTCTCCGAGTTTGGTCCATTCTGCCTAAGGCCAGCATGCTGGTGTGGACGACCCCTCTGTGTTCACAGCCTCTAGCTTCCTAATGCTAATAAATGTACAGACTGACCCATAAAAAAACACTTGTATATTGCTATTTTTTGTTTTTTTTTAGCTCTACACCTTCAGCAACACTACATGGATTTTATCATCTGTATTAGTAGTTGCAACTTCCAATTTGGCCTTACTCAACAATAAAGTAAACCTTCAATAGTGAAAACTACATGTGAAAATTTACCAACATCAGATAACCATGAACATGAACGTGCTGTCGAAATATTGACATTAACTTAAAATCTCAGTGTGAATTCAAGTGAATATTTTTAGGTCAAATGGTTTCAGCTGACAGGAAAGTTTGGGATGACCTGCATTGCATGAACAAACATATACTTTAAATAAACATGAAAACAAAAATAACTTTGCAGAGCCAAAATTGTCCATGTTTGTCATGAGGGTGACGGAGGATGAACTCAAATGCAGACAGTAGTCACAGCAACACAGTTTACTGTACAAAAATAGGAAAACAAAACCCATGAGGGGGCAAAACCAGACAAAAAGGCAAAAGCCTTGACTAGGACTTGACTAAGACTTGACGATGACTAAAACAACAAAACAATTAACATTGAACGCAGAACAGAACTCTCGACAAAATACTCACAGCAATATCTAATTAACGAAGGACAGTGACAAAGCTTGACAGTACTTGACAATATCAGACAAAGTTTGACAATATTAAACAACGTTTGGCAACATTTGGCAATAAACCAACAAAAGGACAGAGAAACACACGAGGTTATAAAGGGAGGCTACTAATGAACACAACAGGTGGAACAGGTGAAACAATGATGACAAAACTAGGGTAACAAGGGGGGCGGGGCAAGGAAACGAGACAACACAAGCACATGGCCCAAAGGCAAGGCCATGTGCTTGTACACAAAACACGGGCCTGTCATGATCCTGCCAAAAGACTAGAGAAAAACCAGGACATGAAGGCAGAACCATGACAATGTTAACATTTTTCTCTAGATTTCCAGAATAGAATCAATTAGTGAATTTATAATTATGAACAGGGATTTATATATATATATATATATATATATATATATATATATATATATATATATATATATATAATTAATTAATTTCACATACAGTCAAGCACTACCCAGTACTGTGTACCACCGTACTGAACTCCACTCTAAACCTAACCGAGAGTGTTCAACACATTAAACATGAGATAGATAGATAGATAGATAGATAGATAGATAGATAGATAGATAGATAGATAGATAGATAGATAGATAGATAGATAGATAGATAGATAGATAGATAGATAAATTGCAGAAGTAATCACTCCATTTATTTTAGCTTGCATCCTTAAGTTCTCAAATTTATCATAAATTCTGTTTTATGGGAATCATGCACTAGAGGGGTCTAGGGGCCTCCAACTAAAATTGCTTGAGATCCAGTAATGAACCCTCCTCACCAGCCAAGGTCCAGACAATTATATACCTAATAACATGAACTGATGGTTTTTGGCAGGTCAGGGTATCTGAAGGATATTTAAACTCAAATTTAAAACTTTCTAAAAATTGTACAATAAGTAATTACATAACTCAATAGGCCTACATAGTTACTTTGTGCCTCTGCCATGCAGGACCCATGTGTTCCCAGTTCAAACCCAGCTTAGCACATAAATATGCCATGCAGTACCCATATATGCGTTCCCAGATCAAACCCATCCGGCCATCCCCACTCAGCCCATAAATATGCCATACAGGACCCATATATGCATTCCCAGTTCAAACCCATGCCCACTTCGACCGTAAATATGCTATGCAGGACCCATATATGTGTTCTCAGTTCAAACCCATACCCAATTGGCCCATGCCTGTCCCGGATGGGGCCCATGTAATCAGCTCATATGGGCGTCCTATGTGGGACTCATACTACAAAACCTACATGGGACCCGCTGATCTCACCCAGCCAAAGCCCATGCCCACACAGTAACCATGGAACCCGTACTTAACCCATCTGGACCCCACATGTCATTGCTGGCTGGGATTATTCACTCATTATAAATATGGTCAAAACTTTTCCGGTAACGGGGCTGTTCTAGGTGGGGATTGAACCCGGGTCTGTTGTGTCCAAAGTCACTGAGTTAATGGATTGAGCTAGCTCCCCACTAAATGAAACCAAGAGCAGGGATGATCAAATGGCCAGGAGTTGTGGGTCATCAACAAGACAAAGCTTTACTAATAAAAGGTGCAACAAAACAAGAGAAGCCATGCTTCCAAAAAACAGTACAAAGAAAAATAGACACAAGGGTCCAAAGACTTAAACTTAAACTTTAACAGACTTAGCTTGCAACAGGTAACATAGGCTCAAGACTGAACAAAAGGCTTCTTCTTCTTCTTCTTCTTCCTTGGGTTTTTAAGGCAGTTGGTATCCAATATGTTACATTACTGCCATCTGTTGTCTATTATCATGTCACTTTTTTATTATATTCTTTTTTCCAGTCCAGTCCTCTTTAAAAAATAAAACAAATATTTCTTTCCTTGCTCACTCTTTCCACATCCTAATATACTTTTTAAATTGTACTGTCCTATACCAATTTCTTGTAAGCTATATTTCAACTCTTGTCTTTCTTTTATAAATTTCCTGCATGACATAAAAATGTGACTAATTGTTTCTTCCTCTTGGCATTCATCGCATTGGCCTGTGGGATGTTTTCCTAACATATGAAGAGTTCCACTTAACTTACAATGCCCAATCCTAAGTCTTGTTATTACCACTTGTTCTGTCCTTCTACTTGACATCTCTCTTATACTGCCTACTTTATTTTGAATCATGTATAGTTGTCTTCCTTTACTTTCATGATCCCATTGATGTTGCCATATTTCCATTATCTTTTTCCACACTAGACTCTTCCCTTCTGATTTTGACAATTTAATTTCCATGTCAACATGTTCTTTTTTTGTTGCCTTTTTTGCCAATTTATCAACTTTCTCATTTCCCTGTATGCCCACATGTGCTGGTATCCACATATATGTTATATTTTTCCCTTGTCTACATACCCTTGAATTTAAACACAAGATTTCATATAATATTTCTTGATGACTACTAGCTTTTCCAGTCTTCATACTCATAAGAGCTGATACTGAGTCACTGCATACTAGAATGTTAATATCCCTGCATTGTTCAATCCATTCTAATGCAACAAGTATAGCACATAATTCAACTGCATAAACATTTATGCTGTCAGATGTTCTTTTGCTAATTCCTATCTCATATTTAGGGATGTATACCGCAGACCCTGTCGCATCTGTTTGTAGGTCCTTTGACCCATCTGTATAAATCTCCGTATTGTCCTTATACTTGTTCTTATATTTAAAATATTCATTGATTATATCTATATTTCTGTTACAACCTTTAATTACTAAAAGCTCTAGATCAACCTTCGGAATTTCCAATGTCCAAAATGGCTTAACAGGCCATAACACAGTATTAGCAAATCTTTTATTATACACTTCCATTTCTTTTGCAATTAAATCAGCTGTCCAGCCAAAACTTTCTTTCTTTCTTCTCTCCTTTTCCCAACACTTTTGTAATACCTTTTTTGTTGGATGACTATCCTCATGCCCTCGAAGATTTATCCAATAGTTTGCAGTCAGTTGTTTCCGTCGAAGCCACAATGGCATTTCACCTCCCTCCACCTGAAGTGCACATACTGGAGAAGTTTTAATTGCCCCTAAACATATTCTTAAGGCACACGCTTGCACAATATCCAATTCAGCTAATGTTGTCTTTGCTGCTGACCCATACGCAATACTCCCATAGTCTAATTTAGATCTTATTAAAGCAATGTATATATATTTTAAAGCTGAAACACTTGCACCCCACTCCAACCCAGCAAGACATCTCATCACATTTAGCACTTTCTTACATTTATTAACTGTATACTTTATATGTTCTCTCCATGTTAGTTTTGTGTCAAAGTATATTCCCAAGAAACGAAAACATTCTACTTTCTCTAACATACTTCCATACATTTCCAGCTTAATTTCCTTATTCTTCTTTTTATTTGTAAAAACCATTACTTTTGATTTTTCCACTGAAAACTTAAATCCCCATTTTAATCCCCAATTTTCAACTTGATCAATTCCTTCCTGCATCTTCTTTAAAATATACTCAACATTTCTACCTTTCTTCCATATAGCACCATCATCTGCGAATAAAGACCTCCCTATATCCCCTGGAAGATTTAAATAAATATCATTAATCATAATGGAGAATAAAGTTGGACTAACCACACTTCCCTGTGGTGTTCCATTTTCTACAACATATTGCTTTGATAAATCTACCCCAATTTTCACCTGTATATTCCTTCTATTTAAGAAATCCATAATCCAATTAAACATTTTCCCTCCAACTCCCATTAAATGTAATTTGATTAAAAGACCCTCTTTCCACAGCATATCGTATGCTTTCTCCACATCAAAGAATACTGCTACTACAGTTTCTTTATTCACTTGTGCCTTCCTTATTTCCTCCTCCAAAATGATCACAGGATCCATTGTATTTCTTCCTTTTCTAAAACCACTTTGACATCTAGCCATTTTATTTCTACTCTCTAAAAGATATATTAGTCTTTCATTTATCATACGTTCCATTATCTTACATATATGCGATGTTAATGCAATTGGTCTGTAACTACCAGGATTACTTGGATCCTTTCCAGGCTTCCTTATTGGAATAATTATTGCCTCTTTCCAGCTTTGTGGAAGTCTCCCTTCCTCCCACACCTTGTTGTATAAATTTAATAATTTCCCCAAACCCTCTATACTTAAATGTTTTAACATACTGTAGCACACTTCATCTTTCCCTGGAGCCGTTTTCCCTGACCTATCCAGCGCTCTCTGCAACTCTCCCATGCTAAAAGGAGCATCTTGCTCCTCATCCCCATTATCTTTCCTGCATATCACATCCTTATACTGCGCTTTTGTTCTTTCTATTGCTACTCTTCCTTCCTCTGACAAGTTATTAGAACTGTTTATACTAACAAAACGTTTTGCCATCATCTCTACCTTTTCTTTATTTGTTATCGCCTTCTCATTTCCTTCAGTCAGAACTGGATAATTCCATTCTCTTTTATCCCCCCCCATCTTTTTAATCATTCCCCATATTTCACCTATTTGAGTTGTATTTCCTATTGTGTCACAATAAGATTTCCAGAATGTTCTTTTTGTCTGTCTGATTATCCTCCTAACTATTGCCTGTGCTTGTTTATACTGAATCAAATGATCATAATTATGTGTTCTTTTAACTAATCTAAATGCTTTGTTTCTATTTTTCACTGCTTCTTTACATTTTCCATCCCACCATGGCACTACTTTCTTTTTACATCTTCCTTTACTCTTGGGAATGGATTCTGCTGCTGCTGATATTATACCTTGCTTAATTTGATTATCTAATATTTCAACACTAACTTCATCTTTAGTTTGCCTAAACAACCTATCACTTTCCTCCTGGAATTTTCCCCAATCAGCTTTCTCAAAAATCCATTTTCCACTTGCTTCCCCAATACTACATACTACCTCTATATTTATTTTACACCACACCGGATAATGATCACTGCCTATTGTGCCATCCTTATGCACTGTCCAATCACATCTTGCTGCAATTTTATTTGAAACTAATGTGAGATCTAATACTGATTCTTTTCCAGTGTTAACATCAATTCTTGTACCTACACCATTATTTAAGCACACTAAATTCTTCTCATCTATCATTTCTTCTATTATTTGACCATTGTAATCACTTTTTTTACTCCCCCACAAAGTATTATGTCCATTAAAATCCCCACACCATATAATATTATTACAATTTTGTCCCTCTATCTTTTCTAGCTTAGTTTTCTCTAGTCTTTTACAAGGATTATAATAATTACAAATCACCAACTCTCTCTTTCCTGCCCATACTTTCACTACTACATATTCTTGTTCATTTCCCACTCCTAAGATTTTATACGGTATTCCTTGCTTTATAAATGTAACACACCCTCCTCCTCCCCCCTCCCTTCTATCATACCTTACCGCCACATAATCATATAAAACAAAATCCAATTGAGGTCTTAACCAAGTTTCTTGAATGCACACTATCTCTGGTTTTTCTACCCTACTACCAACAAATTGCTTAAAATCCTGCCCATTAGCTAAGAGACTTCTCGCATTCCATTGTAAAATCAGCATTATTAGGATTAAAAACCTAATCATGATGCCTCCTGACTTGCTTGCATCCTGAGTTCATCATTTATTTCCTCCCACTTCAGCCCTATCATGTCCAAATGGTGTTCTGCCGCTTTCACAATTACTTGAATTCTTTCTGTTTTTGACTTAATCTCATGTGTTGCATTAATTACTCCTGCAATGAATGTGACCAGTTTCTTTTTTTCTATCCATGCTTTCCTCATCCCTTGCTGATCATCCATTTCCTCTTGTCCTTTATTCACTCTTCCCTCTATATTCTGATTCCTCTGTCCATTCATCTTAACTGCTTCAGCATATGACACCTTCTCTTTTAGTCTTATCTTCTGTACCTCCACCTCTTTTTTAAGTGCTTCACATCCCCAGTATGCTACACTATGATTTCCTCCGCAGTTACAACACTTAGGTTTTGTTCCCTCACCACACATCCCATATTCATGTTCACCTCCACATCTAGCACACCTTCTTTTCCCCTTACACATTTTAGCAGTGTGCCCAAACTCCTGACAGTTGTAGCATCTCATTGGTTTCTGTACATACTCTCTCACACTATATCTTACATATCCAAAGTATACCTCTTTAGGCAACTCTTTCTCCTCAAATTCAATCAGTATTGACTCAGTGTCCTTTTTCTCTATTCCTTTGGTCAATCTTTTGACACTTTTCACTGTGAATTTATTCACTCTCATGTTTTCCAGTATTTCTTTATTATTGATATTAATGGGAATCCCATAAATCACTCCTTTACCTCCGTTATCTCTCTTTTCTCCAACTTTTACAACCCTCTGAACCTTAACTTTACCAATATATGTCATCCTTTTAGCTTTGTCTAACTGGGTCCCATTTTCACATCCAATTAGCAAATTCCCATCTCCTAAAATCCTTGCATATTTCACTTCCCCAATCTGATTCTTGATGATTTTTGTTAATTTAATCGGGTCAATTTTCTTAACTCCGCCTTCTTCTTCAAATCTGACAACAACATTCAATATTCCTTCCTTTACTGTTTTTTCCCCTTTTCCACTTTCATCACTTTCTGATTCTCCAATGCTAGATGCATGATTTTTCTTTCTTTTCCGACTCTCTCCCTTCTTTCCCTTACCAGCACTTTCCCATTCATTTAGCTTCCTCTCATCTTCCTCACTACAAGCCATGTTATTACTCTCACTGTCAGAGTCATTTCCTACCATCTCCTACGGATTGCAAGAAACTCCGTGAGACCACCGTTCCGGACCTATACAGGCCGTCGGTCGATAATCCCACTGCAAATTCCTCACACAACCCTTTTCCCTTCTTTTTATTTATTTATTTAAACTGTATTTATATTACCTTTACTTCTCAGTCCTAGTCTTTCCTCCTAGTTATTTGTCACAATGTTTGCCTCCGTGTCAGTCCACGTCAGAGTGAGTTCTGTCGTCCACCACCAACACCACCCAGCCCTGAACAAAAGGCATGGCACAAACACACTTAAATAGGGCAAGACACAGGTGTGATGCATCAGGCATAATGAGTGGTAGTGTTCAGCAGGAATCTGGTGAGGGTCGCCACCTGCCGACCAGGAGGAAAATAGCAGTCCAGTTAAGGATTCCTTACATTTCCACACCTCAGACTTTGCTTTAGTTGCTGGTGAAACCAAAACGTAATCGCCAGAGACAAGCCTCCGTTACACCTACTCAGCATCCATTTTCGCATCTTTCTCGCGCTAATCGAAACACATCACATGACCGCTCATTTACCGCGCAAACCGGAGGGCAAGCCCAAGCCTGCGTAAGCTGATATAAATTAAGCCCGAACCTGACCGAACCGTCGGGTCCTGTCGGGTTCGGGCAAAGATCTTCAGCTCTAATAAAGATATGATGCAGGAGAAGAAAGTTCAACACTATTCAGCAATATCAAAAATAAAACACAAAGGTGTAATTTTTCTTAGTATGGTTGAATTGGGTCATCGAAGGTCAGTAAAGCAAAGACACTGGTTAATAAAATGGTTAAATACATAAATCATATTGTCTTATTTAACATTTAATTATTATATAATATTCTTAGTTGGGATTTGAATATTTTTATTGATTTTGAGGAATACTGAATCTGTTTTTGTGCAGGTGAGATGGGTAAAAACGTTTATATTTAGTCTAGAACAATGGTAATCAACGTTCACACAATGCCTCTGCATTTACTTTCGAATTCTCTCAACAAGGAAACACGATAGCTGTCTGTAAAGAGACGTACATCGTAAACAAAGTATTACTTATTTGAAAAAGTTTAAATTTATTAGAAATTTATAAGTGAAAATAGTTACAAAGTGACTCGTACAACAATTGTTTTGGGGATGATCTTACATTCCAGGAATAATACTGCCCCTGCACTCAAAGTGATGTCCACAAATAAATTGTTTACTTAGACTGAAAAAAAAAACCTTGACTGGCCTGCAAGCACAGACATGAACTCTATGAACACATCTGGGATAAAGTGGAGCCCTTACTGTGAACCATACCCTAGAGGTCTTTAAACCTACTGCCCTGCCAAGTTTTGGGATATTGCAAAAGACAGAAAGAAAGAAAGAAAGAAAGAAAGAAAGAAAGAAACTTTGATGGTAACATTTTTACCAAATAAAACTCACAAAAAATGTCCTGTAACTTTTTTTTCTGGATGGAAACGTTGCTTTAATTGCAACTGTGATATTCCAATTTTGCGCATAAGTTAAATGTACAACTTTGGATGGAAACATAGCTATTGATCTTGTGTATGAATTGAGTCATATCCCTGCTTCCATGTTCCAACATCTATTGGAAAGCTCTCCAAGTAGAGTATAAGCTGTTTTGTTACAGAGGCAGATTAATGCTTGTTGCCATGCTCTTGAAATTAAATGTTCAACAATGTCAATGTCAATGTCACCTTTATTTATATAGCGCTTTAAACAAAATACATTGCGTCAAAGCAACTGAACAACATTCATTAGGAAAACAGTGCCAATAATGCAAAAATGATAGTTAAAGGCAGTTCATCATTGGATTCAGTTATGTCATCTCTGTTCAGTTAAATAGTGTCTGTGCATTTATTTGCAATCAAGTCAACGATATCGCTGTAGATGAAGTGTCCCCAACTAAGCAAGCCAGAGGCGACAGCGGCAAGGAACCGAAACTCCATTGGTGACAGAATGGAGAAAAAAACCTTGGGAGAAACCAGGCTCAGTTGGGGGGCCAGTTCTCCTCTGACCAGACGAAACCAGTAGTTCAATTCCAGGCTGCAGCAAAGTCAGATTGTGCAGAAGAATCATCTGTTTCCTGTGGTCTTGTCCTGGTGCTCCTCTGAGACAAGGTCTTTACAGGGGATCTGTATCTGGGGCTCTAGTTGTCCTGGTCTCCGCTGTCTTTCAGGGATGTAGAGGTCCTTTCTAGGTGCTGATCCAGCATCTGGTCTGGATACGTACTGGATCCGGGTGACTGCAGTGACCCTCTGATCTGGACACAGACTGGATCTGGTGGCCACGGTGACCTCGGAACAAGAGAGAAACAGACAAATATTAGCGTAGATGCCATTCTTCTAATGATGTAGCAAGTACATAGGTTGTTATGGGAAGTGTTTCCGGTTCCGGTTTACCTAATTAATGCAGCCTAAAAATCCTTTAACGGATTTGGATAATAAAAGCATATTAGTATGTTATGTGTATGCCAGGTTAAAGAGATGGGTCTTTAATCTAGATTTAAACTGCAAGAGTGTGTCTGCCTCCCGAACAATGTTAGGTAGGTTATTCCAGAGTTTGGGCGCCAAATAGGAAAAGGATCTGCCGCCTGCAGTTGATTTTGATATTCTAGGTATTATCAAATTGCCTGAGTTTTGAGAACGTAGCGGACGTAGAGGATTATAATGTAAAAGGAGCTCATTCAAATACTGAGGTGCTAAACCATTCAGGGCTTTATAAGTAATAAGCAATATTTTAAAATCTATGCGATGCTTGATAGGGAGCCAGTGCAGTGTTGACAGGACCGGGCTAATATGGTCATACTTCCTGGTTCTAGTAAGAACTCTTGCTGCTGCATTTTGGACTAGCTGTAGTTTCTTTACTAAGCGTGCAGAACAACCACCCAATAAAGCATTACAATAATCTAACCTTGAGGTCATAAATGCATGGATTAACATTTCTGCATTTGACATTGAGAGCATAGGCCGTAATTTAGATATATTTTTGAGATGGAAAAATGCAGTTTTACAAATGCTAGAAACGTGGCTTTCTAAGGAAAGATTGCGATCAAGTAGCACACCTAGGTTCCTAACTGATGATGAAGAATTGACAGAGCAACCATCAAGTCTTAGACAGTGTTCCAGGTTATTACAAGCAGAGTTTTTAGGTCCTATAATTAACACCTCTGTTTTTTCAGAATTTAGCAGTAAGAAATTACTCGTCATCCAGTTTTTTATATCGACTATGCAGTCCATTAGTTTTTCAAATTGGTGTGTTTCACCGGGCTGCGAAGAAATATAGAGCTGAGTATCATCAGCATAACAGTGAAAGCTAACACCATGTTTCCTGATGATATCTCCCAAGGGTAACATATAAAGTGTGAAGAGTAGCGGCCCTAGTACTGAGCCTTGAGGTACTCCATACTGCACTTGTGATCGATAGGATACATCTTCATTCACTGCTACGAACTGATGGCGGTCATATAAGTACGATTTAAACCATGCTAATGCACTTCCACTGATGCCAACAAAGTATTCAAGTCTATGCAAAAGAATGTTGTGGTCAATTGTGTCAAACGCAGCACTAAGATCCAATAAAACTAATAGAGAGATACACCCACGATCAGATGATAAGAGCAGATCATTTGTAACTCTAAGAAGAGCAGTCTCAGTACTATGATACGGTCTAAATCCTGACTGGAAATCCTCACATATACCATTTTTCTCTAAGAAGGAATATAATTGTGTGGATACCACCTTTTCTAGTATCTTGGACAGAAAAGTGAGATTCGAGATTGGTCTATAATTAACTAGTTCTTTGGGGTCAAGTTGTGGTTTTTTGATGAGAGGCTTAATAACAGCCAGTTTGAAGGTTTTGGGGACATGTCCTAATGACAATGAGGAATTAATAATAGTCAGAAGAGGATCTATGACTTCTGGAAGCACCTCTTTCAGGAGCTTAGATGGTATAGGGTCTAACATACATGTTGTTGGTTTAGATGATTTAACAAGTTTATACAATTCTTCCTCTCCTATGGTAGAGAATGAGTGGAACTGTTCCTCAGGGGGTCTATAGTGCACTGTCTGATGTGATACTGTAGCTGACGGCTGAATGGTTGCAATTTTATCTCTAATAGTATCGATTTTAGAAGTAAAGTAGTTCATAAACTCATTACTGCTGTGGTGTTGGGAAATGTCAACACTTGTTGAGGCTTTATTTTTCGTTAATTTAGCCACTGTATTGAATAAATACCTGGGGTTATGTTTGTTTTCTTCTAAAAGAGAAGAAAAGTAATCGGATCTAGCAGTTTTTAATGCTTTTCTGTAGGATATGTTACTTTCCCGCCAAGCAATACGAAATACCTCTAGTTTTGTTTTCCTCCAGCTGCGCTCCATTTTTCGGGCTGCTCTCTTTAGGGTGCGAGTATGCTATTATACCATGGTGTCAAACTGTTTTCCTTAACCTTCCTTAAGCGTAAAGGAGCAACTTTATTTAAAGTGCTAGAAAAGAGAGAGTCCATAGTTTCTGTTACATCATCAAGTTGTTCTGAGGTTTTGGATATGCTAAGGAATTTGGATACATCAGGAAGATAACTTAAAAAGCAGTCTTTTGTGTTAGAAGTGATGGTTCTTCCATACTTGTAACAAGAAGTAGAATTTACAATTTTGGCTATATGAATTTTGCAAAGAACTAAATAATGATCTGAGATATCATCACTTGGCTGAATAATTTCAACACCATCAACATCAATTCCATGTGACAGTATTAAATCTAGAGTATGATTTTGACAATGAGTAGGTCCTGAAACGTGTTGTCTAACACCAATAGAGTTCAGAATGTCTATAAATGCTGATCCCAATGCATCGTTTTCATTATCAACATGGATATTAAAATCACCAACTATTAAAACTTTATCTGCAGCCAGAACTAACTCAGATGTAAAATCACCAAACTCTTTAATAAAGTCTGTATGGTGCCCTGGTGGCCTGTATACAGTAGCCAGTACAAACATAACAGGGGATTTATCATTAACATTTGTTTCTTTTTTTATTATTATTATTATTATTATTATTTATTTATTTATTTTTTAGTACACTAGTCCAATGCTATCATGTATCAGACAGCAAAACCATTTCATCAAAATCAATCAGAGGACCATATAAACGAATTGACTCTTGGGCAGCTAGTTCTCTTTTCCCCCTTTCTCTTCAGCAAATAACTATAGCAAGTTATCCATTATCTTATTACTGTATTAAAACCAACTGGATATCACAGTCTCTGGTCATACACACACTGACTCTCCAGGGATTTTTTCACTCCCACACACACTCCCTACTGTGCTCTGGCATTTTCTAGAAGGAAAAGATGGAGATGCAATAGAAGCCACTGGAAAGGACAGTACCCACATTTCTCTGTGTTCTTTAAGCATCGTCCTGCTGGCTGACATGATTTGGTTGGGCAACAACTGCTGACTGTTTGCACAATTCCACTTGTCTTTCTGTCATGCTCACTGATTAAGAATGTATGTCTGGTGACACATTAAAGAGCTGCCTGTGATATTTTTCACACAGCCTCCATCATGTATTGCAACAGCCCATTTTGACAGCAAATCAACTGTTAGTTAAGAACAGGAGCACTGGACAAACATAAACTATTGTTATAGCCTGTGAATCTGTGTGATTGTGTGTGTGGCTTTTTAATGTTCATGTGCAGCATTAAATTTACATTTTTCTTCTGTCTCCTTTTGCTATTTTATTAGTCCTCCAGAAGGGGAAAAAATGTTTGGTTACACAATCACCATTAAGAACAATCAGTGTTTGTGACAGGTAATTTATGGAAAAACCAACGCAATCTCAAGGGTAAAATGAAATTATTTCATTTGGTGGTGATTTTGTGTGAATATGTATTATGTGAATTTAATGAAAATCCACCCCTAACCCCATCTATAATCATCACTGAGGCGTAAGCAGATCGTACTCATAAAAATCAACCTCCAATTGTCTTTAATAAGATTGTTAATACTGAGTATGTGAATGAAGACAACCATGTGTGCAAGCAGGTCCCTTGTCGTAGGCACTGTTTACATCTAGTCTAATCTCAAATGCATCTCCTGTCACTTCTGATGTTTATATTGAGGGGAAGGTCTGATTTCATGACAACTTAATGTACAAATTTGCTACTGGAGGATCTGAATGGACATTCTGACTGATGCCAGTCTACAGTGTGACTAGTGTTGCAGCATAAACTATACCATGTTGGTTTATCTGGCCAGAGGAGAACTGGACCTCCAGTTAAGATATAACACATTCTACTGTACATTAGATTGTGAGTCAGAAAACATATACCATTCAATAAACATCTGTGCAGTTTTTAAAGTAGTGTGTATTCGTCTTACATTTTTAATAGGTATTATTGGTTAGGACTTTACATATGGCTGTTCTTTATGTCATAAATAGAACTTCATACTGGCAACATTATAACAAATTTAACATGATTTCCAGCTGCTCAGCCATACAAATCCACACGTACCATCTGTTACCATGTGCCAGATTAAATGCCTTTGAGTTGTCGAGCAGATAAGGTTTTCCCCACTAATCAATGTCTGTGGATTCTATTAGCTACACATCATGCACATGGAATACTAATGTAAACCAAATGCCATGTTTGTGCATGCAGAAGATGAAACTACAAAAACCCTTTTTTTATTACATGAGGAAGATGATCAATGTGTCAATAACACTCATCGGCTGCTCTGGTCTCCACTAGTCACAGGCTGTCTTGCATTTAAGGGACAGAGTCAATAATTCTGTTTGATGAGATTGCCTTAGAGAGCAGTGCTTGCCAAGTGTTGCTGTCCTCTGATTCTTTTTCTGAGGTATGACTTGAGCTTGTCCTTGTTTCGCTAGCTGTTTCGCTAGCTGTTTCGCTAGCTGTGATGAATAAGCCCTGGACACCTCCATCCATGCTGCCTATGTCTCCGAGTTTGGTCCATTCTGCCTAAGGCCAGCATGCTGGTGTGGACGACCCCTCTGTGTTCACAGCCTCTAGCTTCCTAATGCTAATAAATGTACAGACTGACCCATAAAAAAACACTTGTATATTGCTATTTTTTGTTTTTTTTTTAGCTCTACACCTTCAGCAACACTACATGGATTTTATCATCTGTATTAGTAGTTGCAACTTCCAATTTGGCCTTACTCAACAATAAAGTAAACCTTCAATAGTGAAAACTACATGTGAAAATTTACCAACATCAGATAACCATGAACATGAACGTGCTGTCGAAATATTGACATTAACTTAAAATCTCAGTGTGAATTCAAGTGAATATTTTTAGGTCAAATGGTTTCAGCTGACAGGAAAGTTTGGGATGACCTGCATTGCATGAACAAACATATACTTTAAATAAACATGAAAACAAAAATAACTTTGCAGAGCCAAAATTGTCCATGTTTGTCATGAGGGTGACGGAGGATGAACTCAAATGCAGACAGTAGTCACAGCAACACAGTTTACTGTACAAAAATAGGAAAACAAAACCCATGAGGGGGCAAAACCAGACAAAAAGGCAAAAGCCTTGACTAGGACTTGACTAAGACTTGACGATGACTAAAACAACAAAACAATTAACATTGAACGCAGAACAGAACTCTCGACAAAATACTCACAGCAATATCTAATTAACGAAGGACAGTGACAAAGCTTGACAGTACTTGACAATATCAGACAAAGTTTGACAATATTAAACAACGTTTGGCAACATTTGGCAATAAACCAACAAAAGGACAGAGAAACACACGAGGTTATAAAGGGAGGCTACTAATGAACACAACAGGTGGAACAGGTGAAACAATGATGACAAAACTAGGGTAACAAGGGGGGCGGGGCAAGGAAACGAGACAACACAAGCACATGGCCCAAAGGCAAGGCCATGTGCTTGTACACAAAACACGGGCCTGTCATGATCCTGCCAAAAGACTAGAGAAAAACCAGGACATGAAGGCAGAACCATGACAATGTTAACATTTTTCTCTAGATTTCCAGAATAGAATCAATTAGTGAATTTATAATTATGAACAGGGATTTATATATATATATATATATATATATATATATATATATATATATATATATATATATAATTAATTAATTTCACATACAGTCAAGCACTACCCAGTACTGTGTACCACCGTACTGAACTCCACTCTAAACCTAACCGAGAGTGTTCAACACATTAAACATGAGATAGATAGATAGATAGATAGATAGATAGATAGATAGATAGATAGATAGATAGATAGATAGATAGATAGATAAATTGCAGAAGTAATCACTCCATTTATTTTAGCTTGCATCCTTAAGTTCTCAAATTTATCATAAATTCTGTTTTATGGGAATCATGCACTAGAGGGGTCTAGGGGCCTCCAACTAAAATTGCTTGAGATCCAGTAATGAACCCTCCTCACCAGCCAAGGTCCAGACAATTATATACCTAATAACATGAACTGATGGTTTTTGGCAGGTCAGGGTATCTGAAGGATATTTAAACTCAAATTTAAAACTTTCTAAAAATTGTACAATAAGTAATTACATAACTCAATAGGCCTACATAGTTACTTTGTGCCTCTGCCATGCAGGACCCATGTGTTCCCAGTTCAAACCCAGCTTAGCACATAAATATGCCATGCAGTACCCATATATGCGTTCCCAGATCAAACCCATCCGGCCATCCCCACTCAGCCCATAAATATGCCATACAGGACCCATATATGCATTCCCAGTTCAAACCCATGCCCACTTCGACCGTAAATATGCTATGCAGGACCCATATATGTGTTCTCAGTTCAAACCCATACCCAATTGGCCCATGCCTGTCCCGGATGGGGCCCATGTAATCAGCTCATATGGGCGTCCTATGTGGGACTCATACTACAAAACCTACATGGGACCCGCTGATCTCACCCAGCCAAAGCCCATGCCCACACAGTAACCATGGAACCCGTACTTAACCCATCTGGACCCCACATGTCATTGCTGGCTGGGATTATTCACTCATTATAAATATGGTCAAAACTTTTCCGGTAACGGGGCTGTTCTAGGTGGGGATTGAACCCGGGTCTGTTGTGTCCAAAGTCACTGAGTTAATGGATTGAGCTAGCTCCCCACTAAATGAAACCAAGAGCAGGGATGATCAAATGGCCAGGAGTTGTGGGTCATCAACAAGACAAAGCTTTACTAATAAAAGGTGCAACAAAACAAGAGAAGCCATGCTTCCAAAAAACAGTACAAAGAAAAATAGACACAAGGGTCCAAAGACTTAAACTTAAACTTTAACAGACTTAGCTTGCAACAGGTAACATAGGCTCAAGACTGAACAAAAGGCTTCTTCTTCTTCTTCTTCTTCCTTGGGTTTTTAAGGCAGTTGGTATCCAATATGTTACATTACTGCCATCTGTTGTCTATTATCATGTCACTTTTTTATTATATTCTTTTTTCCAGTCCAGTCCTCTTTAAAAAATAAAACAAATATTTCTTTCCTTGCTCACTCTTTCCACATCCTAATATACTTTTTAAATTGTACTGTCCTATACCAATTTCTTGTAAGCTATATTTCAACTCTTGTCTTTCTTTTATAAATTTCCTGCATGACATAAAAATGTGACTAATTGTTTCTTCCTCTTGGCATTCATCGCATTGGCCTGTGGGATGTTTTCCTAACATATGAAGAGTTCCACTTAACTTACAATGCCCAATCCTAAGTCTTGTTATTACCACTTGTTCTGTCCTTCTACTTGACATCTCTCTTATACTGCCTACTTTATTTTGAATCATGTATAGTTGTCTTCCTTTACTTTCATGATCCCATTGATGTTGCCATATTTCCATTATCTTTTTCCACACTAGACTCTTCCCTTCTGATTTTGACAATTTAATTTCCATGTCAACATGTTCTTTTTTTGTTGCCTTTTTTGCCAATTTATCAACTTTCTCATTTCCCTGTATGCCCACATGTGCTGGTATCCACATATATGTTATATTTTTCCCTTGTCTACATACCCTTGAATTTAAACACAAGATTTCATATAATATTTCTTGATGACTACTAGCTTTTCCAGTCTTCATACTCATAAGAGCTGATACTGAGTCACTGCATACTAGAATGTTAATATCCCTGCATTGTTCAATCCATTCTAATGCAACAAGTATAGCACATAATTCAACTGCATAAACATTTATGCTGTCAGATGTTCTTTTGCTAATTCCTATCTCATATTTAGGGATGTATACCGCAGACCCTGTCGCATCTGTTTGTAGGTCCTTTGACCCATCTGTATAAATCTCCGTATTGTCCTTATACTTGTTCTTATATTTAAAATATTCATTGATTATATCTATATTTCTGTTACAACCTTTAATTACTAAAAGCTCTAGATCAACCTTCGGAATTTCCAATGTCCAAAATGGCTTAACAGGCCATAACACAGTATTAGCAAATCTTTTATTATACACTTCCATTTCTTTTGCAATTAAATCAGCTGTCCAGCCAAAACTTTCTTTCTTTCTTCTCTCCTTTTCCCAACACTTTTGTAATACCTTTTTTGTTGGATGACTATCCTCATGCCCTCGAAGATTTATCCAATAGTTTGCAGTCAGTTGTTTCCGTCGAAGCCACAATGGCATTTCACCTCCCTCCACCTGAAGTGCACATACTGGAGAAGTTTTAATTGCCCCTAAACATATTCTTAAGGCACACGCTTGCACAATATCCAATTCAGCTAATGTTGTCTTTGCTGCTGACCCATACGCAATACTCCCATAGTCTAATTTAGATCTTATTAAAGCAATGTATATATATTTTAAAGCTGAAACACTTGCACCCCACTCCAACCCAGCAAGACATCTCATCACATTTAGCACTTTCTTACATTTATTAACTGTATACTTTATATGTTCTCTCCATGTTAGTTTTGTGTCAAAGTATATTCCCAAGAAACGAAAACATTCTACTTTCTCTAACATACTTCCATACATTTCCAGCTTAATTTCCTTATTCTTCTTTTTATTTGTAAAAACCATTACTTTTGATTTTTCCACTGAAAACTTAAATCCCCATTTTAATCCCCAATTTTCAACTTGATCAATTCCTTCCTGCATCTTCTTTAAAATATACTCAACATTTCTACCTTTCTTCCATATAGCACCATCATCTGCGAATAAAGACCTCCCTATATCCCCTGGAAGATTTAAATAAATATCATTAATCATAATGGAGAATAAAGTTGGACTAACCACACTTCCCTGTGGTGTTCCATTTTCTACAACATATTGCTTTGATAAATCTACCCCAATTTTCACCTGTATATTCCTTCTATTTAAGAAATCCATAATCCAATTAAACATTTTCCCTCCAACTCCCATTAAATGTAATTTGATTAAAAGACCCTCTTTCCACAGCATATCGTATGCTTTCTCCACATCAAAGAATACTGCTACTACAGTTTCTTTATTCACTTGTGCCTTCCTTATTTCCTCCTCCAAAATGATCACAGGATCCATTGTATTTCTTCCTTTTCTAAAACCACTTTGACATCTAGCCATTTTATTTCTACTCTCTAAAAGATATATTAGTCTTTCATTTATCATACGTTCCATTATCTTACATATATGCGATGTTAATGCAATTGGTCTGTAACTACCAGGATTACTTGGATCCTTTCCAGGCTTCCTTATTGGAATAATTATTGCCTCTTTCCAGCTTTGTGGAAGTCTCCCTTCCTCCCACACCTTGTTGTATAAATTTAATAATTTCCCCAAACCCTCTATACTTAAATGTTTTAACATACTGTAGCACACTTCATCTTTCCCTGGAGCCGTTTTCCCTGACCTATCCAGCGCTCTCTGCAACTCTCCCATGCTAAAAGGAGCATCTTGCTCCTCATCCCCATTATCTTTCCTGCATATCACATCCTTATACTGCGCTTTTGTTCTTTCTATTGCTACTCTTCCTTCCTCTGACAAGTTATTAGAACTGTTTATACTAACAAAACGTTTTGCCATCATCTCTACCTTTTCTTTATTTGTTATCGCCTTCTCATTTCCTTCAGTCAGAACTGGATAATTCCATTCTCTTTTATCCCCCCCCATCTTTTTAATCATTCCCCATATTTCACCTATTTGAGTTGTATTTCCTATTGTGTCACAATAAGATTTCCAGAATGTTCTTTTTGTCTGTCTGATTATCCTCCTAACTATTGCCTGTGCTTGTTTATACTGAATCAAATGATCATAATTATGTGTTCTTTTAACTAATCTAAATGCTTTGTTTCTATTTTTCACTGCTTCTTTACATTTTCCATCCCACCATGGCACTACTTTCTTTTTACATCTTCCTTTACTCTTGGGAATGGATTCTGCTGCTGCTGATATTATACCTTGCTTAATTTGATTATCTAATATTTCAACACTAACTTCATCTTTAGTTTGCCTAAACAACCTATCACTTTCCTCCTGGAATTTTCCCCAATCAGCTTTCTCAAAAATCCATTTTCCACTTGCTTCCCCAATACTACATACTACCTCTATATTTATTTTACACCACACCGGATAATGATCACTGCCTATTGTGCCATCCTTATGCACTGTCCAATCACATCTTGCTGCAATTTTATTTGAAACTAATGTGAGATCTAATACTGATTCTTTTCCAGTGTTAACATCAATTCTTGTACCTACACCATTATTTAAGCACACTAAATTCTTCTCATCTATCATTTCTTCTATTATTTGACCATTGTAATCACTTTTTTTACTCCCCCACAAAGTATTATGTCCATTAAAATCCCCACACCATATAATATTATTACAATTTTGTCCCTCTATCTTTTCTAGCTTAGTTTTCTCTAGTCTTTTACAAGGATTATAATAATTACAAATCACCAACTCTCTCTTTCCTGCCCATACTTTCACTACTACATATTCTTGTTCATTTCCCACTCCTAAGATTTTATACGGTATTCCTTGCTTTATAAATGTAACACACCCTCCTCCTCCCCCCTCCCTTCTATCATACCTTACCGCCACATAATCATATAAAACAAAATCCAATTGAGGTCTTAACCAAGTTTCTTGAATGCACACTATCTCTGGTTTTTCTACCCTACTACCAACAAATTGCTTAAAATCCTGCCCATTAGCTAAGAGACTTCTCGCATTCCATTGTAAAATCAGCATTATTAGGATTAAAAACCTAATCATGATGCCTCCTGACTTGCTTGCATCCTGAGTTCATCATTTATTTCCTCCCACTTCAGCCCTATCATGTCCAAATGGTGTTCTGCCGCTTTCACAATTACTTGAATTCTTTCTGTTTTTGACTTAATCTCATGTGTTGCATTAATTACTCCTGCAATGAATGTGACCAGTTTCTTTTTTTCTATCCATGCTTTCCTCATCCCTTGCTGATCATCCATTTCCTCTTGTCCTTTATTCACTCTTCCCTCTATATTCTGATTCCTCTGTCCATTCATCTTAACTGCTTCAGCATATGACACCTTCTCTTTTAGTCTTATCTTCTGTACCTCCACCTCTTTTTTAAGTGCTTCACATCCCCAGTATGCTACACTATGATTTCCTCCGCAGTTACAACACTTAGGTTTTGTTCCCTCACCACACATCCCATATTCATGTTCACCTCCACATCTAGCACACCTTCTTTTCCCCTTACACATTTTAGCAGTGTGCCCAAACTCCTGACAGTTGTAGCATCTCATTGGTTTCTGTACATACTCTCTCACACTATATCTTACATATCCAAAGTATACCTCTTTAGGCAACTCTTTCTCCTCAAATTCAATCAGTATTGACTCAGTGTCCTTTTTCTCTATTCCTTTGGTCAATCTTTTGACACTTTTCACTGTGAATTTATTCACTCTCATGTTTTCCAGTATTTCTTTATTATTGATATTAATGGGAATCCCATAAATCACTCCTTTACCTCCGTTATCTCTCTTTTCTCCAACTTTTACAACCCTCTGAACCTTAACTTTACCAATATATGTCATCCTTTTAGCTTTGTCTAACTGGGTCCCATTTTCACATCCAATTAGCAAATTCCCATCTCCTAAAATCCTTGCATATTTCACTTCCCCAATCTGATTCTTGATGATTTTTGTTAATTTAATCGGGTCAATTTTCTTAACTCCGCCTTCTTCTTCAAATCTGACAACAACATTCAATATTCCTTCCTTTACTGTTTTTTCCCCTTTTCCACTTTCATCACTTTCTGATTCTCCAATGCTAGATGCATGATTTTTCTTTCTTTTCCGACTCTCTCCCTTCTTTCCCTTACCAGCACTTTCCCATTCATTTAGCTTCCTCTCATCTTCCTCACTACAAGCCATGTTATTACTCTCACTGTCAGAGTCATTTCCTACCATCTCCTACGGATTGCAAGAAACTCCGTGAGACCACCGTTCCGGACCTATACAGGCCGTCGGTCGATAATCCCACTGCAAATTCCTCACACAACCCTTTTCCCTTCTTTTTATTTATTTATTTAAACTGTATTTATATTACCTTTACTTCTCAGTCCTAGTCTTTCCTCCTAGTTATTTGTCACAATGTTTGCCTCCGTGTCAGTCCACGTCAGAGTGAGTTCTGTCGTCCACCACCAACACCACCCAGCCCTGAACAAAAGGCATGGCACAAACACACTTAAATAGGGCAAGACACAGGTGTGATGCATCAGGCATAATGAGTGGTAGTGTTCAGCAGGAATCTGGTGAGGGTCGCCACCTGCCGACCAGGAGGAAAATAGCAGTCCAGTTAAGGATTCCTTACATTTCCACACCTCAGACTTTGCTTTAGTTGCTGGTGAAACCAAAACGTAATCGCCAGAGACAAGCCTCCGTTACACCTACTCAGCATCCATTTTCGCATCTTTCTCGCGCTAATCGAAACACATCACATGACCGCTCATTTACCGCGCAAACCGGAGGGCAAGCCCAAGCCTGCGTAAGCTGATATAAATTAAGCCCGAACCTGACCGAACCGTCGGGTCCTGTCGGGTTCGGGCAAAGATCTTCAGCTCTAATAAAGATATGATGCAGGAGAAGAAAGTTCAACACTATTCAGCAATATCAAAAATAAAACACAAAGGTGTAATTTTTCTTAGTATGGTTGAATTGGGTCATCGAAGGTCAGTAAAGCAAAGACACTGGTTAATAAAATGGTTAAATACATAAATCATATTGTCTTATTTAACATTTAATTATTATATAATATTCTTAGTTGGGATTTGAATATTTTTATTGATTTTGAGGAATACTGAATCTGTTTTTGTGCAGGTGAGATGGGTAAAAACGTTTATATTTAGTCTAGAACAATGGTAATCAACGTTCACACAATGCCTCTGCATTTACTTTCGAATTCTCTCAACAAGGAAACACGATAGCTGTCTGTAAAGAGACGTACATCGTAAACAAAGTATTACTTATTTGAAAAAGTTTAAATTTATTAGAAATTTATAAGTGAAAATAGTTACAAAGTGACTCGTACAACAATTGTTTTGGGGATGATCTTACATTCCAGGAATAATACTGCCCCTGCACTCAAAGTGATGTCCACAAATAAATTGTTTACTTAGACTGAAAAAAAAAACCTTGACTGGCCTGCAAGCACAGACATGAACTCTATGAACACATCTGGGATAAAGTGGAGCCCTTACTGTGAACCATACCCTAGAGGTCTTTAAACCTACTGCCCTGCCAAGTTTTGGGATATTGCAAAAGACAGAAAGAAAGAAAGAAAGAAAGAAAGAAAGAAAGAAACTTTGATGGTAACATTTTTACCAAATAAAACTCACAAAAAATGTCCTGTAACTTTTTTTTCTGGATGGAAACGTTGCTTTAATTGCAACTGTGATATTCCAATTTTGCGCATAAGTTAAATGTACAACTTTGGATGGAAACATAGCTATTGATCTTGTGTATGAATTGAGTCATATCCCTGCTTCCATGTTCCAACATCTATTGGAAAGCTCTCCAAGTAGAGTATAAGCTGTTTTGTTACAGAGGCAGATTAATGCTTGTTGCCATGCTCTTGAAATTAAATGTTCAACAATGTCAATGTCAATGTCACCTTTATTTATATAGCGCTTTAAACAAAATACATTGCGTCAAAGCAACTGAACAACATTCATTAGGAAAACAGTGCCAATAATGCAAAAATGATAGTTAAAGGCAGTTCATCATTGGATTCAGTTATGTCATCTCTGTTCAGTTAAATAGTGTCTGTGCATTTATTTGCAATCAAGTCAACGATATCGCTGTAGATGAAGTGTCCCCAACTAAGCAAGCCAGAGGCGACAGCGGCAAGGAACCGAAACTCCATTGGTGACAGAATGGAGAAAAAAACCTTGGGAGAAACCAGGCTCAGTTGGGGGGCCAGTTCTCCTCTGACCAGACGAAACCAGTAGTTCAATTCCAGGCTGCAGCAAAGTCAGATTGTGCAGAAGAATCATCTGTTTCCTGTGGTCTTGTCCTGGTGCTCCTCTGAGACAAGGTCTTTACAGGGGATCTGTATCTGGGGCTCTAGTTGTCCTGGTCTCCGCTGTCTTTCAGGGATGTAGAGGTCCTTTCTAGGTGCTGATCCAGCATCTGGTCTGGATACGTACTGGATCCGGGTGACTGCAGTGACCCTCTGATCTGGACACAGACTGGATCTGGTGGCCACGGTGACCTCGGAACAAGAGAGAAACAGACAAATATTAGCGTAGATGCCATTCTTCTAATGATGTAGCAAGTACATAGGTTGTTATGGGAAGTGTTTCCGGTTCCGGTTTACCTAATTAATGCAGCCTAAAAATCCTTTAACGGATTTGGATAATAAAAGCATATTAGTATGTTATGTGTATGCCAGGTTAAAGAGATGGGTCTTTAATCTAGATTTAAACTGCAAGAGTGTGTCTGCCTCCCGAACAATGTTAGGTAGGTTATTCCAGAGTTTGGGCGCCAAATAGGAAAAGGATCTGCCGCCTGCAGTTGATTTTGATATTCTAGGTATTATCAAATTGCCTGAGTTTTGAGAACGTAGCGGACGTAGAGGATTATAATGTAAAAGGAGCTCATTCAAATACTGAGGTGCTAAACCATTCAGGGCTTTATAAGTAATAAGCAATATTTTAAAATCTATGCGATGCTTGATAGGGAGCCAGTGCAGTGTTGACAGGACCGGGCTAATATGGTCATACTTCCTGGTTCTAGTAAGAACTCTTGCTGCTGCATTTTGGACTAGCTGTAGTTTCTTTACTAAGCGTGCAGAACAACCACCCAATAAAGCATTACAATAATCTAACCTTGAGGTCATAAATGCATGGATTAACATTTCTGCATTTGACATTGAGAGCATAGGCCGTAATTTAGATATATTTTTGAGATGGAAAAATGCAGTTTTACAAATGCTAGAAACGTGGCTTTCTAAGGAAAGATTGCGATCAAGTAGCACACCTAGGTTCCTAACTGATGATGAAGAATTGACAGAGCAACCATCAAGTCTTAGACAGTGTTCCAGGTTATTACAAGCAGAGTTTTTAGGTCCTATAATTAACACCTCTGTTTTTTCAGAATTTAGCAGTAAGAAATTACTCGTCATCCAGTTTTTTATATCGACTATGCAGTCCATTAGTTTTTCAAATTGGTGTGTTTCACCGGGCTGCGAAGAAATATAGAGCTGAGTATCATCAGCATAACAGTGAAAGCTAACACCATGTTTCCTGATGATATCTCCCAAGGGTAACATATAAAGTGTGAAGAGTAGCGGCCCTAGTACTGAGCCTTGAGGTACTCCATACTGCACTTGTGATCGATAGGATACATCTTCATTCACTGCTACGAACTGATGGCGGTCATATAAGTACGATTTAAACCATGCTAATGCACTTCCACTGATGCCAACAAAGTATTCAAGTCTATGCAAAAGAATGTTGTGGTCAATTGTGTCAAACGCAGCACTAAGATCCAATAAAACTAATAGAGAGATACACCCACGATCAGATGATAAGAGCAGATCATTTGTAACTCTAAGAAGAGCAGTCTCAGTACTATGATACGGTCTAAATCCTGACTGGAAATCCTCACATATACCATTTTTCTCTAAGAAGGAATATAATTGTGTGGATACCACCTTTTCTAGTATCTTGGACAGAAAAGTGAGATTCGAGATTGGTCTATAATTAACTAGTTCTTTGGGGTCAAGTTGTGGTTTTTTGATGAGAGGCTTAATAACAGCCAGTTTGAAGGTTTTGGGGACATGTCCTAATGACAATGAGGAATTAATAATAGTCAGAAGAGGATCTATGACTTCTGGAAGCACCTCTTTCAGGAGCTTAGATGGTATAGGGTCTAACATACATGTTGTTGGTTTAGATGATTTAACAAGTTTATACAATTCTTCCTCTCCTATGGTAGAGAATGAGTGGAACTGTTCCTCAGGGGGTCTATAGTGCACTGTCTGATGTGATACTGTAGCTGACGGCTGAATGGTTGCAATTTTATCTCTAATAGTATCGATTTTAGAAGTAAAGTAGTTCATAAACTCATTACTGCTGTGGTGTTGGGAAATGTCAACACTTGTTGAGGCTTTATTTTTCGTTAATTTAGCCACTGTATTGAATAAATACCTGGGGTTATGTTTGTTTTCTTCTAAAAGAGAAGAAAAGTAATCGGATCTAGCAGTTTTTAATGCTTTTCTGTAGGATATGTTACTTTCCCGCCAAGCAATACGAAATACCTCTAGTTTTGTTTTCCTCCAGCTGCGCTCCATTTTTCGGGCTGCTCTCTTTAGGGTGCGAGTATGCTATTATACCATGGTGTCAAACTGTTTTCCTTAACCTTCCTTAAGCGTAAAGGAGCAACTTTATTTAAAGTGCTAGAAAAGAGAGAGTCCATAGTTTCTGTTACATCATCAAGTTGTTCTGAGGTTTTGGATATGCTAAGGAATTTGGATACATCAGGAAGATAACTTAAAAAGCAGTCTTTTGTGTTAGAAGTGATGGTTCTTCCATACTTGTAACAAGAAGTAGAATTTACAATTTTGGCTATATGAATTTTGCAAAGAACTAAATAATGATCTGAGATATCATCACTTGGCTGAATAATTTCAACACCATCAACATCAATTCCATGTGACAGTATTAAATCTAGAGTATGATTTTGACAATGAGTAGGTCCTGAAACGTGTTGTCTAACACCAATAGAGTTCAGAATGTCTATAAATGCTGATCCCAATGCATCGTTTTCATTATCAACATGGATATTAAAATCACCAACTATTAAAACTTTATCTGCAGCCAGAACTAACTCAGATGTAAAATCACCAAACTCTTTAATAAAGTCTGTATGGTGCCCTGGTGGCCTGTATACAGTAGCCAGTACAAACATAACAGGGGATTTATCATTAACATTTGTTTCTTTGGATAATGTTATATGAAGTACCATTACTTCAAACGAGTTATACTTGTAGCCTGCCCTCTGAGAAATCCTGAAAACGTTGTTATAAATTGAAGCAACACCTCCACCTTTGCCTTTTAGACGTGGCTCATGTTTATAACAGTAAACTTGGGGGGTGGACTCATTTAAAATAATGTAATCATCAGGTTTTAGCCAGGTTTCTGTCAAACAGAGTACATCTATATTATGATCAGTGATCATATTATTTACAAAAAGTGTTTTCGTAGAAAGGGATCTGATATTCAATAAGCCAAGCTTTATCATTTGTTTATCCATATTGCTTCTGTTTTTTATTTGTTGAACCTCAATTAAATTGTTAATCTTAACTTGGTTTGGACGTTTTTTGTTTTTTCTAGTTCGGGGAACAGACACAGTCTCTATAGTGTGATATCTAGGTGAAAAAGTCTCTATGTGCTGAGAATTAACTGACCTCTGTGACGGGAGGCAGCTAGCAGACGGTCGGTTTAGCCAGTCTGTCTGCTTCCTGACCTGGGCCCCAGTTAGTCAAGTATAAACACTAAGACTATTTGCCATATTTCTAGAAAGAAGAGTGGCGCCACCCCAGGAGGGATGAAGACCATCTCTTTTAAACAGGTCAGGTCTGCCCCAAAAGCTCGTCCAATTGTCTATGAAACCTATGTTATTCTGTGGGCACCACTTAGACATCCAGCCATTGAGTGATGACAATCTGCTATGCATCTCATAACCACGGTAAGCAGGGAGGGGACCAGAGCATATTACAGTGTCTGACATCGTGCTTGCAAGTTCACACACCTCTTTAATGTTATTTTTAGTGATCTCCGACTGGCGAAGTCGAACATCATTAGCGCCGGCATGAATAACAATCTTACTGTATTTACGTTTAGCATTAGCCAGCACTTTTAAATTTGCCAAGATGTCAGGCGCTCTGGCTCCCGGTAAACATTTGACTATGGTGGCTGGTGTCTCTATATTCAAGTTCCGTACAATAGAATCACCAATAACTAGAGCACTTTCATCAGGTTTCTCAGTGGGTGCATCACTGAGTGGGGAGAACCTTTTTAATGTTTTGATCGGAACAGAAGAGCGGTGTTTTGACCCACGACTACGCTGCCTCACCGTCACCCAGTTGCCCTGCTGCTGGGGCTCTGTTTCCGGAACCGAACAATGTACAGGAATCCCTGAGCTAGACGCATCCAAAGCCGTATCTAGAGCCCTAACATTTTTACTATCCTCAATTAAAGTTTGGATGCGTGTCTCTAATTCTGAAATCTTCTCTGTCAGCCTAACTATTTCCCTGCATTTATCACATGTGAATCCCTCATCAGCGACAGAGATAGATAAACTGTACATGTGGCAAGAGGTGCAAGAAACAATGATAGGAGAAGCCATTACTCACCGTGCTTGATGAAAATTCTTACTGCGGTTGTTTGATGAACTTGTGAAAAACTGGAGCGAGGGAGAGGAGAAAAGAAAACAGCCACATTAGCATCAAGACACAAGACACATTAGCATCAGAGAGGTCATGCTGAAATTTTGTTTGAATGAATCTTGCTTTGAGTACAGGGCTATAGTTGTTTTGGAACAGAAAATGTCTGCAAACCATTGAACAAAATAAATATATGGAAGCACATTATTCCCTTGTAATTGTATGATGTAGCATTGAGACTTATTTTTCGCTGGACTTACTGATATATTGAAACCCATTAATCAGAAAGGGGTGTCCACAAATTTGACATAAACATTATACATCCCATCACACTGAACACTGGGGCCCCCCAAGTATGTGTGCTGAACCCCCTCTTCTTCACTCTGCTGACCCACGACTGCACACAACTCCAACCTCTTCATTAAGTTTGTGGATGACACGACTGTGGTGGATCTCATTAGCAACAAAGATGAGACAAACTACAGAAGCGAGGTGAGCCGCCTGGCCAGATGGTGCAGTGACAACAATCTCTCTCTGAATGTGGAGAAGATGAAGGAGATTGTTGTTGACTATAGGAGAGCACACACTCAGCACGTTGGGGATGTGGGATCTGGGGGGGGAGAGTGAGCAGCACCAAGTTCCTGGGTGTGCACATCACAGAGGACCTCTCCTGGACCGACAACACAGCAGCACTGGCCAGGAAATCACAGCAGGGTCTTTACTTCCTCCGCAAACTGAGAAGAGCTAAAGCACCACCCCCCATCATGTGCACCTTCTGCAGAGGCACCATCGAGAGCATCTGTCACACCCAGGGGCTGGCTGTGCTTTAACTAAGCCACACCCCTTCTCAACTTCCACCTCGAGGAGGTCCCCAAACCCGACCCAATGGCCAAACAACACGAGAACAAGTAAGTGATAAAACAATCTTTATTTAAATATCTAAAAATAGCTTGGGGAATAGGGAAAGGGCAATTAAAACTAAACTCTGACTCGGCCCTCCAGATGGGCTATGGCCGGGAAGAGGTCAGGGAGCAAGGGGGCCACGGGGATCCGGGGCGTAGGACTCGGGCCCCGGCCTGAGTCTTAGGTATCCGTAGCGCCCTCCTTCTTCCTCCTCTTCGCTGAATACAGCTCACGGTAAGTACTGGTTCACACAGTTCGTTCTCGAGGTGCTCACTCTCTTTCTCTTCCTCCACAGGCAACGGGCTCTTTCTCTTTCTCCACAGGCAACGGCTGGGACACACAGGCACAGTTAATTCAGCTTGGTTTTGCTCTCACCTCTTCGCTGATTACAGCTCACAGTAAGTACTGGTTCACACAGTTCGTTCCTTGGGTGCTCACTCGCTTTCTCTTTCTCCACAGGCAACGGCTGGGACACACAGGCACAGTTAGTTCAGCTTGGTTCTGCTCTCACCTCTTCGCTGATTACAGCTCACAGTAAGTACTGGTTCACACAGTTCGTTCCTTGGGTGCTCACTCGCTTTCTCTTTCTCCACAGGCAGCGGCGTAAGTACAGGTTTCCTCAGTCTCTCCTCGTGTTACCCACTCTCTCTCCTTTTCTCTCCACAGGTATCAACTTGGGCACAATAGCACAGTTAGTTTGCTTTGAATGGCTCTCACCTCTGGGCTGGACACAGCGTACTGTAAGTACAGGGTTCGCTCTATTCCTCCTCGTGTTATTCACCTCTCTCTCCTTTTCTCTCCACAGGTATCAACTTGGGCACAATAGCACAGTTAGTTTGCTTTAAATGGCTCTCACCTCTGGGCTGGACACAGCGTACTGTAAGTACAGGGTTCGCTCTATTCCTCCTCGTGTTATTCACCTCTCTCTCCTTTTCTCTCCACAGGTATCAACTTGGGCACAATAGCACAGTTAGTTTGCTTTAAATGGCTCTCACCTCTGGGCTGGACACAGCGTACTGTAAGTACAGGGTTCGCTCTATTCCTCCTCGTGTTATTCCCTCTCTCTCTTTTTCTCTCCACAGATATCAACTTGGGCACAATAGCACCGTTAGTTTGCTTTGAATGGCTCTCACCTCTGGGCTGGACACAGCGCACTGTAAGTACAGGTTTCCTCTGTTTCTCCTTGTGTTACTCACTCTCTTTCCTTTCCTCTCCACAGGTATCAACTTGGACACAAAACACAGTTACTCTGCTTTGGATGGCTTTCACCTCTGGGCTGGACACAGCGTACCGTGCTATCTCCGGAGATCTGAAGCACGCTCACAACATATACTGTACTGAACTAGGCTAGGACCAGCAATCTCCTTGTCCTCCCACGCCGAAGTGCGTGAAGGCGGGGGTTTATCTGACAGGACACACGGCAATACACAGCAGCCCACAGCAATATACAGCACCACGTCAAAATTATAGGTTTTCACAGCACGAAGACTCACCCACCACACTCAGTGTACGGAAAGGACACCCGTCTTCCTTCACTTCGCTTGGTTCGGATCTGGCGATGGAATATGCGGCCTAGCTAGTGATGTCGTCGTTGTGACTACTTCAATAAGTATTCCTTCGGCTCTCCCACCACACTATATTAGGGGTAGGGCCGCCCTCCTCCTCCTGGAGAGATCTACACAACGCCAGGTCAATATACAGGGCACTTTCGACTGGCTCTTAGTACTCACATCAATGCCACTTCCAATCCCCTTTTTCACGTCGTCTCAGTTCGCCGTATAATCTGTTCACTTCTCAACCTTTAAGGTTCGCGATGTCTTCACAATCATACAATTCCAGCCTGAGGGAGAGAGAGAGTTAGACAGCTACCAGCAGCGTACCAAGACGGGCACAACCCAGTGCTTCACACACACCAAAAAGAGCTTCCCAGACTGGGAAATAACTTGGCCTTAAGTACTGCCTTGTCCAGCGTATCCTCCAATCACCAACCGCTGTCCCTAACTAGGCACAGGTGCATCGAATTCCCTGATTTTCCTTCTTACGGCGCCACCGGAAGTTCCGGTGTTCTGTTTTTCCGGTCCGGGCGGAAACGCTTCCGGGCGGAACCAAACTTCCCGAATTTTGGTTCCGCCCCTAAAGATCGTCACCTTGTGACATCCTCCCCCGCCAATCCGTTCTAGTCCCTAGAACGTCCTCGGGCTGTCCACTCCCCATAGCGGGCAGGGGGTCGGCCTCGGTTCTCTCGCTGGGATCGTCTCACTGGTGAATCGGGCTCAGCTTGTTCAGGGGCTGCTTCTGGTTCTCTCGGGGCGATCGGGGGTGGTGCCACCACGGGTCTCCCTGGTACCACAGCCCAACCTTCAATCCAGGGGGCCGCTGGTACAGGTTCCGTGGGGACTTCTTCCACGGCTTCAGGGTAGTTAGGGCATGGGCGAATCATGTTCCGGTGCACCACACGGTCGGGGCCTGACTTCCCTTCTGGCCGGATGGTATAGACCGGCTGCCCCGGCCTCTGCTGCCGGCAGACTACATAAGGGGTGGCCTCCCAACGGTCACTCAGTTTCCCCTTCCCCTGCCGCCGATTATCTCTCACCAACACCCTCTCTCCTGGCAGTAGAGGGGCTTCTCTAGCAGTCCGATCATACAACCGCTTACTTTTCTCTCCTGCCGTCTGCATCCTTTTTGACACCTGCTCGTAGGCGAAATGCAAGCGCTGGTGATGGCGCCCCACCCACTCCGTTACACTTGCTTCCTCTTGGTCGGCTATCACTCCTAGGACCAGGTCAGTAGGCATTCGTATGTGTCTGCCAAACATCAGGTAAGTGGGAGCGTAACCCGTAGTACTATGTATACTGTTGTTATAGGCCTGTAGGAGGTTTGGCAAGGCACTCGCCCAATCGTCCTGCCGTTGTTGGTCCAAGGTCCCCAGCAGCCCCAATAGGGTCTGATTGAATCTCTCACAGCCGCCGTTCCCCTGAGGATGATACGAAGTGGTGTGAGTTTTCGTGCAACCGTACAACTGGCATAGTTCTCTAATTACCCTGGACTCAAAGTTGGCTCCTTGATCGGAGTGCAGAAACTCCGGGCATCCGAACGTCTGGAAGACGGCCCGCCATAAAACTGTAGCGGTGGTGGTTGCAGTCTGGTCGAGGGTGGGGATAGCCCAAGCGTACTTTGTGAACAAATCCGTTATTACCAAGATGTTCTGGTAGCGATCTCGTGGTCGGCCCAGTGTCAAGAAGTCCATAGCCATGATATGAAGGGGGGCCTTCGCATGGATGGGTACCATTGGCGCTCGGACCTCCCGTCTGGACTTAAACAATATGCATCTCGGGCAAGCTTGAATTAGGGCGTGCACCGATGCCTCTAGCCCGGGCCAAAAGAAGAATCTCCTAAGCAGGGACACGGTCCTCTCCTGTCCCTGATGCCCCAACTGGTTGTGGTACGCCGAAACTAAAGCCGTTACCTCATCTGCGGGTACCACGATCTGGCGTACTTCTTCGCCCAACTTCGGGTCACTGACCCTTCTGCACAAAACGCCATCTCTCAGCTCCAGCCTGTCCCATTGCCCCAGCAGCCTCCTCCCAGTATCCGTCTGGGCTAACCTCTCCGCTGGCGTCAGCCGTCGGCCCTGTTCCAGCCATTCTCTTACCAGCCGCACATCTTGATCCCTGGCCTGTCTCTCCCTCCACCGACGGGGATCCCATCCCCAGTTCTCAGGCACGGCCTCTTGTCTGCTGCCTGGTGCCTCTACTGCTCCTACCATATAGCCCTCCTCCGGGCTGGCCCCTCCGGGGCTTTCCGCTTCGGGCAGCCTTGAGAGGACGTCCGCGTTCGTGTGTTCACGCCCTGGTCGGTACTGTAGTTGATAGTCAAAGTTGGCCAGTTGGGCCACCCACCGCTGCTCCACGGCTCCCAGCTTCGCCGTCTGTAAGTGTACTAATGGGTTATTGTCTGTAATGATCGTCACCTTGGCACCCCAGAGGTAGTCTTTAAATTTCTCACTTAGGGCCCACTTCAACGCCAGCAGCTCCAATTTGAAAGAACTATAGTTCGCATCGTTCCTCTCGGCTGGGTGGAGGCTCCGGCTGGCGTACGCGATGACCCTCTCAACTCCGTCCTGCCGTTGAGCCAACACCGCTCCCAGCCCGAGATTGCTGGCATCTGTATACAAAAGGAATGGTTTTGTGAAATCTGCGTATGCCAAGATAGGGGCCTGTAGCAGCTCCTGCTTCAATGTCTGGAACGCCGACTCACAATTTGCATCCCAGTCTACGTTGGGCGACCCCCGGCCCCGGTTACGACCTGTGCCAACCAGCAACTGATTAAGGGGTTTAGCAATTTTGAAAAGTCCTTTATGAAACGCCTATAGTATCCCACAAATCCTAAAAAGGATCGCACTTGCCTCACTGTCCTCGGGGCCTTCCAGTCCTTCACGGCCGATACCTTTCCAGGATCGACGGACACTCCAGCCGCACTGACCACGTGGCCCAGAAAGTTGACTTCTCTCCGTAGTAAGTGACACTTATTGGGCTGTAGTTTCAATCCGTACTTCTCCATGGCCCGAAAGACTTCCTCGAGGTGCCTCAGGTGTGAATCAAAATCTGGGGAGTAGACAATCACATCATCCAGGTAAACTAATACTGACTCCATTAACTGACCTCCCAAGCACCGCTGCATCAGCCGCTGGAAGGTGGCCGGAGCGTTACAGAGCCCGAAAGGCATCCGGTCCCATTCAAATAGTCCAAACGGGGTTGTAAAGGCAGTCTTCTCCCGGTCTGCTTCGGCCACCTGCACCTGCCAGTAGCCACTGGCCAAATCTAGGGTAGAGTACCATGCCGACTGCGTGAGGCTGGCAAGCGAATCTTCGATCCGTGGCAAAGGGAAAGCGTCTTTCTTAGTCACGAGGTTCAGCTTACGGTAGTCCACGCAGAATCTCCAAGCCCCCGTCTTCTTTTGCACCAGCACTATGGGGGCCGCCCACGGGCTGCTGCTTTCCCTAACAACTCCTTGCTTCAGCATGCCTTGCAGGAGTGTACGTACCTCGGTATACAAAGTGGGCGGAATTGGGCGATACCTCTCCCGGCTGGGCCCTGCATCCCCGGTAGGTATATGATGTTGTACCACCTGGGTGCATCCGTAGTCTTCGTCGTGGGTGGCGAACACATGCTGCCATCTCCGAAGGAGGGCCTGTAACTTCTGTGTCTGTGCTTGCTCTAAATCCTCCCCTTGTAACGACTCACCCGCCAGGTGGCTCGGCACACTCCTCTCCATACCACCCCATGGGGTGTCTACTTGTGTCAGGGCCACCTCGATGACAGTGGGGCACACCTGACGAAAACTAATATCCCTCTCTTCCCTTACTTGGTGGGATGTAACCGTTGTCAGACGGGCTAATCGTTGGTGCCGATGTAGTTGCACCGCGTATGGATGTACATTCCGTATCCTCACGGGGACTCTCCCCCGCCGGACCGTCGATAATCCTCGTGCCACTTCCACTTGTGGACAATCCACATGGGGCTCCACCAGCACCCACTCTTCTGGGCCCGCTCTTCGGGGCGGTACTCGCGCCCACACAACAGCCTCACTTTTTGCGGGGACAGACAAAGCAAAACGACACATCACTCTTCCTACCTCTTCCTGTTCCCTGCGGACTTGGCTCATTTGCACCCTTCGACAGTCAGCTCCCACACACTCCCACTTGGGCCTCTCTGCAGGTGGTATCTTCGATACGGGCCTAGCCCGAAATAGCTCTTCCCAGCAATCAGCGAGGACATTCATGCCCAACAGGGCTCGATGTGCACCCAGACAATGGTCTTGCACGATAATCACACCTTTCTGGGGGACCATCACTCCGTGAACCTCTAGGTCCGTCAATCGGTAGCCAATATATGGGATGTCGAGGCCGTTTGCGCCCTTCAGAGTAAGCCAGGGGGCCTCCGCCCCTGGTGCCCCTTGTTTCCCAAACACTTCTTCGGATAAACTCTCAGCAAACAACGTCACTTGGGAGCCTGTGTCTACCAGGCATTGAATCTCCTTGCCGCACACTCTCACCTTCGCCACGGGGCTACGCCCAATCATCTGGCTCCTAGAGCCATATCCTCTTCCAGGGTCTTCTCGAGGGGTCCCGGCCACACGACCCACAGTGGCCGGCCGACCTAAAAACCCCCTTCTGACGCCCTGCGGGGCCCACACTGACGACTATAGTGACCTGGTTTGCCACAGCGGTTACAGATGGGTCGCCCTTGCTCGTCCCATTCGAAACGGGGCCGGTTAAAGTGGTTCGGGCGCCTGAACGGCTCTCGGCCTCCCTCTGAGTACACTCGGTCTCGGGGCGCCGGCCGTGGTTCCTCCCGCGCCCGTCCTTGGCGCAATTCTCCTACGAGGGCTTTAGACAGTTCAGACATCTGATCGCGGACATCTTTCAAAAGTTCAGCCTTCAGTGCTTGCTTCCAGTCAGGGCCTCCGGGTTGTGCTGGTGCTACTTCACTGACAACCGCACACACTGGGGAACCACTCACCTCAGTCTCATCACCTTCCAGGGCCAGTGCCTCTTTCTTCAGATCTTCGAACGTAAGACCCGGGTCCCTTCGAAACTGGATACGTAGGCTCTGTCTCACCGGACCCTCCTTCAACCCCAGAAGAAACTGGTCCCGCAATAGAGTCTCCCCATCTCCCAACCCGTGGTCCCGACGGGTCTGTAGTCGGGCGAATTGCTCTCGCAACCTCAGGGCGAAAGCTCTAATCGGTTGGCGGGGGCCCTGCTTACAATTGAAGAACTGGGAGCGAAGGACAGCTACGGGGGTGTGGTCACCATACTGTTCAGTGAGGAACTGGAACACGGTTTGGGCGTTGGCTCTAACGGCTTCGGGGGCGGCATGCACCTCTCGCCGCGCTTCTCCATCCAGGGAGTTTAACACAAATTGAAGCCGCTGGGCTGCACTAAGGCCCTGTAGGTCGGCCAAGTACTCTAGTTGAGCCTTCCATTCAGACAATCGTACCTCGGATTCTGTCCCCCCATATTTTTGAATCCAGGGGCTCCCCATAAAAACGGGCATGGCACGGGGTTGGGCTGAAAGCCCCGCGTTGTCGGTCATTGGACGACCTTGGTTACTCAACTCGAGGTGGAAATCCTGCCGACTACGCCAAATCTGTCACACCCAGGGGCTGGCTGTGCTTTAACTAAGCCACACCCCTTCTCAACTTCCACCTCGAGGAGGTCCCCAAACCCGACCCAATGGCCAAACAACACGAGAACAAGTAAGTGATAAAACAATCTTTATTTAAATATCTAAAAATAGCTTGGGGAATAGGGAAAGGGCAATTAAAACTAAACTCTGACTCGGCCCTCCAGATGGGCTATGGCCGGGAAGAGGTCAGGGAGCAAGGGGGCCACGGGGATCCGGGGCGTAGGACTCGGGCCCCGGCCTGAGTCTTAGGTATCCGTAGCGCCCTCCTTCTTCCTCCTCTTCGCTGAATACAGCTCACGGTAAGTACTGGTTCACACAGTTCGTTCTCGAGGTGCTCACTCTCTTTCTCTTCCTCCACAGGCAACGGGCTCTTTCTCTTTCTCCACAGGCAACGGCTGGGACACACAGGCACAGTTAATTCAGCTTGGTTTTGCTCTCACCTCTTCGCTGATTACAGCTCACAGTAAGTACTGGTTCACACAGTTCGTTCCTTGGGTGCTCACTCGCTTTCTCTTTCTCCACAGGCAACGGCTGGGACACACAGGCACAGTTAGTTCAGCTTGGTTCTGCTCTCACCTCTTCGCTGATTACAGCTCACAGTAAGTACTGGTTCACACAGTTCGTTCCTTGGGTGCTCACTCGCTTTCTCTTTCTCCACAGGCAGCGGCGTAAGTACAGGTTTCCTCAGTCTCTCCTCGTGTTACCCACTCTCTCTCCTTTTCTCTCCACAGGTATCAACTTGGGCACAATAGCACAGTTAGTTTGCTTTGAATGGCTCTCACCTCTGGGCTGGACACAGCGTACTGTAAGTACAGGGTTCGCTCTATTCCTCCTCGTGTTATTCACCTCTCTCTCCTTTTCTCTCCACAGGTATCAACTTGGGCACAATAGCACAGTTAGTTTGCTTTAAATGGCTCTCACCTCTGGGCTGGACACAGCGTACTGTAAGTACAGGGTTCGCTCTATTCCTCCTCGTGTTATTCACCTCTCTCTCCTTTTCTCTCCACAGGTATCAACTTGGGCACAATAGCACAGTTAGTTTGCTTTAAATGGCTCTCACCTCTGGGCTGGACACAGCGTACTGTAAGTACAGGGTTCGCTCTATTCCTCCTCGTGTTATTCCCTCTCTCTCTTTTTCTCTCCACAGATATCAACTTGGGCACAATAGCACCGTTAGTTTGCTTTGAATGGCTCTCACCTCTGGGCTGGACACAGCGCACTGTAAGTACAGGTTTCCTCTGTTTCTCCTTGTGTTACTCACTCTCTTTCCTTTCCTCTCCACAGGTATCAACTTGGACACAAAACACAGTTACTCTGCTTTGGATGGCTTTCACCTCTGGGCTGGACACAGCGTACCGTGCTATCTCCGGAGATCTGAAGCACGCTCACAACATATACTGTACTGAACTAGGCTAGGACCAGCAATCTCCTTGTCCTCCCACGCCGAAGTGCGTGAAGGCGGGGGTTTATCTGACAGGACACACGGCAATACACAGCAGCCCACAGCAATATACAGCACCACGTCAAAATTATAGGTTTTCACAGCACGAAGACTCACCCACCACACTCAGTGTACGGAAAGGACACCCGTCTTCCTTCACTTCGCTTGGTTCGGATCTGGCGATGGAATATGCGGCCTAGCTAGTGATGTCGTCGTTGTGACTACTTCAATAAGTATTCCTTCGGCTCTCCCACCACACTATATTAGGGGTAGGGCCGCCCTCCTCCTCCTGGAGAGATCTACACAACGCCAGGTCAATATACAGGGCACTTTCGACTGGCTCTTAGTACTCACATCAATGCCACTTCCAATCCCCTTTTTCACGTCGTCTCAGTTCGCCGTATAATCTGTTCACTTCTCAACCTTTAAGGTTCGCGATGTCTTCACAATCATACAATTCCAGCCTGAGGGAGAGAGAGAGTTAGACAGCTACCAGCAGCGTACCAAGACGGGCACAACCCAGTGCTTCACACACACCAAAAAGAGCTTCCCAGACTGGGAAATAACTTGGCCTTAAGTACTGCCTTGTCCAGCGTATCCTCCAATCACCAACCGCTGTCCCTAACTAGGCACAGGTGCATCGAATTCCCTGATTTTCCTTCTTACGGCGCCACCGGAAGTTCCGGTGTTCTGTTTTTCCGGTCCGGGCGGAAACGCTTCCGGGCGGAACCAAACTTCCCGAATTTTGGTTCCGCCCCTAAAGATCGTCACCTTGTGACACATCCTCACGAGCTGCATCACTGTGTGGTATGGCGCCTGCAACGCATCCTGCCGAAAGACTCTGCAATGCATAGTGAGAGCAGCTGAGAAGATCATTGTTGTCTCTCTCCCCTCCCTCCAGGACATTTACGGAACCCGTCTCACTCACAAAGCACTCTGCATCGCAGGTGATCCCACCCACCCATCACACAGCTTCTTCAGTCTGCTGCCAACAGGGAGGAGACTGTGGAGTCTCCAGGCCAGGACCAGCAGACTGAAGGACAGTATCATCAATCAGGCTGTCAGGAAGCTGAACTCGCTCCCGAACTTGAAACACCCCATAGACACAGGGGTACTGGCTGCCCTGAACCCAGTATCTGGTTCTAGCTCTAGATCCATGCAACTACTGATGATTTTTCACATAAATATAATTTAACTTTTTATTCACTAAAATTCTGAAAACATCTTAAAGAAATAACACTGTCCGATGTGGATGATGGCTGACAATCTGGTGCCAGTTTCTCACGTCAGTATGAAATCAAGTGTATCTTGTGTCTGCTACACTGCCAAAACTGATGGACTCCATGCCAATGCATGCACTTTTGTGTGACAACATTCTGTTTTTTGGCAGGACGGACATGCAAAAAAGACCTTGGTATTACCATGTCCTTTTTGACATGGTTAGACCATAATATACTTCAGAGACCTACTGTGATACATGAAAACACTATGTCTGACACATCACTTTTCCTCTATAGTGCTAGTTTTGTAAGGGGACATGTGAATGACAGCAGCATCCCCATGTTACCCTGCTCTCAACTCCACTTTGAGACACATGACAAGGCCCAAACTATGACCTATAGTAGAGTGCTGCTATTGTAATATAAGACTGTCCATTTCCACTTCTGGAAAAACAGCATCCTTTCCATGACTAAGTGCACTCTTCATATAAGTGCACTCTTCCAGATGAAGTGATGGAGTGTCAGTAGATTTTCTGAAGGCTATTGAACAAATCACATTATATCAGTATTACTGTACTTGATGTTCCCATACTGCAGCAGATGTTGCCATGTTTGCCATGGTGCTACGAACTAAAATGAAAAAAAAATAAAAAAATAAATAAAAACACAAACTCACAAATAACCATAGTTTTCAAACAGGCCTCCTCTTGTCTGCCATTGGTAGTAGTCTCAACAAAAACACAAACCATTGTTGTGGACTTGCATTTATTTCACAATGTATTTGAAAGCAGTTATTCCGAGTTTTCGACTCACTCAGTCTCTGCTAATAAGCCAATGTCCATCAACAGTCATGGACAGAGCCTGTAAAGTGTGACATCATATTTGACAGATTCTGTGAACGGGTTGTTCTGAGACACTGCCTATGATTTATGGGGATTTATCATTACATTTTAGTCATCTAATGGATGATTTTTTTTTCCCCAAAGCAACTTAAAAAATCAGGACAATGAAGTAATCAAAATCGGACCCACTTTATATTAAGTGGCCTTAACTACTATGTACTTACATTTTAATTAATAATTTAGTACAATGTACTTATCGTGTACATACATGTTTTTACATTGTACTTATATTAAAAAAAACTACATGTAATTACATCTGTATTTAATTTCTGTAATTACATTTATAAGTACACTGTTGACCCATACTTTACACCTTAACCCACCCTTAAACTTACCCATACCTCTAACCCTCTCCCTAACCTTACCCCTATCCCACCTCAATAGCAGCAAAAGTGTTTTACAATACAATATGAACACAATAAGTACATTGTACTTATTTTTTTATGTAAGTACATAGTAGTTAAGGCCACCTAATATAAAGTGGGACCAGTTTTTTTATTTATTATTATTTTGATTATATAATAAATAAAAAGTAAACAAATAGAATAGAAAAATAATAGAGCAAGTTACTGTTTGAGGCCTTTTTGCTTTTGTTCATTGTATATTAAATAAAAAGAAAACAGATCAAATACAAAAGATTAGAAAATCTTTTTTTTTCTTTGTAAGAAAACAATCAGTAAGTAAATAAAGTGCAAGTCTAAAGGGACATTTTTATTGTTGTTGTTGTTTAATAGAATTAAAATAGAGAGTGCTGGAATTAGAGGGTAAAATAAGGATGGACGAGATGTGTTTTTAGCCAATTCTTTAAGATGGCTATGGATTCAGCTGCTCAGATTGAGTTGGGCAGGTCATTCCACCAGGGGCCCATTCTTCGTACATAGCTTATTACAACCAAGATGAAATCTCACATCCAAAATGACATCACCGCACTAATCTGGATTTGGATAATTTAGTTCTAATCATCACCTGCTGTTGATGATTAGTATTGCTTGATTGAGTTACCTGAGATAATTGCACATTCATGGGTTGGTTTAAAAGGGGTTATGTATGGATTCTCGAAACCACAATCAGCAATGCACTGATTGGCTGGTGGCAAGACAACAACTTAATGATATCATATGATTAAAAAAGACACCGGACTAAAAACTTCACACATTTCTAGACTTTTATAAGCAAACAGCCAAGCGAACAAAACTACATCAATTTTATAATAGATACATTAAATGTGCACTTTTTTTTCATTTTTTTTTACATGATTCACAATTATTTAGATTCATTTGTAGTTTTTACATTTTTATTTAATTGTAATAATTAGCTATTCATATTTCAAATTTAATTTTATATTTGAAAAGATTTGTTATGTTACAGCATTAATTAAAGATTTTAAAGGGTCAAGATCATGAGGATCAGGTGGATGTGCTTAGTATTCCGGTGAGGGCGTGCGTAGTGATTGGGTAGAGGTGGAACCTGGCGTGTTTGTAACAGTACCCCCCTCCCCACGGCCCGCTCCTGAGGGCCGAGGACCCCGACGATGTGGTGGACATCCTCTTCCCCTGGGAGCTGGTCGGTCAGGATGATTGGAGTGGAAGATGTCAAGTAAGTTAGGATCCAGGATGTCGTTGCGTGGGACCCAGGAACGTTCCTCTGGACAGTCCACTAGATATTCCAGTTGTCCACCACGCCGCCGGGAGTCCAGGATGTCACTCACTGCATAGGCTGCGCCGTCGTCTAGGAGGAGTGGAGGGGGGGCTTCCGTTCCGCCAGGTTCTGTGGAGGGAGAGACAGAAGGATGGTGAGGTTTAAGGAGAGACACATGGAATGTGGGGTGAATCCGGTATTCAGGGGGTAACTGGAGTTTGTACGTGACCGGATTGATCTGCTGGATGATGGTGAATGGGCCAATGAATCTGGGACTTAGCTTGCGGCAGGGCAGATCTTCAGCCAGATCTTCTGACTGGGTTGGTACGTTGGGGCCGTCGTTCTACGTCTGCGTAAAGCCTGCTGGAGTTGGTGGTGTGCCGCGTCCCAGATCCTCTCGCTCTCCCGGAACCAGTAGTTGATGGCGGGGACATCCGAGGGTTCACCTGACAAGGGGAATAGAGGTGGTTGGTAGCCGAGTATGCACTGGAATGGAGTGAGTCCGGTGGTAGGTTGACGAAGGGAGTTTTGTGCGTACTCGGCCCACCCAAGGAACTGGTTCCAGGAGTTCTGGTGGCCGTGACAGAAGGTACGGAGGAAGCGTTTAATCTCCTGAACCTTCCTCTCCGTCTGCCTGTTTGACTGGGGATGGTACCTGGAGGACAGGCTGATGGCCACACCTAGGAGTGAGTGGAAAACCTTCCATACCCGGGAGATGAACTGGGGGCCTCAGTCCGAGACGATATCCTCTGGGATGCCGAAGTACCTGAAGACATGATTAAATAACAGTTCAGCCGTTTCCATGGCCGTGGGCAGACCCTTCAAAGGAAGAAGACGACAGGATTTAGAAAATCTATCCACTATGACAAGAATGCAGGTATTGTTATCTGAAGAAGGAAGATCGGTTATGAAGTCCACCCCTAGGTGTGACCATGGGCGATTGGGAACGGGCAGAGGATGGAGCTTGCCTGATGGAAGATGGCGAGGGCTTTTGGATATGGCGCAGCTTGTACATCCATTCACGTACCTCCTGACATCCGAGGCCATGTTGGGCCACCAGAAGCGTTCCTTCAGCAACGAGAGGGTTTCACTTACCCCCGGGTGACCAGTGCCAAGCGATGTGTGAGCGGAGTGTATGAGTGGAGTGCGCCATGTCCTGGGAATATACTGAAGTTCCGGTGGGCAACCCGGCGGGGTGTTGGTGGTAGGCTCGGTAGGAGGAAGGATCTCAGCAGACCAGGTAATAGGAGAGACGATGACTCTTTCTGGAAGAATGGTTTCCGGAGTTTTGGGATTCTCTTAGGGGGCGTAACACCTGGAGAGGGCGTCAGCCTTCACATTTTTCACCCCTGGGCGATATGAGATGGTGAAATGGAAGCGGGTGAAGAATAACGGCCAGTTATTATAAATTGTTTATTTTAAATAAATATTAATGTATACAGATCATGTAATATAAATAAGATGTAGTATCAAAAGATTGCACTATTTAAAAAAATAAAAAACTGACCTTACATGTTCTAGTCTCTATCACTATATATTTTCAAATGTATAAACTAAGTTAACAAGTTGCACTTGTGACTGCTCTTATAGACCAAGATTATTTGTTTTATTTGTCCTCCTTCATTTTTCATATGACGTTAAATTTGTCATATTCTTCAATCTCTTAACCTTTAGCAAAACCTTTAACCTTTAGTTTTGAATCTCGCTGGGTTTCTCGCGATATGTAAATCAAACTTGCTTTGTGTTGCAAGGCTCGTGATTGGCTACTCGCTAGTGATGTCTCTCATTCATGTGCATGCACACCATAATCTCAGGATCAAAGCCTGAGTTGACAAAGAAAGTTGATGAACAACATCATGGTACCATCAAAGATGGATTGGAGAGGTTTGGGTTTGTCAACTCAAAACTAATCCTGTAACTTTGAATTTGTTCAGCTACTATCATAGGTACAGGCCCCTGCTCCCGAGCAGGTTTAAGCTTACGGAGCTGTTGCTATGACAGCAAGTCCAGGATGAGCTTGGAAGAACAAAACGATCCAAGATCATGCCAAATTGTCAACAATCAAATCCAATCAAAATTGGTAAAGTTATTGCATCACTGCAGCTGCCTTTAGAATCTACAGAACAGATAGCAAATGCACACTGGCTGGTCTTTGCTATTTGAGTATAAGAAACAAAATGTGTTGTGAGTTTTCATTGGTGATTTCAAATATGAAACGTAGTCATAAGCTTTGTAAACAGCACTGGAGAATTTGATGTTTCCCTATTAAAAGAGATCGGAGCTGTACTTGCATGCCTGAAATAGCTGCCCAAGAGGAATTTCAAAGACGGCTACTGTTTTTTTTTTTTTTTGGGACATAATGGCTGCCATTGTGGCTCTTTGTCCAAAAGCATTTGAAACAGCTTTGTAACAGTTCCTAAACTGATGTATTTCAGTTACCTTCTTCTTCATCCTCATCATATTCGTTTCACTTGTGTTAATCTGTAAGTAAGGAAAAGTTGTGTTTAAAGTCTTGATTTAATTAAACAGGTTGCTTCTAGTCGGACTGAATCCCATCATTAATCCATTTTCAGAGATTTGTAAATTAGTAATTACAAGGACATATACATTTTCACACAGACCCAGTTAGTATTAGATCACGTTTTTGCTTATAATCAACATTATCATTAAAAGTATTTTGTGTTTACCAACATTGCCTTTGTTTTATGCAAGGTTTTGTTTTAATTTCTGAAACAATACAAACATTTAATGCTAATTGGGAATTGATCACTGAGAACCATTAGAAGGCAAATGATATACCTGTACACTGCACTGAACATAATCTTCAAAACATAGTACATGTTTTAAAACAATTGGTGAACAGTTTATTTTATTAGTTTGTGCTGCTTCATTAAAACCTACAGCCTTTAAAAAAAAGCTGATAAATAGGTTTATAGAGCATTTTCACCATATTTTTTTGCTGAGTTCAGCATGTCCCAGACTTTAAAAATAGACTTGCTATGAAAATAGGCCTCAGAAACAAACCTATTCCTCTTTACTTAGGGAAAAATGTGGCATAAATTCAGTATCTTCCACTGTTGTCAGTGGTATGGCCCTTATTCTTTCTACCAGACCTTTTATCTTGTTTTTGGAATCAAGTCATTTTCACATACTGTCCTTTCACTGAATTAACAGTTAAAAACAAACAACTTGAAAGTTTAATCACCAAAGTGACTTTTATGGGGACTTTAAACTCAAGTCGCTTTGGATAAAAAGCATCAGCTATGAATAAATATAAAAGTAAAACTGCAAACGTAGACTCTTGGAGGTGATCCAACACAATTTTTTTTTTTTTTTTTTGGAATGACCAGCTGACTACACATTATCCAGCTTTATTAAATGCATAGGCAGAGTTTCACTTTTGTATGTGGGGGGGCACCTAACAGCAGACCACGAGCTCAGATTTTTTTATGGGCTACCATATTTCATATATCATACCATCTACATTTAAAATACGTTTACAGTGAACAAGGACTGCTATACAAAGAAAAGCATTAAAAACATATCTTACCTAATGCAGAAGAAGCCGCCTTTTTTCCAAGTTGCATAGATGTCCACTATCTTCTCTTCTGATAAATTTGCAGTCAATTCTCTATAATAGATTTGAGAATCTGTCCTGAGCCATTGCAGATCGGAGCCAGTTTCTGATTCTTCTCATAACTGAGAAACTTCTTTCTGACATAGCAGAGCCAACTGGCAGTGTGAGTGCAAGCTGCAGCAGACACTACCAATTACTAGTGGGTTTATAAAAAAAAAACGACGAATGTCCATTTTGTTTATTAAGCATGTAGACTACAGCAGGAACAGAACGAGAAGAGAGTCCACTCACGTAACTTACCGTGATACTTTGAAGTCCGCCAAAATGAACTTCTTTTTCAATATAGTAATTAAAAATATTTATTTCTAAACTTACTCATAATATCCACAAAAATTATAAAATAGGAAAAATAAAATGAGAAAATATGAATTCTGTATTTTTTATTTATTTTTCAAAGCACAAGACAGGCATTAATTGGCTCTGGTCTGGGGGGCAGTGCCCCCCTTAGCCCCCCCCCCAAACTCCGCCCATGATTAAATGGCTTCAAATTTGAGTTTAAATTATTTTACTAAAGCATATCTATGGAGGAAACATGGAACAGGAATTGAGCAGTCAGTTATACAGTGATGTTATGAATTATTCATAACTATTTGACTGTTGCTCATCAACTGTCAGACATTGTTAGTGGGTAAAAAAAAAACAAATGAAAAAATTTTAAATACATAAAAAACCTCAAAGTCGAAAAGAAAAGAAAGAAAGAAAGAAAGAAAGAAAAATAAAAAAAAAGAAAGAAAGAAACTCCAAAAGCATTTTCAGAAGGTTACTTTCTTGAAGTTTACAGGCCCAAAAGTTCCCTTAGTGGACAAAGTAATAAGTAACATTATTCTTTCCAACTGTATTATTCTGAAAGCTCTATTTAATTGATGTGACGGCTTAGCTCCCCAAAAAGACAATATACAAAAAGAGTTTGAAACATACTGGGGAAAGACTGAAGGCATTTTATCATTCAATTCAGATGAACTGACCAAAAGAAAATGCCTCATTCACATGCTAAGCAGCTACTGGGAATGAGTGCTGGTTGCAGCCAGTAAAGCTAATATTGTCTTTGTTTCCACAATTTCTGATTTGGCAGAGAAAGATGACTTTGGATTACTCTAATGAGAGTCTCAAGGGGGAGATTTAGTAAAGATGCTATTGATCATTTAATTCCTAAAATAATTGTTTTGCCTTTACTCTGCCAGCAGCCAAAAGGCAGAGAGTCAAACAACTGTAGTCAACCCCTTCCTAAAAATGAGTCTTTTAAATGCTTTATATGGAATTGTGTGGATATAAACACCGACATTTTCATAGCAATTATTTTCTTGTCCTTCACTGATTGAAATATCTCAGCATTTTCGTTTAACACCATTACTGTAGAATTCAGTAATGTGTCTGTTTGTGTGAGGAGTTTACACAATAGCATGACTGACACCGTGGTTTCCTTTCAAAGCGAACTTTGATGCTGTCTCATGGCATTGACGCCATGGGAAAGCTTTGCATGAGCTGGTGTCTGATCTTTCAACTTACAATATATTTCAGTTTATCAGTTTATCAACATTCTAATATCAAACTTCACTGAAATTTGTGCGACATATGCAGTGTTGGGGGAAAGTTAATTTTAAAAGTACTACATTACAGTATTTCTTTACTTCATAACAAATGATGTTACTTTGTTGCTTTTTGTGAAAAGTCCTGGTAAAAAAGTAGTAGTTTTAAAATATATTTATTTCATAATAAGTATAGTTCAAATCTATTAACATATTTACTGACATATAACTTGAAACCTAGTGATATATATATATATATATATATATATATATATATATATATATATATCCAAGCCAACCAAGTATTGACTGCATAATTAAACCTGCTTTGGAGATCTTGAACATTTCTGTTTTGTAAATCTTTTTTTTTTTTTTTTATTGATCTTTGGGAAAATATTCTATTTGTTTGAGATACTGATTTTATTTTCCTAAGCTGTAAATTATAACCATCAGAATTAAAACAAAAAACACTTGAAATATTTCAGTTTGTGTGCAATGAATCTAGAATATAACAAAGTTTGCTTTTTTGAATTAAATTACAAAAAGTAAAGAACCTGTAAATGTATTTGTAGTATACTTGAGCGTGAAATAAATAGCATGAAATAAATGTATTTCAAACACATTTTAGTATACATAGTAGATAAAGGAGAGGTGTCAGTGAATTACGTAATCTAAGTTACTTGTAAAGCTTTAACCCCCCCCCCCCCCCCCCCCCCCCACACCAGATGTATGAGGTTGTTGTCTATGTGTTTGGATGCTGCCTTTGTAGTCAGTTTCCAATGTACCCAGAAAACAGTGAGACAGTTTACAAGATTTTGGAATACAGTCCGTTTGTAATCTTTAGAGGTTGAGCTTGTAGGACATGGTGGACAATTTCAAAGGTGCAGAGACTGCATTGATCTGCCTGTACAGAGACTTGTGTACAGGAGCAGGCTTTCAAGACTAATTGAATTTCTTCCACTCACCATCTGCTGTTAATGTCATGAATGTTTTCTTTTACACAGGAAAACCTTCAGTAATAAGGCAGAATTAATAGTAAAATGGAAATTGTTTCATGTGGCATTCGAGTGTTTATAGTATAAGCTGACCCAGTGAAAATCTGAGACAGGCCACATACAGTATATAGAAAAACTGAAACACACAGGTGACTCTAGTAAAGGAAGTGCTGCCTTATAAAATAAAGAGACAATTGTGAGTTTTCAAAGTCATTGTTTGGTCTTTATAAGAGCTTATGCTGTTTAACGACAGTATCACTGCAGCTGCTGTTGGAAGCTACATAGAAACAGCCATAAAGTGGTTGTTGTTGTGCAGTTTTAGAGATTTAGGTATTTCCCCATGAATTTGATCGAAGCTGTACTTGCATGACTGAAAATAGCTCCCATACTGCAGTCCAAAGATGGCCACCAAGTGAAGTGACTTGCCTTGAAAGGAGCTTTGGTGGAGTGTTTTATAGCATTTTCCTTTGCTATGTGGAGTTTCAAACGCTGGACATTTTTAGATGAATTACAAAACATTTAACCCTTCTAAAGTTTCCCAACACTTGAACTTTTTTCAATATTTTTAGAAAGCAAGAATGCCAGAGGTCATGATGAATTTTGATATTTCTAACGCATTGTTCTTCTTTAAGAAAAAAATGCACATTAGATCACACTGCACTGAGAAACATGATAAAAACAATATAGCTGCGAGCAGCAATTAGCAGATTCCAGAGGATTTAGGGAAAATAAAAAAATAAAAAGTAGATGAGACTAACTTAGTGACTTATGTGTTAATATAATTGAAAAATTGAAAGTTCCACATTTTGCTTTGTTATCTCAGAAATCTCACTACTGAACACTATGGTTCAGATTCACTAACAGCTTGTGCCAGCGCATACCATCTTTTGGTGTTAAAATAGTACTGCCCGGATTTACTAAATATGTGCAGTGTCGAATTAGTGCTGAAAAGGCGTGGACAGTTTTTTTTTTTTTTTTTTTGCCAGACCTTATTGAATATGCATTTTTAGGAGCTACCCAAGATTCAGACACAACATGTATGGGAAGAGAGTACTAAAATTAATAAATAAGCTTTCCATTAGTGTATGGTTTGTTAGGATAGGACGATATTTCGCCGAGATATTTGAAAATCTCTAATCTGTGGGTGCAATAAATAAATACATACATAAATAAATATTGAGAAAATGACCTTTAAAGTTATCCAAAGTCCGTAGCAATGCATATTACTAATCAAAAAATTAAGTTTTGATATATTTATGGTAGGAAATGTAAAAAATATCTTTACTAATATCCTAATGATTTTTCACACAAAAGAAAAATATATAATTTTGACCCATACAATGTATTGTTGGCTATTGCTACAAACATACCTGTGGGACTTATGACTGTTTTGTGGCCCAGGGTTACATATTATCATAGAGTATTAAAGTCAAATACATTTTTGTAGTTTGAGTTGATTATGTAGTTATTAAAGTAGGCAGTGAAGGGAGTTTAAACTCATTCAGAGTAGTTGCATTTACAGTAAAACAGCTCAATAAAGCCCCAGGCTGTAATAATCTATTCTCACAACAGTTTCGAGTAAAATACCATCAGAGGAAGTATTTATCCTGCTGGAACACATTAAGAATAATGTAATGTAGTCAGCTGACAGACTTGAACACATATTCTCTTGAATCAGCATCAGGGTCTGGTGTAGGCTGTACATGTGATGTCTGATTATGACAAACACCAAAGATTCTACTCTATGGATGCTTTCCATCCTTACCCATAGTTTCTCATTGTTAACATCAGTTGCAAGTTCTAAGGTGTTGATTAATTAACTGCATGGCTGTGAAGTATACTGTCACTTTCTTTACAAACTCTCTCAAAAAAAAAATAAAAAAATAAAAAAAAATATCGATACTCAGAAGCTACTATTTTGGTATCGATATTTTCTGCAAAGCATCGATACTTAATTATATTTATAATTTCTTTATAACTAAACTTTTTTAGCAGTGTGTGCAGGCCGATCGTGACAGTGTAAAGAGAAGCTCTCGCGGACTCGGTGGTATGAAGTTAACACCGATCGGTCTGCGGCTGCGTGCAATGCAATGTGACTCGCGCTATAGATGACAGAAAGCAGAAGACACAGCGTGGTGTGCTGCTACTTCTCCTCAGCTGAAAAAAGTATTGCACAATGCAATATGTGTGAAAAGAGAGTCACACACTGCAGCAATACAAGCAACCTTTTTAAACACTTGCAAACAAAACACCCTTGAACTTATAAAGAGGCTGAACAAAAACAAGCTCCATGAGTTTTCATGGAGGAAAACCTTATCCAGGTACAAAGAGCACAGTCATTAATTTATTAACTGTACTCCCTGTCTCTGTCATAACCTTTAGGCGAATATGAATAAATATAAAGTGCATATGTTTGTGTGGGGTGTCCTGGTATTCCTTACATTAAGGACAAAACGCACAAGTAATACCAATAAATTTTGACCTCCTGATAATATAATATATACCTTTTTTTGCATGGTTTTTGTTTTTAATTTAACTAAAAAAAATTGTCTTTTGTTACAATTATTGATAAAATATGCTATATCTAACTACTTTTCTTTCATCTTTTCTTTCTTCTGGTAATTATCTTCTGTGGTATTACACCTGTGACATGACATGACAGGTTATGTAAAATCATTTTGACTGCTGCCCTCAAACATCAAACATTAAACCATTTTTGTAGCTTTGGTTTCAGTAAATAGTTGTGAAAGCATGAACGCATGTCTACGTAATACATTAATTTATTTTATTTCAAAAGAACAAGAGAAATCATGTTTTCCATTATATGGCCTCTTAAATGTCATTTTGATTTATTTATTTGTGAAGCAATTTTCAGCATGGGTCAAAATATATCAGTATTTTTTTATTCTTAGAAAAAACTGATAGATATTAAGTGTACAGAACAGTGCCTTATTTAAGAAATTCATTAAATCCTATCTGTTTAAAAAGTCAGGGACCAGCACTTAAACCTAGTGTCAAGCTCTCGAAAGTAATGTCACACCTCTCTCACTATACACACCCTCCTCACACACATTTCTCTCTTTTATTTAAACCGTAGGAACACCCACCCTTACAGCAAAAAAATAAAATAAGGGGGGGGAAAGGTATTGGGAGATTCAGGACAGAGACCGAATGCTGTTGACAGCTGTGGGTTTTGCAGGGTAGGAAATTGAGCGGTTGTCATGACTCTCTCATGACTTGCACCCGCAGGCCTCCATTAGTAGAAGCACAATAGCAAAAAGCTCCTCAAAGAGATTGAATATTTCATAACACTGTCAATACACACTTGCACTAATACATGGATTTGCACATACTGAGGTCCTCTACCTATTCTGGTAATTCAGTTCTATCTGTCTGTTGTTTCAGTTGAAATATATACTTTTTTTTTCATCAGGTTGGATAGGTCAGGTTTGTGTTTATTAGACCTTTTAGTTTGTACTTCCTTGTTTTACCTTAGTTAGTTTCTTGTTTCCTTTGTTCCCTATTTTGCAGCTCACTTGTTCCCTATTTTCCTGCTGCTTCTTGCTCATTTGACATGGTTTTCAATCACTTGCCCCTCCTCGTAAACCCTGTTTATTGTGTAGTATTGTCTATACAAAGGATGTTTTTGTTTTCCTGTGTGCCTGAGGTGTTTTTTTATTTTTTATTATTATTTTTTTTCTGGTTTTGCATTATTATTGATCACTGCAATTAGATCCACCGCTTCTTTATGGAATAAGGAATGTGAATGAGTTATGGAATGAGCTGTGACAAGATATTGATTATTAATCTTAATTATTACGCCACAGAAATCAGTTAATTCTCAGCACATAGAGACTCTTTCACCTAGATATCAAACTATAGAGACTGTGTCTTTTCCCCTAAAATACAAAATGTCCAATGTCAAAATTAATTTACGAGTAACAATTTAATTGATGTGCAACAAATAAAAAAGCTGATGTAATATGGATAAACAAATAATAAAACTAGGCTTATTTAATTTCTTTCTACGAAAGCACTTTTTGTAAATGATATGATCACTGATCATAACCTAGATGTGCTCTGTTTAACAGAAACCTGGCTAAAACCTTATGATTACATTATTTTAAATGAGTCTACCCCCAAGATTACTTTTATAAACATGAGCCGCATCCAAAAGGTAAAGAGGGAGGTGTTGCTACAATTTATAACAACATATTCAGTATTTCTCATAGGGCAGGATTCAAGTATAACTCGTTTGAAGAATTGGTGCTTCATATAACATTATCCAGAGAAACAAGTTTTATTGATAAATCCCCTGTCATGTTTGTGCTGGTTGCTGTATACAGGCCACCAGTTTATGGAACCTCATAGTGATACCTCAAGCCCATGGTAATAGGATAGTGGGGAAAGAGTCCAAATAGTTGATCCTGGAAATTGGGGCTGATAGTAATTTGTTTAGACATATTGAATATTTAGATATAGTCATTTGTTTGAATTGAGACAAATCTAAGGCATTTATCAGCCAAATAATATTTTATGTGAGAAATTCATGACTATATGCTTGGTTGCTCCTTGTGACTTGATGGGGCCGGCCAGTCTCTTTTGCACAGACTCTAAGGCTCTGTTCACACTGTCAGTCCAAATTCAGTTATTTGTATATCTGTTTGATTTCTTATCTAAATGATTGCCTGTTTACACTGTGTATCACAACTGATTTTAGTGTCCTAGGGCACTATTTCATTGTACAAAATATCTGCACTGATTTGGAAAAATCACATTTCAATTAGACATGCACAAAAATGGATTTGGACTGACAGTCCAAGGCTAAAGGTGAAATATTAGGTTTAAGAGTTCTAAGGTACCTAAAGAGAGCTATCCTATTAATATCAATAAAAGTTGCTTGACCAAAAAAGCAGGGTTTTGGCAAGCTAGTTTGTCTAAACATCAGAATCAGAATCAGAATCAGAATGAGCTTTATTGCCAGGTATGTTCACACATACGAGGAATTTGTTTTCGTGACAGAGCTCCGCAGTGCAACATAACAGCGACAGAACAAAAAACACAATAAGGAATAAAGAATACAAAAAAATACAAATAGGTGGGTAAGGATTGACAATATACAAATTGACAATGTATGGCAGGTATATTAAAATGAGCATTTATGTATGTACATGTATATTATGTGGAAAAATTTTAACTGTACGCTAAGTATGTGTGTTGGATAAATAAGTGTATGTGTATATAAATATAAATATAAGTAGTGTAGTGTGTTCCATGTATGTACATGTATATTATGTGCAAAAGATTTACGTGTACGCTAAGTATGTGTGTTGGATAAAAAGTGTAGTGTATATAAATATAAATAGTGTAGTGTGTCCCACAGTTATTATCAGCTGTTCATAAGATGGATTGCCTGAGGGAAGAAACTGTTCCTGTGTCTGGTCGTTCTGGTGCTCAGTGCTCTGTAGCGTCGACCAGATGGCAACAGTTCAAAGAGGGAGTGTGCTGGATGTGAGGGGTCCAGAGTGATTTTAACAGCCCTTTTGCTCACTCTGGATAAGTACAGTTCTTGAATAGATGGGAGGGTTGTACCGATAATTCGCTCAGCAGTCCGGACTACCCTCTGTAGTCTTCTGAGGTCAGATTTAGAAGCTGAGCTGAACCAGACAGTTACTGAAGTGCAGAGGATGGATTCGATGATGGTGGAGTAGAACTGTTTCAGCAGATCCTGTGGCAGGTTAAACTTCCTCAGCTGGCGAAGGAAGTACAACCTCTGCTGGGCCTTTTTCACAATGGAGTCAATGTGAATGTCCCACTTCAGGTCCTGAGATATAGTGGTACCCAGGAACCTGAATGACTCCACTGCAGTCACAGTGCTGTTCAAGATGGTGAGTGGGGGGAGTGCAGGGGGGTTTCTCCTGAAGTCCACAATCATCTCCACTGTTTTGAGCGTGTTAAGCTCCAGGTTGTTGAGACTGCACCAGACAGCCAGCTCTTTAACCTCCTGTCTGTAAGAGCCACAGGCCTGTAGTCATTTAGTCCTGTAATTTTGGATTTCTTTGGGATAGGGATGATGGTGGAGCGTTTGAAGCATGAAGGGACTTCGCACAGTTCCAGCGATCTGTTGAAGATCTGTGTGAAGATGGGGGCCAGCTGGTCAGCACAGGATTTCAGACAGGCTGGTGTAACGCAATCTGGGCCTGGTGCTTTTTTCCTTTTCTGCTTCCAGAAGACCTGGTGCACCGCATCCTCGCTGATCTGTATTGCAGGTGTGGGGGAGAGGGGGGATGCAGGAGGTGTGAATGGTGAGAGCGCTTGATTGGAGAGGTGTTCAGGGTGGGTTGCAGGAGTTGTGAGTGGTGTGAACAGTTGTTTGGAGAGGCATTCAGGGTTGGTTGCAGGAGTTGTGAATGGTGAGAGCGGTTGATTGGAGAGGTGATCAGGATGGGTTGCAGGAGCTGTGAATGGTGTGAATGGTTGTTTGGAGAGGCATTCAGGGTTGGTTGCAGGAGTTGTGAATGGTGTGAATGGTTGTGTGGGGAGGTGTTCAGGGCAGGTGATGGGTGTTCTTTCAAACCTGCAGTAAAACTCGTTCAGATCGTCTGCCAGTCGTTGATTCTCCACAGTGCTGGGGGGTGGTGTCTTGTAATTGGTGATCTTCTTTAGGCTTTTCCACACTGATGCGGAGTCGTTCGAAGTGAACTGAGTCCTTATTTTTTCAGAATAATTCCTCTTTGCCACTTTGATCTCCTTTTCCAGTGTGTATTTAGCCTGTTTATACACGACATTGTCCCCCTTCACGTAAGCATCTTCTTTGGCCTGACGGAGCTGTCTGAGTTTTGCAGTGAACCACGGTTTGTCATTGTTGTAATTTAGTTGAGTCTTGGTAGGAATACACATATCCTCACAGAAACTGATCGCTGACAGTTCATCCAGATCGGTGGCAGCAGCTTCAAAAACACTCCAATCAGTGAGATCAAAACAAGATTGTAAATCCTGCTCTGCTTCATTAGTCCATCTTTTTACAGTCCTTAATACAGGTTTAGCTGATTTTAGTTTCTGCCTGTAGGTCGGTATAAGATGAACCAGAAGGTGATCAGAACGTCCCAAAGCTGCTCGTGGAACAGAGTGAAATGCATCCTTTATTGTTGTGTAACAGTGATCCAATATATTACTGTCTCTTGTGGGACAAGTAACATGCTGTCTGTATTTTGGCAGTTCACGGGAGAGATTGGCTTTATTAAAGTCCCCGAGAATGATTAAAACAGAGTCCGGGTGTTGTTGTTCTGTCTCTGTGATCTGCTCAGCGAGTTTCTGTAAAGCTGAGCTCACATGCGCTTGAGGAGGAATGTAAACACTAACCAGAATGAACGAATGAAACTCCCGCGGCGAATAGAACGGCTTGCAGTTAATGAAGAGCATTTCGAGATTTGAGCAGCACGTCTTCTTTAACACAGTTACATCTGTACACCACCGTTCGTTGATGTAAAAGCATGTCCCGCCGCCGCGCGATTTCCCCGTTGATTCTGCGTCGCGATCCGCTCTAAACAGCTGAAAGCCCGGCAGATGGAGTGCGCTGTCCGGTATGGTGTCATTCAGCCAAGTTTCCGTGAAACACAGAGCAGCAGAGGGAGAGAAATCTTTATTTGTTCGAGAGAGCAGAAGCAGTTCGTCCGTTTTGTTGGGTAGAGAGCGGAGATTTGCCAGATGGATGCTAGGCAACGGCGTTCGAAATCCGCGTTTTCTGAGTCTCACGAGCGCGCCAGCTCTTTTTCCCCGTCTGCGCGTCCTCTTGAAGCGTGTGATCAGCGCAGCCGCTCCGCCGACAAGAATGTCCAGCAAAACATCAGAATAGTCGAAAACCGGTGAAATATCGGGAGATGTGTGTTGCAGAATATCCAGCAATTCGTCCCTGGTGAAACTGATTGCAGGAATATAACTAAAGACAGGACAAACTAACAAAAACACAAAAACAACTGCAGAGCACGTCACGGAGGCAGCCATCCTGTATCGGCGCCACTCGACCAGCAATATTCTTTAAGCATTCACATTGTGTAATTATAGCATTTATACAGCATACACTATTCCTTCCTTTAGTCGTTTAGTGTCTCTTTCAGCATTGACCTGTTTTATGGCTCTAACCTTTCGGGTTTTGGCTACTTAACTTTGACTGGTGCTTATAATATTGACTGGTGCCACTTTGTGGGCGACAGTGGCTCAGTGGTTCATGTAGGTTGTCTACAAACTGGAAGGTTGGTGGTTCAATCCCCGGCTCCACCTGACCAAGTGTTGAGGTGTACTTGAGCAAGACACCCAACCCCAGCTGCTCCCGACGAGCTGGATGGCGCCTTGAATGGCTGACACCGCAGTTGGTGTGAGAATGAGTGTGTGAATGGGTGAATGTGAGGCAAATTGTAAAGCGCTTTGGATGGCCATGTGGTCTGTTGAAAGCGCTATATAAAAGCAGTCCATTTACCATTTATAATAACAAGCAGGCAATGCAGATAATACTCCTGTATGCTAATCTCAGCAATGATCATCACTGGGCACTGAGATTGTCATACTAACTAAATGGAAAATCCTGATCTTTATCTTCATATGCTTTAGTTCCATCACACAATATGGTACTTAAGCAGCCAAAGTCACTTTATTCCTGCTGTTGTTTTTACACCCACATTATGGCTCAAGGATCTGCATTGCAAACAGCCTTGAATTTAGAATCACTAGACAGTTAGTCTGACCAAGAAAGAGAGAAAAACTAAGTGAATTTGAGATTCATTGTGTGCAAAGGGTATTAACTGACAATATTTTGTTTGGTCCAGACAGCTATTGTAGACGTCTGATAAAAGACTGTTCCTGTCCAATGACACTTTAATCTATCTTGAGACTAGCACAGCATGCTGATGGCATCAGTGCATGAAAACAACCTTGGGGACAAAGAATGTGGCTTGGTGCTTAACAGCTAATTTTAATACTTAAGAAACTTGTTTGCCATTGCTGATTGTATTAGCTCTGTTATCATCTGTTACTTGACATACAAAAAGATTTCAGACAAAGTTCACCTGTCGGACACTTCATGCTAATTATGAAGCCAGTAGTAACTGTAGCAAAATTAACATTTGTCATCTACTAATCTGTTTGTCCTGCAAACATTAAGTGTAAGTTCATGTCAACTCTAAGAAAGGATATTTTCATACCCACAGAAAATATCTTTCCTTCAGTATTAATGCATTAGACCAAGGGTTCTTAAACCTGTCCATGAAGTACCCCCAGCACTGCACATTTTGTACGTCTCCCTATATCTGGCACACCAATTTCAGATCTTGCAGTCTCCAATAATGAGCTTATGAGGTGAATCAGGTGTGATAATTGAGTGAGCCATATAAAATGTGCAGGACAGATTTGAGAACCACTGCATTTAGAGCAAGTATCTGGATCAGAATCATAAAGGGACATTATTCATAAGTACGACCAGAAACTCATGTAATTTGTGCACCAAAGTTTTATTAACTAAACACTAACACAAATAACTGCTCTAAACAAATAAGCATAAAATCACTCATATATAGGGAAAGGACACTTGAGACTCAATGAACCATTAAAGGAGCAAGAAAATGCAGTTATGGAAAAGGAGTTAGTTAACCTTCAAGTGAAACCATCAGCACTGTTTTACAATGGGGTCTATATATTTTACTTAAACTCTGTTTCGTTTAGTTAAATGTATGATACTTGCATTGCCTTGGTCATTGACGAGTGTCCGGATGCAGTCTTGGATGAAAGTATTGATTGTTTCAAGGTTTAGACTTGCGATCACATTCTGTCGGGTTTCAAGAGTGATTAACTCCAAAGATGTTCTGTCTCAATGGCGATTAGGAGTTTCTTCCCAAAGTTCCCCATCATATCCCAATTTTGCTTCCATAGAATCCATGAATCCAACATAAAATTAAGGGTTACCAAGCTTTGTGACTGACTGTTTATTAGACATGTGAGCAACCTCTGGTTACCTTTATCAGCTGAAAATGAAACATTGTTATTTAGTTCAACAAGGCTGTTTTAACTTCTTATTTGAATCTATTGCATTACAGCATAATTTTTAATACAATTAAATGTGTTATTATGGTTGATTTGCCCATGTAATCCAGTTATACGTTACCCCACACTTAAAAATAAACTAAAATAACAAACAAATGACCTGTATTTGAAATGTAGCATTTAACATTATTAATTGAACAAACAAAATATTAATAACCTTTTAACAAAAGACAACATTCATGCAAGCTGCGGAGGTACAGATCAGAAACAGAATTAGCTTTATTAGCCAGGAGTGTCCATGAGAAATTTTTATTTTTAATAAAAAAATAATATTTATTTTTATTTTTTTTTTGCTCCTGGTACATATCTACATATATGCATACACATCTGACATGAGATAAGAAAAACATTTCAATAGTAAGACTTAACAATATATAATAATAATATGTATGAATCTGGTAAAAGTTTTTTTTATATAAAGGTTTGTGCATTACTTATCTATATAAAGCTGTATAAATAAAGAGATATGCATATGTATTTACATAATACTTGAGAACGAGGCAATCATTAAAGATGGAGAATGAATTGCAGAAATGAATTACAGAACACAAGTGATGATTCATTTTTTTAGTTGTTTACCTGGAGGTGGCATGGGGAGGAAATGTTTTTTATGCCTAGATGTTATTCTACACATGCAGAGATATGCAGCATATTCAACTTGTAAACTTGAAACAGAACACATTGATGTTATTTTAAATTTGATTATTTATAATAATTAATTAAACACATCTATCTTACACATCTCTGTAACAGCTAAAGCAGGCATATGCATATAATTAGCATATTATGCTGCACACAGGCTCTCAAAGACAATGACAGCTAATCAACAATTTCAACAGTAGGCTAGATTGGGGTGGGTTAAATTCAGAGTAAATTTCCCTACATGGATCAGTAAAAGTAATCCACCAATACACAGGTCACTATGAACATTCACGTCGCTCTAAAATGATGACACACCCACAGCAGCAGACCCGTACAAATGCTGGACATTCACACACACAGTATTATCAACCATCACATACACCTCCATAACAAAGTGCATGATACAATACTCGTCAAATAATAAAGCACTTACCTGTCACTTGTAAATTAATTTGTGCGTCTGTCATTCCGTCCCTTTACTCGTATTAAAAAAAAAAAAAACAAGGCCAAATAACTTGTTGTGCTCGGTGCTATCTGTTAGCCACTCATAAATGCAATCTTTGAAATGGCGGACAAAACCATTGTTAGCGAATTCAGTTTTAGTTTATCCTTCAGTTATTCCTCTTTTGTCTGCAAAAGACCGCCTTGAAAAAGGCAGATCGGCAACAAGATCTGGAGTAGGCACCGGCGACAGCGGCTTGGAAATTCCCAACTAAACAATGGACGCAATGGTTGCCAAATTGGGCAACTTTATCAATGTTGCCGTGGATTGTTTTTCATGTATGTTGGTTGAAGCGACCTCAGTGATGTGATATTTAGCCCCTGGAATGTGAACTAGGAGAACCCTGCCAAAAATGTGTATTTAACTCCTGGAACACCTCAAAATGTGATTGGGAAGGTTTTGTCGAGAAAACCTGGCAACCCTGGCTGGCGGAAGCACCGGGCACGTCACTGGTCCCGGAGAGCATGCTGTCATGGAACGTCATTGGCTGATGATTATTTCACTTATTTTTAAGATAACTTACAACACATTTGTAAATCGTTAACATACCACTTATTAATCATTTATGAAAGTATAGTCATGTTTTGTAAATGATTAGTTCATCATTAACTAATAATTTATAAATAACTTATAACATAATGTTATTATAAAGTGTTACCAAATATACCTTTGCTTGGATTTTACACATTCTCTCAGCAACAATGAAAAAATGACAGTTCTGTTCAGTTTCTGCACACACTCATTCTCATTTTAGAGGTGCTTTTAATAATAATTTATGAGTTACATAATTGTTCCTTAAGAGATCAGCACAGTGACACCTCCACTTGTTTTTGGCTCACTAACAATACTTAGCTTTTTTTAGGAGAAAGTTTAAAATGTGCAGATATTTCTACACCCTTACACCTCATTAAGAGCAATACAGTAATGTTCCATTAGCAATTAATGTTTCTAGCACGTCTGTTAAGGTGTCAGCATTGTATAGCTTTATAACTAATGCAGTGAAGTATCTAATGATTGTTAATAGCAACTTGGGTCCCACTTTATATTAGGTGGCCTTAACTACTATGTACTTACATAAAAAATAGGTACAATGTACTTATTGTGTTCATATTGTATTGTAAAACACTTTTAATGCTATTGAGGTGGGATAGGGGTAAGGTTGGGAGAGGGTTGGAGGTAAGGGTAAGTTTAAGGGTGGGTTAAGGTGTAAAGTATGGGTCAACAGTGTAATTATAAATGTAATTACAGAAATTAAATACAGATGTAATTACATGTAGTTTTTTTTTAATATAAGTAAATTATTAATTAAAATGTAAGTACATAGTAGTTAAGGCCACTTAATATAAAGTGGGTCCGCAACTTGTGTGTATCTTAAACCATACATTTCTAATGAGATTTATGTTTTTGTTTATTTTTTAATCATATAATTGAGCATTTACACATTTAAATTATTCCATTTTAAATTCAAATTATTATTTAGTATTAATCATTTAACCATTAATTCATTTTATCATATTACTTATATTTCCTTGCTCTTGTAGGCTTGTTATTGTTGCTTAGTTTTACGATTGTGTGGTTTCAGGTATAGCATTATGGGACAATGTTTTGAAGCAGTAATATTCCATTGCTTGTGCTTTGGTATAATGACACTTGTTGAGCTTGTTCTTGAACTTGTGCTTGTCAGACAAAGTCCAGATAAAGTAAGAATGAAGTTTAGACAAAGCATACAAAGTAGCATTGAAACATACGCAACTAAGAAAAATAAACAAACACTTTTTCACCATCTGTTTGTTTTCTGCTTTCTGGATCTAACATTAGTTAACACAATCTGATGCAGACAATAACGGAAAAACCAACTGCCAACCAAGGTCTGCACAGCAGACTATATTATTCCAACATTACAATACAGACTGTATGGTACTTGTCAGGGACCAAGCAGTTAAGCAAGAGGAGTCGCAAGGGAAATTAAAAAAATAAGGATTTTTATTTCCCAAAAATCATGACAACAAAGTGAAAATAAAGGTTTGGCCGATCAGACCAATTTTAACACACAGGGGAAGACTAACAACAACAACACTACTACACAAGCTACAAATAACAGCAAAATCTACATAAAACTTATTCCAAAAGTAATAAACATTTAATTAATCTTAATTCAACAAAAGTACTCAATATAATTTAAATCCAAACCCCAGAATATCGAAGCAGAGAATGAGCTATCCCCCCAGGACATAAACAATGGTAGTGTCCAATTAGGCCACCTCCCCTATAAAACTGCTCCTGCTCCAACCGCCACCCCTTTAAGCCAGCCAACTTCCTGGATCTCTCCCGGGTGTGGAATCAAACACTGGTAAGCTCAGAAACAAATAATTACACAAACAAAATGACAAAAGTAACTAATGGTGAGTGCTCCCAAAACTATACTTCTGTATGGTCAACTAAATAAAATACAATGTATGTGAAATGACCTTTGTGTCCTGTGAGTTATTTGTAACTAAATAAATGTTTGCAACAAATGTGAATGAAAAATGCATACAAACTAATCCTAAAGAAAAACAGCACAAACTAAGTACATGAGGTTACCGCTCTTAAACTGGTTGTGAGGCCATGGCTGTGGCCTTCACACATCCCTCCCCTTCAAAGCTGCTGCTAGGCCAGCGAGAGAGGTAATCTGCAGTGGTGTTGAATTTGCCAGGGATGTACTGGACTGTAAACCGGAACGGCTGCATGGCCAGATACCACCTGGTAATCCGTCCATTGGTATATTTCATCCTCTCCAGCCACTGCAATGCCCGGTGGTCAGACTCTAAGGTAAACTCTCTACCCATTAGGTAATACTTGAAAGAGTCCAGGGCCCATTTGACTGCCAAGGTTTCCTTTTCCACTGTTGAATAGCGGACCTCTCTGGGTAGAAGTTTCCGACTGATATATGCCACAGGATGTCGTTCCTCCTTAGGTCCCTGTAGAAGCACCGCCCCCACACCCCTCTCAGAGGCATCAGTCTGTAATATAAACAGTTCCTCAAAGTTTGGACTATGTAAAACAGGGCTTTTACTCAAAGATTTTTGAATGTCCTTGAAAGCTGCCACTGCCTCCCCTGTCCACTTGACTTGATTAGGACATCTTGAGCCAGTCTTATCAGTTAGTAGAGCAGCCCTGGCAGAGAAGTTTGGGATGAACCGATGGTAGAAGCCAGCCATCCCCAGGAAAGATCTTAGCTGCTTCCTGGTCTGTGGGAGAGGACATGACTCAATTGCATGGATCTTTCGGACCTGAGGTTTAATTAACCCACCTCCAATGGTGAAACCCAGATACTCAGTTTCCTTCTTGGCCAGGACACATTTAGCTGGATTGATTGTCAAGCCGGCAGAACGTAGGCGGTCAAAGACCACTTTGAGATGCTCCACATGTTCCCCCCACGTTGGGCTGTAGATGATAATATCATCAAGGTATGCACAAGAAAACTCAGACAATCCATAGAGAACCTGGTCCATTAATCTTTGAAACGTTGCTGGAGCCCCATGTAGCCCAAATGGTAACACCGTAAACTGAAAAAGCCCCCAGGGAGTTCGGAAGGCTGTCAGTTCCTGAGACTGCTTAGTTAGGGGCACTTGCCAGTAACCCTTACAGAGGTCAATGGTGGTTAGATACTTTGCTTTTCCCAGGCGGTCAATGAGATCATCAATTCGTGGGGTGGGGTAAGAGTCAAACTTTGAAATGGAGTTTAGATACCTGAAGTCAATACAAAACCTTATTGTCCCATCCTTCTTCGGAACCAGCACCACGGGATTGCACCACTCACTCTTAGATCGCTGAATTATCCCCAGAAATAGCATGAGGTCAACTTCCTTCTTCAGGGACACCAGGAGGTGCTCTGGTATCCTATAACTCATCCGTCTCACTGTTACATCAGGTTTTAATACAATGTCGTGTTCAACCAGGTTTTTGCGCCCTGGATATTCTTGAAATGTTTCTGAGTAAAGTAGAGTTTGTACCTGAGACTGCTGATCCTTTGACAGATGGCTTACATCAAGCTCTGTGGACACTGGCAAGGGCAGATACTGGTCATCCGCCTCCTCCTTTACGGCCTGAATCAGGAGCACCTCAGCTCTTGGGATCCACTCCTTGAGGAGGTTCACATGAAGCACCCGGCTAGAAGGCTGATGCCCTGGAGTGGAAACCTGATAGGTGGTGGGCCCCAACTTTTTCTGCACCTCAAAGGGGCCCTGCCATTTTGCAAGAAGCTTACTATCACTGGTTGGCAACATAACCAAGACTTTCTGGCCCAGTTGAAAGACTCGCTGTCGAGCTTACTTGTCATACCAAGTCTTTTGGTGCTTTTGGGCCTCCAGCATATGTGTCTGGGCTAGTCCCCTCATTTGCTGCAGTTTCTCTCTCAACTGAACAACATAGGGGATTACATTAATGGTCCCTTCCTTCCCCTGATCTCCTCCCCAAGTATCCCTCAATAAGGCTAGAGGACCCCTCACCTCATGACCATAGAGTAATTCAAAAGGGGAAAAACCTGTGGAAGCCTGAGGTACCTCCCTATATGCAAAAAGGAGGTAGGGGAGCCAGTGATCCCAGTCAGATCCAGTTTCATTCACAAACTTACGGAGCATTTGCTTGAGCGTCTGATTGAATCGCTCTGTCAGCCCATCTGTTTGTGGGTGGTAGGGCATAGTGCGCAACCTCTTTATGCCAAGGAGTTGGTAAACCTGTTTTAAAAGTTCAGACATGAAATTAGTGCCTTGGTCGGTTAAAATCTCACAAGGAAAACCAACTCTTGAGAAAAATGGCACCAAGGAAAAAGCCACAGTTTTTGCTTTAACTGATTTTAATGGGAAGACTTCTGGATATTTGGTTGCATAGTCAGTTACTACCAACATGAAGCGATTTCCTGTTTTGCTTTTCTCCACCGGACCAACAATGTCCATCCAAAGACGCTCAAAGGGGATGCTTGTAACTGGGAGAGGTTGAAGTGGAGCTTTGGAGGGACTTTTCATTGATGTCTTTTGGCACTGAGAGCAACTTCTACAGAACTGGGCGACATCCGTTTGCAAACCTGGCCAGTAGAAATGGCGATTAATACGAGCTGTGGTCTTATATTTCCCCAAGTGGCCTGCCCAGGGAATGGAGTGACCCAAGTTAAGTACGATTTCTCGGGCCACCTGTGGGATCACTAGCCGCTTCACCTGGCCATTCTGATGATAAAGAACACCGTTCTGTAGGACGTACTCATTTTGCACACCATTAATATTAGTCTCCTGCTTCCTTCCTCGTGCTCTCTGCAAAAGGGTAGACAAAGTGGGGTCATTTTCCTGCATTTGCATTATATCTGTAGGTATTTGAAACCCCAGGGACATATCTGGAGTAGCCTCAGCTGATGGTTGTATAGGCGTACCCTGAAACTTGTCTTGCCTCCTCTGACTACGAGTCTTGTGAGCTTTCCAGGGACCAGTCTCAAACACTTCATTATAGAAGGGTAAGGCACTGAGGGTTATGGAGTCTGCATCCACCTGCTTAGCTTGTGCTCTAGTGACCACATTACAGCTTTGCACTGGCTTTATCAAGTCATAGAGTACTGGCAGATATTCACCCAAAACTACAGGGAATGGTAAATTATCCGCAACTCATTTAACAGATACATCTGTACCTCTATCTCCAGATAAATATCAGCAGTGGGGTAATGCTTCTCATCACCATGTACACAGCAAATAGGGACAGTCTCTAGGGTACAGATAGCATTAGCTGATACATATTTTCTCTGTACAAGGGTCTGAGTACTGCCCTGTAAAATTCAGGATTGATTTTAAGATTTTAGTGTTGACTTATAGGGCATTAAACAGTCAGGCCCCACAATACATCAAGGACCTTTTGACCCCGTACTCCTCAAGCCGCACTCTTCGGTCCTCTGGCCAGAACCTGCTTATGGTCCCAAAAACTCGCTATAAGACCCGAGGGGACCTGTCTTTTCAATCTGTTGCCCCCAGACTGTGGAATGCCCTGCCCCTGTCTCTGCGTCTGGCAGACTCTGTTGACTCTTTTAAAAAAGATTTGAAGACTTGTTTATTTAAGAAAGCTTTTGGTTGATGGGTTTTTTCAGTAGTGTTACTTTGATTTGACTTGTGTATACATTTTTATTGTTTTGTTCTACTTTTCTTGTGTACAGCACTTTGTGATTTTATCTGTGAAAAGCGCTTTAGAAATAAACTTTACTTACTTACAGTGTCAATCAAGGCTCTAAGGCTTTCCCCATTAATTTTAACCCAAGTCATTTTCATAGTGAGATTACCTTTGGGGTCAGGGTTAGCCCTCTGGCGTGGAATAAAACACATTTGGGTCAGCTTTCCTGGATTCTTTGGGCACATTGGTTTAACATGACCTTCCTGCCCACACAAGTAGCAAATGGGTGTTCTGTTAGGAGCTCTAGGTGGTATATATTGGTTCTCCCTCGCAGGGGGCTTACCCACTCCTGGCGCCGGCCTCTGTTGGTACTGAGGGGGTATGGGCCTGTGGCCATCCTTACCAGTCTTCCCACCCGTAGTACTCCATGGCTGGCCCTTTTTCCTGGCAGCCACAAACACATCAGCAAGTGTGGCAGCTTCAGCCGCAGATTTCGGCCCATGCTCCTTTACCCAAACCTGAAGCTCAGGGGACAGCATTCTCAAGAATTGTTCCATAATCAGGATTTCACTAATTTCATGGAGTGTTTTACCTTGCGGTTGGATCCATTTTACATACAGCTCTTTAAGCCTCACATACAGCTCCTTGGGGCTTTCCTCAGGTTCCACATAGAGAGATCTAAACCTCTGCCTGTAAGTCTCAGGGTTAATATCATGTTTCTTCAGAATTGCGGTTTTCACATTCTCATATTCGTGAACATCATCTATATCCATGTGCACATAGGCTCCTCTAGCCTTACCCGTCAACAATGGGAGGAGACGAAAAACCCAGTCCACTTTTGGCCACCGACATGCCGCTGCAATTCTCTCAAAGGTAATTAGAAAATGTTCAACATCATTTTCTGTTAATTTTTCCATTCTAAGCTCATGAAGAGATCGAAACTGACCTGCTGTAGACATAGTGGGTTGGGTCGACTCTATAGAGTGTGAGGCTTGGGCCTTTGGATGATCGACATTCAAATCATAGTCCTCAGAAGGATCTGGCATTGTGGAAACAGGCTCTGGTATTGGAGATATGCGAACCTCTACCTCCTGCTTTAGAAGGCGAAACTGATGCTGTAGGGCTTTGACCTGGTACTCCTGGCGGTTAGCTTCCTCTCTCAATTTTACTTCCCTGGTCTCCTGTTGATCCATAAATGACCGCATAATCCCAGCCAGGTCACTCAGTGTTGGCTCTTTGCCATCTTCATCCTCACCACCTGATGCTCCCTTTAATGCTTCACCTTCCGTTGCGACCTCACTTTCCACCCGGTGTCCTCTCTCTATATGGGTTGACTCAGTCTTCTTATTCCCTGTCTGGCCACCTCTTATCACTCTTCCTCCTCGCATGCTTCACCAACTTCAAAAAGAAAAAAAAAATTCTTGCACTCCTCAACTGGCTAGTCCCACCGCTGCCACCATATGTCAGGGACCAAGCAGTTAAGCAAGAGGAGTCGCAAGGGAAATTAAAAAATAAGGATTTTTATTTCCCAAAAATCATGACAACAAAGTGAAAATAAAGGTTTGGGCCCAAAAACAAAAGTCAAATAAACAAACAGTAACTAAAGCTCTAAACAAAAAATACAACTAACTCTTACAAAGAAACAACGGGGACTTATATATTGGCTGATCAGACCAATTTTAACACACAGGGGAAGACTAACAACAACAACACTACTACACAAGCTACAAATAACAGCAAAATCTACATAAAACTTATTCCAAAAGTAATACACATTTAATTAATCTTAATTCAACAAAAGTACTCAATATAATATAAATCCAAACCCCAGAATATCTAAGCAGAGAATGAGCTATCCCCCCAGGACATAAACAATGGTAGTGTCCAATTAGGCCACCTCCCCTATAAAACTGCTCCTGCTCCAACCGCCACCCCTTTAAGCCAGCCAACTTCCTGGATCTCTCCCGGGTGTGGAATCCAACACTGGTAAGCTCAGAAACAAATAATTACACAAACAAAATGACAAAAGTAACTAATGGTGAGCGCTCCCAAAACTATACTTCTGTATGGTCAACTAAATAAAATACAATGTATGTGAAATGACCTTTGTGTCCTGTGAGTTATTTGTAACTAAATAAATGTTTGCAACAAATGTGAATGAAAAATGCATACAAACTAATCCTAAAGAAAAACAGCACAAACTAAGTACATGAGGTTACCGCTCTTAAACTGGTTGTGAGGCCATGGCTGTGGCCTTCACAGTACTCCAGATGCATAGTAAATATCTTGTTTTCTTTTGCAGTGCTAAACTACAGTAGCTGACGTACGCTTTTGGATTAATTAAACTTCAAAGTGAAATGAAAAGAACATTGTATAGACATTTTCTTTCTGCTGCAAGAGTTTGCCTAATAGGTATTACACTGGTATGAGAGCATAGAAACTTTAGACTTCATGTCTAATCATTCCATGCCCCCGGGTCGCACTACACAGACGGCAGACACTTTATGAGAGAATACTCAACCTGGGATATGTGAGAAAGATACTAAAGCTACAGCACTGTGGATGCAATGTTTTGAAATATTTTCATTTGTGTTAGTTTATTTAGACAGCTGTGCCTTGGCCAGACCGCAAGGCTTAACGTTGGAGAATTCAAAGGGCATGCTGTACAGATGGGCCACTCATTACCAAGATCATAAGTCAGACGCAATCACTTTAAGTGTTAACATAATTTTTCTAATTCCATATTAAAAAATGTTTTTAAATCCATACAGTATTCTAAAAAATAAATACATAAAAAAAATCACAGATTTAGACAAAGCTTACTCCCCCCTAAGATATGCACATTATTTTCCTCCTGTTCTTTTTGCTAATTATGACAATAGTAAATAAATTATCTTAATTGTTTTCATGTCCTTAGAGGTCCATTCAGTAGTTCTTTACTTAGCTTTAGCATCACTGTTGTTTGTGTATTTTAAGTACTGTATATGTAAATGATTAGTGGTGATTGGTTCCCTTTCAGTCTGTCACTACGAGTCATGTCGTGACCAACAAATTGTCATCTGGCTTCAACAAACCTCGAGTGTAAACTACACAAAGACAATGGATATTGGTATGCGAAGATTGCATCCAGCTGCCGCTGATCATAGCGTGAGCATAAAAAGGCACCCGGTGAAAACCATACCAGCTTTTCGCCACAGAGCTGTTTCAACCGTGCATTTCTGGATTGGTCGTTATCTACCAGATGATGGCCACGAATGCTGCCTCATGTGTTTGGGCATTAAACACACTCAGGTGGTGTTCGTGGATGAGTCATATTAATAATGATTCATTACATTTATATAGCGCTTTTCTAGGCACTCAAAGCATCCACCAACAGTGTGCAGCATCCACCTGGTTGATGCGACAGCAGCCATGGTGCGCTAGAACGCCCACCACATGCCAGCTTACTGGTGCAGAGGAGATAGAGGGATGAAGCCAATCAGCGGATATGGGGATTGTTAGGAGGCCATGATGGTCGGAGGCCAATGGGCGAATTTAGCCAGGATGCCGAGGTCACACCTCTACTCTTTTCGAAAGACATCCTGGGATTTTTAATGACCACAGAGAGTCAGGATCTCGGTTTAACGTCTCATCCGAAGGACGATGCTTGTTGACAGTATAGTGTACCCATCATTACACTGGGGCACTAGGACCCACAGAGCACAGGGTGAGCACTCCCTGCTGGCCTCACTAGCACCTCTTCCAGCAGCAACCTAGTTTTCACTGGAGGTCTCCCATCCAGGTACTGACCAGGCTCAGCCTTGCTTAACTTCAGTGGGAAACCGGTCTTGGGCTCCAGGGTGATATGGCTGCCATTGCAGGATCTGCGGACCTGGCTCTGTTACCTCCAAGGGGGCGGAGCTCTGTTGCCTCTGGCACGATCAAGTGTTCGTGCTGGCGGAAGCTAAGTGAGGACAACTTCTGGTAGTAGCTCGGGCAGTCAGAGAGGTTACAGTGGTGGCGAACCTCTCAGGGAGCCAACCCTTGGGGGCCCATCAGACCTCTACCGCTTTGCAACCAGTCAAGCCGCTAAAGGAACGCGCTGGGTCCTCTCCGAAAAGCATACCAGCGGTATCCTTCGGTACTCCTCCTGACAACCAGGTGTCCTTCACTGCACCGCTGCTGGTTCCTCCTCCCTCACCACCCTCGACAGGGGTGCGGCTAACAACCCTAAACCTAAATCACTCACATATGCAACTAAATCTTAACTCTGGGCAACTAAATGATGTCTTATATTAGCCACTCTCTAATACATCCTCAGATTTTACTCGCCAGTGTGTGAGTTGGAGGCTAAGTGTAAGATTAGCATGGATACATTTTCACTCGCCGAACTCTGACTGATCACTTCAGTGTTTCACACTCCCTTAAGTGATCTTTGCTATTTTTCAGTACATCCAAATGAATGCACAGCGCACATTTATTTGAGGTAATGGAAACTCTAGTGTGGTACACGACTTGCTATTGCTTTATCAAACACAAGCAAGGGAAGAGACAGAGTGAGAGAGTCTTGCGTAACATGCAGAATTGATGTGCTACACGTAAACTATATTATTTGTTGTATTTTCTTGTCAAAATAGCACCGTTCCTTTGCAATTCTTCAGCTTTTAAGAACTGCCAGGTTCTTCAGTATGCGGAACTAATGTGCAAATGACAATCTCATTGGTTGGCGCTCACATATTATCATTTTGATTTCATCAAATCAATTTGATCGAACGCAGACAACGTTATTGATATTCATGAACCCAGCAGCTCATTAAACTTTAGTGCATTTTTATTGTTATTAGTAGAAGAATTCTTAGTAGTATTGATTTTAGTTATAAAACACTAGACAGAAACTTAGACATCATATAAGTGATTTATTTGAGCACTAGAAAAATACAATAAGAATAATTTGAGTAAGAAAAATAAGAATAATAAGAAAAATAAAAAAAAGATTTATCTTTGTTTGCCAATTAGAGAAAACATTCTGAGATTGCTAGAAATGCAGCATTTACAAGGAATTACGATGCAAATAAGTGCTGATGTGCTGATGGCCACTTGGTAATAAAATGGTAAAGATGGTAATAACACAAATGTGCCATAAAGTAAATAATCCACTCTCTCTATTCATATAGACGCATTCACTTTGATAGCCATGATCATACAGTAATAGCGAGCTGATTTGGGCTGATTTGCACTCAAACAGATGGTAATCATGCAGATACATTCACATTCAACATAAAACACACTCTCACATATGTAAAAACTGTTGAAAAATAAAACAAACAAAGAAAAAGGCGATCGCTATAAGTTCCGCCTCCATCAGCTGACTGGTGCGTCACGAGGGAGCGCCAAAATTCAAATAAACTATCTTTCTATCTTTCTATGTGTACTGCTTACACAAATGTAGCAAATACAGTCTTTATAAGCTTTCCATTGAAAAACAGCGATCTGTCGTCGATGCTTGAGGCTTAGATCTTTATAATGATACATAGTTTGTCAAGATTAAATTTGTTCTGTTTCATTTAATCTATTCATAAACACTGACACGTGCAAGTTGAGAGGCTTTCAGGACGAGTGCGTCGGGGTGCAGGCTAAGAGGTTAAGGTGTGTCACATAACATAAGGATTTTTTGTATTTCCACATTTAGCAAAGTTTTCTTTTTTTTCCCCTGCTGTTCAAATCAGAACAGACATGTGACCCATTTTTGGTTCAAAACCCACCAGCTGAGAGCCACTGTTCTTAACTATCATGGAAATTAATTTGATGCAGCAGAAAGATGTGGTTTGGATGGAGTGGAGTGTGTCTTCGAGTGCATGGATGTGTGCCATAGTATTGGAGTGGCACAAGAAGCAGGGAGCTGTTGACCCCAGAGGCAGGTGAGAAGCAGAGAGGCAGACAGAACACACTTGATTTGTGACACATCAGCATGGAGACATTGGTTCCCACGTGTGTATCTCATCACGGATGGTAGGACAGACAGGGAGGAAAAGAGCTCCATGAATACCAAAACACATCCTGCAGTGCAGCATTCTAATCAACAATCAGCACATAAAGCAGATTCTGACCCTCTTTACAGACAAAAAAAAAAAAAAACACCGTATGAACACCTATTGTACTTTAGTCATTGTCTTTTCAAATGGTCTGAATGGACCAGTGTTGGGCATGCCAATATATCCTGGTGACACAAATTGTTTTAGTCTGATCATGAAAAAGATTAAAACAATCTTTTCTTTTCAATCCGTGCGTGGAGGCTCTGAGCGGACGACCGCGTGACGTGAGAGGTTTAAATAATTGCTATTTCATTGTGATTTGGAGCTAAAGTTTTGGCAAACCGGACATTAAACACAAATTTAAAATATGCAAGCAGAAGACAACATGGAGGAGATCAAGCGATCATTAAACTTTATGTCTAGTCAAGTCAAGTCTAGTCACCTTTATTTATATAGCGCTTTAAACAAAATACATTGCGTCAAAGCAACTGAACAACATTCATTAGGAAAACAGTGTGTCAATAATGCAAAATGATAGTTAAAGGCAGTTCATCATTGAATTCAGTGATGTCATCTCTGTTCAGTTAAATAGTGTCTGTGCATTTATTTGCAATCAAGTCAACGATATCGCTGTAGATGAAGTGACCCCAACTAAGCAAGCCAGAGGCGACAGCTGCAAGGAACCGAAACTCCATCGGTGACAGAATGGAGAAAAAAACCTTGGGAGAAACCAGGCTCAGTTGGGGGGCCAGTTCTCCTCTGACCAGACGAAACCAGTAGTTCAATAACAGGCTGCAGCAAAGTCAGATTGTGCAGAAGAATCATCTGTTTCCTGTGGTCTTGTCCTGGTGGTTCTCTGAGACAAGGGGATCTTTACAGGGGATCTGTATCTGGGGCTCTAGTTGTCCTGGTCTCTGCTGTCTTTCAGGGCGGTAGAGGTCCTTTCTAGGTGCTGATCCACCATCTGGTCTGGATACGTACTGGATCCGGGTGACTGCAGTGACCCTCTGATCTGGATACAGACTGGATCTGGTAGCTACAGTGACCTCGGAATAAGAGAGAAACAGACAAATATTAGCGTAGATGCCATTCTTCTAATGATGTAGCAAGTACATAGGGTATTATGGGAAGTGTTCCCGGTTCCGGTCTACCTAATTAATGCAGCCTAAAAATTCTTTAACGGCTTTGGATATTAAAAGCATATTAGTATGTTATGTGTAAGCCAGGTTAAAGAGATGGGTCTTTAATCTAGATTTAAACTGCAAGAGTGTGTCTGCCTCCCGAACAATGTTAGGTAGGGTATTCCAGAGTTTAGGCGCCAAATAGGAAAAGGATCTGCTGCCCACAGTTGATTTTGATATTCTAGGTATTATCAAATTGCTTGAGTTTTGAGAACGTAGCGGACCTAGAGGATTATAATGTAAAAGGAGCTCATTCAAATACTGAGGTGCTAAACCATCCAGGGCTTTATAAGTAAAAAGCAATATTTTAAAATCTATATGATGTTTGATATGGAGCCAGTGCAGTGTTGACAGGACCGGGCTAATATGGTCATACTTCCTGGTTCTAGTAAGAACTCTTGCTGCTGCATTTTGGACTAGCTGTAGTTTGTTTACTAAACGTGCAGAACAACCACCCAATAAAGCATTACAATAATCTAACCTTGAGGTCATAAATGCATGGATTAACATTTCTGCATTTGACATTGAGAGCATAGGCCATAATTTAGATATATTTTTGAGATGGAAAAATGCAGTTTTACAAAGGCTAGAAACGTGGTTTTCTAAGCAAAGATTGCGATCAAATAGCACACCTAGGTTCCTAACTGATGACGAAGAATTGACAGAGCAACCATCAAGTCTTAGACAGTGTTCTAGGTTATTACAAGCGAGTTTTTAGGTCCTATAATTAACACCTCTGTTTTTTCAGAATTTAGCAGAATGAAATTACTTGTCATCCAGTTTTTTATATCGACTATGCATTCCATTAGTTTTTCAAATTGGTGTGTTTCACCAGGCCGCGAAGAAATATAGAGCTGAGTATCATCAGCATAACAGTGAAAGCTAACACCATGTTTCCTGATGATATCTCCCAAGGGTAACATATAAAGCGTGAAGAGTAGCGGCCCTAGTAGTGAGCCTTGAGGTACTCCATACTGCACTTGTGATCGATATGATACATCTTCATTCACTGCTACGAACTGATGGCGGTAATATAAGTATTTAAACCATGCTAATGCACTTCCATTAATGGCAACAAAGTGTTCAAGTCTATGCAAAAGAATGTTGTGGTCAATTGTGTCAAACGCAGCACTAAGATCCAATAAAACTAATAGAGAGATACACCCACGATGAGATGATAAGAGCAGATAATTTGTAACTCTAAGGAGAGCAGTCTCAGTACTATGATACGGTCTAAATCCTGATTGGAAATCCTCACATATACCATTTTTCTCTAGTGAGCTGGCAAAGGTGACGTCGCAACAGGAGCGCCTGCTCAAACTTGTGGATTAAGTGACAACATTGAAAATCATGATGAGAGAAAGGGACGTACGGATCTCTAAGCTGGAGCAGTGTGTAGCTGACGCTAAGTCCAGTGTGAACTCGTTTCCATGACTACACCGGAAGTTGTTCATGCGCAACCCCATATGACGATAAAGTCGTTTTGGTAATGCAATTATAATGTGTTTTGTTTACTGTAATCCTGAGTAATAGTGTGATTTAAAACAGTTTGTTACATTGCTCTTGCTAAAATTATGAAGAAGAGAAAAGTTGGTTATTGCTAGTCACATGTTTAACCCGGAAGTATTGAGAGTAGCGCGAGAGAGGAGAGAGAGTTGCGGGTGAGAACAGCGAACTTTAAGCTCCCGTCTATTATTCTACAGCTGGTCTACCAGGCGAACACGGTAATAATTATTGAGCTATCAAAAAGAAAGGAAATTCAACTCTGTGTATGAGAAATGGAAAACACAAGTCAAGAATGCTCGTACAAATCTGAAGCAGGCATGCTCTGAGAGTGACTTGTATGACATGATGGATGTGGTTGAGAAGCTTGAGTCTGAATTAAAAGAGTTATATGACAACATATGGCTCAAAAATGCACCAAGCCAAGAAATTCGGAGAAAAATTGATGCAAGTGTAGCGGTGACAGCTGATTTGTTGGGATTAATGAGAGTTCGCCTTATTGAGGGAGAAGAAGATTTTGATGGTGAGGCGGAAAGAGCAAGGTTACGCATGCTGCTTGACAGTGAATATGCTAAGTCCATATATGGATCCACAGTTTCCAAAGTCACCGCACTCAGCCACCGCTCCAACCATCCTTCAGAGTCACCAAGTATTTCAGTTAAGAGAGCTGAGACAGCAGCACAGCTGGCTGCAAAGAAAGCTGAGGTTGAAAGGGAAGCTGCCATTGAAGCACAACGTCTGCAACTGAAAAAGCTAGAAAATCAAAGAGACATTGAGGTCATTGAAGCAAGGCTCAGAGTATTTACTGAGGAAGAGTCAAAAGAAAAGAGTGAGAAATGCAGTGCTCCATGCAGTGAAGGAAATGTTCCTTGTCAACCCACTCCCTCTGCAGGATGCCTGAACGAGCAAGTTACACAGAATGAAGCATCCTTAGTCCAGACATTACAGGAGTCAATGGCCCTTACTCGACTTCCATTACCAGAACCTTCCATATTCTCTGGCGACCCACTGAATTTTACAGAATGGAGCACAAGCTTCAAAGCCCTTATAGAGAGACGATGTTCAAATCCGGCGGATAGGTTGTTTTACCTACAAAGGTACGTAAGTGGAGAGGCGAGGTCTGCTCTAGAAGGAAGCTTCTACAGAAAAGATGAGGAGGCATATCAGCAAGCATGGCAGAAGCTGAATGCAAGGTATGGTCACTCCTTTGTGGTGCAGCGTGCTTTCCGAGAGAAGCTTAATAAGTGGCCAAAGATTGGTGCTAAGGAGTATGTTAAACTGAGAGAGTTTAGTGATTTTCTGCAAACATGTAGTGATGCTATGCCTCACATCAAGGGTCTTCAGGTTCTGAACGACTGCGAAGAGAATCAGAAGATGCTAGCCAAACTCCCTGATTGGATAACGTCCAGGTGGAATCGCTTTGTCACAGAGCAGCTGGATCAAGACAGAGACTATCCAAGTTTCAAAGAATTTGCTTCATTCATCTCAAAGGAAGCACGCATAGCATGCAATCCAGTGTCATCATTACATGCGCTTAGACCTGAGGAAAAGTCGTTCAGAGAAATAAAACGTCCAAAGGCAAACACCTTCGCCACTAATGTGAAAGCCTCAAACGCATCAAGCACCACAGCCAAATCCTTCAATGTTGAGGAGACCAAGTTGAGGGATGCCAATAAATCAAACAAAGGAAGCATGCCAGCTTATAACTCAAACACAGCCAAGTGTATGTGTTGTGGAGAGAATCACTCCATACATAAGTGTAAAAACTTAACAGAAAGGTCTGTGGAGGATAAGAGAAAGTTCGTCCAGGATAATAAGCTATGTTATGCATGCCTGAGGAAGGGACACAATTCAAAGGACTGTAGGAATGAAGCCATGTGTAGCATATGCAATAGACAACATCCCACTCCATTGCACGAAGACCGCCCCTCAGCAAATCAGACTTCCCTGCAAGGTGTCCAGCAAGCTGAAGAAAACACATCCTCACTATCTTGTTGTGTGAATGGAGGTGAGGGTGGGAGCACATCTATGATTGTTCCAGTATGGATCTTTTCACATGATAACCCAGATTCTGAAACCCTAGCTTATGCTCTGTTGGACACTCAGAGTAGTCACACATTTGTGGATCAGGAACTTTGTGGAAGGTTGCATGCATCAATGGAGCCAGTAAAATTAAAGCTTTCCACTATGATGGGAAGGGATTCCATCGTGGAAAGCCAGAGAGTCAGAGGATTTTCTTCAGATTGCCTCATTAGCCTGCCTCCCGCCTACGCAAGGGAATTCATTCCACTTGAACGTGCGCATATCCCCACATGTGAGACAGCTAATAAGTGGAAACACCTAGCAGTCATAGCCTCTGAGATGCCTCCACTAATGGATTGTGGAGTGGGACTTTTGATTGGTTATGACTGCTCCAGAGCCCTGGCTCCACGAGAGGTTTTCACTGGAGGTGACTACGAGCCTTACGCTATAAAGACGGACTTAGGGTGGAGCATCGTAGGGAGCTCACCACAGCGCGTGAATTCCAGGCATGTGACTGGGCTGTGCCATCGGATATCAGTCAGGGAGGTTCCACCTGTGACACCAGCTGCTGCTATTAAAGCCCTTGAATCTGATTTTGCAGACACCAGATCAGGAGAGAAAAGCATATCTCAAGAAGATATTCAATTTCTGCAGGTCTTAAAGGAAAGAATCCATCAGAACGAGTGCGGCCATTTTGAGATGCCCCTTCCATTTAAAGCACGTCCTCACCTCCCTGATAATAAGAAGCTTGCCTTAATCCGCCTGAAGCACCTTAAAAGGAAACTGGACAGAGATCCTAAATTTAAGGATGATTACGTGAGATTCATGGAAGGTGTCTTCAAGGATGGGGAAGCAGAGGAAGCGGACAAGCAACCAGAGTCAGGAAGTGTGTGGTACATCCCACACCAAGGCGTCTATCACCCGAAGAAGCCAGATAAGATCAGGGTGGTTTTTGACTGCTCCGCGAAGTATGCAGGCACTGCCTTAAACGATCATCTGCTAACAGGACCTGATCTTACAAACGGGCTGATTGGAGTGCTCTGCCGTTTCCGCAAACATCCCATTGCTGTTATGTGTGACGTGGAAAAAATGTTCCACAGGTTCCACGTCAACAAAGAAGACAGAGATTATCTACGCTTCCTGTGGTGGGAAAATGGGGATACAGAGTCAGAGCCTAGGGAATACCATATGAAGGTCCATCTTTTCGGAGCATCTTCCTCTCCAGGCTGTGCCAATTACGGCATGAAGCATATGGCCAGCCAAAATGAGAAAAGATACCCTGAAGCAGCTAGCTTCATCAGAAAGCACTTTTATGTGGATGACAGCCTCGTAAGCCTAGAGTCAGTCGATGGGGCAATCAAGCTGGTGAAAGAAACCCAAGCACTATGTGCTGAAGGAAAGTTGCACCTTCATAAATTCATCTCCAACAGTCGAGAGGTACTGGAGTCCATTTGTGCTTCTGAGCGCGCTGCTGAAGTGAAGAATGTGGATCTCAACTGTGATGATCTTCCAGTCCACAGAGTGCTAGGAGTCCGATGGAATGTGGAAGGTGACGTCTTCTCCTTCAAGGTCTCACTTGATGAGAAACCAGCCACTCGACGTGGAGTTCTCTCAGTCGTGGCTTCGGTGTATGATCCATTAGGATTCTTGGCCCCATTCATCTTGCAAGGAAAGCGGGTGCTACAAGAGATGTGTCAGAAAGGTATCAGTTGGGATGAGCCACTCCCCAGCGAATTGAAGCCGCACTGGGAGAGCTGGATCAATGATCTAAGAAATCTCGACAAGATTCAGATCCCAAGATGCTTCACACCAGAGAACTTTGGGAAAGTCCTGAGAGTGGAACTGCATCACTTTTCAGATGCCAGCAGTCAAGGCTATGGGCAGTGCTCCTACATCAGATTGGTGGGCGAAGAGAAGGTGCATTGCACCTTGATTATGGGCAAGGCAAGAGTCGCTCCTACCAAAATAGTCACTATACCAAGGCTAGAGTTGACTGCAGCAGTAATCTCTGCTGCTATGAGCAGTATGCTAAAAGAGGAGCTAGAGATTAAGATCGACAGAGAATATTTCTGGACAGATTCTCAAGTAGTTCTTGGCTATATCAACAACGAAGCCAGAAGATTTCATGTCTTCGTGGCAAACCGTGTCCAGAGAATCCGGGAAACCACTGACCCAGGGCAGTGGTTCTATGTCGACACAGAGCACAACCCTGCCGATCACGCCTCAAGGGGCCTCCAAGTAGCAGAACTGCTCAAGTCTAACTGGCTCACTGGTCCCAAGTTCCTGTGGGAGAGAGAGGTAGTTCCAGCCCAAGGAACCTCAGAGCTACTGGTAGGAGACCCCGAGGTCAGAGCAACCCTAGTCTTGAAAACTGATGCTTCAAGGCAAGTCGATTTTCAAGAGAGACTCGCAAGGTTCTCAAAATGGTCCACAGCTGTAAAAGTCGTCGCTCGGATACAGCGGTTGGCTAAGAGGATCAAGGACACAAAGCCCCCTGATGTTGAGGAAAGGAGGAGAGCCACTCACACCCTCATCAAGCTTGCACAGAAAGATGCCTTTGAAAAGGAGTTACACATTCTCCAGACATCGGGAAAGCTGCCTTGTAACCACCAACTGTATCAGCTAGGCCCATTCCTCCAAGATGGTATAATGAGGGTGGGAGGACGTCTGAGGAAAGCATCCGCACCTCTGGATCTGAGACACCCTATAATCCTCCCAAAGGATGGTGTAGTCACGCGCCTTGTCCTTGCGCACCACCATGAGAAAACACAAAATCAGGGCAGAGGACAAACGTTGAATGAACTCAGGGCAAATGGTTACTGGATTATTGGTGGCAGTAAGGCAGCAGCCCAGCACATAAAGCAGTGTGTCCTGTGTAAAAGAGCCCGCGCACCTCCAGAGGAACAACGGATGGCAGACTTACCCAGAGACCGTATTGAACCCTCCCCACCGTTTACGTACTGCGGTATGGACTGTTTTGGTCCCTTCTGTACCAAGCAAGGTCGTAAGGAAAACAAGCGATATGGCCTCCTTTTCACATGTCTGAGCTCCAGAGCAGTCCACATAGAGATGTTGGATGACATGACAACCGATGCATTCATCAATGCTCTACGGTGCTTCCTAGCCATCCGTGGGGCCATCAGGCAGATCAGATCAGATCAAGGATCAAACTTTGTTGGAGCACGAAATGAAATGGAAAGAGCTCTCAAAGAATTAGAAAAGGAAAGAATAGCTACATACCTGGCAGATAAACAGTGTGACTTCTGCATGAATGCACCAGCCTCGAGTCATGCCGGAGGTGCATGGGAGCGGCAGATCAGAACGGTAAGGAGTGTGCTTGGCTCAGTCCTTGCTCACAGTGCTGGAAGATTGGACGACACTTCCTTAAGAACCTTCTTTTACGACGCTATGTTCATTGTAAACAACCGCCCTCTTACGATTGACAGTATCAGTGATCCCACCAGTATGGAGCCATTAACACCAAATCATTTGCTCACTATGAAATCCTCTGTTCCTCTGCCCCCACCTGGTAACTTTGCTAAGGAAGACTTGTATGCCAAAAAACGTTGGAGACGGGTGCAATATCTGTCCGAGCAATTTTGGAACAGGTGGAGGAAGGAATATCTGGTCAACATCACTCTTAGACAACGATGGCATGCACCAAGGCGCAATGTGCAAGTCGGAGATATCGTCATTGTAAAGGAAGAAGAGCTCCCTCGTAATGAATGGAAACTTGCCAGGGTTCTTAAAGTACATGAAAATGATGATGGATTGGTGCGAAGAGTTACAGTACAGATTGGAGAGCGCAAGTTAGGAAAAAGGGGTGAACGCCTCAACAAGCCATCCATCGTTGAGCGACCCATTCAGAAGTTAGTTATTCTCATAGAAAGCAGCTAAAATTCTGCTTCATAACTCTGGTGCAGTTAGTCTCTGACCAATTCAAATTTGAAACAATTCACAAATCCTTTCTGTTGTTATGAAAAGATTGTTTTCTTGAACCTTTATGTAGTGAGAAAAGTGTTCTCAATTGATATTGTAACATTTAAATTTCATGTGGTGTATTCTGCATATCAACTTTATCTGGAGAGTTTATAACTGTGGATCTACCATATCACTCAGTTTTCAGATGTTTTATGAGTGACCTTAACGTATGTTTTGAAATAACCATTGATGTGTCGGATTAATATGCATACAAATCATCAAGGTTGTATGATTTGTTATTAATTAATCATTTGGTGGGAGTGTAGCTGACGCTAAGTCCAGTGTGAACTCGTTTCCATGACTACACCGGAAGTTGTTCATGCACAACCCCATATGACGATAAAGTCGTTTTGGTAATGCAATTATAATGTGTTTTGTTTACTGTAATCCTGAGTAATAGTGTGATTTAAAACAGTTTGTTACATTGCTCTTGCTAAAATTATGAAGAAGAGAAAAGTTGGTTATTGCTAGTCACATGTTTAACCCGGAAGTATTGAGAGTAGCGCGAGAGAGGATAGAGAGTCGTGGGTGAGAACAGCGAACTTTAAGCTCCCGTCTATTATTCTACAGCTGGTCTACCAGGCGAACACGGTAATAATTATTGAGCTATCTCAATAACTTATTAAACACGGTTAAATCTTGTTTCCAAAAAATGTGAGACATTGTATTGTTCTGCATAAGAAATAAGAGTGTATGAATGTTGCTCTGGGTGCTTTGTGCTTGAAACTGTTTTGTTTATCTTCTAGTTTTCACGGTGTTTCATGATACTTCAGAGAAGAATAAATGTGAATGTGAACATCAGTAAGAAGCGTGGACTCATTTATGACCAGTGTAGTTATACAGTGGAATGATGAACTGGAGCAGTATACACGGAGGGACGATTACTGGGTTCAAGACTCGACACCGTACCTATGCCAGAGCGACAGCTAACACGGAGACAACAGAGGACTCTCCGAGGGAAGAGCTACAGTCACTGGAGCAACAGATGGTGGATTTCCTTAACAGGAAAAATATAAACATCCGCAAAGAGGCAATATCTGCATGCCACACATTGCCCAGTGTCGTAAACTCAGAAACGAAGACCAGGAGACTCTTGGGTAATCTTCAGCAGAATTCTTTATTGAGAACGCTCTGTGTGGTGCTGTAGTCATCAAAAGTAAGACATTGGCATTTTCCCAGCCTTGATCTCATCAGCATAACAGTGTCATTTAAATACAGAGTTGCCTGATAGTATCACCCATACCTTCATATTATCATAGAAACAAAGGCACAGATGTGCCTTGAGTTTAGCAGGCACCTTTAAATCGGGACCTTGCCCTATCATGAAGACAAAAGGTTAATGTCTCAGGAAACTGGTCTGCTTGACCTGATAATCTCAGAATGTCATAATCTTAACCTCAAAATGTAAAAAACACAAAGTACATACTATTACTTTGGAAACTAGATGTAACATATGTGGCAGTGCTGAAGAAGGGGGGGGGGGACGTTGCAAGTAAGTTTGAACACACCCAAATACAATCCGACTACGCCACCCTGTAAGGAAACGGGGAAATAACCAAAAATAAGGGACACAGGTTCGTAGGCTGAAGTAATCTGAGAGAGGCGTGTGAACAATGTACAAAGACTTTATTCAAATCACCATAATTAGTTAAAACATCAATGATAGTCAATGTCAATTGTCAGGTCACCATCAAACACTGTCACAATCAGAAACTCTGTGTACTGGACAAAATAAAAATATCAATTTGAAAATACAAAAGAATAAACAAAAATAATAATAATAAAAGACACAGGCTTTCCAGTGGCAGGGGGCAGGCTAGATGGAGTGAAGACCCTATCTGTGGATTCGTGTAACACACACACGCACACACACACAGTGAGAGGTGAATCCAAGCAGCACTGCACTCCACACAACTGCACCACCACCTGTAATACTCCAAACTAGCCAGCTAGCCTCCCAGCCCCGGGCCACCAGTGCCTAGAATAAACCAAAACAAAGAAAACAAATTAAATTCAGTAATACAGTGGAAATATTTCCATCAAAGTAAACAAAAACATTTATCAAGAAACACTATTACAATATCAAACTTAAAATATTGAAAGTATACAAAAACAAAATACTAATAAACAACAATATAAACAACATCCCACAAAAATGAAATGAATGCAACAGTCCAAATCGAGCAGGTCCCAGAATCAGCGTTCCCCAACACTAGCGTGGAAACACTTATCAGGGCACGAGCGATGACACTAATAATGCCCTAGATGTAAACCAGCCCAAAAAGCAGGGAAAGAAAAACAGCAGCGCATCCTCCTTTAACGACAGTATAAACTTCCGCCTTCAAGAAACGTGACGGGAGAGACAGCTCAGCACACTAAGAAAGAAGAATTCTTAATTAATTACTTGTCTTGCGAAAAAGAGGAAGCAGATTGATCACGCTTACCCAAAGCAATTCCTCGTGCCACACGAAGTTTATAGTCGCTCACAGCTCATAATGAATTAACATGCAGGAAGACTTTTCACTGATTTCATGGCTAAGAGTTAAACAGATAAGTAATCATCCGACGCCAAAATAACAGTAGGTAAAAAAAGAAAATCACGCACATACCTGACATGCAGTGGACAACCTGTGACCCAACCGGGCATAAAATGCACGTCTGCACCTGCACACTCAGTATGGGAGGTACCAGTCGTGACGCACCCCAGGCGATCTAACTCCAGCCTTAAAATACCATCAGTGCCACCTCCAATAGGCTATGGTAGGTGACAATCATGCACCAATGAGCCAATGAAACTAAACTACGTCACCCACCTTGCCACACATAGTACAAATTTGTAAACCCACAATCCTCCTGTTGAGAGTTCTTATAACTATCACATAATACAAATTTAAACTTTCATAAGTCCATTCTATGGCCTATGTTTGTTAACATAAGCCCCATCTTCAGTCATGTAACTTGAAAAGGTTACAGGCATGTATAACTTATTCTGTGTCTTGTCCTAGATTTACTTAGGTGTAATATTTATTTTTTAGAACCATAAAAAATAGAACCATGGATGGTAACACGTCGTACAAACTACATGATGACACAGAAAATCTTGTAGCATAAGAGTGGAAGTTTTGAAGTCCATGGCGTCCGAATAGCTGTGAAGTCTGTTTTCTGTAGTCCATTTCCCACGTAGATTCACTCAGATGACTCTTTGTCCTCATGAAGCTTGTTAATGGATGTCTGAAGTGATGCTTTACACCAGGGTGTCACATATGGAAATGACATAGCATGCACACATACCTGCAACACAAGAAAACAAAGAAACAGCAGACCAGCAGTATTCATGCATAGACATTTTTAGACTTCTGTAGATCGTATAGTGGTTTTAAGGCTGGTGATCATATGGTGTTTTTCTCTAGTTTTAAGTAATTTAAAACCTATGGACCAGTGAGGTGGGGATAAATCTACTGATAGGGTAAACCTATGAGGAAGTCTTCGCCGTGGAGTTGGCACCCGAGGCCTGTTGCACTTTGGTTCTTCCCTGGGCTCCTCACTGGTCTGTGTATGTCCTAGTCTGTCCCTGTTGGTGTGCAAACTTTACTGTGTGACATATCCATCCTCTAATGAAACATCAGTCATAACAAGACATCATAACCCAAAGAGAATAGGAGTGACCGGAGTGTGCTTTAGTATAGCTTTAAAGGCTGTGAGTGTACTTAACGTTCTCTCAATGAAAGGAAGTGACAGTCAACGTATTTATAAAGGATGTTTCATCTTTGTTGTACATTACTGGGGAAGTTAGGCACGCACAGCCCTTACAGTTAACATCAGAGCAAGCTGCTCCAACAGTTAGGTGACGTGGGGAGGGGCAGCTTCAGAGTGGTAAGTAGACTGAGTAGGAGCTGAGTAAAGCTGTTCATTTCTCTTAATGTCTTCTTGCTTTTTCTACACTCTTTCATCCAGTGTCCAGTTTTACCACAAAAATGACAACTGACCTCCTTCTTAGGACTTTTAAGTTTCTGTTGGTTCTCTGTTTTGAACTGAAAAGATGCTGCTGCAATCTTTACTCTGGCTTTGACATCAGAGTTTCTTTCCCAAGTAGCTAAACTGTCTAGATTACTTTTGAGAGTTTTGTTAGACCAAGTTAGATCTAAGAATGGCAAGGTTTTTCTGTACTCCACTACAAGGCCATCTGACCAGATGCGGACTAATGGTCCCTTGTCCTCTAACACACTTTCAGGATCATCAACTATTCCACTGTAAGTTACTGCTGACTGACAAAATCTTTCAGTGTATTCACTCACAGTTCCAGCCTCCTTCTGTACAAAACTAGTGACCTTTGACCAATCCACTTTTGGTCCAACAATATTCTTTAACTCTCTCAGAACTACCTCTCTCAATTCATCTTTACTGGCATGTTGTAGTTCAGAAGTAACAGCAGACTCAAAACTGTTGAATTCAGATTCAGTTAGAATTTGTGACATCAGCTGTGTGACTTCTGCTAACTGATCAATGCTCTCTATATCAATGCTCTCTATATCTTTAGGTCTTAGCGCTTTGGCAATAGTTTGTACTCGAACAACAGAAGAGTTAGGAGGAACACTTTCAGTTCCCTCAATTATCTGAGATCTTCTCCTCGCACCACATACCTTTACTGAATCTACAGGCACATCAGTTACTGACTGGATGGCTACATCGGTTTCAAAGAAAGATTGTAAGTCAGGAAAATTGTTATCAGTCTGACTAACTTCTTCCACATCAGTTTTTGCTGCAGCTTTGTTGCAGTTCAATTTCTTAGTCAAACAGGATACTCTAGCTCTGAACTCTTTGTTCTGTTTCTCTAGTTCTGAGTTATGCTGAGACTGTTGGGTAGCTAGTGCTAAACAAAATTCTCTGTGGCAGCAGATGATGCCTTTCACATTGTTTTTACGTATACATGATCCTAGTACCTTTTTACATTCTTCAATTGACCATACTTTTTCTGGATCAATACCAAATTTATTCATCAAATCCAATCTGACTGACTGTCACTATTGAGTCCATGTGCTGTCCTAACAATGATTTGAACTCACTGTCTGTCTATGAAGGAGTAGCTAGTCCACCTTTCTTAGTTGTTGGAATCAGCTTAGCATTCCTTCTCAACATTGTGTAGTCTTTCTGACACAAAATGAGACTTCTAGCACTTCCCTGGCAAGCAGAAGATACACCAATAACCTATCTGACAAAGTAGAGGTTAAGCTAGTTAATACACATCATAATGTGTTCAGCCTTGCCTGACAACGCAGAGGATTAAAAAAAACACAAGTTACTAGCACTTTATGCTAAACTTCCCTGCCAGACACAGAGGGTAGCAAAATATTAGCATGTGATGCTAATCTTCCCTGCCTAAAAAGAGGATTACTTTCATCTCTAAAATATATTTTTTAGAGGGTAACTTAGTTAACCAAACTCTACAGCTGTCTGTTAACTCTTCTCTGTCGGCGCAGAGGATACTGGTCTTAACGGTTCTTTTGGATAGAGTTACACTGACCAACACTTGGTTGTACAGAAAGATTCCGTCTGAAATGAAGTCAGATCTTTGTTGAGATTGCAGTTTCAATCTGGATTCAGGTGAGAAGCTCTATCCGGGCCACGGCACCAAAACATGTTGGGAACTCAGAAACGAAGACCAGGAGACTCTTGGGTAATCTTCAGCAGAATTCTTTATTGAGAACGCTCTGTGTGGCACTGTAGTCATGAAAAGTATAACTAGTCATTAATACATTGTAGTTTATGTACATTTCAAGGGGGCGGGATACACAGAGGTGGAGACAACCTAAACAAAGCATGGAAATGCAATCAGGAAACTGCCAGACATTGGCATTTTCCCAGCCTTGATCTCATAAGCATAAAAGTGTCATTTAAATACAGAGGTGCCTGATAGTATCACCCATACCTTCACAATGTCTCAGGAACCTGGGCTGCTTGACCTGATAATCTCAGAATTTCATAATCTTAACCTCAAAATGTAAAAAAACACAAAGTATATACTATTACATTGGAAACTAGATTTAACATAGTACAAATTTGTAATCCCACACCAGTAAGTCCGAGAACTGTGTATCTGCTTTAGTAATTTGATTCATTTGCAGGAAGCAGAGGAACAATGTATTAATGCAAGCTAAAAAACTGAAAGGATCTAATGTGTATATAAACGAACACCTCACAAAGAAAAACGGAGGTATCGCAAGGGAGGTGAGGTTGCTAAGGAAACAGAAGAAAATAACTGGGACATGGACATGGAATGGAAACGTGTGGATCAGGGAACAAGATGGTTCAGCAAAGGTCATCAAGACTATGAAGGAACTTGAGAAGTACAAGACTGGACATTCACAGCGGGAGTCATGGAGTCTCCAGCTTGCCGGACTGACAATGGAGAAATCAGGTTGGATATGCTTGGACATACATTGAACAATGGATGTAGACACTAACAATGATAAAATTTATGATCTAGAAAATTATAATGAACATGACTTGCTAACCTCTGAAGAAAATGTATGCAATTATTATACTGTTCAACAATATAATGTTGAAATCAGCAAGGTACTTAATTGAAACATTATCTATCATACATTTTCATAGTCAAAGTTTAAAGGGTAACTTAGTAAAAATAAAAGAACTTTGTCAGTTAGATAACAATTTTAGTGATAAAGTGATTGCTATAACTGAAAGCTGGTTGAAGGACTCTGATATCAATGACGACCAGATTAAAGGATACAATATGTTTTATGTTAACAGAGTGTGTAAAAAGGGAGGTTGTGTCACCCTCTACATTGATTATCATTTTAAATGTAAAATTATCGAACAAAAAACAATTGGTGTGGAAAATTAATGTGTGGAAAAAAATAATAACAAATCATTAATTTTGTGTGGTGACTTCAATATAGATCTGGGAAACCCTACAGCATCAAATGAATTTAAGAATTGCATGAAAAGCACAGATCTATACCCAATGATAACTAAACCTACAAGGGTGACCACACATAGTGCAGTTTAAGATTAATAAGGGAATTAAGATCAATATAACTCAAAGGAGGATTGAATTACATTGAATAAGATCCGAATTAGTATGCAAATTAATCAGAATTAATATCTAACACTTAATCAACTATTTTTCACCAATAAATTGAGATTAGGGTATTTTATAAATTCAGGACAAAATATTATAAAAAAAATATTCTCATAAAAATATGATAAGGCAGTAACTTGTAAGCACAATACACTGGTATGTAAAATCAGACAAGGCTTTATTGAACTACTCTAATACACACAAACTAAACTAACGAAAACACACAAACATTCATTCAAACAGTGACAGAGAAAAGTGATGTTATTAACGGAGGGTGAATGGAGTCCCAAGTGTCTAGCGTTAGACACTATTTCTTGACCGCAACCTGAGAAAATCAATCTACTAGCAATTTAATCTTAGTTCGTTTTCTTAATAAGATTTGCACCAGTTTCAGACAGAATTAGGAGATATTTTGTACTTACGTTTGGATGCTCCTTGTGGCTTTGGATGTGTTCCCTTCTGTAAGAAAGTTGCTGGAGAGGGATTCTCTGGCGCTGATTGGCTGGCAGTCGGTCGATGATGCGTTCTGAGGGACAGCAATCGATGGTGAGTGGTTGGTTGGCTTTGCCGGGTGGCGCTTCGTTCGTGAGACTTCTTGGATTGCGGGTTGCTATGCAACGGAGTTTTCTCTAAGTCTGGAGTGACTCTTTCTTTGACGAAGTTCAGCGAATGATCTTACGGAAGAGTTGATGAGTTTTGAGTGAGCTCTTGGTGGTTTGAAGAGTACACGCTGGACGATAGAAAGGTCAGCACAAAACATAAGCAAGAGCAAAGTCACTGCAAAAGCAGGGCAAAAACCTTGTCATTGGGTTATAAGCGTGTCCATCTGACCCGTCCTTCTTAGTGTGAAAGCCAATCAGATACTGTCTTTGGCGGGACCTACGCCCTGTTCTCCGGTTCTTGCATTTAATTAGTGGAATGTCCATGTGATCGTGTGTGTCCAAACTCCTGAAAGTTTAGTTTAAACGCTTTAATACGCAAACTTAATCGTTTAAATATGGTGCATCCTACACACTTTATATCAAAATTCTAGAAATCATTTACCCATCAAGTAGGTACCAAAATACATATACTTCCCATAGTTGAGGTGGAAGTAAATAAGGATTTAGCTGTGATAACTGTTTAACACACGAAATTAACTTTAATATAAAGCATGCTTAATACAGAGAATACACATGTATGAGGCAACTTCTGGTGATTAGTTCCTATAACTGAGGTAGAAAACCCTATGAATAGGCTGTAATAAAAGTTAAACACACAGAAATAATTCCACAGGTTATAAAAAACATACATGATACTTAAGATATGTGTGAGGTAAATTATGCTGGTAATCAGTTCAGCTTATTGGAAGCAATTTTGAGACCGTTGTTTGTATTAAAGCACAAGTGGGTTAAATTTCAGTCTATTGGTTTTGGAGACAAAGTCTCTGGAATTTACAGCTGCAGAAAGGAGGTGTTCCCTGGTTTAAGGTTTTGGTGATCCTGGGCCAAAGGAATGCCTTAGCATCCTTTCCTGATAAGGCTGGGGATTTATGCATTGGGGTCACCACAGGGTATTCTTGGCCATTTGGTTTTAAGTTTGGGGAACAAAGATAAAAATTTTCCTGCTGTCCTGGCGTCGCTGGTATGAGATTAGACAGGCACATAAAGGGAAAGGGGGGTGACATCTCCTTTAGCCATCTTGGCACCATGACTGTGTTTTATGACGCACTAATGGTTCGATGGGGAATGGACTGTTCAAGGATAATCCTACAGCAACTAATATTGATAATATATTTACAAATGTACATGGTAAATTAATTAGTGATAACTTTATGACAGACATGAGTGATCATCTCCCTGTATTTATAATTTATGAGAAAACATCCTATGACATCGTAGAAGATGAATTTAAAACAATCATGCGAGATAAATCTAGTAAAGCTTTAGAGGCCTTTAGAGAAGATTTGAAGAAACAGAGCTGGGATAGAGTGTACACAGATAATGTAAATAATGCATATAAGGCTTTCATGACTACATTAATATGATAATCTATATGATAAAAATTGTAAAATAACCAAAGCAAATGCTCATATCAAGAAAAATACTTTTAACAATCCATGGATGACAAATGGACTGAAAAATGCCTGTAAGAAAAAATAACTATTTGTATCAATTGTTTTTAAGATCAAGAACTAAAGATGCTGATGTTGGGTATAAAAAATATAAAAAAATAAAAAAATTAATTAGTTGGAATCATAAGAAGGCAAAAAAGCATTACTACACTAAATTTTTGGACAAAAATAAAAATTGTACAAAAGACACATGGAGCATTATAAAATTCTGTAATGCAAAAGTGCAAGGTAAAAACAACATTTCCAAATAAGTTTACAAAGAACGATGTTGATATTTTAAATAAAACTGAAATTGTAAATGAATTCAATAATTATTTTGTAAATATTGGCCCTACTTTGTCACAGCAAATTCTAGATGGAAACATCAATAGTGATACAGTACTAGATAATGTTGGCAGTGTTTTTCTTGAAAGTGTACAAGTGAGTGACATATTGACAATTGTCCAGAAGTGTGCTAATAAAAAATCTAATGATTATACTGATATGAATATGGAATTGATAAAGCTAATTATAGATGTAATTATTGAGTCTTTTACCTATATTTGTAAATTACTTCTGGGATATTTCCAGACTGCATGAAAATAGCCAAAGTAATTCCATTTTCAAAACGGAAATAAATCTGAATTTTCTAATTACAGACCAATATCATTACTTCCACAGTTCTCTAAAATTCTGGAGAAGTTATTTCCGATCATACTGAATAAATTTCTAAATTAATTTAATATTTTAAGTAACAGCCAATATGGGTTTCATCCTAATCAGTCAACTGCTACAGCAATTATGGAACTAACTGAAGAAATTACCAATGCTATAGATAAAAGCACTATTTAGTAAGTATCTTTGTGGATCGTCAAAAAGCATTTGATACGCTGGACCACAAGATATTGTTGCATAAATTATATAAAAATGGTATCAGAGGTGTGGCACACCAATGGGTCACCAGCTATTTAAAAAACAGAAGTCAGTTTGTTGAAATTGACAACATAAAGTCTAATAATTGTAACATAACTTGTGGGGTACCACAAGGATCGGTCCTAGGACATATACTTTTTCTTCTATATGTAAATGACATTGTGTCTGTGTCTCAGTTACTTAAGTGTATTCTGTTTGCGGGTGATACCACTTTGTTCTATTCAGGAAAAAATATAAAAGATGTCCTACATATTGTAGAGAATGAATTTCAGAAAATTATGAAGTGGTTCAATGCCAATAGATTGTCCCTAAATATTAGTAAAACTAAATTTATGATATTTTGTAGTAAAAAAATATGTTGAAACGTCACTGTTTATTAATGGATTAGAAATTGAAAGGGCACATGAGATTAAGTTTCTAAGTATTATAATTGATGAACATTTGACATGGAAATTAAATATTTATAAAATTAAAGTAAAAGTATCCCAAATAATAGGTGTGCTGCATAAAGTTAAAGATTAGCTAAATAAGAATGCATTATTTTTGTTGTATAACTCATTTATTATTCCATATCTGACTTATTGTATTGGACTGTGTGGAATGCCTGTAAAACATACATCAATCCAATTTTACTCTTACAGAAAAGAGCAGTTAAAGTTATCAGTGGAAGTGGATACACAGATCCAACTAATTATTTATTCATCCAACTGAAAACTCTGAAATTTATTGAATTAGTAGAGTATTTTCTAGAAACTTTCTAGAAACCATGTATAAAGCTCATCTGGAAAGTTTACTGAACAATTTGCAAAGCAGATTCACCAAGAGGAAAAGTAGATATGAACTAAAAAAGTACTGAGGTTTTTACAAAATGCGGGTTCCAGTCGGCTGTAAAGGAAAAATTTGTCACAATTAAGGGAGTCAGTTTGTGGAACAGTCTTGGTTGCAAATGTAAAACTTCTAAGTCCATTTATGTGTTTAAGAAGTATGTTAAATTATCACTGTTGCAGAAATATAATACTGCTGAGTAGCAGATCAACTTTATTATTTTGTGTTTTGAGAAAGAGAAGAGATGGCTGCATGAGACAGCTTAAATGCACTGGAACTGTAAATGATTTTTTGTTGATAGGGGTAGACATTATAAGTTTTTTACTTCTTTCTGCTCCTTTTCATTCATGTTAAATGCTGTTGTTGCATTTGTTTTTTAAATGAATGAAATAAATATAATAATAATAAAAAAATATTGGTTCTCTGATTGTTTCTCTAAGATTCATTATTATTCCATGATATCTTGACAGTTATTAAAATTTGGACTTTCACTCAGTAGTACAGAAAAGTTCTGTCATATAAACTGCAAAAGATATATTTGGAATGACTTGAAAGTGAATGCAGAGAGCTTTGCATTATAATTAAACCACATACTGATAAAAAGATTTGTTCAAAACACACTGGCATTCATAAATGAATATGTTCTAGATGTCAGATTTTATAGGCTTGATATTATCAGTGTTGGGTAGTAGCGTCGCTACAAGCAGCGAAGCTACTAGTTTAACTACATTCCTCAGTAGCGTGGTCGTAGCTTCGCTGCTTTTTGAATCAAATAGCTTTTCTGTAGCGAAGCTCTTTTTTTATCAAGTAGCGCGGTAGCTTCCACACAAGCTACATTTTCGCAAGCATTTCTGAAGCTCAAACTCAAATTGGGAAATACAACTGTAAGTGACGCGACGCCGCCACTTCATCTTGTTCTTGTTTACGGTGGATAGCAACCAACCAGCTTTATGATGCATTACCACCACCTTCTGCCCAGGACGGTACCACTCCTTGGCCAGTCAGGCAAAAAATTACTTGATGAAATGATGGCAGTGGGTGAGGTCGGAGAACAGTTGATCCCGAGGAGCGAGTTGACCATGGCCGCAGGGGCGAAAATCTAATCTAAATGTTGGGGGGACAATAAACATAACATTTCTCACGAGCAAGTTTTGAAGGGGACACCAATAAAAACAGGCAAGATTGTACTTAAGGATATGTGTACAGCGAGGAAAGCCTTACTATTGCATGGAGAACGTTCCATTATCCTTCTTCTCAAAGTTTCTTTCTGGTTCAATGAAAAAGCTGACTAAATTGATCAAAACATTCTGCAAAATTTTTTTTTATTTTGCAATGTTTTTGAAGTTGTTTACAAAATCAAGCCACCAAAATACAATGGAATTTGAACATAACTTCAACTTTTATTTATTTGTATAGCACATTTAATAGCAATGTTGTTGCTTCACAGTTATAATTAAAACATGCATATATAAAAACATTTGCCATGCCTAGCAAAATGAAGGCATACACACTCTTAGACCTACATCCTCACACAACTGTATAGCAGGGCCGGCCCTGACCAATTTGCTGCCCTAGGCAAGATTTTACCTGGCGCCCCATGCATCACAGCCCATTTCACCCTGTCATTGTGTATATATATATATATATATATATATATATACACACACACACACACACACACACACACACACACACACACACACATTACAGCAGAACTGTTTCAAACACTCATAATAAATCATCATATTAGAATGATTTCTAAAGGATCATGTGATAGACCGGATGTCACATGTGACACTGAAGAATGGAGTAATGATGCTGAAAATTCAGCTGTGCATCACAGAAATAAATGATAATTTAAAGTATAATAAATTGAAAACAAATTATTTTAAATTGTAATAATATATCACAATATTACATTTTTTTCTGTATTTTTGATCAAATAAATGCAGGCTTGATGAGCAGAAGAAACTTCTTTCAAAAACATTAAAAATAGTAATGTTTCCAAACTTTTGGCCTGTACTGTAATCCCCCCAAAACTGCACAACTGTAGAATAAAACATTAATTAAAAAGTAATAATAAAAAATGCGTCTTAAAACTGACATGATTGCACAAAATCACAGTCTGGGGACTCAGAACTCAGAACAACTGCTAACATTAAGTTTAAGGTAAAAATAACTGCCATGAAATTATAGTATCTTACTCCTATGCAATAAATTGTTCTTTCACTACATCTCTTTACCTCTATCTTTATCCTCTTCACTTCTTTTTGGCACTGTATCTATCGCAGACTATGCTCATTTATAATGTGTCATGTAAATTCGGCCTTCCGTCACAATCAGGAAACTTTCACCGTGTATAGAACTGGCGCGAGCTGCCAGGCCCGTTTCTACGAGCTGTGTGTTAACAAAAGCAGTGCTGTCTACATTGGATGCGGCGTCGGGCACGCTACACAACAAATTACCAACAACTGATCGCGTGCGCTCTGTTTCTGGCGCACTTCAAGCACTCGATGGGCGGGGGAAGATTGAAGAGCCGGACTTTTTTTTTTTTTTTTTTTTTGCTTTATTTGGTAGTATTTCGAATTAATGGTTTTTAAATAGTAGCCTATTATAAAAAAAAATATGTTAAAAAAAAAAAAAAAAAATTCACTCGTTCACTCATTCTGGCGCCCCTATGGATGAGTGGCGCCCTTCGCATTTGCCTATACCGCCTATGCCGCGGGCCGGCCCTGCTGTATAGTGAGATCGGTATAGAAGTAAAAGAGAGGGGAGAAAACAAAAAAATAATTATTTATTACGTCAACGACTGATTTGTTCAAAAAGTGGATTCATTCAGTTAGGAAACACCTCCTCATTGTGTTTCTCAAAATTAGTGCTGTTACTGCTGTAGATTAGTTTTCAACTTTTTTCGTTGGTGAAATAGAGCTAAAACAGGCAATATGGTGCCTAAAATGCACTTAATATTAACTTATTGTTTATTCAATTTTTATAAAATCTAAATCACATTTGTTATGCTAATATCTGGAGAACAACTGCACTCTTATTGTGATGTTATATTAGATTGACTATATTAAATGAAGTAAACCGACTAAATCATAGTGAACGCGGGAAAATCTAAATGCGCACCCGCGCTAATCTAATCTAACGTACAAGACTGTGTGTATGTCGGTGGTGAGGTGAGATGAAAATGGGAGCAGGCAGTGGACCAAAGCAATGTGAGGCAAAGCAGGGAGAACTCGAGATGTTTAAAACTTTTTTTGTTGTTGTTGCTCCATTTGCATTCGTATTGTTTTACTACTTACACAATTAGTTTAACTATATATCATTATATTATTTACAATACACATATTTCAATTATATTTAAGAGGGGGACAACCCTCAGATAGGGGGGGTCCGGACTCCCCCGACCCCCCCGCGATTTCCGCCTATGCATGGCCGTACCTCGACAAGTACATGACACTGATTCCCAAATATACAACCATCGCAATTCAGTCTTCAATCACAAACTAAGCAATTTCTAGCTTTTTTTCTATCTGTTGGTAGAAAAAAAGCGTTTTCCCTTGTTAAGAAAATCACATTTCAGATATATTGTAAACAAAGGGGAAAATAGCACATGCCCTCATGCTAAATTAAGAATTTGTGAATTTAAAAACCCCATTAAAGTTTGATTTAAATCACTGGTATGATTATATTATTTAATTATAATTTAAATGTAATCAAGATTATATTTTCACATAATGTTCTTTAGGATGATTTAATGTAGAAAACAGTAAATCAGAAAATAAATCAATTTAGCTGCCTATCTGTTTGACTGACAGTTTTGAGCACTGAGATAGCATTGACTTGTAATAAAACGGATTCAACATAAAAATTGAATTTTAAAAGTAGCTTAGATGTAGCAAGCTACTGTTGATGTAGCTAAGTTTGCTACATTTCCCAGGGGGTAGCTTCAGTGTAGTGAAGCTTCATTTACTGTAGAGTAACTGGTAGCTTAGCTCACTACATTTTCCAAGTAGCTTGCCCAACACTGGATATTATACAGCATCTATTATTAAGTTCATTACTTAAGACTTCTGCTAATTCATAATAAAGACATTTCAAACAAATTTAGCACAGACATGGCATGAATGAACAGATTATATGTAGAACAGGTCCCAAATGGAACATTCCATCACACTGTCACGGTGCAGAGTGCCTTCTTGGCTTCCCCTGCGGTCTGTGTTGTCCTGTCTGTTCGGTAGCTCGTGGTCTGGCCAATCAGCACTGATCGTGGCGGGGTGCTCAGATCACGAGCTGATTCTTCCGCACATGTCGCTCATTCCCCCACCCACTTATATGTTTCTGCCTTTCTGTCGTCGTGAGTAGATTGATTTGTCTTTGCCCGTGTTTGTGTAGTGTCCAAGCTTCAGTCTTACCCACTGTTTTCCTGTTTAAGGATCCGTAGTTCGGAGATCTGGCAGCGCAAGTGGTCCGCAGTGTGCCAGCCAGCTTGGAGTTCTCTGTGTGCACCTGAGCATTTAATTATTGTTTATGTTATTTTGAGTTTTGTGGTGAGAATAAAAGATTCTCCTTTTCACTACTCTGCATCCGAGTCCCCTCCCAGCTAGCAAAAAGTCGTCTATTAGACGTTGAATAGACGTAAACCTTCAACGTCTAATTACGGTCCACTGAAGGTTGAAAATGAAAATTGAAAAGACGTCAAATTTGTCCCACTTTTCAACGTTGAAAACAGGTCGATCTTCAACGTCTAATTACGGTCCACTGAAGGTTGAAAATGAAAAAATTGAAAAGACGTGAATTTGTCCTACTTTTCAACGTTGAAAACAGGTCGATCTTTAACATTTACTAAATGCCTATTGTCAATTCTCAAGTCCACATTAACATGCCAAATAACATTTTATATTAACATATGAATGAAACAAAGCTTTAAAGGGTTAGCTTTTAATAACTTTATTAAAACAGCACATTTTAAATGGTGCAAACAGTCAGTAACCAACACAGATTTCACATTAGAGTAGTGCAATAAACACAGGTCGGTCCAGTAACCAACACAGTTCACTTTCCAAGAGTCAACAAACCACAACTCTAAGAAAGAAAATGTACACTAAATGTTCACACTTTGCGACCTCCACCTCCAGCTCTCCCTGGAGCATGTTTAAGTGTCTCAGCCATGGCAGCCCTGATTTCCACTTCTGTGGCTGTTTTACTCCACTTCATTACTGCGGCTGCAAAAGAAAATATATTAGATGGTGCATGAATAAACCACGTCTTACATCATCTTACATACTACACATTGTATTTACATTATCAATTGTATGGATTTGCATACCTTGCCAAAAGAAATACAATTGCTAAGCTAAAGTAAATATATACACAGGTGCTCCTCAAATTAGAATGTCATGAAAAAGTTAATTTCAGGAATTCAACTTAACAGGTGAAACTAATATATTATATAGACTCATTACATGCAAAGTGAGATATTTCAAGCCTTAAATTTGTTGTAATTTTGATGATTATTGGCTTACAGCTTATGAAACCCCCAATTTCAAAATCTCAGAAAATTTGAATATTACATAAAAAAGATTGTAAATACACAAATGTTGGCCCTCTGAAAAGTATAATCATGCATATGTATTCAGCAGGGGTGATTCCAGGATTAAAAAAATGGGGGGGCCAAGAGAACTAGTGAGGGGGGCCCATGGGAGATCAGAAAATTAAACTGGAAATAAATAATTTATTTAGAAAAGAAGCAAAACATTTTTTGAAATGCCTAGTGCCTTAATATAGACACCACACAGTTTTGTTCTAATACATAAAAATAAAATAAATTCCGTATAAAAAACCAAGTACTGAGTACATATGCATGATTATACTTTTCAGAGAGCCAACATTACTGCATTTAAAATCCCCTTTTTTATCAATTTTGATGTAATATTCAAATTTTCTGAGATTTAGAATTTGTAGGTTTCATAAGCCATAATCAAAATTATAACAAATAAAGGCTTGAAATCTCTTTGCATGTAATCACTTTGCATGTAATGAATCTATATAATAAATTAGTTTCACCTGTTTTTAATTTCAGAGAAATTTTAAATTACCCGTCCCAGAAATTTTTTTCACTTGTCGCCTGTCACTGACGTAATATCCGCGTTCTCCCTGGTTTCCGCTTGTTAAGTCTGACGTAACGTAGCAGCGCTTCCGTGTCCAAACGCTCCATCAGTTACCACGAGAAAACAACAAAAGGTGCTAATATAAACTCACAATATGACAGAATACTAGCGGAAAAGTTATAATCTTAACCTTTAACTCCATACCGAAGTCCCAGATAGCCAGACAATGAAAATATATATATAAAAAAAATATACTGTATATAAAAATTATTTGTGTTTGGGACGCTGTGAGTACGGAGACTGTGGTGTATACCATAAGATTGAAAGCGTTTAGCTTAAATTATTAATATGAATAAACAGTGCTCATAGACGGCTGCTGAGGTTGTATTCTCAAGTGAAGCGAGTTGAGGCCTGGACCCGGAAACAGCGCTTCTTACGTCATCACTTAACAACAGGATAGTAACCAGAGCCCTCTGATTGTAACCAAGGCGACAGACATGGACAACTGTGTAGTTCGAAATGTCTACCTGCACGCTTGTTGTTTCGTTCAAACATTATGGACCATGGCAAGCAGACTTTAGATGAAAAAAAAAACTAAAACGTGGATCAACATCAGCGCGGTGTTTTCAAGATGTTGAGAGCTCTATGTCCGAGACTAACTTCCACTTGACACTGCTCTTACATGTAATTTATTAGACAGGTAAGAAAATGTATGCAAAACTAATCAATGTTATATAGTTTACATGATGAAATGTTATTATAAGATCTGTATGTTATTCTAATGTTGAAATTACTGCTAGTCTCATACAGACAAACAAACACATAGAATAACATTATAACTTACAATACACTAGTTTAGTTTGATCGTGTAACGGTTTGACCAAGTGAAACAGCGCTGCAAGTTTCATTCGTCTAATAAACTGACCTGTGAGTAGTAATTCAACACTTCCATGTATTTCGGTAGAATTGTCAATATTGCTTTATATTCCAGGACTCGTGTCGCGTGTGTCTTGTAAGAGGTTAGCAACCCCCAGCGGCGAAGAAATTTACATATTGTACCTTTTAAGTCGAATTCCTAAAATTAATAGACTTTTCCACTATTCTAATTTGAGAAGCACCTGTATAAACATGAAAAATGCAGTTACCTTTTACCACAGAGTAATGAACGGTATCCTGGAAGGCTTTTTTCTCACTGCGACCCCGCCCCTTCATGTTGAAAGCAGCCATTAGGCTGTTGGTGAAAAGCCTGAGAAAACATGCAGAAAATCATAGTGAGGTCAACGCCTACATTCTACAAATATTCCTTTATGCTTGCATTATTCCTAATGAATCATCTCTTTCTGCATTTATGCTTTTATATGTGCTAAGAGGAGGGCAAACAGAGCAGAAAATGAGTAAAAATTTAACTGCATAATTACATTCTATATTCTGAGCATGTGACAGTTGTGTAATACCTGTCCATAACTTTATGGACGCAGTCTTTGTTATTCCTCCCTCCCACCTTTGAGAGCTGGGACACCTGTACATGACACATGAAAAGCCACTCACATTATGAATAAACCAATGGTGTTGTAAATATACTGTTTGTTGCCAGATTGAGCTTAAATGGGAACTAGTCATGTTGATTCATCCATACAATAACACATCCTATAAAGCTGTGTGCATGTTAACAGATGCTGCAAAAAGCATATTTTTTTGCACAATATAGATAATTTCGAGTTTTTGGAGACTTGGAGGTCTAGTCTTATTGACACGGTTTAGTCCAATTTCTGTGGAAATCATACCTTTTGTTCCCAGAGGTTGCGTTCCTTGAGACGTGCTTCTTCTTCAGCAAAATCTTCAAAGTTTTCTAGCCTAGCAATGTGGACAGCAGAATTCAGTGGCTCATAGTGCCTTCCGACTCTTTTTATCTCATCAAGAATTTCTACTAGCTTTCCAAGCACTGACTTCTGGTATTCTGTGGAAGAAAATACATTAATTTATTTATTTTTGTTACTTTATGATTATTAAAGAATCATACAATAATAAATATTGACCATGGACGTACTAGCTTGAGACATGGGGAATAAGCCTCTCTCGGACTGTGATGGCATTTGAACTCCACGCTGAGGTGTGCGAGAACGCCTAGATCCTGAAAAAACAAACAAAAAAAGTTGAAGCTCATTAAAATTTAAAGACAGCTGCTCCTGCAATAATGTCAATAAGTGAGGTAGGAGAATTGACAACTATGAAGAATGCAACTGATCATGGACTCACTGGATGAGGACGCCCGACTTTTCCTGCTCCCGGACTGTGATGGATTTCGAACTCCACGCTGAGGTGTGCGAGAACGCCTAGATCCTGAAAAAAAAATATTTAATAAAAAAAAGCATTGAAGCTCATTGAAATCGTTTTTAAAGACAGCTGCTCCTGCAATAATGCCAATAAGTGAGGTAGGAGAATTGACAAATATGAAGAATGCAACTGATCATGGACTCACTGGATGAGGACCCCCGACTTTTCCTGCTCCCGGACTGTGATGGATTTCGAACTCCAGGCTGAGGTGTGCGAGAACGCCTAGATCCTTTACAAAAAAAAAAAAACCTGCGTTGAAGCTCAATGAAATTGTTTTTTTATTCCTGCAATAATGTCAATGAGTGAGGTAGGATAAATTACAACTATGAAGAATGCAATTGATCATGGACATGAAAAAGAAAATTGTACTAGCCAATTAAAAAAATTTTTTTACTGACTTACTGGCTGACTCTGGACTAAATGCTTCTAATGATTCAGACCTTGTGGGTGAACGGTGATGCGTTGAAAAAGAACATCCAGAAACTGAAAAGGGAACAGGAATGGTTGAAATACTTTGTTTTGAACTCAGACTTAAAAATACTTTATATTGCATTTGCATTGTGAACAAGTAGAATAAATAAAAACATGAAATTACTGTCTGAAGATGCAGGACTCTCTGGTTGTCTAATGGTAGTGTTAGCCAGTTCTGGGGGTGCAGGTAACTCGAGCGGCATTGCATTTTGTCCTGTGGTTAAAAGAAATTCCAAAACCAGAAGCAGTACAGCAACTTAAATGACAGAAAAAAAACTCATATTGCCCACCATTCCCTGAAGTTTGATGACTGAATTATACCACTGGACCAGCCCAGCTATTTTACTCACCCTTATGTGAGAGCTTAATCTTTGGCGGAGGGACCGGAAGCAACACTGTATCCTCTAGACAAGAACATGCACAATGAAATTAATCACAGTAAGATAACGATGAATACTAATACAGTTTACACAAACAACTTATACTGTACTCACCCTTTTTCTTGTCTGGCAAGGACTCATCCTCCTCAGGAGACAAATCTGACCCTGCCAATATTATATTTGTCACTTATGATACGTGATTGTTTACATTATACGCTCATTGTTTAATGCATGTCCTTAAATAGGACCAAATAAATTACCTTGAACATAATCTTCAAATTTCCTTCTTTTCCTCATTCTCTTTTGACTGACTGTGTCCTCCTCTTCGGTTTGAGCTGAGGTGTAATTATATTTTTCACACTCCTGTCGGCTTACTAAAAATCAAGAATGAAAACAAACACTACTAACGATAGTAATTTGTATTCGAGTATTATAGTATTTTAACCAATTATTAAATTAAAATAAAAAAAAAGCCAGAAATAACATTCAAAAAAAAATTTTTTTCACCTGATGTCACTTTGACTTTAACAAATTCAAAGCTTAACCAGTCCTCTTGTGGTTGTAAAAGGTGCTTATGTGCCACAGACATGTTTTTTAGAGGCCATCGCACTACTTTGTTCTCTGTGTCAATCCAGTTCAATGGCAAAACTCCTTCCATCTGCTTCCCATTCTCCACCCAAACAGCCCGTGCGTATACCATTGCCTGAAACACAATTAGATTATTTAATTTAGAACTACACAGTGCACTACTATTTTGAATAAAAGTAAATATTACATACGTTATTTGTGTTCATTTCCTGTGCTCCATTCCATGGAGTAGAGGAAAAAGGACATGCCCTTGTTCACAAGGGAGACAAGCAACCTTCCGGTAAAGGTCTTTGGTTTGCAATAACTTTGTCTTTGTCCGTTTTCTTTGAACATAGACTATATTCAATAGCCTTGACTCACATGGCTTCTTAAAAAAGTCTCTTGTGTCCTTTTGGCTCAGCACATCACATACCAAAGTTCCATCTCGCCTTTTTTCCTTCACAAATGCAAAATTTTCATTGTGAAGCATAAAGCAGTGGTCTTTATCTTTGGTTAATATATAAAAACATGACCTTGTCTCTTGAGGCTTGTTGATGCCTTTCTTTGCATTTTCAATCTCACTCATCCGCTTTGTTACTTGAGCGATTGGATTGTGGCTATTTTTGACCAATTTTTTTATTTCTTGCAGATGATTTTCGAATGGGAAACATGAGATGTCATTTAGTGAACAGTTGAAGCGAGAAGCATCTTCATGCAGATGCAACAGGCAGTGCACATTGTAGACTGCAAATGTTTTTCCATAAAGGTCATCACACCTTTCAACAAAGTATTTTAGAAGCTCCTCAGCATATGCAATATATGAACGTCGTGTGTTATCAGAGCTCAGCAGGATTGACAGAGCCACTGTCAATGTCAAAAAGTGAGTATACACTTCACGTGAAACTACATTTCGAAGAACATTTGGACCAGTATATAAAACAAACTGTCGAAATTCAGTGGCTTTCCATCTATCCAGTTCCCTCAAACCCCTGGGCTGCCTTGCAAACTCACTTGGCATGGATCCATTCAGCTTGTTTAGTTTTTCTGAGATCTCATCTTTTTGTCTTGCAGATAGCCGGCACACTTTTGGACCCCGAGACAAAAAGACTAGAACACGTTTTACTACTCCTAGACAAATCAAATGCATATAGTCTAACACGAAAGAACTCACGCAAGGTATGCCTGCATCAATAAGTGGGCTTTTTATAGTCTGGTGATCTTCATACAGTACTTGACTGAACTCCTCGTCTGTTCTTGCTCTAAAGCTCTCATGACTGTTAAAAACCACTCTACCTTCCCACGATCCTTTGGCCAAACACCTTTCACAGCTGGAGTACCCATTGTGGTTTTTTATGCACTTTAAAAATGATCTTGCTGGTGCATCACATATAAAGGCCTTAAGGCTGATAGCATAAAGTTGACCTTCATACTCCATCCCAACAGCTTTGAGATGCTGAAACTCTTCCAAAAGGTCTTTGACAAAATCATCCAAAGGACTTGGCTTTGCTGTTCCACAGAAAAGTGCAACAATGAAAGGATCAAAATTGTGAAACTGTGCCAATATGGGCCAAAATTGAACACTGTTTGATTTAAAAAGTGGTACGCCATCAATGTTCACACACAACTCAACAAGGTTTTGTGAAAAGGATTGGCACTGTGCAATCTTTAGTTTAATGCCTTGTTCTAAACCATAATAAATGTACTGCCCATTACATCTAGAAAGACATTCAACGGTTTTTGGAGTTGAAAGGAGGGTGCGTGCATCCTTTGGCAGCTGGTGCCCATGTCTACGTAGGATGCCTAGTAGCTCATTCAATGACGTTTGAGTGATTGAATTACTTGTTGACCAAGTCCTTAAATCACAGCCAATATCTGGTGTATCACTGTCAGGGTGTAAACTCAGGATTTCAGGCTCAGAGTCAGAGGATTCTACATGCTCTGTGTATCCATAATCGGATTCGTTATCTTGTACAACTTCTTGAAGTCCATCACTTCTATCACTTGGTAGCGAATGAAAATCAAGGTTGTCATCACTATCCAACTGAGCAATGGCATTAACTTCTGCTTTTCTCTTTCTCCAACTTCTTAAGTATGTCATATCTGCAATTAGTAATATAAGTGTATGTTGACATTGTACATTTTTGAACGTGTTTATGTGTGTTTATTTTTGTTCTCAGTACGTTATTTTAATAGCATTTAATGATTATGAACAAAAAAGCATTAAAAAAAAAGTTATAATAATTATATACCATCGATGAAACCACAAAGTTGACTCGGAGGTATGTATAACTGCAATATAAAGTAATTTTGAATATTATTGCTATTAGTATTATTTTCTAAAATTAGGTACATGTAATATAAAAGTACATATGGCAATGTTTTTGCAACAGCTCCAAGTCTCACGCACAGTGTAGGCTATACGTCACTGTCCGAATCCGTTAACTTATTTGTTCACTCCTTACATAGTGAACTCAATTGCCATACACTATATACGGATTAGTGAATGAGTGAGCGATTTCAGACACAGCACAGGATTTGGCATGACACGTTGATGGAGCAAAATGATATGGCAATGGCGTTTTGGAAAAGAGCTCTTCAAGCAAATATTTTTCATCTGCTACTACCCGTCCACAAGGAGTTCATTATCCGCCCGCATCCTCGCCCGTGAATTTTAGGAATGTCACCACCCGTTTTATCCACTTTTATAAGGGTAACGTGATGTTACCCGACCCGTTGCAGGACTCTGATGGCGACGGATAGCCACCTAAAATGGCGGCGCCTTCGCGGAGTGAAACGCTGACGTCTCATTCTCAATCTTGAACTTCACCATCTAGCTAACAATGGGGTTTTGTGCTTGTTAGCTTGAAGAAAAAACACAAAACTAAACACTTAGCCATACAGCTAAATTCTATCAGTTAAGTTAGGCAACCTAGCTGAGGTAAAGGAAGTTTATAAATAGCATAAACAAAGCTAAAATTAATTAATCTGGATATCTACCTTGATATAAAATAACAACGTTACAAAATAATCACAAACAGTTAAACCTTAATGGCTTATTAATATCCGCATTTGGGTAATTTATTAGCTAACTGTCCATCCGTGGTGTGGCTGTGGACACTCTTGGTAGACGATTGTCTAGCTAGCTACTGCTACAGTACTTACTTTTACAATAAAAAAAGTCAGGTTTGGTTGAAATAAGGTAAACGTTTATAACGTTACACTTATTTTGCTATCATATCTTATTATTTTGTCATAGCTACTTACTTTACACAGCTGCTTTCTGAGTCGCGAAGAGCTTTCTGGAATCTGGCGGTTGGCTTTTTTCGCGCCACATTCACGCACCTCTTCGCTTCTTCTTCTGTCGGTTTAATGGCGGTTGGCAACTATCTTTAATGGTGCATTACCGCCACCTGGTGGGGTGGGGTAATTATTGCAATGTATGAATCCTCATTGCACCTCAATCACAGTTGTGTTTAACTTTGACGAAATATGTAAAACTCTTTACATTTATTTAAGATAATAATGAACATGGTTTGGTAATTTGTTTTCTCCGTTGTTTTAGCATGTACAACAGATTATCTAGCTGTCTTTAGATTATCAGTTGAAAACATGATCAGTTGAAAACACGTAGTCAAACAGTCCAGCCTAAACTACTTAGTTGAAATCACGTCGTAAACCAGTCCCAGGCGGACCGACTTATTTTCAACCATATTTCAACGTTGAAAGACGGTAATTGTTTACTGGGCTGTCTAGCCCGCACCCTGACACATACATCTTAATGTGGTCAGCTGTCAAAACCAGCTCCCAGAGTGCTTTGGGGCAACAGAGATTTTTGATTGGCTAATAATGTGCTTTGGGATTGGCTTCATGATTGATTGACGCCCCCACATGGTGTGATCAACAAAGATGGCACTTTGATGAGAAAAGGATTTTGAAGGAACATCATGTCGTCAGTTAAACGTTTCATTGCAATACAAAATAAAGAACCATGTTAACTCATACTGTTGTCTGACACATTTCCCCATCTTTTTTTTTCTAAAGATGCAGTATTAAAGGGTTAGAAGTGAATTGGATTTCTTGATAGTTCAGAAGAAAGATCATTTCTTCCAGGCTCCCTGTTGTGTCTGTCCAATGCAAAGTGCTGTTACAGCTTTTGGTGGTGTGACAGCAATTAGATTAGAAACTTCATTGCAGTATTGATTCTTTGATAAATTACTTCAAACACATCTTTTGTGCTCTAATAAGCAGAAGAAAATGAACAGCTTGGCTCTAAATTAGGACATTGGTGCGATATTGGGAAACCATTGTGTTGAAGTGGTTGTGGTGTCCAATTTTAAAATATTGGTGGCTCTCTAAAATAAATGCTAAGGCGCTTTCTCTGAATATGGTAAGAGAAAAATAAAATGAGTTCCTCTTATGTGGGTTTGGCAAAGTTTTGCAACCCTGGCTAATTACAATATTACAGTTTGTCTAAAAACCTAAATTGTCTACATGCATTTTAACGTCCTGATTTAAGTGATTTTGTAGTAGGCCTATATCTTTGTAGATCTGTAATAAAATAGAAAATGTAAAAAGCTACACTACAATGGGTAACATGCTTTTACATAACAGGGCTGTAAATTTAGCACAATATAAGTAGGAGTCACTTGGTAGTAGGAGCAAGCGTGGACCCAGTTGTTGCTTTGTTGTTATATTGACAAACTTTTATGGGTTTTTCTTCTTCTTCTTCTTCTTTCTTTGAGTGCTGTATGCTCAGAATGTCTGTTCCAGAGAATTCAATTCAATTCAAGTTTATTTGTATAGTGCTTTTTACAATACAAATCATTGCAAAGCAGCTTTACAGAAAATTCAGTTTCTACAATATTTAGTAGTAGCTTATCAGTGGTGACTGTCAGTTTATGTGCATATGGCAGAAATTTTTGTAAATCAATTATAGACGTAGTCAAACAGACTATGGACACTATTAACAGCAATTCTTATAAGATAAAATCACACTTATAGCAAAATTTGGTAGTTCTGTATGTTGCTTCAGGGTTAGCATCATCTGAGGTCCTCTGAGTGGGTGACATCATCTCTTCTTAGGTGTTCTGGATCCAGACTAAAGCTTGTGTAAATCCTAGAAATCGCATGGCAAAACAGAGAAACAAATTGAGACAGAATTAGCGTAGCTGCTGTTCCAACCAAGTAAAATCAATTAGTTTAACACAAGCAAAAGAATAATAACGCATTTTTGATCAGATATAAGTGCAGTCCAAAATTATGAGATATTTGAATGCTTGGTGAAAGAGATGTGTTTGTAATCTAGATTTAAACATAGAGAGTACTGTATTTGCCCGAACATTATCACGAAGGCTATTCCAGAGTTTGGGAGATAAATGTGAAAAAGCTCTACCTCCTTTAGTGGACTTTGCTATCCTACTACCAAAAGTCCAGCATTTTGTGACCTTATGGAGTCTGATGGATTTTAGTGTGGTAGAGGACTAGTAAGGTACGCAGGAGCTAACCCATTAAGGGCCTTATAGGTGAGTAATAATATTTTATAATGGATACAGAACTTAATAGGTAGCCAGGGTAGAATTGGGATAATATGATCATATTTTCTTGACCGGGTAAGGACTCTAGCTGCTGCATTTTGAATATCTGAATTTAATAGGAGAAAAATATTGATCATCCAATCATTTACATTTTCAATACACTAACACACTGTTAGCTTAGATAATTTTGAAGTTTTTTTCTGTTCTCATTGAGTATCATCAGCATAACAGTGGAAACTAATCCTGTATTTTCTAATAATATTACTAATGGAAAACATGTATATTGAAAATAGCAAAGAACCTAGGACAGATCCTCCACTTCATATTTTACTGGTGATAAATGAGATGACTCCCCATTTAAATAAACAAAGTTGTAGTGATCGAACAGGTAGGATCTGAACCATCTTAAAGCCTGCACTTAAATACCTGTATAGTTTTGTAATTGATCTATGAGTATTTCATGATCTATGGTGTCGAACGCAGCACTAAGATCAAGTAAAACTTGATATAAGAAGCAAGTCATTTATAATTTTACTAAGTGCAGTTTCTGTGCTATGGTGGGGGCTGAAACCTGAAAATTCTTCATACAGGTTATTTTTTTGCAAGAAGGAGCACAATTGAGCAGACACAAAAAAAATTCTAAAATTTTGGACATAAATGGAAGATTTGAAATGGGCCTATAATTTGCCAGTACACTAGGATCTAGCTGTGGTTTCTTAATAAGAGGCTTAATTACCACCAGATTGAATGGTTTTGGGAAGTGACCTAAAGATAACGACGGGTTAATAATATTGAGAAGCGGTTCTTCTGCTACAGGTAACAACTCTTTCAGTAATTTAGTGGGTACAGGATCTAATAAACATGTTGTTGGTTTGATGCAGAGATAAGTTTATTTAGCTCTTCCTGTCCTATAGTTGTAAAGCCCTGCAGTTTATCTTTGGGTGCGATGAATGAAGCTGAAGTATTAGATGCTGTAGAATCTACATTTGTTATTGTATTTCTGATGTTATCTATTTAATCATTGAATAAATTCATAAAGTCATTACTATTGAACGTTAAGGGAATATTTAAATTGAGTGGTGTCTGATTATTTGTTAATCTAGCCACAGTGATTAATGAAAACCTTGGATTGTTTTGGTTATTTTCAATGAGTTTGTGGATATACTCTTCACGCTTTACATGTTACCCTTGGGAGAAATCACTTAATTTTCACTTAACCCAGAAACCACTTAATTTTCTCGTTATCTTGACATAACGAAAGTTTGTTTTTCTCGTTATAACGACATGACAGTTTTTACTGTTGCAATAGTAACAAACTCAACTTTGACAGGCATCAGATTTACAAACATTACAAGCTTCTGTTTGAAAAGAGCGTTCATGTGTACGTGTAGTGTATGTGTGTGTGTAAAAAAAAAACGATTACAACATTATAGAACAAAACTGAATTAAATTAGCCTATGCACTTTACATATACATCACATTTCTCATCAATATGGTTAACAATAAAGATTAATAATAAGGAAAAGAAGCACATCACAAAAAGCCTACATCATTAAATCCCATCCTACTGTAGATAAACATCTCCACTTATTAACTACCTAATCATATGCTTAAAATAAGCACAAATAAAGATATAGGTGCAAACAGAATACAGTGATGTCAACCTTGGTTTTGATAAGCAGTTATTTTATAACACAGAACGCGTTGGTGAAACTCATGCATCTAGCAAGAACTTAATACACAAAATAATCATATTGATTCAAGCATTTAACATTTATGAATTAATGAATTAATGAAATGTCAGTAATGAACAAGACTGGACAAATTAGAGTGATCACGAGGAAGGTCCGCGTATAGTAATGTGGATAGTGTACAACACCCTATCAGTTATATTCAGTTCTATAGTTCCACCTGCTGGTGCATGTTTTGTAACTTCTTAGAGAAAATTAAGTCGTTATAACAAGAAAACGACTTTCGTTATGTCAAGATAATGAGAAAATTAAGTCATTATAACGAGAAAACAAGAAGGATAAAAATTATAATGCATGGCCACTTAGAACTTCCGTAAATTACAGAAAATCCTGAGGTTGCTAGAAATGCAGCATTTACAATGAATTGCAATGCAAATAAGTGTGGATGTGCTGATGGCCACTTATACAGATGGTAATAGCACAAATGCGCCATAAAGTAAATAATCCACTCTCTATTCATATAGATGCGTTCACTTTGATAGCCGTGATTATAAATGAGCGAAAATGCATTTGCTAATTAAACGACGTGGTGCTGGACGGGAAAATGCCAACGGCGCCGGACTGAAACTAGCAAACACACTTGTACTGCGCTTTGCGTCGCATTGCGCCGGGTGTATTATAGTGCCTTTTTTGTTTAAAGCGCTATATAAATAAAGGTAAAGAAAGAGAAAAGAAATATACTGTATGCCCAGCCCTGGCTATTTTTAGAGCCTGTTTATAGCTGGATATACTGTTTTTCCATGCAATTCTAAAAACTTCCAAGTTAGTTTTTCTCCATTTGCGCTCAAGACTACAAGTTTCTTTCTTGAGAGTGTGGGTACTACTGTTATACCATGGCACAGTACGTTTTTCTCTAACCTTTTTCAATTTGATGGGGGCAACAGGTTCTATTGTATTAAAGAAGATAGTGCCCATGATGCCAGTCATTTTGTCTAGTTCATGTTTATTTTTGGGTACACAAAGCAATTGAGATAAATCAGGCAAGTTATTTGCAAATTTGTCTTTGGTGGCTGGAACAATAGTTCTGTCCAGACGGTAACGCTGAGCCATATAGTTAATATCAGTGATACGTAGCATGCACGATACAAGGAAATGGTCAGTAACATCATCACTTTGAGGTACGAAATCTATATCAGTAAAATTGATTCCATGCAATATAATTAAATCTAATGTATGATTCAAACGATGAGTGGGCACGGTGACATTTTGCTCGACTCCACTCCCCTTTTGCTAGGTCAGTAAATGCAAGTCCTAATACATCCTTTGTACTATCAACGTGAATGTTAAAATCACAGACAATTAGCCCTTTATCAACTGTAACCAAAAGGTTTGAGAGGAAATCTGCTAATTATTTTAGGAATTCTGTATAGGTGCATCTCAATAAATTAGAATGTCATGGAAAAGTTAATTTATTTCAGTAATTCATCTCAAATTGTGAAACTTGTGTATTAAATAAATTCAGTGTAGAGACCTGCACCTGCAGTGTAGAGACCCGCGGGACACAGCGCAACCGAGTGCGGCGCGGGACAATATTTGATGGGTGAATGCGGACGCGGGCGGCAAGATTTTACTATGTGCGGGTTGCGGGAAAATAAAGTTATTTGCGGGACTCCCGCAAAGTGGAAATATCTAACAAAATAAAATTACTAAAAACTGATAAAACTTTATTTATAATAGACTAAAATAAAATAAAATAGACTTTGCGGAATGGGAGGATGCTGATGAAACCATGGACAGCGACGTGTAATTCCATTCCGAAATAGCGAGAGATCCAGTGGTGGAAAAGGCGATGTCAAGAGTTTCCGAAATTAAGCACCATTTAAGTAAATTAAGTAACACGCCATGTAGGCTACTTTGCATTCCAGCTCCCATCGCACCATCGGAGAGGGTTTCCAAGGGGCTTTCAGTAATTGCGGTCGCATAAGGGGGCAGAGTGTCAGGAAATAACAGGATCAACAAGATGCAAGTAATATCAGTTTATTAAATGACTGGTCAGATGAACAAGACACAAGTTGGGGACAAACACTCAGGTGGTAACTGAAGCAGCGACGAGATGGCGAGCCGGTGGTGGTGAGGTGATAGCATGCTTCCGAAAACCCAGGAACCGTGGAACATCCAGACAACACGAAGAACTGACGAAATCCAGACGACGCGAAGAACTGACGGAATCCAGACGAAGAACCTTGCAGACGAAACGCGTGAACAGGACACACACCGAGGAACAACCACAACGATCTGACAACATGAGAGGGAAATTACTGGGGATATAAAGGAACTTGAAATGAATGACAGCTGGTGACACTAATAACACAACGAGTAACCACACCCACACAATTACACTCACGCAGACACATCAGAATGAGACAGCCGATTCATGAACCAAGACAGTACCCCTCCCCCTAGGAACGCCTCCTGGCGTTACCCGACAACCTTACCTGTCGATTGTAATCATCAATAAGGGAGTGATCCAGAATGTCTCTAGCAGGTACCCAACTTCTCTCCTCCGGACCGTAACCCTCCCAGTCCACCAATTACTGAAATCCGCGTCCCCTCCGTCTTGAGTCCAGAATGCTGTTTACCAAATACGTGGGTTCCCCATCTACGAGTCGCGGTGGGGGGGGGAACTGGGGCAGGCGGATTAATGTGAGAATAAAACATGGGCTTGACTTTAGACACATGGAAGGCGGGGTGAATTCTCCTGTACGCAGGAGGTAGTTTGAGTCGGACTGTCACCGGACTAATAATCTTGGTGACAGGAAACGGTCCAATGAATTTAGGAGCTAACTTGTTAGACATGGAGCGGAGAGGAATATTCTTGGTAGAAAGCCACACCTTTTGACCCACGATGTAAACGGGAGGCTTTGACCGGTGGCGATGGGCCTTGGCCTTCATGTGCCTCCCCGCTTGGAGTAGAGTCTCACGAGTCTCACCATAGAAAGCTGTTGGCTCCAGGATGATGGATTCTTAGCAACCAAACATCGCAACATTCTCTCGAGGTTCTGATTGGCTCGCTCTGACTGACCATTGCTCTGGGGATGATAGCCCGAGGACAGACTAACCGTGACCCCCAGTGATTTACAAAATTCTTGCCAAAATTTGGATATGAATTGGGAACCCCTGTCAGAGACCGCGTCCATCGGGAGGCCATGTAACCGAAAGACGTGATCTATGACTGTGACCACTGTCTCCTTGGCTGAAGGTAATTTGGGCAAGGGGATGAAATGTGCCGCCTTCAAGAACCGGTCCACTATGGTTAAAACAACCGTCATGCCATTGGAGGGCGGTGACAAAATCTAGAGCGATATGGGACCAGGGTCTCGAAGGGACAGGCAGCGGTCGAAGTAGCCCGTCTGGGGGTTGGTTAGATGTCTTACCAGTGGCACAGACTGAGCAACCCAAAACAAAATCGTGAATGTCGCGAGCCATCAATGGCCACCAGAATCGTTGTTTAACTAGAAAACTAGTGCGAGTCACTCCTGGATGACAAGCCACGTTGGAGCAATGACCCCATCGAATAACGTTGGACCGTAACCCCTCCGGAACAAACAAAAGGCTCGGTGGGCAACCAGGCGGAGGCGTTACCCCTTCTAAGGCTGTCTTGACTTTCGATTCGACCTCCCATACCAGAATGGAGATGACAACTTTCTCAGGTAAAATACACTCCAGAGTCACCGGGCGTTCGGATGGATCAAAAGTACGAGACAAAGCGTCGGGTTTGATGTTTTTGGACCCCGGGCGGTACGAGAGAACAAAATCAAAATGTCCGAAAAAAAGAGCCCACCGAGCCTGCCTGGAGTTGAGTCTCTTAGCCGATCTGATGTATTCAAGATTCTTATGATCGGTCCAAACAATAAAGGGTACCCCCGAACCCTCTAACCAATGACGCCATTCCTCCAACGCTAACTTAACTGCCAACAACTCTCTGTTACCAATGCCATAATTACGTTCGGCAGGCGATAGTCGATGAGAAAAAAATGCGCAGGGATGCATCTTGTCGTCTGAGGAAGCGCGTTGTGAAAGCACTGCTCCTACTCCCACCTCTGACGCGTCGACCTCCACCACGAACTGACGTGTGGGATCAGGGGTGACAAGAATGGGAGCCCAAACGAAGCGACTTTTGAGGTTGGTGAACACTGCCTCGGTAGTGTTCGACCACCTGAACGTCGTTCGGGGGGAGGTCAAGGCAGTCAGAGGTGCGACTAGTTGGCTGAAGTTGTGAATGAAACGCCGGTAAAAATTGGCGAACCCCAGAAACCGCTGTAGGGCCTTACGGGAATCTGGACTTGGCCAATCTACCACAGCCTTAACCTTGTCAGGATCCATGCGCACTCCCTCAGAAGAGATGATGTACCCTAGGAAGGGAACAGACTGTGCATGAAACGAGCATTTCTCCGCCTTGACAAAAAGCCCATTCTCTAACAGTCTCTGGAGCACTCGTCTGATGTGTTGAACGTGTTCCTGGAGAGACGAAGAAAAAATAAATATATCATCCAGGTAAACATATATGAATTGATCTACCATGTCTCTAAACACATCATTCACGAGTGCCTGGAAAACCGCTGGGCTGTTGGAAAGCCCGAAGGGTATAACCAAATATTCAAAGTGCCCCCAAGGGGTATTAAAAGCGGTTTTCCATTTATCCCCCTTCCTGATGCGAACCAAATGATATGCATTGCGTAAGTCCAGTTTCGTGAAAATGGATGCTCCCTGCAACCTCTCGAAAGCTGAAGACATCAACGGCAAAGGATAAGAATTCTTTACCGTGATGTTGTTTAGCTCTCGGTAGTCAATGCAAGGTCGCAGAGAACCATCCTTCTTCCCAACGAAAAAGAACCTCGCCCCGCAGGAGAAGAGGAAGGCTGGATGAACCCAGAGGCCAGAGAATCAGAAATATATTTCTCCATGGCCTCCCTCTCGGGAACAGAAAGAGAGTAAAGTTTGCCCTTAGGCGGAGTTTTACCTGGCAGTAGATCTATCGCACAGTCATAGGAACGATGAGAGGGAGAGAAGCAGCATGGGACTTACTGAACACCTCCTTCAGGTCGAGGTACTCCGCGGGCACGTTAGACAAATCCGCTGCCTTACTCTGAAACACAGAATCAGACACATAGGGACAGGCAGACACTAAACAGGATTCATGACAGTGGTTACTCCATGTGGAAATAGTGTTAGTGCACCAGTCGACCCGGGGGTTGTTGTGTTTGGAAAGCCACGGGTGTCCCAAAACCACTGGTGCAAGTGGTGAGTCCATGAGTAGAAATGAGATGATTTCTGTGTGATTGCCAGAGGTGATGAGGGTGATACTTTCAGTGGAATGTGTAATCCGGGGGACGTTCTTGACCATTGAGTGCGTTGACGGTGATCAGGTGCGACAGAGGAGTGATGGGGATCTGAAGTTTAATAGCCAGTTTGAAGTCCATGAAATTACCCTCCGCTCCCGAATCCAGAAGTGCGTTGGTGCAGTGCGTCGACATTCGCCATCTCAGTCTTACCGGGAGGAGGGTCGATGGTGGTGATGAGGTCTTCTCAGCGGAGATCCCACCCGATAGTAGCCTCATACCTACTACCGGGCCTGCTCTTTTATCGGACAGGAGTGGATGAAGTGGCCCGCCCGGCCACAGTATAAACAAAGTCCTTGGGATCTCCGCCTCTCCCTCTCCTCCCGGGAAAGCCGAGCTCTCCCCACCTGCATGGGCTCGTGGTCGAATGCGGGGGTGACCGCACTCGCACCACCGGGCTGGTGGTCCTCCCTGCTGGGCTGTGGACGGCTGGAGCACGTCAACCTGGTCACGCAATTCAGACGAGCGTCAACTCTCAGAGCGAGTTCTATCAGTCCATTCAGCGTCTCTGGTAAGTCCATGGCATAAATCTCCTTATGAACGCGGTCAGCCAGCCCATGCAGGAACATATCCCACTGTGCTTCCTCGTTCCAACGGCACTCTGCGGCCAGGGTGCGGAACCGAATGGAAAAGTCCGCCACCGAGCCTTCTCCCTGTCGCAGTTTGGCGAGTAATCTGGCCGCCTCCTTACCCGCCACTACACGATCGAACACTCTCCTCATCTCTTTGGAGCGTGCCTGGAACGAGGTGCAGCAGTTGTCTCCGTTCTCCCGCACCGCCGTTCCCCAAAGCGCTGCTCTCCCTGACAGCAGGGTCAATACAAAGGCCACCTTTGTCTATTCACTTTGGAAAGTGCGTGGCTGTAAGGCGAAATGCATGGAACATCTCGTGAGGAACACTCTGCAAAATTCAGGCTCACCGGAATATCCCTCTGGTGTGGGTAGGCGTGGCTCCGGTCCCTCTGCTGCCACGGGCATTGGTGGTGGGGGAACCGACGGCGTGGGGGCGCAGAGGGAGTCTGTAGAAGTTGTACCTGTTGGGTGAGCTCGGACACCTGCTTCACGAGTGCTTGCACCGCACGACCTGTGCCCAAGATATTCTCCTTTTGTTGATCCATAAGTGAGATGCTGTGAGCGAAGTCCTTAAGCTGCGACGTGCTTGCTGCATCCATGGTGAGGTCAGATCGTTCTGTCAGGAAATAACAGGAGGATGCAAGATGCAAGTAATATCAGTTTATTAAATGACTGGTCAGATGAACAGACACAGGTCGGGGACAAACACTCAGGTGGTAACTAAAGCAGGGACGAGATGGCGATCCGGTGGTGGTGAGGTGATAGCGTGCTTCCGAAAACCCAGGAACCGTGGAACATCCAAACAACACGAAGAACAGGACACACACCGAGGAACAACCACAACGATCTGACAATATGAGAGGGAAATTACTGGGGATATAAAGGAACTTGAAATGAATGACAGCTGGTGACACTAATCAACACAACGAGTAACCACACCCACACAATTACACTCACGCAGACACATCAGAATGAGACAGCCGATTCATGAACCGTGACACAGAGACGGATTAATCTGAAGCCCTAATCAGTAAACGACATGATATTCCTGCACGGACTACATTAGAAGTCGTAGTCTAAAATTTTTTTTTTTAATTTTCCTTTTAACATGAAATAAATCCAGGTTTATTATTATTATATAATTCATAAGGCTATACTATAGCCTAATTATTATAGGTATATTTTTTATTATATATTATTTACATTTCTTACTTTTTTACTGTATTTCTATGTTCTATGTTCTAAGTTCCTTGTTCGTTCCTTTCATCCATTTAATTAAACGCAAATAAAATGAAACATTTGTTTCTTTTTTAAATTTATATTCAGCAGGGGAGCAATTGAAAAAATAAAGTAGCAGGCAGAATATGCAATGCATTTAAAAAAAAATGATACGTTTACCCGCGGGAAACATTATTTTTTCAATTGCGGGCGGGAGCGGGACGAAACTTGATCGTTTGCGGGCGGGAGCGGGAGAAAATAACATATTTTTGCGGGAGCGGGACGGAAAAATCCATCCCGCGCAGGTCTCTAATTCAGTGCACACAGACTGAATTAGTTTAAGTCTTTGTTTCTTTCAATTGTCATGATTTTGGCTCACATTTAACAAAAACCCACAAATTCACTGTCTCAACAGATTAGAATAATTAATTCATTCAATAAAAAAAAAAAACATTTTTAGTGAATTGTTGGCCTTCTGGAAAGTATGTTCATTAACTGTACATGTACTTTATACTTGGTAGGGGATCCTTTTGCTTTAATTACTGCCTCAATTCACGTGGCATGAAGGTGATCAGTTTGTGGCACTGCCGAGGTGGTATGGAAGCCCAGGTTTCTTTGACAGTGGTCTTCATCTCATCTGCATTTTTTGGACTCTTGTTTCTCATTTTCCTCTTGACAATACCCCATAGGTTCAGGTCTGGTGAGTTTGCTGGCCAGTCAAGCACACCAACACCATGGTAATTTAACCAACTCTTGGTGCTTTTGGCAGTGTGGGCAGGTAGCAAGTCCTGCTGGTAAATGAAATCAGCATCTTCAAAAAGCTGGTTAGCAGAAGGAAGCATGAAGTGCTCCAAAATTTCTTGGTAAATGGGTGCACTGATCTTGATTTTCAAAAAAACACGATGGACCAACACCAGCAGATGAAATTGCACCCCAAATCATCACTGTGGAACTGTGGAAATTTAACACAGGACTTCTAGCAACTTGGGCTATGAGCTTCTCCACCCTTCCTCCAGACTTTTGGACCTTGGTTTCCAAATGAAATACAAGACTCGCTCTCTTTTCGGTCACACTTTATTTAAGGGTCCAATTCTCACTATTAACTAACCATTAACTATGACTTTTGCCTCAATTAACTCCTTATTTGCTGCTTATTAATTATTTATAAGGTAGTTGTTAAGTTTAGGTTATTGGGTAGGATTATGGATGTCATATATTATATGTACTTTATAAGCACTAATAAACAGACAATATGTTAATAATAGACATGCTAATAAGCAACTACTTATTACTGTGAATTGGACCCTATACTAAAGTGTTACTAATTTTTCTTCCACACTTTTTCCTTCCACTCAACTTTCTGTTAACATACTTGGATACAGCACTCTGTGAACAGCCAGCTTCTTTGGCAATGAATGTTTGTGAATTACCCTCCTTGTGAAGGGTGTCAATGATTGTCTTCTGGACAACTGTGAGATCAGCAGTCTTCTCCATGATTGTGTAGCCTAGTGAACCAAACTGAGAGACCATTTTGAAGGCTCAGGAAACCTTTGCAGGTGTTTTGAGTTGATAAGCTAATTGACATGTCACCATATTCTAATTTGTTGAGAAACCAAAGACTTAAACTACTTCAGTCTGTGTGCATTGAATTTATTTATTTAATACACAAGTTTCACAATTTGAGTACTACCGAAATTAAATGAACTTTTCCATGACATTCTAATTTATTGAGATGCACCTGTATACTGCCCTGGTGGTCTATACACAGTAGACAGAGAAAGATATACAATAGATTTATTTTGCATATCTGACAGTGTAACATTAAGCAGAAGTATTTTGAGTGAGTTAAGCCTGTATCATGTTTTCTGGGTAACATTGAGAATAACACTATATATTGTTGCTACACATCCCCCACAACCAGTCTGATGGAGCTCATGCTTATGACAAAAAAAATGCTCATGCAAAAAAGACTAGGACGCTCACAGAAAAGATTCCAATTATTAACAAAGAACAGTTTCTGTTCTTTACACCATGACAAATAACATTCATTTAAAGGTAAAAGTCTACTTAACCTTTCGTGTCCTCGTTGATATGTGCGGAGTGGTCCTGACATGATAATCGTCGCCGCGGGCATTGTGCTGTGCACCGTCTCGATCAGGCTCCTGAAGTCCCTTCAGTTTCTCTGTCTGCCGCAGTGTGGTGTCGTTAACCTCGGTGTGAAGCACGACCACTCCAGGGCTCTCATCGGCCTTCAGGATCATGGATATCTGCGCAGAAACATTGAGAACACGAGCACCAGGGAAACAGTGAGTGTGCGCTTTACCTTCGGCTAACGTAGCACGGACGTGTCGGAGTCTCCAATGATCACAGCGTCACATTCTGTCTTGCGGAAAGGAGCAAAGCGGTTCTGGGTGGAGATCTTGAAGACCGGAGGGGGAGAAGTTGTCGCCCGGGGTCTGACTTGCATCCACTACTGTGGATGCACCCAGGGTCTGTGGTGTCCCGGCGCCGCAGTGAAGGACATCTGGGAAGATCTCATCCTGGGTGCACCGGGCCTGTGCAGAAAAACACATGGAGTAGACGTGGTGGGACTTTTACCAGCACGCTGTATACTTACCTTGGACTTGTGAGCATCATCCCTGGAGGTTTCCAGCACAGCTCTCCGCTCTCTCAGCTGGGCCTGCCTCACCTCCAGGTCGCGAATCTGCTTCTCCACGTCCTCCAGCTGCCCCAAATGCAGCTCGAACGTGTCCTCACCTGCACTCAAAGGTAGACATACATCTGCCATTAAAGCAAGTAACAGTCAGTAAAGCAATGGTAATGTGTGTGAATACAGTATTAGCAATGCAAGATTAGTGGCAACCAAGCTGGCGATGCTAATGGGCTATAAATAGAGGACTCTGCAAAGATAAAAATAAAACTAGTAATAACAAGGTGCTCTGATTGTTTTTGGCGTAGAATACGGTAGAGGATAAATTCACCCGTTATAGAAATGAAAATGTTTTTTTTTTTAGATAAAAATAGTTGAGACACTCAAACAGTGTACCAAAGTGATTCTTTTAAAATACAAATGACTCAGTGTACATGTTTTTCACCATCTCAAACTGCAACTTTGTTTGTTGTATTTGCAGTTTCATGGCAATATGTCACTTAATCTTGCCGTCTACCTCACATTTACAAATCGTCATCTCACAATCATAAATATGTTTCCACAGTTCCTTAATCATGCAATTTAAATCAAAAACATAAAAACATAAATACAAAAAAAATGATACTCAGACCTCTGTTCACAGTGAACAGTTTTATTGCACATTATTACTAGCTTAATGTGTTATGAGTCCAGATGGCTGGAGTGGCAACAGTGATCAAACACTGCCATTAATACCTTCTCACCCCAAACTGGCACATACAAATGCAATGTAGGCTTTCGGCCTCTTAATGTGGTTGAAATTGTAGAGAACAGGTTGAAGAGCGGTCTGGCCACACAGGGCATCAAATTAAATTGAATCCTAAGGGATCACTCGTATCAAAGCTTCAGGGTCATCAAAGGAGCATAGCAGTTTCCCTGTGATATAATGGGGTCATTCACTGTATAATGAGTCCACTGATGGGGGCAGATAGACAGCAGGGGATGAAATTTGAATTCTCTGTAGTGACAAGCCCAGAAATCTTCAAGTGAACATTCTATAACAGGGTTCTTCAATTATAATTGCTTGAAATTGCCAGTAATGAACCCTTCTCACCAGCCAAGGTCGGGACAATTATGTACCTAAAAACCTGAACTGATGTTTTTTTTTTTTTTTTTTGCCAGACCAGTGTATTTGCATGATATTTAAGCTCAAACATGTTTATTAAAGACCTTTTTAAGATCTGCACAAATAAAAATGTCTGTAAAAAAGCACAATTTACAGTGCGGTTTTACAAAATGTTTAATAAAATGCACTAAACTTCAGATTCCAGCCTTTAAACCATTTTTTTAAGATAATTTAGTCAAAAGTATCATCTATTATATTAATTTAAACAGTTAATAGCATAAATATAGTTTACTCTCTTAATTGTTTACATTTTTATAATACATTATCTTGGCCATCCACCAGTTCATTTACAACTCTGCATGTCTGCTGCGTAAAAACATAAGTTGATTTTCACATTGGTCTGATACACCAGACAGGCTTATTGAAAATTCTACTTCATTTTCTGTCAGCAGGTTGTGCTGGTAGAAATATAGCAGTTTCTTTGAAACTGCAGCGCTCATATTTTTTCAATGAAATCATAGCCTTTCAAAGTTTAATTGTTTCATCCAGAAATGGAATTAATTTTTTTATTAGCAAACAAGTCAAACATTAGCCACAAATTATGTGAAGGGAGCCAGTGTTGACATGTCAACCCAGCAAGCCAAATAATTTTTTTGCAACTTAGAAAAACTCAATGTAGAATCGGTTGAGCCCCAAGATCAGTACATATTGTAATCGATGGTTGCCAGCTAAACTCTCCTCAATCTCCCTCCAGGGAACATTAGAGACCTGGGGCCTCATTTATAAAGCGTGCGTACGCACAAAACGGGGCTGGAAACGTACGTACGCCAGTTCCCACGCAAAGGTTGTGATCTATAAAAAACAAACTTGACGGGAGAATGTGCGCACCTTTAAGCAAACTTTGAGCCGTGCGTACGCACATTCTGGAGACAAAGGGAATTGGCGACACCGATGGTGAGGTCGTGAACTGAAGTTAGATTGTAGAAAATAAATGTGAGAAGAACGATTATAAGAATGAATGACATTTAATTTTCACTCCATTTCATACGTTATATCCACATTATCATGAAGATTAAATCCAACAGTGTTATTTGTGCCGATTGTTTTAGGCTATATACATCTAGTAAAATCCAAACGTAATTCAAAATGTATTAAAAGTAAAATAAAATAATAATCAGCGCTGCCTTACAGTCACATTGTCCACAACGGGAGCACAGGAGGACATGGCGCGATACATGTGATAGCCTACAGAATAGCATGAAATACCCTTTTATTAGAGAACTGCAGAACACAGTGTAAAAAGGAAATATTTTCCTTAATGTACATAGCCTATATCATAAAATGTCAAAGTCTGCAAATACAGTCATGAAGCACAATCGCTACTCATCATCGGTCCTAACTATTACGGTGTTCATTACAAAACCGTCAAGAAGCATGTGTTCACTATAACATTTTCGTCTTAAATTTTCGCCCACAAATTAATTAAGTGATTTTGTCAAGGTGTTAACGATCAGTCTATTTGCTAGAAACATATAAATTCTCCGGTGACCCGGGTATGTAATGCTTCATGATGGCACTCCTGGCACTGTTGGAGGATTACGCTAATGGCAGAATAAGGAGAGAACGAGTTTTCAGGGACCATGATGATTTCCTGGCCCATGATGATGACTGGCTAATAAGCCGATTTAGATTCCCTAGAGCTGTGCTCTTGGATCTATGTGCTGAATTGGGTCCAGTATTAGAGAGGGCAACACGCCGGAACCATGCCATCCCAGTCCAAATACAAGTCCTCACCACTCTGGGGTTCTTGGCAACCGGCTGTTTCCAGCGGGAATTGGCAGACAGGTAAATTAATAATATAAAAAAACTATAAGTAATCCTCAAATTTGTCTCGAAGACCTTTTTGTATATGAAATTATTCTATTGGAATCTATCATCTCACCCTATAGGTCTGGTATATCACAGCCGTCCCTGAGTGCCATAATATCTGTCGTTTTAAATGGTATACTTAATATGGTTAGTCGATACATCAGGTTCCCCTACACTGTGCGAGAACAGGCCGAAATTAAAACGCAATTTGCAGCAATGTCTGGTTTCCCAAATGTAATCGGCGCAATTGACTGCACTCATGTTGCTATAAGGGCACCATCTGAAAATGAATTTGCTTATGTTAATAGAAAGCATGTGCATTCTATTAATGTGCAAATCATATGTGACTCCAACATGACCCTCACAAACATTGTGGCACGCTGGCCTGGTTCAACACATGATTCCTTTATCTTGACACATAGCAGTGTAGGGAACAGACTAAATGCAGGCGCAGTACGTGATGGCTGGCTTCTTGGTGAGTTTAACAATATTAAAAAGTAGAAACTGTAACAATTTTGTTTTTAATATAATTATAACCTGCAGGCGACAGTGGCTACCCCCTGAGACGCTGGCTCCTCACCCCATTTTTAAACCCGCAGAGCGCAGAGGAAACTCATTATAACGAGGTCCACTCTCGTGCCCGCGCAGTTGTGGAGCGTGCCATCGGCATCCTGAAATGCAGATGGCGTGCTCTGGATGCCTCGGGTGGCAGACTTTTATACCATCCAGCAAAAGTGTGCAAGATTGTCAGGGCGTGTGGTGTTTTGCACAATATAGCACTGAGAAACGGTATTCCTCTCCCTCCTGATCTCCCTCTACCCCAGCATTACGACCCCGAGCCACAGCCCCCTGGCCGACAAGAGGGATATCAACGAGGTGCAAGAATCCGTGAGGATGTCATGCGGCGTTTGTAAAGAAAGACAAAACTCAAGGTTCATGTTTTAACTGCATCTTTTAATGATTGTGCAATTTCTTGCATCACTTCTCTCATCTGCCGTAGCTCATCTGCAACCCTGTTGACAGCGTTTATTGTCTCTCGCTGTAACTGCAGGACTGCGTCAGTGAGTACCCGACCACTTTTGGACGTGCCAGACGCAGAAGGGGCACTGCTTTGAGCCGGACGCTGTGCATCTGCATCTGAGAACCCCTCACCCTGAACCTCCTGTTCATTTACAGCTTCAGACTCCGGAAGGACTGGAGGACAAAATTGGCAACATTTATCCATTTATCACCCCACACACTCAAATGTACAGCGTTAATGATTAAAAATCGGTTTAACCTTGCTCCTCTGTGGTTTCAGTCACGTCAGTGTCTCCCTCCTTTTCCGACACAATACCACACACGCTGACCTCCCCAATTATAGCCGCGATTTTGCTGTCCACTGATGTGAGATCAGCTGTACATGGGCCCCCACCAGTTGCAGCCACGCTCTGGCGGTGGGAGGACAGTTTTCTCTTTGCCTCCACCTTGAATGAATGAGAATCTTTATTTCACATATTTTGCATACTGTAAGCACATGTAAATAAAACTTTTTGAAAATCAATATTGCTATTTATATAGGTATATAGCCTAATAAAACACAAATGTAATATGTTGGTAAAAAAAAAATTTGTATACCTTCAGGTCGGACCATTTTTCTTTAATTCTGCAACTGTCCGTTCTGTCCCACTGACACAATTGACGGCAGAAGCAATACTTTGCCACTCGCACTGCTTCTTTTTATTAGTGACCCCACTGCTGTGGCCACCAAATAACACAGTTTTCCGAGCCTCCACCTCCCCTACAAGTGTTTCAATCTCAGTATCTGAGAAATTACGTTTTTTTCCTCTTTTCTCACCTGTCGCCATTATTAAAATTAGGCTAACAGAAATGCACTGTGATAAGATTCGTATGGCAGAGAAGGAAGGAGACCAGGGTCGGCGTACTGAGGCTCGTGGGAACTTTATTACGCTAAATCAAAATGAACGAAACACACAGTCGCGCCACATGCGCATGAATCACAACATTGATCCTTTCAGGCTCTCGCTTTCCGTCGGTCGTTTCTCCCACGAGTCCTCAGGTCTCTCGCTTTCCTCTGGTTCCCAGCCGGCTTAAATACTGCTTCCCCACGCCAATCACTGCAATGAGAAGCAGGTGTCACTTGTTTCTCACTTAACTCACTTACCACCGCTGATCTCCTCACTCTCTCTCCCGTCGCAGACCTCGCTGAACCACACCTCCCCTGCCACATACCCCCACCGCCCGACTCAGGCCGGGGAGCCATCCGGCCTGCAGCCCCCCCCCCCCCCCATTCCTGGAGAGGAAGTCGGCCACAGCCATCTGCGCCCCCGGCCTGTGAATCACCTTGAACTTAAATGGCTGTAAAGCTAGATACCAACGGGTGATTCGCGCGTTGGTATCCTTCATGCGGTGGAGCCACTGGAGGGGCGCGTGGTCCGAGCAGAGGGTGAACTCCCGGCCCAGGAGGTAGTAACGAAGGGTGAGGACCGCCCACCTGATGGCCAAACACTCCTTTTCTATGGTGCTGTACTTAGCCTCTCTCTTAGAGAGCTTCCGGCTAATGTACAGCACCGGGCGATCCTCCCCCCCCACCTCCTGGGACAGGACCGCGCCCAGCCCCCTGTCCGACGCGTCAGTCTGCAACAAAAAGGGGAGAGAAAAGTTAGGAGAGTGCAGGAGCGGTCCACCACACAGGGCAGCCTTGACTCGGGTAAAGGCCTGTTGGCACCGCTCCGTCCATTGGACCGTATCTGGTACCTCCTTTTTAGTGAGGTCAGTCAGGGGGCTAGTGAGGTCCGAATAACCAGGAATAAATCTCCTATAATATCCCGCCAGCCCCAGGAACTGCCTCACCTCCTTTTTGGTCTTGGGTCTGGGGCAAGTCGCAATTGCTGCCGTCTTGTCAATTTGGGGACGCACTTGCCCGTGACCCAAGTGGAAGCCCAGATACCTTACCTCCACCCGCCCAACCGCGCACTTCTTCGGGTTGGCCGTTAGCCCCGCCCGTCTCAGCGCCTCGAGGACAGCCCTCACATGCTCCATATGCCGCCGCCAGTCGCCACTATAAATGATAATATCATCCAGGTAGGCGGCGGCATATGCAGCATGCGGGCGCAGCACCCGATCCATGAGACGCTGGAACGTAGCGGGGGCCCCGAACAAGCCGAACGGAAGCGTCACAAATTGGTGTAAACCAAACGGCGTGGTGAAGGCTGTTTTTTCTCTAGACATGGGAGATAAGGGGATCTGCCAATATCCTTTTGTCAAGTCCAATGTCGAATAAAAGCGAGCCGTACCTAACCGATCGAGCAACTCGTCAATCCGTGGCATTGGATAAGCATCAAATTTTGACACTGCGTTCACCCTGCGATAGTCCACACAAAATCGCACCGAGCCGTCCGTTTTGGGGACCAAAACAATCGGGCTCGCCCAATCACTGTGGGACTCCTCGATTACTCCTAACCCCAGCATCGCCTCTAATTCTGTCTGAACCACCTTTTTCTTGTGTTCAGGTAATCTATATGGCCGGCTGCGAACCACCACGCCCGGCTCCGTCTCAATATGGTGCTGAATCAGATTAGTACGACCAGGTAGAGGCGAAAACACGTCTGCAAATTCGGACTGTAATTGTCCAATGTCAGTGAGCTGCGAGGGCGAGAGGTGATCCCCTCCCGGGGCCAGGGCGAGGGATTTTTCTTTAATGATCGCCTCTGGCCCGAGATCCTCCTCTCCGCTCACTGCCGTCGCTAGCAACACTGACTCCTCTTCGCTCCATTTTTTAAGGAGGTTGAGGTGATAAATTTGCCTGCAGTCGCCTCTATCTGTTCGTACTACTTTATAATTGAGATCGCCTATTCGCTGTGTGACCTCAAAGGGCCCTTGCCACTTTGATAATAATTTGGAGCTGGAGGTTGGCAGTAATACGAGCACTCTATCTCCCGGTGCAAATTCTCGGAGCTTAGCTCCCCTGTTATACAGCTGGCTTTGTCTGCCCTGGGCCTGAAGCAAATTCTCCATTGAGAGCCGCCCCAGTGTATGGAGTTTTGCTCTCAGGTCCATGACATACTGAATTTCATTTTTGCTATCCGAATGTCCGTCCTCCCAAGTTTCTTTTAGGACGTCCAGCACCCCGCGGGGCTGGCGTCCGTAAAGAAGCTCAAAGGGGGAAAACCCCGTGGAGGCTTGGGGGACCTCGCGCACAGCGAATAAGAGGGGCTCTAGCCATCTATCCCAATTTTTCGCGTCTTCTTGTACGAATTTACGAATCATTGTTTTCAAAGTGCGATTAAATCGTTCGACCAGTCCGTCTGTTTGTGGGTGATAGACGCTGGTCCGTACCGCTTTAATGCCCAATAATTCGTATAATTCGCGTAACGTGCGTGACATAAACGCGGTGCCTTGGTCCGTGAGAATCTCTTTTGGGATTCCCACGCGGGAGATTAAACGAAACAGGGCGTCCGCCACACTCTTCGCCGAGATATTGCGGAGCGCCACTGCTTCGGGATATCGTGTTGCATAATCCACTATGACTAACGCAAAACGATGTCCCCGTGCGGATCGTTCTAATGGCCCGATGAGGTCCATACCAATTCGTTCGAAGGGGACCTGCACTAGAGGTAGAGGGCGCAACGGCGCTTTTGGGGTGGCCGGTGGGTTCACCAACTGACATTCCCGACACGACGCGCACCATCTGCGGACGTTCTCGTGAATGCCCGGCCAAAAAAATCGGGTCATTAGACGATTTAGCGTGGCTGTCATACCCAAATGCCCCGCCATTGGATTGCAATGTGCCGCCTGGAAAAGCATTTCCCGACGGCTCTTAGGTACTAATAATTGGGCCGTATCTTCCTTTGTCTGAGCGTCATGGGTCACTCGATACAACCGGTCCTTAATAACGGCAAAATACGGATAAGAGAGCGCGCGGTCAGGAAGGAGGACCTGCCCATCGATGGAACGGACCTGCTCGAACGCATGTTTAAGGGTTTCATCCTGGGACTGCTCCAGGGGAAAGTCATCGCGGCTGGAAAGGTTTAGCCTCACCAACTCGCTCGGTTCCCCTGAAGCTTCCCCACTGGGTCCGGGTACAGACTCTCCCACCTGGGCGCACGCCCCGCTAACCGGGCCTCTCTTTTTCCCAGAGGCATCCACTGTTAAACACCCCAATAATTGTTCAAAAGCTGGCCAATTGGTACCCAAGATTAGTGGATGCCGGAGGCGCGGACTAACGGCCACCTCCACATAATGCTTTTGTCCCCTAAATTTGATGCCTATGGTTTTTATGGGGTATTCCACTATATCCCCGTGCACACACCTCACCTTAACCACGCGGCCCGTATCCAATGCCCCGGATTGTATCAGGCTTTGATGGATGGAGGTCTGGTTACAACCTGAATCCACCAAAGCCTGATAGGTACCCCCCTTAATACTCACGGGTATTTGGTACAACCCGGCTTGATCGGGGGCAGCCTGCGGGTCGTCCGGGATCCGGACCCACGTCCCCACTTCCATAACCGGGCACCGGTCCACAAAATGGCCCGGATCCCCGCAACGCCAGCAGGCCGGCCCAGGCCCCCCCGCCACCCTAGTGGTTGGAAGTGGGTCAGGTGATTGACGTGGGGAAGCAGCTGGTCGCTCAGCCAGACCCTCCCCGTGCGGCGGCCCCATTCCCCTGGCCGGACCCCGTGACATGGCGGCCGGCTCCGTCCCTGCTCTCCAACGGGGGGCGGCCCTCGGTGGCCCCGTGTACCGAGACCTGGGTAAAGGGACAGGCTTTGGAGGAAGAGGAGAGAGAGAGGGGGGGGAAGAGAGAGAGAGAGAGACAGATGGAAGGGGTTCGCCGACCCCGGAACACGCCGCCAGCTGATCCTCCGCCAGTTGGATGGCCAGATCCAGCGACGCCGGCCGGTGGCACTGGACCCACTGAGCAGTCCTCTTCGGGAGTCGTGAGATGAACTGCTCCAGCACCACGGTGTTGATAATGGTCTCGGCGTCGCTTCCTCCGGCCAACAGCCATTTGCGGCAGGAGTCCCGGAGCTGCTGGGCTAAGACAAAGGGCCGGCCCACTTCGGTCAGTTCTAGTGACCGGAAGCGTTGACGGTGCTGCTCGGGGCTGAGGCCGACCCTTTGGAGCACTGCTCTTTTTAAGTCTGCGTATACCAGGAGGTTCTGGACGGGCAGTTGTTGAGCAGCCTTCTGGGCCTCCCCTGACAGCAGCGGAATTATCCGGACCGGCCAGCTGTCCTCCGGCCACCCACACGCCTCGGCCGTCCTCTCAAACAGATCGAGGAACGCTTCCGGATCATCTGTTGGCCCCATCTTCGTAAGAGGCATGTGGGCAGCAGGGCTGGAACTGGGGGAGGCCGACCTCGTCCGAACCTCCCGGTCCAGCATGCTCCGGAACAGCTCGCGGTCCTCCCGCTGGACCTGCATCATTGCCTGAAACCGATGTTCGTGGTCGGCTCGCAGCTCCAGCAGGGCTTGATGTTGTTCCTGATGCAGGCCCGCGAGCGATGTAATGAGCTCCGCAAACGGCGTTCCCGATGTTCCTGACGGGGTTTGCATGGCGGCGTCGTTCTCCTTCCTTCCCGGGTTTCGGCACCAGTGTGATAAGATTCGTATGGCAGAGAAGGAAGGAGACCAGGGTCGGCGTACTGAGGCTCGTGGGAACTTTATTACGCTAAATCAAAATGAACGAAACACACAGTCGCGCCACATGCGCATGAATCACAACATTGATCCTTTCAGGCTCTCGCTTTCCGTCGGTCGTTTCTCCCACGAGTCCTCAGGTCTCTCGCTTTCCTCTGGTTCCCAGCCGGCTTAAATACTGCTTCCCCACGCCAATCACTGCAATGAGAAGCAGGTGTCACTTGTTTCTCACTTAACTCACTTACCACCGCTGATCTCCTCACTCTCTCTCCCGTCGCAGACCTCGCTGAACCACACCTCCCCTGCCACATGCACGTTTTCACTTTCTTGGATTAATTAATTGGCGGGTCGCATGCCAGTTTTCCAGGTATATATGGGATTCCACTCTCATTTACATGCTGATCAGCAATCATGAGGTGATTTGCATTGACTATTTATGGTTAAAAATGGGCGTGTACAGGGCGGGATATGAGGCTGGTTCACGTACGCACATCTGCGGGTGATCTGTGATTTATAAAGGGAACATTGCTTACAGGTGTGCGTACGCACGGTTTTATAAATCGGAATATTTTTTGGCGTACGCCATTTTTGGCTTTTGGGCGCACGTAAACTTTTAGTAAAGATCCTACGCATAGTTTTATAAATGAGACCCCTGGTTAAGTTAGACCTGAATACATCTTAGTTGAAAGGCCCTATGGTACTATTCAAAGTTTGGAAGTGACAAACACCCATTTTGTTTTACCCGCTGCAGGGTTTAAAATTTTAGTCTTGGTTGTTTACCATTCCAAATGAATTTATGAAGTTTTAAGTTTGTGCCAAAATATTTTAGGTGCAGATAAAGGAATCATGGAACTGAGAAAATGATCCACGGGAACACGGTCATTTTGACACTCACTATTCTAGCGTGTATTGATAATGGCATTAAAGTTCATCTCTAGAGATCTTGTTCCACCCTGGCCAGAATTTGTAGATAATTGGCATCTGGAATAACTTGCATGGATGGATGAACGACAATGTCCAGGTATGTAATTGAGGACTGAATGGGAATATCACATGGCAGTCTGACTGCTTTGGCCATACTATTAAAGTGGAAGCAAGGCAGGATTTTTCCCAGTTAATTTTGTAACCAAACACAGTGCAAAATTTTCCAAATACCTCTAGAAGCTGCGGAATTGAAACTTACAGGTCAGAAAAAAAGTAGTATATCATCCACATAAAGAGATATATGTTGTTTATAAGAACTAACTGAGATTGAACAAATTTTTCCTATCTTATCAGTCGTGCTAGAGGCTCGAGCTACAATGCAAATAACATTGGGGGTAAAGAGTGCACCGCATTAGTTATTACAGAAGCCATGTGGTTCTTATATCAAATTCATGAAGCCTTCGCCAAGTCCATATCCATCCAAAACAGACCAGAGGTAGTCCCACTCCAGCCTATCAAATGCCTTCTCCGCATCCAAGGAAAGAACTGCAGCTGGAGTGGGACAGCCCTAAGTCTCATGTATGACATGCATAAGTGTCCGAATATTGTCCGCAACCAGTCTGTTTGGCATAAAGCCGGTCTGGTCTGGATGCACAAGTTTATTTATATACCGCTGTAATCGCAAGGCAAGGATTCTAGCATACATTTTAATATCAGTATTTAACAAACTAATGGGTCTATAATTTGCACAGTCTGAATGATCTTTTCCTTTTTTAGGTGTCAACGAAATCAGTGCTGTATTCATTTGCAGATGAAAAGTGCCAGTCTCTACAGCAGCATGCACCGAAGTTAGGAAGACCCAGTAAATCAAAATATTTCAGAAATAGCTCTGCTGGGATTCCATCTATGCCTGACACTTTGCCTTTCTTAGTGCCTTATAAAGCCTCTTTAAGCTCCTCTAAGGTGACAGGCTGCCCTAAAAGTTCAGCTTCTTCATTACTTAGACAGGGTAGATTGAGAAACTGCAGAAAGTCAGTATAACTTGAACTTGAAGAGTTAAGTTTGGAAAATAAATTAGAAAATGTTAAGTTAATTTATTTTCCATCCCTGACCAACCCTTTAGATGGGTGATTAATTATGTCAATACAGGCTTTCGCCTGAGTTTGTTTCAGTCTTAGGGCTAAGAGTTTGCTGGGTTTAGCACCTCTGTAATAATAGGTCTGTCTGGTCCTGAAAATCACAAATTTAGCTTTCTTTCTTAAAAGATCATTCAGTTCAGCCTTGAGGGTCTGAAGTGTCTTGAATACCAAATTAGAATAAGAAGAGTTTAGTTACAATTCAAGCTTTTGACATTCTTTTTCTAAAAAGTAAATTATTAGATTTTTGCATCTTTTACATATTGGTGCCAAAGGCTATAGAGAAATCTTTAATGAAACCTTTTGTAGCTTCCCAAACAAATACAGGGTAATCAACAGAACCAATATTAAATGAAAGAAATTCATAGCTTTGAAACTGGGTATTCTGCAAAAGAGAAATATTAAAATGCCATCCCGGAGATCTTTCAATAAGCGGACTGCACTTAAAGGGTTAGTTCACCCAGATAGCAAATTTATGTAATTAATAACTTACCCTCATGTTGTTTCAAACCCGTAAGACCTCCGTTTATCTTTGGAACACAGTTTAAGATATTTTAGATTTAGTCCGAGAGCTCTCAGTCCCTCCATTGAAGCTGTGTGTACGGTATACTGTCCATGTCCAGAAAGGTAAGAAAATCATCATCAAAGTAGTCCATGTGACATCAGAGGGTCAGTTAGAATTTTTTGAAGCATCGAAAATACATTTTGGTCCAAAAATAGCAAAAACGACGACTTTATTCAGCATTGTCTTCTCTTCCGTGTCTGTTGTGAGAGAGAGTTCAAATCAAAGCAGTCTGGATATCCGGTTCGCGAACGAATCATTCAGTCATTGCCTACATCAACGAGTGTATTGATGATGTAACAGTCACAAAAACCATCACTGTCCGGGCCAATCAGAAGCCGTGGATGACAGGGGAGGACTACAGACTCCTGAAGACACGGAATGCTGCCTTCAGAGCTGGAAATGAGGTGGGCCTGAGAACAGCCAGGGCCAACCTGTCCCGCGGCATCAGAGAGGCTAAGAGACAGCACTGTGGGAGGATAGCCCATCAATTCAGCAACAGCAGAGACACTAGGAGCCTGTGGCAGGGGATACAGACCATTACGGACTACAAGCCCCCACCACGGACCTGTGACAGCAACATCGCTCTGCTGAATGAGCTGAACACCTTCTTCGCTCGCTTTGAGCAACAAAACAGCACCACTGCACAGAAGACTCCACCTCCTCCCTGCGACCAGCTGATGATGCTGACCCTAGACAGTGTGAGGAGATCCTTCAGCAGGATCAATGCACCCAAAGCTCCGGGTCCTGACAACATCTCTGGGTGTGTACTGAGAGACTGTGCAGCAGAACTCACTTATGTCTTCACAGACATTTTCAACATCTCACTTAGTCAGGCAGTTGTTCCAACATGTTTCAAAACGACCACCATCATTCCAGTTCCGAAGAAGCAATCTCCATCCTGCTTCAATGATCACCGTCCTGTTGCACTTATTCCCATCCTCATGAAGTGATTTGAACGGCTAGTAATGCACCACATCAAGTCTGCCCTCCCCCCTTCCCTGGACCCCTTCCAGTTTGCATATCGGTCCAACCGGTCGACCGATGATGCCATCTCCACTGCCGTCCACTCAGCACTCACACATCTGGACAAAAAGGACTCATACGTCAGAATGCTGTTCATAGACTTCAGTTCATCATTCAACACAATCATCCCTCAACAGCTCATTTACAAACTGCAAACTGGTCCAGCTGGGGTTCAACACTTCGCTGTGCAATTGGCAGTTGGACTTTCTGACTTTCTGACCTCAAGCAGTACGGGTCGGCTACAACACATCCAGCACCATCACACTGAACACTGGGGCCCCCCCAAGGATGTGTGCTGAGCCCCCTCCTCTTCACTCTGCTGACCCACGACTGCACACCGTCACACAGCTCCAACCTCTTCATTAAGTTTGTGGATGACACGACTGTGGTGGATCTCATTAGCAACAAAGATGAGACAAACTACAGGAGCGAGGTGAGCCGCCTGGCCAGATGGTGCAGTAACAACAATCTCTCTCTGAACGTGGAGAAGATGAAGGAGATTGTTGTTGACTTCAGGAGAACACACACTCAGCACAATCCTCTGACCATCACAGAGGACCTCTCCTGGACTGAAGACACACCAGCACTGGCCAAGAAATCACAGCAGCATCTTTACTTCCTTCGCAACCACTAAAACACGCCCTTTACATGCCTCTCAGAACAACGTCATGCAACCTCATCATTTCACCAACAAAGAGAAGTTATCAGAAAACTAAGAAATAAGTCACTGGAACATGCGTGATCACAATACGAACTTGATAAAAGCGGCCATTGGTTTGCATGCTTTGTTATATATTCAAATATTCAAAATATATCACTTTAGAATTAGTGATACATTGATCATAATGATTTAATTCATCAGAAATCAAAATTAATCACACATAAATACACTTATTTCTATTTTTTTTTTTTTAACGCTTATGAAAATAGCCTGCTTATTCAGTCGAGTCTGTTTCTGTTTATTTGTAGCCACAATAGCCGTCACATTTAGAATGAATGATAATATCTCTATTTTTATAAAAGCTCCCGGACAAAAACACTCCAACACAGACCCAATACACAACTTAAATTTTTTTTTGAGACTCCAAATCAGAGATATGTTGCAGTCAATTCAGCTTCTTTAAAATCTTTTAAAACAGACTTACTTGCTGGACATCTGCATTAATGGGGAATGGTACAGGCAGGAAATACGTCTCCCACTAAGAATAAAAGACACGCCCTCAACAGGAAGTTCAGGCCTGACCCAGCAACTCCAGACACTAAAAAAGAACTTCATCTCAATGTAAAATCTTAACAATGACTTTCAATGTCACCTGCAAACACCAACCCATCAATCAGGAATGGCATGTATTCCTCAAAAACTGAACCCTTTTTACTTTCAAACTCAAAAGATGGAGGTTTAATTAAAAGCTATTCACTAGACCTAAGGTTTAGAAGAGCTAGCCTTCAGTACAAAGCAATCAGCCATTTTAGGACCCTGCTTTTTGAAAGAAAAACAAATCAGCTTCTGATCAAGGTCAGACACATTTTCCTCAAAATCCTATCTTAACCTTAATGAAGGAGCTGGGCTTAAGACCTGATGTATTTTCAATGTACTCCTCAGATTTTGTACAAGACGGCTGAACAAACACACTTTTGGGAGTCAACACGAACTCATCTGCTTAATTAGCTGCTTAGTATACCTACATGCCTCTCAGAACAACGTCATGCATTTTTGTCAAAATAATCCATTGCCTATTAATCTGTAAATAAGCAGACTCTTTTGAAGCCAACACAAAATAGACAGTGTGGATGTAAATGCTCATAGCAATGAAGCAGCACCTCAGATCTGCTCCTCAGTCAACGTTAATAATGTTAGCTGTAGTTGCCTATTAAGAACTCACTAATTCAATTACATGAAATTCAGTTCAGTAAAAGTAACAGTCTGCTGAAAGACTGATCTGAAATTAAGTAAGGTCAGAGTGAAATGCTGGAAATGAAAATGAATTAAATGCCCTGAAAAAGAACAGTTAAATTAAAGTTGATCAGAGCGACCTCAAGGAAAGAACTTCCTTGACTAAAAATTGTTTGCCAGTGTTCTTTCATTATTTTTAGGCCCTGGTTTCTTCTTATATAATTTACAGGCTTTTATATTATTTATTTTCCTTTAAAACTTAATAAAATAAATAAATATCACAGAATATTTTTTTTTACAACTACTGTACCTGACAGAAAAATGGCATAATAATAATAATTGTTCCTTTGGGCTTAATTGTACTGAATGTGCACTTGTTATCTGATAAATGATAAATTAATTATTGTCTTGAAAATGTTATTTATTTTCTCCTGTTGATGTATGATTCAATGAATAATCTGTTTAATGATATAAAATAGTATACTAACAAGAGAGGTCACATGACCCATGCGTGCGATGGTCGAAGGACTCTGATGCTCCGTCCAAACCTCCTTCCTTTTCCTAAATAACAATATATAGAATTGACAGCCAGCTTTTTTTTTTTACTCTGCATATTGTCAGTATAATGTACGGAAACAAAAAACAGGACTCCTCGTCATCAAGAACTCCCTCCTGGAAGAAAAAGATGAAGCTAGCTAGCACTCAGGCTAATCTGACAGACGCCATCGCAGAGGCGCTTTCAAAACAAGTAGTGCTTGAAACTACGATTCAAAATGCAATTCGGATGGCTATGGAGGATGTGAAATCCTCTTTGATTGAGCTCCGCCAAGAAGTGCAATCCCAAACCAACACAGTACGAGACTTGGGTTCGAAGGTAGACAAGATTCAAGGGGAGACGCAACAGATAATGAAGGATTTGAACGTGCACAACAGAGCAGCATAACCTCGCCTTGAAAATTGCGGAGTTAGAAGATAGGTCTCGTCTTAATAATTTACGTTTGGTGGGGCTGCCGCAGGGCCATGAAGGGGATGATCCAACTCTTTTCCTTCAAAAGATGCTCCCTATCTGTATACCCGCGCTGAAGAGGAAGGGATTGATTGAAATAGACCGCGCGCACAGAATCTATGGCTCTGGTAAATCCTGTAAAATTTGATCTTTCGCGTGCTACGGTACCAGGATCGACAGGCAATTCTTCAGGGAGCCAGGGAAGTGACGAAAACTGAACCAATTCGTGTCCAAGTGTCCATACTGCGTTTTTCCGCAGACTACAGTGGGTTTACCTCCCGTAGACGACAGGCCTTCGGAAGCATTCAAAAGGAATTGTACACCCTGGGAATTCCAAACTTCCTCATATACTCCGCCACTCTTCGTGTCAGCTTTGATGGTAATCAACACTCCTTTGATTCAGTCAAAAAAGCAGAGGATTTCTTAGTGGAAGCTCGTAATACTCCTGGATCAGGCACCAGACATAAATTTTCCTTTTATGGTCTAGAGCCACCTCCGGAGTCTATGGATAAGTATAATGAGTCAACTGTGATAGAAGTGAGTACGCCGATAATGTAAAGTGCTAGCAATGTCAACGACTCATTTCAGAGGAGTCTTGTTTACTTTTTTGTTTTTTTTCTGTCTCTCTAAATCAGTCAAATATTTGTATTTTATTTAATTTATTTTATACATATAATATATGGCTGTCACTACTGTTTATACTATGTATACTTCGTTTGTTATATACTACATACTTCATGTTTCAATGGAAGAGAGTGTTTGACGTTCTGTTGAACGGCGGTTGATGTTGTCACGGGCCCTTATAATGATGAGGGAATTTGCGGTTGTTACAAATAAGGGTGTGTGCTAATGTAAGGAAAAAGTGCTAGAGGAGGATCTGGAACAAATGAGGAGTTTACTGGATGACGAAGGAGATTACAGACAATATACTACATTTACAATACAATTTACAACAATACAAAACACTCACAAATATACATATACTGATGTAGCATTAACATAGACAATAGGTTAAGTTACAGATACAGCAGTATACAAACATGGACCAGGAGGAACTGAACAGACCGGGTATTTAAACACACAGGAGGTAATGAGGGAACTGGAGACAGGTGGGGAATAATCAATTAACCAAAACAAGAAAAGGAAGGTGACCAAATAAGGGAACAGAAATCCATGAACGTAGCAGCGGTCTCTAGTGGGTTTTTTTTCTGTTCATGTTACTTCTATTTACCTCTTACAATGTTTTGGTTTCATCACAGGTTAAACAGATACATTTTGGTTATGCAAATCGTATTAAAATACGTACCTTTGTTTCATTAGATTATGGATAAATTTAAATTTATATTACTTAATATTAGAGGTCTTAACAGTCCAAATAAACGAGCTAAATTCTTGATCTACTTGTGCAGGAAAGTGATTGATATCGCTCTAATTCAGGAAACTCATCTAAAGAGAGCAGATGTTCAGAGATTACAGAATAAATTGTATAAAGTTGTAGCCTTTTCTACTGATAACACTAAAACTAAAGGTACAGTAATTTTGATTGCACGTAACTGTAATCTCAAGATTAACAGAGAAATTTAGGATCAATCTGGCAGGCTTGCATATTTTTGTACAAACATTAAGGGCAGGAAAATAGCTTTTGTATCAATCTATGCTCCTACAATATTTGAGACAAATATTTTTCCCACACGTAACTAATCATTTACTTTCATAAATAGACTATTCTCTGATTATAAGAGGGGATATGAATGCAGTGATTGACCCTGTACTGGACAGATCTTCTTCCTGTAGTCAAGTTCAGCTTAATTCCGTAAAAATGCTGAATTTGGTTGAAGTTTGGAGATCGGGGAACCCCTCGAGTAGAAATTATACCTTTTTTTCAGCACGACAACTCTCTTTTTCTAGAATAGATTATCTACTATGCTACAAGGAACTTTTGAACTCTTTTGACCAGACAATTATACTATACCTAAATATACTATACCTATACTATTCCCCTGGGGGGAAACACTTCCTATACATCCGATCGTTGCTTGGTTTGAATCGTCCTCTTCTAGTCACTTTACTTCATGGATGTACGGGAAGGCCTTAGAGGCTTCAGCAAATCGCCTAACTATAAAACGTGCATGGGAAAGAGATTGTGAACAACAGTAGGATGTCACCGACTGGGGAAGAGTATGGCAGAACATTTTTACTTCAACTAGGAATCCTAATCACCAACTGATTCACTATAACTTCTGTCACAGAACTTATTGGACCCCACTCAAAAGACATCCTATTGACTCCTCCTTCAGTCCTTTTTGTGATAAATGTCCTGACCAACAACTTGGTTCCTTTTTCCAAATGATATGGGAATGTGAAAAGGTTAAACATTTTTGGAGTGAGGTATGTAACAGATGTGCTGTAGGTTTGAGCATGACGGTTTGTAATGAAATGTGGGTGAGTAAATAATTACATTATTATTAATACATTTTGGGCCATTAAGCCCTTGAAAACCTGTTAAGGCATGACACTTTCTATTTCCACACCTCCCAGAATCTGATTATAGGTTTGACCAACTAAAAAGCATTAGTAACATCTTCCTGAAAGATGTTCTGTGAGTACATACCTAAAAGTTTGGACTTCAGCTTTCTATCTATAAAACTCTAAGTAAATATATTTTGGTTACAGCAGTGAAATGCATTCAGGTAAGACTGCATTGGTTTTACATGTATAAGCGTAGTACTGGTAAGAAAATATTTCAGACTGATTGTGTGAAAAAGGTTGGGATGAGGTCAAAGTGACTCATAATTCTTTTGCAGCATGTTCACTTGGAATTGGTAATGTTATTAATTTTGAACTCTTGAGTGGGAGAGGATTAGTTATTCCAGAACCAACAAGATACAGAGAGAGAGACAGAGAGAGAGAGAGGAGAGAGAGAAGATAGGGTGGGGGAGGTGGCTGAGGGGGGTGCTTGGTTTAGGGGAGAAACCAGATAATCAAATACTTAATGTTGCTCAGTAATCACAGAATTAATAATATATATAAATATATAAATATATAAATTAAAATTACATTTAATTTCAATTTATGCATTTAGCAGACGCTTTTATCCAAAGCGACTTACAGTGCATTCAGGCTATCAGTTTTTACCTATCATGTGTTCCCGGGGAATTGAACCCCCAACCTAGCGCCAGTGTTGGGGAGTAACTAGTTACATGTAACGCCGTTACGTAATTTAATTACAAAATTATTGTAACTGTAATTAGTTACAGTTACTACGAAAAAATGAGTAATTAAATTACAGTTACTTATGAAATTTTTAACGATTACAAAGGGGATTACATTTGAATATTTACACACATCCACATACAGATTTAACTGATTTCTTTCCCAAACTGCACTGACTATTCTGAGACATACCGCCCTAATAATTTCCCGGATGCGGAAATACAGTCTGGTTCGTAGAATCCAGTCATAAAAACGAAATGCCTAACGCGGACGGTAATATGCCACATTTTGGATGACTAAATCAAAAGTAGGTCAGTACACTTGAATCAAAACATGACATGGACTAGTGTCTGTGAATATTAAGCCCCAAAAATGCAATAGCCTATATGACTTGCACATTCTGCGTGTCTGTGGAAATCAGGCGCGGACTGGACACCGGGAGAACCAGGACAATTCCCGGTGGCGTGGCAGCCGATTTTGCCCCACTATTTAATATCATTATTGTATAATTGCCTGCCGAATGTACTAAAGCGATCATTTGCGAATCCGCCATTTGATAATTAAATATCTAATAAGTCATAAAGTGTTAGTCATGACTCGCGCGCTCTCCGCGCGTTCTCCGCGCCTCCGCAAAACGGTTTGGATCAGACTCAGAGTAATCAATGCGAGAGAGAGAGAGAGAGAGAGAGAGAGAGAGAGAATAGAGTGGAGTGTGGAAGCGCACAGCTGGAGCAGAGAAGCAGAACTACTGTTCAGGGTTTCAGGTCAGTTTCATCTGTAAAGATGCTTTTTTGTCTTTGTTTTTTTATTTATTTAATCAAGCAGCAGCACGTTGCTCACCAGTCATCACTCAAAATACTATATAAAGGACATCATTATTATCTGTTGTAATGTTACAGTAGTAATTTAGCTGAAAAAAAACAGATTTTTTTTATAGGTTTAGGGGGAGCTACGACAGACAACACAACCCTTACGAAAATTTACATTTTAATATTTAACTATAAATCCAGAGAAAATGGTTAATATTGTTTAAATGTGGTGACCAAAAATGTAAAATTATTTTACAAATGTATTTATTTAAAAATAAATACAAATCCATTTGTAAAAAAACAAAAACAAAACAAGGTTATTTGACTTTTATATAGGCTAATAAAAGCATGGTTAATTTTTGTAAGGGAAAAACATGACTCGTGTACAGTATTAGGATTTTTCTATAAAGATATTGTAGTATTGTAGAGTATTGTATTGTAAAGTATAGTTTTGTTCAATCTTGAGTATTAAAGTCATGAGAGAGATGGATAACAGGGCAAAATAAAGAGACTGAAGAGAAAAATAGAAGTGAAGGTGCAGTTCAGGAGAGAACTTTAAATTATTTTGCATGTCCCCAAATTAAAGATTTTGAAACCTTTTTTTATGTCAGGTCCATACAAAAAAAAATAGTTTTGTCCATGAATTTGTTTGTATGAGTTTGAATTTTCCAGTCTGAATTTTTTTCCCAGTCTGCCCTTCCTGTAAATTAATGGCAAAGACATGGTTTCATTTACTACACATAGGCCTACTGAAGCTCGCAGTGTTTTCAACCTCTGCCATCTCAATATAGGAGTACACGAGCACATAATTTCTAGAACTGCTTTGTGTCACTTAATGTGCATTTTACTTATTTTGAGAAAACTATCATCATATACAGACAGCAGTTTAAAAAAAAACACCAATGTTTCAGGAGTTTATTACACAGAATATGTCACATGCTTATTAGATAACTGTATTTAAGTTGATGTATATGCTTTTATTTATTATTCTTTAATTTTCACAAATTTAGAAAAGTAATCAAAAAGTACTCAAAAGTAATTAGTTACATTACTTTAATAAAGTAATTGAAAAAGTTACGCTACTATTACATTTTAAACAGGGTAACTTGTAATCTGTAACCTATTACATTTCCAAAGTAACCTTCCCAACACTGCCTAGCGCTTGATACAATCCAGCATACTTAAATAAAGTAGATTTAATATTTTGTTCATTGTGTGTTATAAATAATTATACTCTTAAACTTATAACCACAAATACTTAAGTATTATGATGCATTATAATTGTTGTTATGATTATTCATGAGATGTTATAACATAATATACGTTTTTTTTTATAATGCATTATGCATATTATAATGCCTTAAAGAGTTAGTTCACCCAAAAATGAAAATTGTGTCATTAATGACTCACCCACATGTCGTTCCAAATCTGTAAGACCTCCGTTGATCTTCGGAACACAGTTTAATATATTTTAGATTTAGTCCGAGAGCTTTCAGTCCCTCCATTGAAAATGTATGTACGGTATACTGTCCATTTCCAGAAAGATAATAAAAACATAATCAAAGTAGTCCATGTGACATCAGAGGGTCACTTAGAATTTGTTGAAGCATCGAAAATACATTTTGGTCCAAAAACAACAAAACTCTACGACTTTATTCAGCAATGTCTTCTCTTCCGAGTAGTGATGTCCGGTTCGCGAACTAATCATTTGATATAACCGGTTCTTCCTGGACCAGTTCACCAAATCGAACTGAATCGTTTGAAATGGTTCACATCTCCAATAAGCATTAATCCACAAATTACTTAAGATGTTAACTTTTTTATCATGGCTGTTTGGGCTTAGCCTTTAATGCAGACGTAAATGGGGCGACAATGACACTGAAGTTCTTGATGAATGAATCTACGGTAAAAGTTGGCAAACCCTAGGAATTTTTGAAGATCTTTCACTGTGGTTGGTTTCGGCCTGTTCTTAATGGCATCAACCTTCCCTTCGTCCATCCTCACTCTGTGGTTAGACACATCGTAGCCAAAGAATTTGATGGTGGGCTTATGGAACTTACATTTCTCAGCTTTGATGAAGAGGGAATGTCGACGTAGCCGCTCCAAGACTTCCTTCACATGCTGGGTGTGAGTAACAGGGTGACTGGAATAAATAAGAATATTGTCAATGTAGACAATTACAAAGCGATTTAGCAGATCTCGAAATATGGTGTGCATGAAGTCTTGAAACACGGACGGTGCGTTGACAAGGCCATACAGCATCACCAAATACTCCCAGTGGCCTGTAGGGGTTACAAAAGCCGTCTTCCACTCGTCACCGTCACATATTCTGATCAGATTATAGATGCTGCGTAAATCTAGCTTTGTAAAGATGTTAGCACCACGGAGCTGTTCTAGCACCGCTGGGATGAGGGGAAGAGGATAGCGAAACCTCTTGGTTATGGCATTCAACCCTCTGTACTCCATGTAGGGTCGAAGTCCTCCATCTTTCTTAGCCACAAAGAAGAATGGTGAAGCAGCAGGGGAAGTTGATGGTCTTATGTACCCTTGTTCCAAAGCTTCTACGATGTACTTCTCCATTGCATCTTGTTCCGGGATAGTGAGTGGGTAGATCTTTCCTTTGGGCACTGGTTCACCCGGAAGGAGGTCAATCGCACAGTCCCATGGCTGATGAGGTGGTAGTTTGGAAGCTCTCTTGGCACAGAAGAAGTCTTTGTATCCGGCATATTCTGGAGGAATAGAGACAGAAACGTTATCCTTATGACTTTCTGTTGAGGTACTACATACCTCCAGTTTGGGAGGAGGACGATGAGGTTTCGGCATTTCAGGGAAACAATGTGCGAAACAGTGATTACTCCAACATTTCACTTCTCCAGTGTCCCAAGAGAGCTCCGCGTGGTGTTCGATGAGCCAAGGCCTCCCAAGAATCATGTCTGCGGTGGAATTCTCCAGGACCGGAAGCTTCATCCTCTCCTGATGTAGAGTACCCACTGTCAGAGTGATTTTACTGGTGCGATATTGGATCAAAGGGCGATTGAGGGGTTTCCCTGTCACTGATTGCACACTTAGTCTCTGTGAGATGTGCTTTTTCAAGATGTTGAGCTGCCGGCAGAGCTGGGCTGAGATGAAGTTCCCGGCTGACCCAGAGTCAAGAAGGGCAAACACTGTAACAGAGAAGTTATGTGATGATAACTTAACTTAAGTAGTTAGAGGAGTGTATATATATTTCTCCGGCTGAACCGAACTCACCAAGGCTCTGGGTGGAAGGATGGGGCACTCTCCGATACCATGCCCTTTGCTGGCGCAATACAAAAATAGACCCTGGGTCAGCTGCCAATGACGCTCTGACAGTGGGATCCGTGTGGAGTCAAGCTGCATGGGTTCTGGTCCTGGAGAGTTTGGTGCTGGTGAGTTCGTGGGGTGTCTGTATCAGCTCTTGGTGCAGCATGTCCACCAGACTCTGGAATGTATCCGAATCTGGTTGAGACATGAATAGTTTGTTGGCCCAGTCTTCTGTCACACACAGAGGTTGTGTTAAAACCTGAACAGTTTATTGAAAGGATGATAGTGTTTGGTAGATGAGGGATGAATGGCAGTCCAGGATTAAGCCACGGGCACACAGACACACTCCAGAGCCACCAGGTGCAGAAAGGGAGTTGGTTTTCCAAAGTATCCACTTGACGACGATGAAATAATCCTCCAAGAGGCTATAGAGAGAGTCAGGTTTAGTCCACACATGTACTCAAGGTTGCATAGATGACACCCGACAGTGTCTTGGTGTTTGTGGCTGGCTTATGTAGTGAATGTGTGATGAGGGGTGACAGGTACTGTAAATCAAAAGTCAGGTGATTGTGTTTAGGGATAATTGGTTGTGAGTGTAGGAGGACCTGGCAAATCCATGGCAGGTTTGTGAATGCTGATGCTTAGAGTAAATAATTTGATCGAGAGCATCCCCTCCTGTGACCAATGATTTGTATGTATGTGTATTCAGAGTCAGTGAGCAAGGCACTTTCATAAAATTAATAATAAAAACTGTGATAATATTACGTTAAACTTGACCAGCCCTAATATATATATAATATTAATTATAATTAATTATTATTATGAATAATGCATAATTGTCACAATCCCTGTTCTGTCTCTTGTGTTTTGCTGTAGACTTTTATATTGAAGTGTTTCTCTTCCCCAGTTTTTTGTCTTCATTTCCTATATATTTAGTTCCTTTTAACTTAGTCTGTTTGTTAGTTCCCATAGTTACCCTTGTGTGTTCTGTGGGATTACAAATTTATAAAATGTTAAATCTAGGTTCCAATATAATGGCATATAAACTGAAAACATTTTGAGGTACATTTTGAGGTAAAAAAAGGATCAAAGCCCAGGTGTCTGAGATAAAGGCCTTTTGTCTTTGTGCTATTCCTTGCCATTTGGCTTTTTAAGCTCAAGGCACAGCTGTGCCTTTGTCTCTATAATGTGAAGGTATGAGCTATATTATCAAACACCTCTGCATTTGAATGACACTGTTATGTTGATGAGATCAAAGCTGGGAGTTTTCCAGTGTCGGCTGATCCCTGTATTGCATTTGCATGCTTTGTTTAAATTGTCTCCACCTCTACTGTATGTACCCCCCACTTTAAATGTATAAACTCTCCAAAGTATCACTACTTTGGTGAGATTTCTGATGACTACAGCGCCACGCAGAGCGTTTTCTCAATAAAGAATTCTGCTGAAGATTACCCAAGAGTCTCCTGGTCTTCGTTTCTGAGTTTCCAACAGTTCCCATGACAACTGTTCACGCCCCATTGTTATCTCATTTAGCTTGTCTGTCTGTCTGTATATATACTGCTTAGTTTTCACTTGTGTTTGCTGGTCATTGTTTAAAGGCCTCCTTGTTTTGTTTCCTGGATGTTCCTTATTCCTGGCTCTTCTTGTGTGGATTATCTGAGTTTTTGTCTTTTCTTAATTAAAGTCATGCATGCATGTGGATGCTCTCTCTGCCTCATCTCTTCATTACCATAATAGAATTGAAGTTAAGGTCATGGTAATCTACTAGTATTACCATATTAGTATTACTCAAGTATTACCACATCTACAGAAGGAATTACTAGAGTATAATTTTGCAATATTCACATTTATTATGAACTTATACTTAGTAGTTCTGTCACGGTTCTTGAATTTGCTGGCTCATGCTCTCTGTGTGTGTTTGGTTGTGTTGGAGGCGTGGCCACTGATTACCATTCACCTGATCACCAACGACCGCTGCAGTCACTTTCGCCTGCATATATATGTTCTCTTCCCACTTCCTGTCTTTGTCAGATCATTTTGTAGTTTACTGTGAGTTGTCCTTTTCCTGGCTGTCTTGTTCCTGCATGATTGTTTTGGTTACTGTGTTTCTTAATTATCCTTCTGTTCCTCGTGCTCCACGGAAGACTGGTTGCCCATCTGCATCCCTGTGCTGTCAGGAGAGGACCCTCGTGCACTTGCTCCCATCTGACCCACCGCTACTACTTAGATCATGAACCCATGCAGGTCGGTAGAGCTCGGCTTTCCCGGGAGGAGAGAGACAGGTTCCTAAGCACAGCAGTAGGACTGAGGTTACTGTCATGTGGACTGGCTACTGAGAAACCCTCATCATCAACTGTCCTCCCGGTAAGACTGCTATGTCCAACCAAGTTTCATCAGGCGGAAGGTCTGATTCACCTTCAGATTCCTATCACCCCCCTTTCTCACAAGATTTCTGTCAGTGCACTAAACGGACAAGAACTTCCAGCCATCTCACACACCACCAGCAACAGCACCCTCGTCATATCTGGGAACCACACTGATGAGCTAGCCTTTTTAATTGTCAACTCTTCCCTTGTTCCAGTGGTCCTCAGTCATCCATGGCTGGTCAGACACAATCCCAGGGTTGACTGGGGTCACAACTCCGCCACTGCCTGGAGTAATCAGTGTTATGCCTCTTGTCTTGTGTCTGCCTGTTCGTCTGTGTCTAGTTCTGTGTTGCAGGATGAGCCAGTGAATTTGTCAAACGTGCCCCAGGAGTACTTCGACCTGAAGGAAGTGTTCAGTAAGTCCTGGGCTGCTTCTCTACCTGGATTTACATAATGCATATCATTTGGTCAGCATCAGGGAGGGGGATGAGTGGAAGACTGCGTTTAATACCCCCAGGGGCCATTTTGAATATTTGGTCATGCCCTTTAGGCTGTCCAACTCCCCTGCAGTCTTCCAAGCACTCGTCAATGGCATGCTGAGAGATTTGGTTGATCAGTTCATTTATATCTACCTGGATGACATATTGATATTTTCTTCTTCTCTCCAGGAGCATGTTCAGCACATCAGACAAGTTTGAAATTATTCGTAATTTCAGCCAACTAGCCGCATATATGATGACCTTGACCTGGCAGTGGGTCAGATGGGAGCAACGACTTTCAGGTGGTCTGGTGCAGCCAAAGCTGCATTTAGTAAACTCAAGAGTTGCTTTGTTTTCGGCTCCCATTTTGATTGCCCCTGATTCCTCACATCAGTTCGTGGTGAAGTTCGACGCGTCAGAGGTGGGGATAGGTGCAGTTCTTTCTCAGCACTCTCCTTCGGATGACAAGATGCATCCCTGCGCATTTTATTCCCATTGTCTGTCGCCAGCTGAACGTAACTACAACATTGGTAACAGAGAGTTGTTGGCAGTCAAGTTAGCATTGGAGAAGTGGCATCATTGGTTAGAGGGGTCTGGGTTCCCTTTATCATCTGGACCGACCATAAGAACTTGGAATATATCAGATCAGCTAAAAGGCAGACAGGCTCTGTGGGCTCTTTTTTTCGGACGCTTTGATTTTTCCCTATCGTACCGCCCATGGACTAAGAACATCTAACCCATGTTTTTGACCGCTTCAATCGCCCCTCTACTCCCGCGTGCATTTTACCTGAGAAACTCATTGTTTCCACACTCACATGGGAGATTGAGTCGAAGGTCAAATCGACCTTAGAAGAGGTAACGCCTCGGCCAAGCGGTCCACCGAGTCGATTATTCATGCCTGAGAGATTACGGTCAGACGTCATTCAATGGGGTCATTGCTCCAATATGGCATGTCATCCAGGAGTTAATCGAACCAGTCTTTTGGTAAAGCAACGATTTTGTTGGCCTGGTATGGCTCACGACATTCTGGATTTTGTTTTGGCCTGTTCGGTTTGTGCATGTGGTAAGAATGGATCCAGAACACCTGAGAAGAGATGATGCTGACCCCTCAGAGGACTCCAGACGATGCTAACCCTGAATCAACAAACAGAACTAACAAATATTGCTACAAGTGTGACTGCATCATATAATAATTGGTGTTAATAATTTTCATCGTCTGGCTGACTATGACTTGTATTAATTTTTTCTGTAAAATCTTGTCATACACGCACAAACTGATAGTCACCACTTATAAGCTACTACTAAATATTTTAGAAATGTAATTTTCTGTAAAGTTGCTTTGTAAAGATTTGTATTGTAAAAAGCGATATACAAATATACTTGAATTGAATTGAATTGAAAGACTTCCAATCGACCTCCAGATGGGTTGCTCCAACCGCTGCCAGTCCCTTCGAGAACCTGGTCCCACATTGCGCTCTATTTTGTTACCACCCTTCCAGGGCAAGACGGTCATTTAACCGTTGTGGACTGTTTCTCGAAGCGGCTCATTTTATTCCCTTGCCCAAATTACCTTCTGCTAGGGAGAGAGCGGTGGCTGTCGTAGATCATGTCTTTTGTATACATGGCCTCCCGATAGACTTGGTCTCCGATAGGGAGCCCCAATTTATATACAAATTCTGGAGGGAGCTTTGTAGATTACTGGGGGCGAGTGTGAGTCTGTCCTCGGGTTTCCATCCCCAGAGCAATGGTCAAACCGAGCAGGCCAACCAAGATCTTGAGAGAGTGTTGCGATGTTTGGTGTCCAAAAATCCTTCCTCTTGGAGCCAACAGCTTTCTTGGGTTGAGTATGCACATAACTCGTTAACAGTGTCGTCCACGGGCCTCTCTCCATTTACCAGCCACCAATTTTTCCTAGTCTGGAATCTGAAGTCGTGGTCCCCTCCGTTCACGCCTTCGTCCAGAGGTGTCGTCACACATGGAATAAAGCCCGTGAGACTCTGCTCCAGGTGGGGGCGCTCACCAAGGCTCAAGCCAATCACCACCAGTCTAGGCCTCCCATCTACGTTGTAGGACAAAAGGTGTGGCTTTCTTCAAGAAATATTCCTCTCCACTCTGCGTGTAATAAGCTTGCTCCTAAATTCATTGGTCGGTTCCCTGTTGCCAAAATCCTTAGTCCAGTAACAGTCTGCCTCAAACTACCTCCAGCTTATGGGAGGATTCACCTCGTGTTTCATGTTTCCAAATTAAAGCCAGTATTTCATTCACACATTAATCTGCCTGCTCCGGTTCCTTCCCCGCCGCGACTCGTAGATGGGGAACCAACTTCAAAATTGTATTCTGTACTCTAGACGGAGGGGACGGGGATTCCAGTACTTGGTGGACTGGGAAGGTTACCGTCCGGAGGAGAGGAGTTGGGTTCCTGCAAGGGACGTACTGGATCATTCCCTTATCGATGATTACAATCGAGAGGTAGGTTCTCCTGGGAGCACCAGGAGGTGCTCCTAGGGGGAGGGGTACTGTCATGGTTCTTGAATTTGCTGGCTCATGCTCTCTGTGTGTGTTTGGTTATGTTGGAGGCATGGCCACTGATTACCACTCACCTGATCACCACCGACAGCTGCAGTCACTTTCACCTGCCTATATATTTTCTCATCCCACTTCCTGTCTTTGTCAGATCTTTTTGGAGTTCACTGTGAGTCTTGTTCCTGCGTGATTGTTCTGGTTCCTGTGTTGTCTTAATGGTCGTTCCGTTCCTCGTGCTCCACGGAAGACTGGTTGCCCATCTGCGTCCTTGTGCTGTCAGAAGAGGACCCTCGTGCACTTGCTCCCATCTGACCCACCGCTACTACTCTTATTGTTTTCTTAATAAAGAACTGAGATTTACACTCGCTACTAAATCCTCCTTTCTTTTCCTGACAAGTTCTTAGGAGTTCTCCGGGAGATAGTAGGTAATGATAGTGAACTAGCTAACTAAAATTTTCAACTGAGCACTAGAATGTTAATGGTGCATTAGTCATTTGTTCCTGTGTAGTTATTCATTAATGATGGAACAACATTCTAAAGTGTTACCCAATATTCATAGCAGATGTCATAACAAATGTCAGAAGACTGGGAAAATTTTAGTGGTTTAGTGGTTCATTCATAAAATTGAACGACCTATCCTTCATGCTGTGATTATACATAGAAACTGTTAGAGAGAACATAAGCACATTGCTGAAAACGGGCAGGGCTACATAGATAGAAATGTGTATGTGTGCAGACGCATAGCATTTTTATTTCCTTATTTTCATCCTGCCTATCGACTGATCACAAATTCACTGGTTTTTGCAGCACATCAGCTTATAAATGAATGTGTAAATTCTTGACAGCATGCGTCATGCTGTCTTGTTATTCTTCTTTTACTCATGCAGGTCAGTTCAGAACCATAATTTGTTCACACTGAAATCTTATATATACCACCAAATTCATAATGGTAACAGCTAAAAAAAAAAATTAGATCTGAGCAATGAATTCAATTTGAGCAATTTTTATGCTTTCAGTCTGAGCCTTATACAACAAATCATCTGTACACAAAACTTTTCAAAAATGCAAAGTTTTTGGAACAATCTCTGCCATGTAAACATACACTTAATGCACACTCCTTGACAAACAAGAAAGGGGCCAGTGCAAAGACTTTGTACACACTCCAGCCACATGCCAGATACAGATACTCACATCCACACACCAGGAACTTGACATATTAAGAAAGCTTTCTATTTCAATCAGCAAAGTAAAATGAAAATGATATAATTGAGATTTCATTTTTAGTCTTATGATGATCTAACATTAGAGCAGAAAATGAGGTGATAATCTTATTCAAATTATACTTTTTCATTGTGTAATATTAATCCATTGACACATTTAATGTGATGCAGTTTAATCATCTTGATGATGGAAAATAACATGGATGTGAGGAAAGAAACTATAAAAGTAACAGAGCTTGAATCTCAAATGTGCAGGTAATTATAGGTTCATTCTTAGCAAACTGTGCCATAAGTGTCCTCAGGACGTATTGATATAAGAATACTATTTCATAGATGTATTGTGTTATGCAAAAGAAAATGTATTTTTAAATATGTGTGTATTATTGCAATATACCCAATTCATTTAAGTTGTTAGTTTGTTAGCTGCAGTCCGTAACTTTTGACGCTCTAGCCGTTAATAAACAGAACTGCTTGCGTCTTGCGGGAGAACATTGTAGCCGGAGCTACTTCTCTCTGTTTATGTCTATGAAGAATCACAAAGGTACCGGGTTACTCCGCCGCGGTACCCCCGAAGCAATCTAAAATAGTCCGAATATAAACACTTATTATAGATGTACCCTAGTGATTCAGGACAGGCTAAAAACACGGTTTGGAAAATGGATTCACGGTGTACTCGCTTATTATATACAATGTGTAAATCTTGAACACAAAAAAAGTTACGGACCGCAGCTCTGATTGGTTGTTTCTTACCGGGAGCGGTGAATTTCTGCAAATGGCAATAGGACCACTGGGAGGAGCCAGAGGAGCTTGATTTTTTCACAGATTATCTGTCTCATATTCTACTGTCAGGACATAATGACAGGTTTCACAAATACATTTTTACAAAAGTTACCTACTTCAGCTTTAAACTGCTCTGTCAAACTGTGGTTACACTGAATTTGAACCAGAGCTCCTCGCCTCTCAAGTACATCTCCGTACTCTGTGAGCTACCGAACAAACCTTCCGTCTATGAAATCCCATAGATATGAAGCTGGATATGCACTTTTCTGCACATTTTGTAACAACAATATGTATAAGAGTAATTGGATATGTACATTGGGAGGAGTTGGATCTTGAGTTGGAGTTGCACCAGTGTTCTTACATGGTAACTCCTCAATATATATATATATATATATATAGTGTAACATTCTGGGCACTAACCACAATTTATATGTAAAGCCTACCTTACTGGCTGCTGTTGTGTAACAGAATGATAAATCTAAAATAAAGTGTAACACTTTCTTTACCAAAAAGTGCTGTTAGTCCTGTTACACATTTGTACTCTCATTACCAAAAAGTATTGTTCCAATGTCTTGTTACACATTTTTACTTGTGCATACCATTCAGTGGGTTTTTACATATGTGTAGTTACATAAACATTAGACCTGTAGATACTATGTACCAATGTGTACTTACACTTTGGTTACATACTATGTAAACAGTTACTATGTGAGTTCACAGGAATTACGGACACAATATCAGAAGAGGACCCTCGTGCACTTGCTCCCATCTGACCCACCGCTACTACTCTTATTGTTTTCTTAATAAAGAACTGAGATTTACACTCGCTACTAAATCCTCCTTTCTTTTCCTGACAAGTTCTTAGGAGTTCTCCGGGAGATAGTAGGTAATGATAGTGAACTAGCTAACTAAAATTTTCAACTGAGCACTAGAATGTTAATGGTGCATTAGTCATTTGTTCCTGTGTAGTTATTCATTAATGATGGAACAACATTCTAAAGTGTTACCCAATATTCATAGCAGATGTCATAACAAATGTCAGAAGACTGGGAAAATTTTAGTGGTTTAGTGGTTCATTCATAAAATTGAACGACCTATCCTTCATGCTGTGATTATACATAGAAACTGTTAGAGAGAACATAAGCACATTGCTGAAAACGGGCAGGGCTACATAGATAGAAATGTGTATGTGTGCAGACGCATAGCATTTTTATTTCCTTATTTTCATCCTGCCTATCGACTGATCACAAATTCACTGGTTTTTGCAGCACATCAGCTTATAAATGAATGTGTAAATTCTTGACAGCATGCGTCATGCTGTCTTGTTATTCTTCTTTTACTCATGCAGGTCAGTTCAGAACCATAATTTGTTCACACTGAAATCTTATATATACCACCAAATTCATAATGGTAACAGCTAAAAAAAAAAAATTAGATCTGAGCAATGAATTCAATTTGAGCAATTTTTATGCTTTCAGTCTGAGCCTTATACAACAAATCATCTGTACACAAAACTTTTCAAAAATGCAAAGTTTTTGGAACAATCTCTGCCATGTAAACATACACTTAATGCACACTCCTTGACAAACAAGAAAGGGGCCAGTGCAAAGACTTTGTACACACTCCAGCCACATGCCAGATACAGATACTCACATCCACACACCAGGAACTTGACATATTAAGAAAGCTTTCTATTTCAATCAGCAAAGTAAAATGAAAATGATATAATTGAGATTTCATTTTTAGTCTTATGATGATCTAACATTAGAGCAGAAAATTAGGTGATAATCTTATTCAAATTATACTTTTTCATTGTGTAATATTAATCCATTGACACATTTAATGTGATGCAGTTTAATCATCTTGATGATGGAAAATAACATGGATGTGAGGAAAGAAACTATAAAAGTAACAGAGCTTGAATCTCAAATGTGCAGGTAATTATAGGTTCATTCTTAGCAAACTGTGCCATAAGTGTCCTCAGGACGTATTGATATAAGAATACTATTTCATAGATGTATTGTGTTATGCAAAAGAAAATGTATTTTTAAATATGTGTGTATTATTGCAATATACCCAATTCATTTAAGTTGTTAGTTTGTTAGCTGCAGTCCGTAACTTTTGACGCTCTAGCCGTTAATAAACAGAACTGCTTGCGTCTTGCGGGAGAACATTGTAGCCGGAGCTACTTCTCTCTGTTTATGTCTATGAAGAATCACAAAGGTACCGGGTTACTCCGCCGCGGTACCCCCGAAGCAATCTAAAATAGTCCGAATATAAACACTTATTATAGATATACCCTAGTGATTCAGGACAGGCTAAAAACACGGTTTGGAAAATGGATTCACGGTGTACTCGCTTATTATATACAATGTGTAAATCTTGAACACAAAAAAAGTTACGGACCGCAGCTCTGATTGGTTGTTTCTTACCGGGAGCGGTGAATTTCTGCAAATGGCAATAGGACCACTGGGAGGAGCCAGAGGAGTTTGATTTTTTCACAGATTATCTGTCTCATATTCTACTGTCAGGACATAATGACAGGTTTCACAAATACATTTTTACAAAAGTTACCTACTTCAGCTTTAAACTGCTCTGTCAAACTGTGGTTACACTGAATTTGAACCAGAGCTCCTCGCCTCTCAAGTACATCTCCGTACTCTGTGAGCTACCGAACAAACCTTCCGTCTATGAAATCCCATAGATATGAAGCTGGATATGCACTTTTCTGCACATTTTGTAACAACAATATGTATAAGAGTAATTGGATATGTACATTGGGAGGAGTTGGATCTTGAGTTGGAGTTGCACCAGTGTTCTTACATGGTAACTCCTCAATATATATATATATATATATAGTGTAACATTCTGGGCACTAACCACAATTTATATGTAAAGCCTACCTTACTGGCTGCTGTTGTGTAACAGAATGATAAATCTAAAATAAAGTGTAACACTTTCTTTACCAAAAAGTGCTGTTAGTCCTGTTACACATTTGTACTCTCATTACCAAAAAGTATTGTTACCAATGTCTTGTTACACATTTTTACTTGTGCATACCATTCAGTGGGTTTTTACATATGTGTAGTTACACAAACATTAGACCTGTAGATACTATGTACCAGTGTGTACTTACACTTTGGTTACATACTATGTAAACAGTTACTATGTGAGTTCACAGGAATTACGGACACAATATAAAGTGGGACCTGGTACTTTGCTTATAACTGCATATTTGGGATTTGCAGATTTGGTAGTAATAGTGAATGAGCCCTTAAAAAAGACTTGTCCTCCTATAGTGGTTTCCCATGTTTGTGGTTGTTATGGCTGTGATACATTGGGACTGAGGTATGAAAAAAAAATGTTTTTTTTAAATATCAAAAATAAGCATAAAGAATTTAAATAAACACGTAATGTATTTTTAATGTAATGTTGTTATGTAATTATTATTAGTCCAACTCTTTTGAATTTACTGAAATGGCTTTACTCTGAATTTGCTCAAAATAGGCATTAATGAACGTCTGTTTAATATGGATGGCTCTGATCATGTTTCCTGCACATGGCCTCACAGTGATCCCTGCAGAAATAACAAGGTCGAACAAGAAAACAATGAAACTGACTCCATTCAGTTTAACAGCCTAGAAAACATTTTAGTAACGGAGAATCTCTTCCAGCCATAAAAGCACTCAAGCTGCATACTAAAGGACAGCATATAAGAAAACTCCTTTAAAATTTACAAATTATTTTGTTCATTATCACTATCTCAAGTGTGAAAACAATAATTACTGCCATCATACATAACATCAGGAACAAGAATTATCATGGTGACAATATAATTTAGCATTGTTGTCTGCTATGAAAGGCAACACTTGTCATTGAAGAATGTATCTGAATGTAGTATTTTATACAAATAAAATGAACCCATTTCGTATGGCTTATATGAGTGGGAGCATGTAATTGTTTTTAGGAATATTAGTGACTAAAATTTCACATTTTATAGTGCAAAACAGATCACCACAATGTTATAGATTTCTGCCAAGGCAATACAAGGTGGTAACTAGAGGGTTCAGATGTTTGTTTGGCAGCTGACTGTTTACTAGGCATTTGTGTGCTGTTTATCTTTTTTAACGTTGCGCCCTCCAGAGGTCACATTTGTTGCTCGCATATGTCATTTAAGACTGCCTCATTGCCTCAAGTAACCATGATGTTCCAAAACAAGAAAGAAATTATGATAATTTACACTTCACAAGGAATAATAGTAATTTTTGTAATGGTTATTTTTCAGAAATGTAATGTATGTGACCGACAAATGCAACAACGGAGGGCACAACCTATAAAATGAGACAGCTTGTGGTTGAATGCATATTCAGAGTGAATTCAAGGGCACTGCTTACCTTTTTCTAATGTGTTTTGGGTGGTTATCACTGTATTACTTAGTGGTTGCAAGTGAGTTCTTGGTGGTTGCTAGATAATTACTAGGATATACTAAGTGGTTGCCTGCTGGCCCAAGCTTATAATGTAATGTTATGTGATTCTTTCACTCATTTTATCGCTGACAGGCAAAAAAAAAAAAAATATATATATATATATATATTTTTTTTTTTTTTTTTAAATCCCTAAGCATGGGCAATGGTAATAGTGCTACTTGCCTTAGCAAAAAATAATTATAATGATCAATGATGAAATAATAAGTATATTCATAAAATTTTAAAAAGCATTTTCTTTTTTTTTAGGAAGCTGTGATCTTGTGTTTTATTCACTGACCACTGCACTGCGCCCTCTTTCCAGTTGCAGGGAGATGAGAAAATCTCTCTCTCTCTCTCTCTCTCTCTCTCTTTGTATGTGTCTCTCTCTTCCTTTCTCTTTGAAACCAATGAGGCTTTGCACAACCATTTTCAGACTCTGTTCCTCTGTCAGAACCACCATCTGAAGGTGTCCCCTCCCCCTCCCCCTCCCCCTGAACCAAACCAGACCGGTCTGGATAATGCATTATGTAATGCCTGTTTTTGTAATCTTTGCCTCTCCTGCCTCCCAGTCCAGAGAAGATAGAGAGAGAGAATTACAGGCGGTAAATGTGTTGCATTAGGGATAACAATCACAATAAGGGCTCCACAAAGCTGTTAAATAAATGCATTAACCTCAGAGACACTGGATGGTTTTATTGGGATTCCTGCAAAATGGTGTCACCTTGGAGTCCTTCTGTGTGTGTTAACATCAGTTCAAAAAACAAAAAAAATCAGTGTCAGGGTACTACTAGAGGACTAGACGATTTATACAGCAAGTCAAAAGAAATACTATACAGACACTATACAATCCTTATTAATAGTGATATTAAAACACATTTTAGGCATCACATTAAGAAACATGCATTTTGCAATAAAGAAATACTCCACATTAATTTTAATTTTACTTGAGTGAGTGTCACAATGTACTGTGTAGGAACGAGGAGACGAGGGAGCATGGAGACAAAGGGGTTCCAGAATACAATTTATTTGCTTCAACATGAGGGAACAACCACATATCACATGTAGATGACATCTAAAACCTGACAGAGATAGACTGAACCGACTAAAACTTTAGTACACAGGGAAACAAGGATAATTAACTGGACACACCTGGAACAAATTGTCATAATTTAACATGAGGGAAAACTGGGTCATGGAGCATGTGAGGGGAGGAAAATACAGAAACACAGGGCTGACATTACTCCCCCCTCTTGGAAGGCGCGAACACATGCCTCATAACCAACAGGGGTGGGCACTCTGTAGGCCTCTCAGGACAGGCTAACAGGGATGGACGGCGGTACCCATTTCGGATTCTCTTGTGTGGCCAGTGCCCTATAACCTCTATAAAGAATTTAATTTTCGGTTGAACTATTTATTTAATACAGGAATGCTATTTCCTTTTTATATTTTACTTAAATGCATCTCTAGTTAAATGAAGTAATATATATATATATATATATATATATATATATATATACAGTATATACAAAATGTATTTTATAATACATTTATTTTATGGTAGGCAGACTACAAATACATTTAGATATTTATGTACTTAAAAATTCCCTGCAATATGTGTGGAATACTAAACTGGTATACTTCAATTGAAAGAAATAATTTTGGAATGGAATCCTGCAAGCAGCATATACTGCATAGAGCCGCACATTTTCTTGTAATGCAATCTTCACAGGCTCTGTTTTTAGTAAGCCAACCTCCATTACAGCACTGTGCACCTCCAGAATTCTCTTCACCAGCCCCATCTGCTAAGCTACTGTTCGACTAAGTACGTTGCTAGGGGTCTCTCCTCTGATAACATACAATTTGAATGAGTACCGCTTATTTTTTTTACTCTGTGTGTGCTGTAAACTGACCGATACAGTCGAGACGGCCACCTGGGCTATTCAGTACAGTCTTAGCAGTGAGCAGTGTTTTCTCAGCCTTGAGTATTCTAAATGCCTCTTCATTCATAATCCACACATCAGCACCGGTGTCTCTTTTAAAGCTAACCAGTGTACTGCCAATTTCCAATTGTACAGTCCATTCATTGCATGAAGTTGTGCTATTAACTGAACCCAGAAAGTGGTAGTTATACTCTACACAGTTTCTTACTTCAGTCACCACTTTGCTCTAGCACATCTTTTCCCAGTGTCCCATTTTCCTACATGTGTTGCATGAGGATTTCAACGCTGGACAGTCAGATTTTTTTGTGCATTCCTTTTCCACATCTGCTGCATATTTTCTCTCTTTCATTGCCTCTGGCATGTTGTTTGAACTTTGGCCCTGGAGTTTGTTGCTTCCGATGTGCGTATCGTTTATGTGCTACCTCTTGAATAGCGCACGCAGCAGCTTCTCCTTACGTGCTAACTTGTGCTTTCACTTCCTCTGATTGGCAGGTTTCTTGCACCTTCATTTCGAGTGTGAGATTTGAAATTAGCTGCAACTTGGGCGACAGCTCCTTGTCTTGAATTCCAACCACGATTCGGTCCCTAATGTGCTCCTCACGAGCAGCCCCAAACTCGCAATGCTCTGACAGTTCATAAAGGGAGCGGATAAAAGATTCCGCTCTCTCTCCTGGACGTTGAACGCGTCTTGATTATGTTCTTTGAACTTTTACCGAAGCTATTGGTGAACTCATTTACAACTATTCAGTAGCCACGCCATACACACATTTTACTTTCATCCTCATATACGTCATACACTCAGACCAAACTAACCATCATTCTATTACACTTGATACCCATATAAAGCTCATTGCAAAAATCATTTACATTTATTCATTGTATTCTTTTATCCAAAGCGACTTACAATTGCTATATATATATGTCAGAGGTCACATGTCTCTGGAGCAACTAGGGGTTAAAGGGTTAGTTCACCCAGATAGCAAATTTATGTAATTAATAACTTACCCTGATGTTGTTTCAAACCCGTAAAACCTCCATTTATCTTTGGAACACAGTTTAAGATATTTTAGATTTAGTCCGAGAGTCCATGTCCAGAAAGGTAAGAAAAACATCATCAAAGTAGTCCATGTGACATCAGAGGGTCGGTTAGAATTTTTTGAAGCATCGAAAATACATTTTGGTCCAAAAATAGCAAAAACGACGACTTTATTCAGCATTGTCTTCTCTTCCGTGTCTGTTGTGACAGAGAGTTCAAAACAAAGCAGCTGGATATCCGGTTCGCGAACGAATCATTCAGTTCACCAAATTGAACTGAATCATTTTAAACGGTTCGCATCTCTAATACACATTAATCGACAAATGACTAAAGCTGTTAACTTTTTTGTTGTGTGTGGCTGACGCTCCCTCTGAGTTCAAACAAACCAATATCCCGGAGTAATGCATGCACTCAAACAGTACACTGACTGAACTGCTGTGAAGAGAGAACTGAAGATGAACACCGAGTCGAGCCAGATAGCGAACAATAGACTGACTCATTCACGAGTGAAGAACCTGTTGCATCGGTTTTCGGATCACCAGTAGTTCTTTCGGACAGTTCGATTCAGTAAACCGGTTGAAGAAAACGGTTCACCGGTTCTTTTGCGCTCGGCATATAATGGCGTCATTTGCGATGATTGCCTTTGATTCAAGCCTTCGGTTTACCCGCGCTCATAACACTAGCACAGAATCAGTTCAGAATCAATCACCAAAAGAATCAGTTCAGTTCAGACGCCCTGTGTGTCGGTCTGCTTCACGCTGAATCACACATGCGCAGTATCATCAGCTCCTCGGTTCACGAATCGCACGCGTCTGACAGAAACGGTTCTTGACTCGTAAATGAGTCAATGTTTTGTTCGTTATCTGGCTCGGCTCGGTGTTCATCTTCAGTTCTCTCTTCACAGCAGTTCAGTCAGTGTACTGTTTGAGTACATGAATTACTCCGGGATATTGGTTTGTTTGAACTCAGAGGGAGTGTCTGCCACATTAAAAAAGTTAACAGCTTAAGTCATTTGTGGATTAATGCCTATTAGAGATGCGAACCGTTTAAAACGATTCAGTTCGATTTGGTGAACTGAATGATTCGTTCGCGAACCGGATATCCAGACTGCTTTGATTTGAACTCTCTCTCACAACAGACACGGAAGAGAAGACAATGCTGAATAAAGTCGTTGTTTTTGCTATTTTTGGACCAAAATGTATTTTCGATGCTTCAAAAAATTCTAACTGACCCTCTGATGTCACATGGACTACTTTGATGATGATTTTCTTACCTTTCTGGACATGGACAGTATACCGTACACACAGCTTCAATGGAGGGACTGAGAGCTCTCGGACTAAATCTAAAATATCTTAAACTGTGTTCCAAAGATAAACGGAGGTCTTACGGGTTTGAAACAACATGAGGGTAAGTTATTAATTACATCAATTTGCTATCTGGGTGAACTAACCCTTTAAGTGTCTTGCTCAGGGACACATTGGTGTCTCACAGTGGATTCGAACCCAGGTCTCTCACACCAAAGGCATGTGCCTTATCCACTGTGCCAACACCACCCCAATCAAATCTGGAATCAAGTCTGGAAGTGATGAAGGCATGAGTAACTTTCTCTAAATCCTTAAACGAGAGCATATATTTTAATTTGGCTATTTTCCTTAGTTTAAAAGAGCTGCTCTTCAACACAGCGCACTTATCTGTTTTTCAAAATTCAGATCAGTGTCAAAAATCACACATGAGGATTTAGCAAAAGGATGAACGTTTGATGACATATATTCTAGATTAATATTGATATCCGAGACAGCACCTGGGAGTCCAAAGACAACAATCTCAGTTTTGCTCTCATTTAGTTGTAGAAAGTTTCTTCCAGTCCAGCCCTTAATATCTTCAAAGCAATTAAAAAGTTCAGAATCACAGTGATCAGAGCTAAGAGGAATGTAGATATGAGTATCGTCAGCATAACAATTATATGAAATATTATATTTCCTCATGATAGAACCCAAGGGGAGCATATACAGTACACACAAAATAAGATAGGCCCCAAAAGGGTCCCCTTAGGTACCCCATAAGTGAGTGGTGCAGAAGGAGAGGACGAGTGTCCAATCATCACCTTAACTCATCTATCGGAGAGGTATGATGAGAACCAATCCAATGCCTGTCACGGTAGGTAAACCGTGATCTCGGGGTTTTTCACTATGTGGGTGAAGTCTGTGTGTTTCGTGTCAGCACTGATTGTTTCATGTGGGCGTCTCCGCTAATTGTTATCAGCAGCAGCTGTCACTCATTACTCTTCCCATATATATTGCCCTGTCTCATGGACTACCCAGTCGCACCCATTGTTTTAGGTCATCCCTGGTTGGTCAAACACAATCCACGAGTGGATTGGGGTTCCAACACCGTCACCTTGTGAAGTGAAAGTTGTTATGAGTCTTGTCTGGTTTCTGCTTGTCCTGCTGTGTCTGTTTCTGTCTTTCAGGAGGAGACCATGGCTCTAATGTAGCTTGTCATCCAGGGATAAGCCGAACCAAGGGTTTAGTTAAGCAACGATTCTGGTGGCCACTTATGGCTTGCAACGTTCACAATTTTGTTTTGGCTTGCTCAGTTTGCGCCAGTGGTAAGTCATCTAACCGACCTCCAGATGGGCTTCTTCAACCGCTGTCTGTCCCTTCGAGACCCTGGTCACATATCACTCTAGATTTTGTTACCGCCCTCCCGCCCTCTAATGGCTTGACGGTCGTTTTGACTGTAGTGGACCGGTTCTCGAAGGCGGCACATTTCATTCTCTTTCCCAAATTACCTACAGCCAAGGAGACAGCGGTCACTGTCATTGACAGTTACATGGCCTCCCAGTAGACGTAGTTTCTGACAGGGGATCCCAATTTATATCCAAATTTTGGAAGGAATTTTGCAAATTGCTAGGAGCGACGGTTAGTCTGTCTTCGGGTTATCACCCTCAGAGTAACGGGCAATCTGAGCGAGCCAACCAGGATTTAGAGAGAACGTTGCGATGTTTAGTCTCCAAGAATCCTTCTTCCTGGAGCCAACAACTCTCTATGGTGAAGTACGCTCATAACTCGTTACCAGTGTCAGCCACTTCTCTCCGTTTCAGTGTAGCATAGGATACCAGCCACCTGTTTTTCCTAGTCTGGAATCGGAAGTCGCGGTCCCCTCCGCTCATGCGTTTGTCCAGCGGTGCCACCGCACCTGGACCAGAGCCCGCGAGACTCTGCTCCAGATGAGGGAGCGCACTAAGGCCAAGGCCGATTGCCACCGGTCGAAGCCTCCCATATACGTTGTGGGTCAAAAACTGTGGCTTTCTACTAACAACATTTCGCTCCGCTCCGTTTCTAATAAATTAGCTCCCAAATTCACGCATTAATCCACCTATCCCGGTTCCCCCACCGCCGCGTCTTGTAGATGGGGAGCCAACTTATTCGGTTAATTGGATTCTGGACTCGAGACGGAGGGGACGAGGATTCCAGTAGTTGGTGGTTTGGGAAGGTTATGGTCCGGAGGAGAGGAGTTGGGTACCTGCTATGGACATACTGGATCTCTCCCTGATTGATGATTACAATCAGCAGGTAGGCCCGTCTGGGAACTCCAGGAGGTGTTCCTAGAGAAGGGGGGTACTGTCACGGTTGGTAAACCGTGATCTCAGGGTTTTTCCCTATGAGGGTGAAGTCTGTGTGTTTCGCGTCAGCACGGTTTCATGTGGGCATGTCCGCTAATTGTTATCAGCAGCAGCTGTCACTCATTACTCTTCCCATAGATATTGCCCTGTCTAGCATCTTGTGTTTGTCAGAGCGTTGTTTCAGTTCCTCGTCTCATGTTCTGCTCTCCTTGTGTTGTTTTCTTCGTTGGATTGTCTTGTCTTCCCGGAACCCCGTCCATCTCATCTCACCGTTAAAATCTTTACTTACCTTCTCGGCTCGCTTCCCCGCAATTCCTGTGTCACCCTCTCCTGCTGCCAACTCACCACCGCACTTCGGATCCTCTGCTCAACAGCACCTTCCCGGACTGTGTATCCCCAACCAAGTATCACCTGTGTTCCTGTCTTCATGTACTGTGCTATTCATTTCATTAAAGAACCACTAACTCGCACTTGCTTCCTGCCACTCCTTTCACCAGTCGTTACAATGCCGTGCCCCTAATGCCAAGTTTATCTCTTAGACGATTAAGAAGGGTAGCATGATCAACTGAATCAAATGCAGAACTAAGATCAAGCAGTATTAAAATAGCAGATTTACCAGAGTCCAAAGCAAGGAGTAGATCATTTGACACCTTCAGCAGTGCAGACTCTGTGCTATGATGGGCTGTAAAACCAGACTGAAATGTATCTAAAATATTGTTTTGTGAGATAAATGAAGATAAATGATTAAAAACTATTTTCTCTAAAATTTTAGACAAGAATGGCAACTTAGAATTGTTTAAGATTGGTTGTGTCTAAATTTGGCTTCTTAAGAAGAGGTGTGATCACTGCTTGTTTGAGGCATAGGAACACGGCCACTGTCTAAGGATCTGTTTATAATAGCCAATACACTAGGGCTGATAGTATCCAGGACCTCTCTAAAGAGCCGGGTGGGGATAACATTCACAGGAGAAGTGGTAGGCTTAATTTTGTGAACTAAGCTCAGAAAGGGATATTGGATCAAACCATTCAAAAAAAGTGAGTGGTTCAGAGCGGTCATGACTGCACATAGTAACAGTAGACCGTATATGGCGTCCACCTTTCCAATAAAATAATGCAGTAATGCTGCACCAGACCAGAAGTGAAGTTCATAAGACATTGCAGTTTGTCTTTCTTCCATTTGTGCTCAGCATTCCTACATTCCTGTCTGAGAGCTCGTATATTGCTATTTATCCAGGGTTCTGACCTTAGTTTGGGTTTTGAAACTTTAAAAGGAGCAACAGAATCTAAGACACAAGAGCAGGCATTATTAAAAGGCATTATTATCTCTTCTATTCCAAGATCTGAGTCAGGAGGTTTTAACACACTTTCAGACAGAGAAGAGAAGGCCTCAGAAAAAAGACTGGCTGTATCTGAGGTGACAACACAGGAAACACAGTGAGTAAAATGATTTCTGAACTGGACCAGACATTGTGATATTAAAAAGAATAGGCTTATGGTCAGATACACAAAAATCTGAAATATCAACATTATGTACTGTAATGCCACAGGATAAGATCAGATCCAGTGTGTGGCCATGGTCATGAGTTGCACCGGAAAATGCTGTGTAAGATTAAAAGAGTCAATGAGCTGAATGAAGCCTTGGAGGGGCTGCAGACATGGATATTAAAATCACAGAGAATAATAAGACTGTCTCTAGTAAGCACAATGTATGACAGAAAACTAGGAAAGTCCTGAATAAAATCCTTATTGTAATTTGGTCGCCTGTAAATTAGAGCACAAAGTACTGGACAAGGCAACTGTAACTGGAGTAGCTGAACTTCAAAGTTATTATAATGATCCGTAGGCAGCAATCGGCACTTAAAAGTGTTTCTAAAAACGACGCCAAACCTCCACTTCACCCCATAGTCCTTGGCGAACTAAAACTGACAGTCATTTGGGGAAAGTTTAATTAAAGGATCCAACTCACTCCTGTGAAGCCAGAACTCAGTTATAAATAAACAATCCAGGTCATGAGACTTAAAAAACTAATTTAAGATGAAAGTTTTATTATGAAGAGATCTTGAGTTTACTATAGCCAGTTTAGTAACATGAGTAATTTCTTCAGGGGATATGATCAATGGCTTCGTATAATCCAGAGACCGGAGATTTCGTAGATTAGCGCTTCTTTTGATGATGCACAGCCATCTTCCAAATTATGTCCACTGTAATAAATTCACTTAAGCACATGTATGCAAGCTGCTTGTTTTACCCCTGTTTTTCAGTGTAAAGTACCTGAAAGCCATACTCAAGTGAAAATACAGATATATTACTAGAAAATGACCTGAAATTGAAGTCACCAATTAGAACATTACTTGAGAAAAAGTCTTAAATTATGTTATATTTATTGTACTTAAGTACAAAAAGTATATATTTGTTTTTTATCTTAAACATACTTAAGTACTGAAAGTAAAAGTACACGTAAATGCAAAATGGAAAAGAAGCAAATAAATATTTATATTAAATATGTTCATACACAGATTGATTAGTAAGATTGTGTTCAGTTTTAACTTTTTCTTCCATTTTTTATTTTTGGGTAGGGATAAGAAGCATTTCATCCGGTACTTAGTGTCTTTTATTCCAACAAAAGAAAATAGTTCTGGAATCTTCATCTGAAAGCATTTAGATGTATTTACATTTACATGTACATTTAGTCATTTAGCAGACGCTTTTATCTAAAGTGACTTACAATTTACAAGACTTCGTCCCCTTGGAATAATAAGGTTCTATCTGACATTTTTGTCAAAATTTAGTTATTCACATATTCTTATTCTGTGTCAACGTATTTAAATTATGTGATAGATTTTTTAATGTTGTGTACATTATGGGACTTTTTATTTTAAAAACAATGAGGTTCTATCTACACAGTCGAATGGAACACAAAAGATTTGATGCTCAATATCTCAAAACTATTCAGAATGCAGATAGAACCTTATAATTCCAAGGGGACGACTTGTGTATTTACACAGTTTATGTATCTCAGAAGGGATGTGGATGCATTTAAACTGCAGTCACTGATACATAAATAGGCCTAATGTTTTGTTTTTTACATAAAATGTTGAATACTTATATTTGAAATCATTTAAAACTTGAAAAAAAAAAACATGGGTGACAGCAACTGTTATGGGTGAGTCATTGATATTCAACCGATTAATTCAAATGACTGACTCTTTCAGAAAAAAAGCATTTGACTATTTTCATAAGTGAATCACTGAATTATTTATTCAACCAATTCTTTCAAAAAGCTGATTCATTCAATAAGTAAACATGGTTCATTGCTCAGAGACACAAAACAGTACTGTGATCTTTGTTTGGAAGCATTTTTGTTGGCAAAATTGAGCAAAAACAAGCAATATTATGTCTAAAATGTAAGTCACTCCATTGATTTACTGAACTTGTATAAACTGATTATTAAATATGTTAATGCTGATATCTGCAGAAAAAACTGTATTCTTTAGCATTATAAAGATTGTTAATTATATTAAATTATATAAATATAAAAAGCATACAGAAGCATTTTTGCTGTCTGCAATTTAGAATGTCTGTAATTTTTAGTTTTAATAAATAATAAATCAATGTGCATGCACTCTGTGTGTGATTTGGTGATATAGCCTAGTTGATAATGTCCGTTTGCACATCATTACAACACTTACCATATTATCGCAGACGATGCTGTATCACACAACTCAAACTCGACTTGAGTGGAAAATTAAACAGCCGCGGTTGTGAGCGCAGATATAAAAGTTGGCTAGAAAATAAAAAAACTCAAGTAAAGTACATATACTCCCCCCCAAAAAATACTGAAGTACTGTAACAAAGTATTATTACTTTGTAACATTATACCACTGCTGTTTTTATATACTGGATATATTACATCAGATAGAGTAATATTAATGTCAAAACAGGATATACAGGAAGGTTAATTGTTTCCCTGCGTGGTCACACAGATTGTATTTCAATTAAACGTTGATCCGCTAATCAATGAATGTATCTCTGACTGTATAGCTTTTTATATCCATTTTAGAGCAATTTCACAGTGTTTAAATGAATCTAGAAGTCAATTTAAAAAGGAAAAATGTTAACAGCAGCCTGTACATTGTAGCTTTAGATCAACTCATCATCTGCATTGCCAGACACATCACTTTTGACATTCATAGCAAAGACCTTAAGTCATTCAATTTCCTTTGGAGAAATGGCATCTTTAGAAGCCTGTCAAAATAAGCCTTGTGGCATGTCACTTCAGAGATAACACAATGCTAAAGTGAATGAGAGAGAGAGAGAGAGAGAGAGAGAGAGAGAGAGAGAGAGAGAGAGAGAGAAAGAGAGATGAGACAGTATTGCTTTTCAGAAGTGCAGAAGAGGTCAAAGGAAGATATGAATTTCTGGAATTCTTTTCTCATCTCCTTGTATGTATGACTTTGCTGAAAAGGCCAATCTTTTCATTAAAATATTTTGCTGTATGACCTTTGTGATTAAAACCTATTGAGATCTGAACTTAGATAATTAATAACTAAGGACTCGCCAGTATCTATCTAAATGTCATGTTACTACATGGAGTAGCATGACAGATTTTTAAACAATAGAGAAGCACAACAATCGCAGGTCCTTGTAAACTTCAGAATGATATATAGCTTGTTAAAATCATTGGCAGAAATGTTTTTATGCAATCTCCTATGAAAGCCAGCATGCCAACACCAAAAACAAAATCTTATGTTTCATTATGTTGTAATTAATGTTGAATTGTTGCACATTTGCAATGACTTCTGTGTTGGCATGTGTTGTGTATTTTGATGGGTGTTTGTGCAGTTTTTGCATTGCAATATAAGTATTATTGACACAAACTAATTATTACAAAGGCTTTCTAGTAGGCCTGTTCATTTTTCTTGTAACAATTATACTTGATTATGTGATGGGATGATGAGGACAGAAGACTCAAAGGCAAAGGATTAGAAGCAATGAAAGTTTATTCTTCAAATGGAATCAAAACAATAAAACTGTAACAAAAAATAAGCGGGCCACTCTCTGGGGGTAATCCAACTTCAGTCTGCAATGGGATGCGGTCCCAGGAAGTGCAAGAAAAGTGGAAGTTAGCCCAAGACTCAGCGCTTGCACAGAACCAACAACCTGAGAGTTGAGTTAGGCAGAGAGGAGCGGTCCTTCTCTCTATGCATCCTGGGAGCAGGGAAGACAGGGGTGAGTGTAACAACAGAGAGTGAACACAACACAATCTACTCACAACAAGGACTAGATGGAAGAGGAATATAAAGGAAAGGGTATTCAGTGTAAGGTGGGGTAGAGGCAGCCAGTCATCAGCACAGCCCCACTGCTAGATCAGCTCTGATTACACTGATCACAAGCAGCCGGAAAAAGACATGACAAATGGACAGCAGAGGGAGCAGGAGGGCACCCTGACCCGTGACAGTACTCCTCCCCTCAGGGATGCCACCTGGCATCCCCGGAGGACTCACCATGATGCCGATGAAACTGTTCGGTAAGAGTGCGATCCAGAATTTTGCGAGCCGGAACCCAGCATTTCTCCTCCGGACCATAACCTTCCCAGTCTACCAGGTATTGGTGACCTCTACCCCTAAGCCAGCAACCCCTCGATGAGTCTGGGAGGCGGGGGGACAGAGGCCTGGGGCTGAAGGGGCGAGCGAATAATGGGCATGATCTTAAATACATGAAATACCGGAAGAATATTCTTAGAAGGTGGGGTTAATTCTAGTCTCACCGACACAGTACTGAGCACTTTAGAAATGATAAACGGTCCAATGAATCTGGGTCCCAGTTTACATGAGGGGAATCTGAATTGAAGATCCTGAGATGACAACCAGACCACTAAGTGGGGGCTTAGTACGGAGGTGGTCTGCCGACGCCTTGTTTCTCTCTCCAGTCCGGGTGAGGGCTTCTCAGGTGATCCTCCAAGTGTGGAGGCAACTCTGAATGAATGCATGCGCAGAAGGAACAACAACAGTGTCTGTTTCTTGGGAGGGGAATAAAGGTGGCGGGTAGCCTAAACAGCACTGGAAGGGAGACAAACCCATAGACGAGACTGGGAGGGAGTTATATGCCTACTTTACCATGGTTAATCTGGAACTCCAAGACGATGGTTTGGCACATGCCACACAGAGAAGGACCTTCTACAAAAATCCTGGATAGCATGCTCGGCCTGCCCATTAGGTTGCAGGTGATAACCAAAGGATAAGCTCGCAGTGGCCCCTAGCCGTTGACAGAATTCTGTCCAAAACCTAGATACAAATTGGGAACCCCTGTCAGAAACCATGTAAACTGGGAGGCCATGAATACGGAAAACGTGGTCTAAGACAACTGTCACTGTCTCCCTCACTGAGGTTATTTTTGAGAGGGGGATTAAATGAGCCGCCTTAGAGAACCTGTCCACCACATTGAGGACTACCGTTATGCCACTAGATGGGGGTAGGCCAGTGACAAAATCCATTGCTATGTGTGACCAGGGCCGCGAAGGGACTGACAGTGGCTGGACTAGCCCTGCTGGGGGTCGATTGGAGCACTTACCCACTGGACAAACCGGACAGGCTGACACAAACTGATGAGCATCCCACCCCATGGACGGCCACCAAAACCACTCTTTGATAAACATACAGGTGCGAGTTGCTCCCGGGTGGCAAGCTAGTTCGGACACAATCGGCACAATCATCAGGCCCTCTGGGCACCCCGTGGGAATATCAGTGTTACGTAACACAGCACAGACCCTGGATTCCACCCCCCACGTGACCGCTACCACAACACTTTCGGGAGGCAGTATGGGCATGGGAAGGGTGGGACTAGCTTCAGCCTTAAAGATCTGCAACAATGCATTGGTCTTACCATTCTTGGACCCCGGGCGGTATGAGATGGTAAACCTAAACTGCACGAAAAACAATGCCCAGCGAGCCTGCCGAGAATTTAGTCTCTCAGCGGTGTGGATGTATTCAAGGTTATTGTGGTCAGTCCAAACAATAAAAGCGACTGTGTGCGAAACTCACACTTCTCTACCTTGGCGAATAGCAGATTCTCAAGTAGCCACTGCAACACTCGCCTGATATGCTGGACATGATCGCGTTAGTTCTCGGAGAAAATCTTAATATCGTCCAGATAAACTCAAACAAAAAAGTCACCCATGTCTCTGAGCACGTTATTGATGAGGCAATTTAGAAAGCCCAAATGGCATGACCAAATATTCAAAATGCCCAGTAGGGGTGTTAAAGGCGGTCTTCCATTCATCCCCCTCCCTAATCCGAACTAGGTGATAAGCGTTGCGGATGACATCAGTGGCAAAGGATAACGATTCTTCACCATGATGTCATTCAACCCCCGATAGTCTATGCAGGGGTGCAATGAACCATCCTTCTCACAAAGAAGAACCCCGCCCCACCCAGAGAGGAAGAGGGTCCGATGATGCCAGCTATCTGAGAATCGGGAATATACCTTGTCATGGCCTCTCTCTCAGGACCAGACAGAGAGTAAAGGCACACCTTAGGAGGAAAAGTGCCAGGGAACAGGTCTATCGTACAGTCATATGGGCGGATAGGAGGCAGAGATGAAGCTCGGGACTTCCTGAAGACCGCTCTCAAGTCATGGTAAGCCTCCGGTACACCCGCCAGGTTCACCGGCTCCTCCTGCAACACAGAACGAGACATAAGAGAGGAGAACACAGAACCCAAACAGTGAGCTAAACAAAAAGGGCTCCAGGTTAAAACAGAGTTGAGAGCCCAGTCAATGTGAGGATTATGTTTGACTCAGCCAGATGTGCCCCAAAACCATTTGGACAGTGGGTGAGTGAATGAGGAGAAAATGGATCTCCTCAACATGGTTGCCGGAGATCGTGAGTGTAATGAACTTAGTAGCATGGGTAATCCTGGAAATAAGGGTGCCACAAAGGGATTTAGCCAATATAGGCTCAGCCAGAGCAATGGAAGGGATCCCCAAGTTCCTGGCTAACCTGGCATCCATGAAATTGCCCTCTGCACCAGAGTCAATCAATGCACTTGATTAGCAGAACCCTTCACCAGCCTTGAGGCTTGAAACTCAGACCAACCACCAGAGGGCAATCGAGCTCTAGTAATGCTCACCTTCTGCCCTCCCTTGAGTCACTGCATGGTGACTGGGCTTGCAGCAACCACGGGACCGGCCTCTCCGCAGTAGAGACAAAGTTGGTTGTGCAGGTCAAGTGTTTGACTCACCCGAGTAAGGAGCAGGAGGATTGAGCCATGGTTCAGTGCGACAGCTACTAGATCCAACGGGGTCTGGATGAGGGGTTACCATAGAAGCCATGGGAGGGCTGGTGCGTAGCTGATCCAACCGTTCAACCAGTTGGTTAAGCTGGAGAGAGATCTCAGAGTGTGCGCGATGAGAGGCCGCAATCTCTTCCTGATGTCGACCCAGAAGAACACCCTGTAACAAAAAATAAGCGAGCCAGTCTCTGGGGGTAATCCAACTTCAGTCGGCAATGTGATGTGGACCAAGGGAGTGGAAGATAGCCCAAGACTCAGCACTTGCACAGAATCAACAACCTGAGAGTTGATTTAGGCAGAGATGAGCAGTCCTTCTCCCTATGCTTCCTGGGAGCAGGGAAGACAGGAGTGAGTGTAACACCAGAGAGCGAAACAACCAGGACACAACACACATAGTACACTACAGAATCTACTCACAACAAGGACTAGATGGAAGAAGAATATAAAGGAAAGGGTAATCAGTAACAGGTGGGGTAGAGGCACCCAGTGATCAGCGCAGCCCCACTGCTAGGTCAGCACTGATTGCACTGATCACACTGATCACAAGCAGCCAGAAAAAGACATGACTCACAGACAGCAGAGGGAGATTATTCTAGATATAATTTATTCAATTGACAGCCCTAGTACATATTGTTTTATTCTGCTTTTAGTTGCACATATCCATCGATTTGATCTAATATGTATTCATAGTTTGAGAAAAATTTTATATTCTTGTTATGGTTCTCTCCCCTTTTTCTGTATCTGGTTAAAAGTTATTGACCATGTATGAATGCTGTTTAATATTACCTCTAATTCAGTAGCTTGTCAAATTTCCACAAATGTCCCAAGATTAACTTAGGATTTTCTTGAAAGCGTTCACCAAAAATCTAAATCTAAATCTAAATCTAAATCTAAAATCTCTTGCAATGCGAGTTCAAGATTATGCTCACCATGTGAGATCATGCTGTTCTTTTGGATGGGAGGCCAGCTGCGTTTTCAACACTGTCCTATTCAATAAAATGTCAATAAATGTTGTAGATATCAATGCGCTATTCACAGACAGACTGTACTCAAGAACGATAGTCAGTGAGCATTGATCTGTTTTATAACCACACTCTCAAATGAATACACAATCAGTGTTCTGACAGAAATCTTACAGACATACGATGTGGCTTTTAAAAACCCTAGAGAATACAAGGTCCTGCAGAATAAAAGGGAATGTGTAACCTTTGAACTAAATAATTAGATATTTATTCATAGAAGTGTTCATCTACTCATTTTACATTATGTTGCATGTTTTATCATCTATTCATTAACTTATGAAGTATTTCTTAGCAATCATCACAACTACACAAAATGTAAAAAAAAAAAAAAAAAAGAAAAGAAAATGGCATTGTGATGGTTAGGTCAGCAGGCAAGCATTACGGACTTTTAGAACAGTTTTTTTATGAATTCTTGAAAATTCTTGTAAATTACTTCATTCATCAGCAATAATTGCAATGCAGATCAAGTACGTAAGTATTAGGAAGTATCGACCTCTTCACTAATTTTGTCATCCATTATGAATATATGTATTTGGAACTTAATGTATTCATTAGAGAATGACAGTAAAATGTAACAGTTTGGCTAAGATAATTGAGTCGTGCACAAAAATGAGGCCTTTGATCTGAGAATTCAGTTTCATTAGCATTCTGTTATTCAATCAAAAACAGAAAAATCTACTTTGTTTTCCCCCTTTCTTGTCTTCTCAGATTAGCATCTGCCTCCAGCAAACTTCTGAGCTCTTCTTTGATTTACCTACATAAATCATAACAATGGAGCAAGTTTTCAAATGCAAAACAGTCAAAGCTTTCTTTTGAACATCGGTCTGTGAGGGACTCAACAGCTCACCAAGCCAACACTGAAAAAAAATATGTATGGCTATGAAACTATTTTCACCCACAGAATGCTAGTAGATTTCATAAGTAAATACAAAGTAACAGCAAGAAACAATTAATCCCCATGTTGTCATCCCCCATTTTCGGCATGGATACCCAAAATTAGAAAGGTTGCTGTTCATGAGTCTTTCTGACTAGATTAAAAAAAAAATCAACAGGTTCACAAAGCTGACACTTCAAAGTTTACTGTTTAAGAATCACAATTACTCAGACTTTTATAATAGAGATATAGAACCTCAAACATAATATATTGTGTAAAAAAAAAAAAGTTGCTGTGGTAAATGCTTTTAGAAGCACAATTAAGCTAAAACCACAAATCTGCTTATGATTCATTTCAAATTCCAGGACATAATCTGTAATTGTAATGATTCATCACAATGACTAGGCTCCATTTGCAGCTTTATTAGAAAACATGGTTGTACAAACAGTGGTCAGTGCACAGGTAAGGCAGTAGAGCAGGGCAGACAGAATCATAAACCGTTACCAGGCTTAAGGTCGAGGCAGGCAGCAATCACACACCAATGATTACAGTAAGGGGTAAACAGTCCAAGGGGCAGGCAGCAAAAGATCGGTAACGAAGGGAGGCAGGGTAATAATAGGCATTCCAAAAATACAAGAAACAAATGCTCAGAAATGTTCACCAAGGCAAAACAAGACTTCGCAAAGAGCCTGCTATAAATAGCAGAGTTAATAAGGTTCAGGTGTCAGATGTGATTAGTGCCAGGTATGGGACCTATGGGAAATGTAGTGCGGGGAGAATTATCAAAACTCTGGTGATGGACCCCTCTGATGGCCCGAAGAGGGAGTTATGATAAACGATCTCTGTGACAGAGCCCCCTCCCTGCGAGCGGCTCTGGAAGCAAGGAGGTGGTCAACGGGGTATGAGGGCCGGCCTATCCGGATGGTCGTGGTGGAATTCCTTCACAAGATTGGGGTCCAGAATGTTGTCCGCATTGACCCAAGTCCTTTCCTCCAAGCCGTAACCCTCCCAGTCGACCAAATATTGGAGAATTCTTCCCCAGCACCTGGAGTCGAGCAGCTCTCGAACCTGATAGGCCTCCTCACCTTCCACCAAGGTGGGCAGGGGACCCTGGTCAGAGGTGGGTAGTAACGAGTTACATTTACTTCCATACATTTACTTGAGTAATTTTTTGGGGTAACTAATACTTTTTGGAGTATATTTAAAGATGGGTACTTTTACTTGAGTAAATTTTTTGGGGAAAATATGTACTTTTACTTCGTTACTGTGGGCAACGCTCCTCTCATTACTTTATCTTAATGCAATAAATGTTATAACTGCTTCAGTTTTTTCCAAACGCGCCGTCTACTTATCTCTGGACAATGAGCGATGCCCATTCTCGAATGATTCATTCTTTTGAGTCAATTCTGTTCAAAGGCTTGATCAAACCAATTGGCAAACGAGTGAATTGGTTCATGAATCAGTTTGAATGAGTCGTTCAGTTCTCTGCCGCACGCGCTGAGCGTCTGAAGCGGTTCACTGAGAGTTGTAACGTTTAAGAACATCAGCAGCGTCGAAAAAGTGGCTATGAAACTGCACTGAATTGAAAGCAAATCTGCAAAGGCTATTATTTGCTTGCGATGGAGATCCTTATTAGATGACCACCGCGTGTGCTGTCTACTGTTCAACAGGTAATAACTTGGGCTACATTCGATTACAGTACACGATACCTGTGACATTAGTTTGTTGTACGTGTGGCTTATAACAGAGGGGAGTCAAGTTGAATGCACCTTCCAAAAGACAAAAAAATAGCCGATTAAGATTTTATTAATACAATTACACTGGCGCAAGTACATTCAGCGAGTAATATCATCAGCTGCTAAATTCAGATCTGTGATCGCTTGCTGGCGCTGAGCCAGAGATAGATGCGTTTTTACAGCGCTGCGCATTATAACCAATCACACACGATTCTGTTGAGCTGCAATGGCCAATCAGAGGCGTTCAGATGATTCATTGCTAAAATTCCGGTGCTTTCTTCACTCGCTGACTGGAGACCTCTTTCTGGCGAATTCTCTCGTCAGAAACAACAAAGTGCAGATGTGTACGAATCGGTAAATAAGATATTGATTTCACAGTGTTAACAGGTTCAGTGATTTCAATGGGAGTTTCTGAGAGTGATTGAACTCTAGACTGTCAGTGAAAATTATCTTTGATAATGTAAATGTTATTTGCTCTCTTTCTGAACAATGAAAGATTAGTGGCAATTTTTATGTCACATTAACTTTCAATGTTAAATTTACATTTAATATAAAGTCAGTCATATTAAAAATATGTTATGGCATGACACCTATATCTATTACTTAAGTAAACAGACAGGGTTTTATAATAAATTACATAATTAGGCTACTTTGACCATCGCATATTATCATTATTAACATTCTATGAAATGTGAGAATCGAGATATTTCATTATGTGGTTCATGCATCTGGGAATGTTTCTGATAAAAATGAAATAAATAATGCTTAATAATAATTTGCCAATATGCTGTTGTGGCTGCTGTGTGTCACATGACGACCCCCATATGCCTAGACACAATTAATTATGAAATTTGCACAATATTTACGCTTGCAGAAATATACTTCTGCGTGCAGACAGAAGAAGATCCATCAATGTGCATTTGGTTTGTTATGTTCAGATGTTCGGTAAGTTAGTGTGAGGAGTTTTCTCTCTTCTGTGTCAGAGGTTATTTATACATATATATATATATATATATATATATATATATATATATAATACATACTTTAAAATATAATTTATTTTGTGATGCAAATCCGAATTTTCATCAGCTGTTACTCCAGTTTTCAGAGTTATGATTCTTCAAAATATAATTCTAATATATTGATTTATTACCAGTGCTGGAAACAGTTTTGCTGCTTAATATTTTTTTGGAACCTGTGACATTTTGTTTAGGATTATTTGATGTATAGAAAGATAAAAAGAACATCATTGATAGTAAAATCAACATATTGTAATTATATGGCATTGAAGACTGGAGTAAAGGCTGATGAAATATATATATTTATACACACACACATAACATACATTTTATCTATACAGTAGATCTAAAAAAAAAAATAGGCTGAGTATATATGACCCAAAGTAACTAGTAACTAACTACTCGAGTAGACCTTTTTATCCGATACTCTTTTACTCTTACTCAAGTAACTATTCAGACTAGTATTTTTACTCGAGTAAACATTCTAGAAGTACTTTTACTTGAGTACAGTTTTTGGGTACTCTACCCACCTCTGACCCTGGTCCCGTGGCACCTCCTTTTCCCTCTCACGGGGACCAACAGTGGGCTGTAGTAAATTTAGCTCAAATGAGAAATGTATATAAATTATTACAATTTATTATGATTAATTACAATTATTTATATGAGCTGCCACTAGTAACTGTAGCAGAATTAAATTGCCATCAACTAATCTTTTCATCCAGCAAACATTTAGCATAATTTCATATATACTCTAAGAAAGGATATTTTCGTGGCCACAGAAAATACTTTCATACAGTATTAATGCCTTAGAGCATGTAGCAAAATCGGAATCGTAAAGGGACATTGACTTGTAAGGCGGAATCAGAAACTCTGTCTCATGTAATTTGTGCACGAGAGTTTAATTAACTAAACACTAATGCAAACTAGTCTAACAGATGAACAAACATACACACAATCACGCATGCAGGGGAGAGGGCAAAAGAGATTTGATGGATGATACCATCAGGAAAGCCAGAGAATGAAGCTAGGAAAAGAGTCAGTTAACCACCTGAGTAAAACCATCAGCGCGGTTTATAATGGGGTCTACACCTTATACTAAACATCGGTTTCGTTTAGTTAAATGTAGGATACTTGCATTTCCTTGTCCAGGAATGAGCGTCTGGATGCAAAGTCTTGATGGTTTAGAGGTTCGATGGTGTAGGAGTCGCGATCACGATCTTCCGGTTTTGAAGAGAGATGAATTCCAAAGATGTCCTGACTCTATGGTGATTGGGAATTTCTTCCCAGTGGAAAAGAGCTAAGAGAGACATCAGCTGAGATCCTAAGATCTTTGGTGAATGCGAGGTCAAAAGCACGAGGCCTGGCATAGACTAGATAAAGAAAGTTCTAGCTCACATACTCTTAGCAGAAGAAAAGGAAATGGAGAGGCGGCGGAACGGTGTGTGGGCCTCTTAGGAAGGGATCGTCCAATGAGAAAGGCTGAAATTCAAAGCGGGAGTTTGGAAGTACTGGGGAGTTCACCCTTTGTGTGAAAGCCTGGTAATTTGCATATGTAACTGAATCAGAAGTAAGGATTCTTAGAACACTAATAGGTTGCATAGGTATCAACAAATAATATACACTCTTGTTTAGATGAATTCATAGATACTAAACATGGTAAGATTACATGTTAAGATTACATTAACGAGTGGTTCATATCATAAGCATGCAAAAAACAGGATACAAGACAAAAAGACAACATACAAGAACAGTAACAATATATACAATGACCTGAAGTACGTGTTCATTCAAAAAAATGTTTTTCTATGAATTAGAGAGGAGTCCATTTTTATAGCAGTATTTTTCTGAGAGAACTTAGGAGGAAGATATTCTCCACATACTTTTAGGTAGTAAAAATGTTCTTGTCTTGCTGAGGTGTTGTGGTTGCCATGGTAACCAGGGGTCTGGAGTCATTCGCAGACATCCCGGCACCCAGTATGTTTAGAGGAGTCTGTGATCATTTGTTAATCTAATTAATAATTTGTTAAAATCAAATAAAAAAATGGTGTGGTTCAGGGCTTCAGCAGGGATACATAAAAGGTAGGAGACACACAGTACTGGTTAGGTAATGCCAATTCAAAGGATACAGGAGTTATTGGTCAAATTATTTTAAATGGGCCCACGTACCTGGGACCGAGCTTGCGACATGGCAGGTGGAGATGGAGGTCACGGGTGGACAGCCATACCCACTGGCCAGAGGTGTATTCCAGGCTGGAACTACGAAGCTGGTTAGCCTGTTCCTTCTGTCGTCTGACTGCACGCTGAAGATGAGGATCTTGGTTCCATGTATCCTCGCTCCTCTGAATCCAGTCATTGACTGCTGGGACCTTTGTTGGTTCTCCTGACCAGGGAAATAGGGGTGGTTGATATCCCAGAATGCATTGAAACAGGGTTAGACCAGTAGAGGGTTTGAGAAGGGAATTTTGAGTGTACTCTGCCCACATCAGGTAATGACTTCAGTCCTGTTGGTTCTGACTGCAGTAGGAACAGAGTAATCTGGCGAGTTCCTGGTTCAGTTGTTCAACTTGGATTCTGGATGGTAGCCTAAAGTCAAGCTCACATTTACCCCCAACGCCTAGAAGAATGCTGACCATAACTGAGAGGTGAATTGAGGACCCCAGTTAGAAACTATATCCTCGGGGAAACCATAGAAGCAGAAGACTAGTTCACACAGATTCTCAGATGTTTCTAGTGCAGTGGGAAACTTAGGTAGGGGAATGAGGTGACAAGCCTTGGAGAAATAGTCTATAACCGTGAGGATGGTAGTATGGCCATTTGAGCAGGTTAGCTCAGTGGTGAAGTCAACTAAAAGTAAAAAAAAAAAATAAATAAATAAAAAAAGGTGAAAGTGACGTTACATACAGCCAAGTATGGTGACCCACTCAGAATTTGTGCTCTGCATTTAACCCATCCAAAGTGCACACACACAGCAGTGAACACACACCCACCCGGAGCAGTGGGCAGCAATTTATGCTGGGGCGCCCGGGAAGCAGTTGGGGGTTTGGTGCCTTGCTCAAGGGCACCTAAGTCATGGTATTGCCAGCCCAAGACTAGTCGTTGACAAATGCCTGGAAGTTCGCTGGGGAGTTGGACAATCGAAAGGCATGACCAAATATTCAAAGTGCCCCTTGGGGGTGTGAAAAGCGGTCTTCCATTCATGCCCCTCCCTAATGCGGACCAAATGATAAGCATTACATAAATCCAATTTCGTGAAGATCGACTCTCCCTGCAACCTTTCAAAGGCTGAAGACATCAACGTCAAAGGATAAGTATTCTTTACCGTGATGTGGTTCAGTCTCTGGTAATCGATAAGAGGTCGCAGAGATCCATCCTTCTTCCCCACAAAAAAGAACCCTGTCCCCGCTGGAGAAGAGGAAGGGCGGATGAGAATCAGAAATATATTCCTCCATAGCCTCCCTTTCCGGAACAGAAAGAGAATATAATTTGCCTGTAGGTGGAGACTTACCTGACAGTAAATCTATGGCACAGTCATAGGGGCGATGCGGAGGAAGGGAAGCAGCACGAGACTTACTGAGCACTTCCTTCAGGTCGAGGTACTCCGCGGGCACATTAGACAAATCCACTGCTTCCTCCTGAAACACAGAACAGATGGACAGACAGACACAAGACTCATGACACTTATTGCTCCAGGCCAAGACAGATCACAGTTGCCAGTCCACTTTAGGGTTGTGATGGATGAGCCAGGGTTGTTCAAGAACTATGGGTGCAAGAGGAGAGACTAATATATAAAAGGAGAAATGGTAGGAAGAGAGCGTGTACAGCGATCTTGTGTGTGATTGGTTTGAGGGGAATCTGAAGTTTGTTCGCAAGTGCATGGTCCATGAAATTAACTTCAGCCCTGCAGTCCAGAAGTCCTTGACCGTCGTGGGTGTGTGCTGACCATCTCAGTCTTACCGGAAGGAGTGAACACACAAGACTGAACGCTGAACAGGAGGGAGACAGACATGCAGCACGGAGGACCTCAAACAACGATCTGACAAGCAAGAGACGAAAGACAGGGCATTAAGTAGGCAGATAGAATGAGATGCAGCTGCCGCTGATCACTAATGATCAGCAGTAACGCCCACATCAAACAATCAGCAAACAACGGAAACATGAGATGAGCAGGAAACAATGCATTCATGAACGGTGACAATCATAGCCTTTTTTCGGACATTACAATGTTTCCCAAGCCACATCACTTCAATCCCAATATACATTTACCCACTTATTATCAAAAGTCTTTCTAAAAAAATACAACAAATCATTTTCTTATGACTTTACTTGAATTATTATGACAAAATACATTATGAAAAAGAACGGCACCTGTACTGCAGCTGAATTAGAGCTAACATTAGCAGCATGCTACATAAGACAATTTATGAGATTATTAGTACACTTTTACTCAAAACTCCCTTTAAACCACCATTGAGTGTTTGTAATAACTTGCTTTTGCAAACTCATATGGAATTTGGAATTTGTTGTTAAAATATGCTATTTCTAGCCTTTTATATCACTGCACAAATTAGCATTTCAGATACACATTCTTACACATTCTTTATTGTTATGAAAATACCCCAAATCTCAAGAAAATCGCATACAAACCATATACTATCGGAATCATGTTTATTATTTTGAAATTTCATGGGTATAGACATTTGTATATGTTTTTTATGGTAGATATGAAAACGGAAGAGCAGGGAAGAGTGTGAGATGTAATATGATTGACAGGTTGACAGACAAATGAGGTTTCTTTGACTCAGAGCATGAGCACGGAAGACTAAACATACCAACACAGCCAAGGAGGTGGCTAATAAGGTATATGTCTAATGTCACCTTACCAAAACCAGAAAAAAATGTCTCATCGCTTCTGCTTGTCGGAGAACAGCTGTAATAAATAGGTGAACATGATTTCACCAAGTACAACATCTTCATGGATCAACATCCTTGTTGATCCTGGAACAAGATTCCAATCAACCAATCAGAAATGAGATATAACATTTCAGGAAATGTAAGTTTTAGGTTTACAATCAGGGTTAGGTGCTTCTACAGTCTTGTTAATCAGCTATCATTTCCCTCTGAGTTTAGGAAAAAATTATGAGTAAAGTTAGGTTTAGGGGTGGGGATTGGAGAAAGTCTGTATTTTTGGACAGTAATGTTGACCCAGGTTCAACAAAAGATATTGATCCAGGATAGAGCCGGCGCCATGGTGGGGCGTTGCCCCCTCATTCGAACTATCCCGCCCCCTCACCCATGATGAGTGTGAAAATAAATTTTAATTTAAAAAACTGTCTAGCATAAATATGATGCTACTATAGCAACAATCCAGTTGTCACTTTTTACTCGTTACTCTGATACAATTTCCACAGCAAGTGGTGCAACTAAGAAAGTAGCACTACTGAGTAAGCTATGGTTAAACATTTTTTTCATGTTTAATAGAGGGCTATGATGATAGTTTAATTATTTCGCTGTTTTGTTATTGTTTGTTGCTCTTCAAGTTGTTCTAACTGAAAACGATGCATCTGTTAAATGGGTCGCAATGAATGTATTATGTCAGGGAATTGATCTCAATTAGCTTGTGTTTCATTGTAAAGCAGACACAATTAAGTATTTTTGGTATCAGTTGTCTATATTTGTGGTAAAACTGCTGCCTAAAACTGCTCACATTTTTATTGCCTGGATGTCAGATTTTTTAATTTGGTGTCTATGCCATTTTGTTTTATTCAATACTCTGCCATCTATATTTGCTAAGTAGATTTTAATGGGTTAATTCACTCTGATTCACGCATTTTTCATTCCACTGCTGTGCTTTTCCATTGTATGTGGAGTTTCAATTTCAATAGGTTTATAGTGAAATAACTCAAACATATAGCCTATGTTTTTTCTGCATTGTTCTGGGCTGCCTTTTCCAAAAACATAAATGCTTTCTTATTATAGGCTTCTCTTGGGAAATGCAGCTCTATTTAAATGCACGGTCAGAAGTGAGTGAATGCTCTATGTAATTGATTGATTCTTGCAACATTTGCGTGTGTTCAGATGAGCAGAAAAATCCCTTCCACACAATTATTTCCTAAAGCACTAAAGTGCTTTTATTTAAAATATTTTAAATTTGAGTATCGATACTTTTGATACTCGCATCAGTATCGATATATTCGCCCATCCCTACAGTAGCCACATTGTGCTGTATCGTGGTTAGGAAATGTCAAATGTGTAATTTCAAGCCCAGTCTAAAATATTTTTTATTATTTAAAAGTGTACATTGCTTATGTTTTTTGCAGAGATGGTTCATGTATGTATGACCTATGTTTGGACTGATGCTAAGAGTCTAAGACTATTCATAATCTTTGATTTCGCAGAAAAGTATTATAATACTAAAGGCGCCAATACAGAGCAGCACAGAGCACTTATGCGCATCCTGTGCACAAAATGATGAGCTTGAAACAACATGGAGTCACAGTGTGCAGGCTGTGCAGCCCTCTGAGTCCACATAGAACGTCTCCGGTTACTCACGTAACCTTAGTTCCCTGAGAGGAGGGAACGAGACATTACGTATGGGGAAATCCATTTCCTCAAAATTATGAAGTCATATTGAATAACTCTTTTGGTTGCAAATAGCCAATGGCGCCCTCGCTCTCACCTGATTGGCTGACAGCCATCAATATAGGTGACGGCGGGCGCCAAAAACCTCAGAATCTTCGACTGAACAAGAGTTATGAGGCTGGAAGGTTTTCCACACGGCAGGTTACGTAATGTCTTGTTCCCTCCTCTCAGGGAACTAAGGTTACGTGAGTAACCGGAGACGTTCCCTTATCGAGTCGGTCTCTCAACATTACGTATGGGGAACAATAAAACCCCCGCCGTGTGGGAACTACTGTCTGGCCCAGCTCGCATCGAGCCACAGAAGAGCATAAGCATTAGTTCTTACAGCGCATTAGCTCTAGGTCGGGTACCGGACCTGGTTGAAACACCTCTTGGCACAGAGCCAATCAGCTCCTACACCATCGTAATCCAGTGCACCCAGATAAGCAACACTGGTGTGATATGGGGAAAATGCAGCAATATGTTGGTGCTTGGGAATACACTGCCGGCTTATAATGCGGGCATAATAAAGGGGCCACATTAGATAGTGAATGAATACCTCAACCGCAGCTATTACTAAAATAACTGACGCTGTCTATATGACCTGGTCGAAACCATGGCTAGGGCATGCGCCAGGCAAGGCGTGACCATAGCCTAGTCCAATGTCTGCTCAACTCCCTCCTCCTGCACTGACAGCACATGTGATGCGAATAGTGTTGCACGGTGCACTCGGAAATTAAAAACGTCACGATTCCTAAATTTATTAGTATCTATACTTCAAAAAATGACTGCATTCCAGATTTGTAAGAGACGTATTTCATGTTGGTGTGTGCAACGCACACTTCCAGTGCCTCCCTATGGACGCTTGTGTATTTTTCTCCTCACGCAAGCAGCAAAAAAACACTACAGCAAGATGGCTGCATTAGTGGCTTTACTGAACTGATTTAGCTTTACTAAAATGTGTGCATAATCGCATTAAATAGTTTAAATAAGTTGTTCAGATGAACAAAGCACGAGGTTTTCTTGCATAGTTAACATTTTAATTGTTTGGTCAGACAGTTCATATATAATATTCACATTAATCGGGGATTAAATGTGGAGTTATGTTCTGTATGCTAAATATGAAAACGAGCGTATCTGCACAGCTCCGCTTTGCGCTATGTATCTGCTGATTGCTGATCGAGATTTACATGCTTGGCTCACTGACCCTGTATACTCATTCATTTCGTTTATAAACGAGATGTATCAGTTCATTCAACTCATTCACGAATGAGAAGATCTCTCGATCTCGTTCAACGAAGCACATGCTCCGTCAAATCTTGAGTAACTCTTTGACAGGATGAAACAGTTCACAGAGCTGTTCACGAGCTGCGCATGCGCTGCTAATAGCGCAGTGCTCGCGCGCTGCTGTGGGGGGGAGGAACTTCAGTGAACGAGAAATGGGAAAAGAAATTTTACTTTATTTGCGGTCTGGGGCGGTCCAAATAATTTCATAAAAGCGGGAGTCGGGACCCGCGGGTTGGAAAAAAACCCGACCCGCGCATCACTAGGCTGCATGTGCAAGCATAAGTGATACTGTGGCCGCCGGTCCACGACTGGTAGAAAAAGATGACACTCAATAAAGATGACGCTCATTAAAGCTCACTGGCTGAGTTTTGTCCTCTGAAAGAAAAGGTTGCACAACTGACAGAATAAGTAACAATTTCTGAGATATTGCTGCTAAATTTTATTAGCTTTTTTTTTTTACTTGAATGCCATTGCTTAAATTGATATTTATCTTTTGACATTTAATGTTCTGAGTTCAGAAACATTGTTTAATATAATCGCTGTTCATATTTTTATTCAAAGTTCAGAGACAAGATAAATTTATTACTCATGTTTCTTATGATAACTGAGATAATGCTGCTAAATTTATTCTTTCTTTACCTTGAATGTCATTGCTCTAATTATTTTTTTTTAATTTGATATTTTATATTTTGTTCAAATGTTTAATATATCTGCTGTTCATATGTTCATTTATTAGTGTGTTATATGATTAGAATGTTGTCCCGGTTTTAAAATAAAGCACAGCAATGATATTTGAGAGTGTATTTTCCCTTTTCAGGAAAAGTATCGAAAAAGTATCGAAATTCTTGACTATGTATCGGTATTGAAACAATAATTTTGGTATCGTGACAACACTAGATGCGAAAGAGGGAATGTCCAAATTATAGAATCTCGCAAACGTGTTGCGAGACGACCAGCCCGCTGCGAAACAAATGTCCTGAATAGACATGCCTTTCACCCAACCCCATGACGACGCCAATCTCCTTGTGGAGTGGGCGTGCACCCCGATTGGGCAGGTGGTTCCCCGGGCTAGTCGCACAGCCTCCACCATCCAGTGTGATAGCCTCTGTTTCGACAGCGCGCTGCCCTTCTTGGCACCTGCGTAGCAGACGAAAAGCTGCTCTGAAGTTCGAGCCTGGCTAGTTCTGTTCACATATGCACGCAGGGCACGCACGGGGCACAAAGCGCACTTCTGAGACACTGAATTACTGTCCTCCTCGGGGCAAAATGCTTGAATTGTAACTATCTGAGCTCTGAATGGCGTTGAGAGTACTTTAAGTGAATAACCGCTTTGGGTAAAAGCCTGACCATACAATCGTCCGGTCCAAACTGCATACACGCGCTGTTCACTGACAGGGCATACAAGTCTCCCCCTCGTTTCCCGCAAGCTAGCGTGAACAGTAGCGCCGTCTTAAATGAGAGCACTTTAAGGTCGCTAAACTCGGCTGGTTCAAAAGGTGGGTCGGACAGCCCACTAAGCACTAACGACAGGTCCCAGACCGGCATCTGACGAAGGCGTGGTGGATTAAGTTGTCTAGCTCCCCGAAGAAAGCTCGTTATCAGGGGGTGCCTCCCCACTGAATGGCCGTCCAGCAAGTCACGAAAAATGGCGATAGCGGCCACGTAGACTTTCACTGTAGATGGGAAACTGCCAGCATCCAGCATCCATTCCTGTAGGAAGGTCAGAATAATGGAGATATCGCAACTCCTGGGGTCCTCATATTTGTCAACACACCAGTTAGCAAATACTTTCCACTTCAGAGTGTATAAACGCCTCGTCGAAGGGGCTCTAGCCTCTGCTATTGTCTGCAGCACTCGCTGATATACTCCACGCTGATCTGCCACACATGCGGGTCCCAAAGCTCTGGGTTGGGGTGCCATATGGTGCCCCTCGCCTGGAATAAGAGGTCCCTTCTCGGCGGGATCCGCCACGGGGGAAGCCGCGACATGTTCACCAGTTCCGGGAACCACGGCTGGTTGGGCCATTTGGGTGCTACCAGGATCAACATACATCTCTCCTCCCTGATCTTTTACAGCCACAGCGGCATTAACTTGACTGGGGGAAAACCATACTTCCGTCACTTGGGCCAGCGGCTCGACAGCACGTCTCCCCCCAGGGGGGATGCTGTCAGCGAGAAGTACAGAGGGCAGTGGGCGTTCTCTTGCGACGCAAAGAGGTCGATCTCTACTTTGCCAAACAGATTCCAGATCATATTTATCGTTTGCAGATGGAGCCTCCATTCTCCGTGTACAATGCCGTCCGTGCCACAATTCAAACTGCCAGGTATGTGCACTGCTCGAATCGACAGAAGTACCCTGTCCGTCAATAAGAGCAGCTGTCTCGCTAATCCCTGAGGGATCGCGAACGCAAACCTCCCTGGCGATTGATGTATGCCACCACCGCCGTGTTGTCCGTTCTGATGAGAACATGACGGTGTTTCACAAACGGAAGGAAACTCTGCAGCGCTAGATGAACCGCTTCCATCTCCAAGCAGTTTATATGCCAGCGCGTCTGGTCCCCTGTCCACGTACCGAATGCTGGTCTGCCATCGCATAGGGCTCCCCAGCCTGATAGTGAAGCATCCGTAGTGACCACTACACATCTGACCACTCTGCCCATAGCAGCACCCTGCTCGAATATGGTCGTGCCGAACCAAGGCGCCAGAGTCTCAAGACATGAACGCGTTATGATAAGGCATTCCGTTCCCACTCTCCACGCCCGCGGCTTCACTCGGCTCTGTAACCAGTGTTGAAGCGGTCTCATGTGCAACAAGCCCAGTCTGCAGACCGAGCAACCTCTGAAACGTTCTTAAGGGGATACATCTGCCTTGAACGAAGAGGGCTAGTGTATTGTGAATCGACTGGATTCTCGGCTCTGACAGCTTCCCGATCATAGTGCGCAAGTCCAGTATCATACCCAGGAATGTGATATATTGGCACAGCTGCAGTGTGCTCTTCTGAATGTTCACAGACAGCCCCAAACCTGTCAGATGGGCGAGGAGTCTGTGTTTGTGTTCCTCAAGAGCGCTTCTCTACCGTGCGATGACTAACCAGTCGTCGAGATAGTTCAGTATGTGCATTCCACTGAGCTTCAGGGGAGCGAGCGCTGTATTCATGCACATTGTAAATACACGGGGAGCCAAAGCGAGCCCAAATGGCAACACTTTGAACTGGTACGCCACATCCTCGGATGCAAAAGGCAGGAAGCGCCTGTGATGTGGGGCTGTCTGGATGTGGAAGTATGCATCCTTTAGATCTACTGCAATGAAGTAATCGTCCGGCTGAATGTGCGCGAGGATCTGCTTCACAGTTATCATCTTGAACGTGTGTTTCGCGAGCGCTTTGTTCAGTAATCTTAGGTCTAAGATGGGGCGCATACCTCCGTCCTTTTTCGGAACTAGAAAATCGCTCTGTTCTGATACTTCTGCCATAATCACACCGCCGAAGCGGGGTGGTCTGCGAGCGAACTGGAGCGTATGGCCACGTTTTATCGTGTTGATCACCCAATAAGATGCCACGGGGAGCGCTGCCCACACGCTCAGATGACTCAATACAGGGGGTATTAATGCATGCTGTGGCGGGGGCTGTGCGCCAGCCACCGGGGAAGCATTGACCGCTATATGAATGGCAGGTGACTCGTCCGCGGCTTCTTGCACGGGAACATACATAGTCACCTCCTCGGGTTTCCCCGAGCTTCCGCTTTGTGAAGCGTCTCTCGGGTGAGAGGCTTCGCTTATGTAGCGGGTAATAGTAGAGGGAGGAAGAAAGCTCTTTCGCTGAGGCATGTAATGCATGTTTATTAAAACAGAACACAGCGGTTTCATTCTCACAACATTTACATTGTTGACAAACTCTGGGCGGGAACACGCCCTCTTCGCCGCGGGTCCGACGAACACGTCCCGCGCTCTCTTCCCCCTGGCAAAAGCATCCAGGAACTGTCTCTTTTCGGCATCGCGCATGCCGGACAGCGTCAGATGGCGATGTAGGACCACAAGGCTGCTCATATTGCAACTGATTCCCTGCGTGACCTTCTTCGACGCCGCGAGATCGAGATCCGCCGCCGTGCGCAGCTTCCTGAGCGACTCTGGGTCCGGGCTTCCCTCGTCCAGGGACCCCAGGAGCCGAGTTTGGAAAACCTGTAGGATTGCCATCATGTGGAGGGCAGATGCTGCATGTCCAGCCGATATGTACGCCTTCTCGGCGATGTGAGCAGTAGCTCGACATGGCCTAGAAGGCAAAGAGGCAGTTTTCCAGCCAGGAGAAGATGCCAGGTGGGCCACGATAGCATCCTCGACGCGATGTGGTCGCGCGTATCCTAATTTCTCTTCTCCGGCTTCAAACGGGGCCTCGGACCACGCTTCCGGGTCTGAGGAATTAGTAGACATGGCGTCGTCCTCGTCATATCCAATCGAGACCATTTCCCGCGCTTCTAGTGGAGGGCGGTAACTGGCCTCAGAGTATGAGAGGGGATCTTCCACGTGAGGGTGGCGTAGGCGTTGGGCCGACGCCAGTACCTCGACAGAATCCGTCGACTGAGCTCTCTGCAGTCTCCTGGTTCGCGGCTTGACGGCGGCGGACGGGGGAGAGGCAGGAGATACAGGGCCACCGTTACGGGTAACGGCCAGCCTTTCGCGAAGGATCTTGATGGAAAGCTCCTCACAGGCACGACATCCCGATCCTTCGAATGCCGCCTCTGCATGAGCCCAACCCAGGCACAGCACACACTGCTCGGGAAATCAATGGGCCCACCACACATGCGGCAAAGTGACATTTTAAAAGTTAAAATCACCGGAACATGAGAGGGGATATTTTTTCAAAATTTTCCGCTCTGTATGCGTGAATCCACGGCGAAACCAGACTCAAGTGAAAAAAAAAGATTCTGAGGTTTTTGGTGCCCTCCATCACCTATATTGATGGCTGTCAGCCAATCAGGTGAGGGCGAGGGCACCATTTGCTATTTGCAAGCAAAAGAGTTATTCAATCAGACTTCATAATTTTGAGGAAATGGATTTCCCCATACGTAATGTCGAGAGACCGACTCGATAAGAGAACAGTTAGTACAACATATGCTGCTCGGCATGTGTTCATCTTCAGTTCTCTCTTCACAGCAGTTCAGCATAATTCAGCAGCAAAAAATACTCTAGATTCTAGAAGAATCCCGGGTGCACAATAATTTTATAAAATCTAGTGAAATATTTTATTTACAAATAAAAGTGAATAAGTCTAAAATATGGTAAAATGTTACACATTGCTCTTTGTATTGTTGTAAAATACATTCATGAATAGTAAATGAAGTATCTACATTTATATAGAAATCTAAAAAACGTTTCTTTTCAGAGCAACATGTGATAGATACAGTAGGACAGAGGCCTTGCACTGGCAGCCCAATGGGAGCCCTAAGTGGGCCTGTAAAGGGCTGGAGCAGGCATCTTGAGTAAAACTACTTCAAATTTAATGAAGCATTTGCAAAACACTTGAACCGGAAGCAGCGAGACCAGGTTAACAGAATATGGAAGTCTGTTGCGCATAACCCTATTATGATAAGATTGCATAAATCAGCTGAAAATTTATAGAAATTATGATTCTGTCTGAATAAATATGAAGTAAATATGAGTAAATATATCTCCATGTACATGCATCATTGGACTATAAGCACTTATTGGCGCTGTGAAGCCATGTGAACACAAATAAACCGCTGCAGTTGTGACTGAATATGAATGCATAGTGAATTTCTATTCCAAATATGACATATATGGATTTATTACTCGTTTAACCGGTGCTAATGCCAGTAGCAGAGTGTTTTTTAACAACAAGGTTTTCAGGTCTGCAAACTGTAGTGGCCCAAAGGTGGATCCAGGTAAGCCTGGATCACCCTGACATGCATAAGTCCGTGATGCCACGCATAGGGCGGAATTTGTGGCTTCAGCCAGTACTGAAGTGGTCTCATGTGGAGCGGCCCATCTGCAACTGGATGGGGATTTGACAAATGTGATTAATGTTTCAGAATCAGAGAAACAATGAAAAAAATTAAGACTCAAAAATCAGTGTAGACTACTTTGATTTTACTTAGCAAATTTTACTTATCTCAAGACGAAGCAAGATTTGTTTGTGTATTAATGTGTATTGATGCTAAATCAGGCCAGCACTGATCCATAATATTTATTTGTCAGTGATCTGTCCATCAAGAAAGCACACTCTGCAGTATTTGACTAAACTGCGTGGCATAAAGCATACAAATATACCGTCCAGCATCTACGATAAAATTAAATGAATAATGAAACATGCATGGTTGTGTGAAATATCACTCAGGCCACCAGTGAGGATTACCCTGAGAGTATGCATGATATTTGGCTCAATTCATCTCATCTATAATGTGAGTCATTATCCATGCAGTTCCACTTCATCTTCTTGTGCCAGCTTTCGGTTAGTCAGTCTTATCAGTAAGGACATTTATTTCCATGTGAATGGAGCACTATAGTTTATTCCACTAATATTTGAGAGGGGCATTTATCATGACGTAGCTTGATGAGGCGTCTCCATGACGAGCCTGTGTGATTAATCATTTATTTTCCATTGTGTGCAGAGGTAGATAAGGGCGCAAGATGTGCAGCAGTGACATTTGTGTCTTTGAGAGAACACTGAGTTATTAAAGCTGGTAAGAGTCAAGATTAGAAGAGCAAAAGCCTGTGTTTTTCAAAGCTAGGCTCTCCACGTACGATCTGCAGAGGAGCTCTTCAGAGAGAAAGCATTTTACCATCTTGCTCCGTTAATTCCAACCTTTAATGGTCTAATGAATCTGTTTAATGTGGGGGTTACAAAGGTTTTAACATACAGATTTTAAAGCCCCAGGTCAGTGGTTTAAAGGTGATGTAATTTTTGTACCACAAGTGGAACCAAACCAAATTTCACTCAGTTTGTTTGATCACTGACATAATGACACTGGCTCAAACATTATGTGACTGGTGCAGAATTTTTTGGTTTGAAACTTTATTTATTTTTTACATTCGGTTTGGTGATACTAGTGGCACTGAAATTAAGCATTTCACCTTTAAAAATATCAGGATGTGGCTGTATCCCAGGCAGCCGACATGACCAACCTGAAAATATGACTTTTTTTGTTGCTGTCTAATATAACACCCAGATTTTTGACTGCAGAGGACGTAACAGTACATTTGTCTAGTTGCAAACTATAGTCTACGACAGTGGTTTTCAACCTGTGGGTCGCGGTGGTATTGCAGGTGGGCCGCCAATTACTATTAAAATAAATAATAATATTGTTAATATATGTAAAAAATATTTAAGTCATAACATAATAACATCATTTCATATATATATATATATAATAAAATAACAAAGAAATAAATATTAAACTGTAACTATGCTTCCACTATTCGAGCTCGCTGATTCGTTTAAGAATAAACCACCAATTTATCTTAGATATTTTTGCTGCATATGCTACAGAACAACAAATTCAAACATGCATAAATGGTTGTCAACACGGTCAACATAAATGGCTGTCAACATGTTTTTTTCTCCTGACTGCTTGCTCCACTGTCTACCTGCTGCCGAGCTCTGCCTGGATCTGGTTTTCCCATTTTGCTAAGCGGTGCCAGCCCAAGTTTTTTTCTGTTCATTGCCAGTTCATTCTAGGGCTGTGCGATTAATCGAAATCGTCATAAAATCACAATTTGAGCGTGCACGATTTTTAAATCACTTTATAGCACCATTTTCCGTGGCCCTGACCTCCCGCCGTATGCTATCCATTCCAAGCAGAATGCAACGCGCCTAGCGCGAGAACAGAACAGACTGGACATATGCCTAACTGCAGGTTCACACACTCTGTCTGTGATGCGCCTTTTTTCCAAGCCCATGTTAACGGATCAGAGCATTCACACTGCACGTGGGTGTAACAGAATACCCGGGAGGCTGAGATAGATAGTTTATTAAAGGCACAAGCAGAGGAGCGGGTAGTGCTGGGTAGAGTGATGAATGATAGTGATGAATGGATCCGTGATAGCTGGGTGAAGACGTCAGAGGAGGGAGGTGTAACACACACAAGCACGATGGAGACTTGGATCTTCGGGGGATCGCTGGAGAGAGGTAAGTAGAGGTAGAGTTAGTCCTTAGAGTTAGAGTGCGTGTGTTTGGTATTTATAGTGCTGATGTGATTGGATCGTGATGAGGGTCAGGTGGAAGTGATTAGTATTCCGGTGAGGGCGTGCGTTGTGAGTGAGTGGAGGTGGAACCTGCCGTGTTTGTAACAGTGGTAAAAGGCTAGAATTAAAAACGTGTGAAAATAATTCATATCTAGCACATGAGCATAGAGAGAGTTGTGAGTACACAGGAGGCAGTTTGAGTGAGAGGAGACACGTTTTAAGTGTGCACACTCTCTCCAGGCGAGAGCAGTGTGTTTCTGAGCAAGCACTCCTGGTTTTGTAACATAGCAAAGGAAATCTGGTGCGAACAGAGAGATTCGCGTTCGCGCATTATTTTAATGTGCTTTCGCGTTACATTAATGCGCTCTCTCTGCTGCTTCTGCACCGCTTGTATACACACTGTAGACAGAGTAGACATCTGAACCTGTATAATGTATAACAAATCTATTTCAACGCCTGAGGCACCGCTACAATTAATGAGCACTATGAACAATGTATGGCAAAAAAGAAAAAAAAGTCCCTGGACACAGGATTTATTTATTTAGATTTATTTTCCATAAGTCTATACATTTTGTTACACCTTTACTATAGTGATTATTTTGACTTATGTACGTTTTAGAGACGCTACAACTTTTTGATACATCTCTATTGGTTTTCTTTTGGAAATATGTTTCAAATTCATCCTGAATGCATTTATGATTGTAAAGCATATCTGTGTTTGTCAAAATCGTGATTAAAATCTAAATTAAAAAAATTGATCAAAGAAATCGCAATAGGTTTTTTTTTTTTTTTTGCCATATTGCACAGCCCTAGATCATTCAATAAATACAGTTAACAATCTAGCTTCTGAGTACTAAGTTATTAACCCAACAATAGCATCAGTTAATTTTTTTGCAGTGGGCCACACAAACATATGTGTTTGGTTGTGTGGGCTGCGAGTTGAAAACGGTTGGGATCCACTGGTCTACGAGATTCTGTGTACTTTGTTTTTTTTTTTTTTTTGGTCCAATAAGTAATATCTCTGTCTTATCCAAATTTAATAGGAGAAAATTATTGATCATCACACACACACAATCTTAGATTATTTAGAAGTTTCATCTGGTCTTGTTGAGATATATAGTTGAGTATCATCAGCATAAAAGTGGAAACTAATCCCGTATTTTCTAATAATATTACCAATGGGCAACATGTATATTGAAAATAGCAGAGGACCTAGGACAGATCCTCGTGGCACTCCATATTTTACTGGTGATAAATAAGATGACTCCCCATTTAAATAAACGAAATGGTAGCGATCGGACAGGTAGGATCTAAACCATCTTAGAGCCTGCCCTCTGTCGTAGATTTTTCTTAAATCTAACTAAGTCCTATCTCATCTGACCTAAATCTACCGGGGCCGTCTCCAATCGACGATCTCCCTGGGCCGTCTCCAATCGACGATCCCTAACGTCTCCAATCAACACTTGATAAATACCTATTTATCTAAACTATCTCACCTGCTGCGCAGCAGAAAATGACAGACAGACTTCAGCAAATGTCCTTTGAGTTCTTTATTTACGGCCGGGAGAGTACTCGAGCAATTCTCATAGAATCTCTCTCCAGAAAAAGAATACATCAGGTTTTATGGGACAAATACAGACACATCAAAATAAAATCAGCATGACTAAAATCACTAACATAACGTCACCTTTTATCAATTTGATTGGTTCAATTTATAAAGCAAGCCCCTCCCTTCTTTACCCTCTGTTACTGGCATATGCAAAATCATCAAAAAACATTGTACAGGGTTAACAGTCAGTTGATTACTCAATATATATCATGACATGATGCAGGCTAAAAACGAAAGGTTAGTAAGACCTGTTCCGAAAAGAAGAAGTAGAATTTAGTTTGTTATTTTTGTTAGACCTAGAGGAGGAAGTTAGGTGAGTGTTTGTCATAATGTTAGACTCAAAAGAGAAGTCAGGTTAAAAGTTTAACAAGTTGAATTAAGGTTAGAAGTTTAACACAGGTTAGATTCAGAAAAAATAGTTTACTATCTTATTTATTAAAAATCCACCACAGATTCCCCTCTCTGGTCGTAATTTCCACAACGACCAATATCTGGATTGTTTAATGAAAAAGAACATTATGGTATTGGTTCTCTGATTGGCCACTCGGCTACAGCTGCATTTGGCTGATCAGGTGCAACAAGAATATTACGGTACTGACTCTCTGGTCGCTCGATTGGACGCAGCCTGTAGGCTACAGGCAACCACAATCTGATCGGGTGCAACCGCTCATAGTGGGATTCTTCTTCTTCTTCCTCATTATTTTCTCTCCCAATGCCTCCCCAGACAATAGTCCTGATAAATTTCCTCAGACAAGCTCGGATACATTTGATCAAACATCCAATCATAATCATTGCAATAAACAAGGTAGCAATTACTGGTAACAAAAGCTTAAGTATGGGTCCGAAGATATTACCAAAAGCATTGCGGAAGGCATCAGCCACCCAATCTAATCCCCATTCCATTGCTTTATTCTTTGCCTGTTCATCCTGCCACAAATCATTCCGCACCTTTGTCATATCGTCTAGCACCTTTGAGATGGTACCCCCATCCGCATCTTAAGCTGGAATGAAAGTACAACATTCTTTTCCAATTTTAACACAGACACCTCCCTTGTCTGCAAGAATTGTATCCAATACCATTCTGTTTTCCAGAGTCATTCGTCTGAGGGCCCCCACTTCATTTTTCAATAATTCTAAAGCCAATTGGGTGTCATTTGCAAATCGATATAATTCATAATGGATTCTATTAATCCAATTCATTGAGTCAGTTACAGCATTATGGATCAGGAAAGCTTTCCAGAACTGAGATGTTCTGGCAATTACACGGCTTTCTTCAGGGATGTCAGAAATGTCATGTCTCCACGAAGTGTCATCATCTTTTTTCTTCAAAGCCCTTGTTCCTCTTTTTTTCGTTCCCACATAGCCAACTCTAATTCTCGCTCTGAGCCGAACTAAAGCACAGAGACCATGCCATGAAACAGGCAGACTGGGATATGCTGTATGACCGTTCGGAGCACGGTCAACAGAGACGGTTCGCAGCACGACGCCCGCGGCGACGATCGTCGTGTCAGGACCACTGCCCACGTATCGACGAGGACACGAAAGGTTCAGTAGACTTTTTGCTTTAAATGAATGGTTGTTGTCATGGTGTAAAGAACAGAAACTGCTATTTGTTAATAACTGGAATCTTTTCTGGGAGCGTCCTAGGCTGTTTCGCGCTGATGGATTACACCCCAGCAGAATCGGAGCGGAGCTGCTCTCTGACAACATCTCCAGGACACTTCGCTCCATGTGACTAGTAAGACAATTCTCTAATAACTATTATGATGAGTTTTGTTCCACCCGCTTAAATGATAAAAGTACTTGTGCTGTAAAAACTATTAAGACTGTGTCTGTTCCCCGGATAGTGAGGTCAAAATATAATGTAGGATCTAGAAAAAATCTTATCGTAATTAAACCAGAAAAATGTAAAGTAAATGAACAAAAACAATTTTTAAAGTTTGGGCTCATAAATATTAGATCACTCACACCCAAAGCAGTTATTGTAAATGAAATGATCACAGAAAATAGTTTTGATGTACTCTGCTTGACTGAAACCTGGCTAAAACCAAATGATTATTTTGGTCTAAATGAGTCTACTCCACCAAACTACTGTTATAAGCATGAGCCCCGTCAGACTGGTCGTGGAGGAGGTGTTGCAACAATATATAGTGATATTCTCAATGTTACCCAGAAAACAGGATACAGGTTTAACTCTTTTGAAATACTTCTGCTAAATGTTACACTGTCAGACATGCAAAAGAAATCTAATGTATCTCTTGCTCTGGCTACTGTGTATAGACCACCAGGGCCGTATACAGAATTCCTAAAAGAATTTGCAGATTTCCTCTCAGACCTTCTAGTTACAGTTGATAAGGCGCTAATCATGGGAGATTTTAATATTCACGTTGATAATGCAAATGATACATTAGGACTTGCGTTTACTGACCTAATAAACTCCTTTGGAATCAAGCAAAATGTCACCGGGCCCACTCATCGTTTTAATCATACACTAGATCTAATTATATCGCATGGAATCGATCTTACTGCTATAGATATTGTACCCCAATGTGATGATATTACAGACCATTTCCTTGTATCGTGCATGCTGCGTATAACTGATATTAACTATATGTCTCAGCGTTACCGTCTGGGCAGAACTATTGTTCCAGCCACCAAAGACAGATTCGCAAATAACCTGCCTGATCTATCTCAACTGCTATTTGTACCCAAAAATACACATGAATTAGACGAAATTACTGACAACATGGGCACTATTTTCTCTAATACATTAGAAGCTGTTGCCCCCATCAAATTGAAAAAGGTTAGAGAAAAACGTACTGTGCCATGGTATAACAGTAATACTCACTCTCTCAAGAAAGTAACTCGTAGTCTTGAACGCAAATGGAGAAAAACTAACTTGGAAGTTTTTAAAATTGCATGGAAAAACAGTATGTCCAGCTATAGACAGGCTCTAAAAACTGCTAGGGCAGAGCATATCCACAAACTCATTGAAAATAACCAAAACAATCCAAGGTTTTTATTTAGCACAGTGGCTAAATTAACAAATTACCAGACGCCACCTGATTCAAATATTCCACCAACGTTAAATAGTAATGACTTTATGAATTTCTTCACTGATAAAATAGATAACATTAGAAATACAATAGCGAATGTAGATTCTACAGCGTCTAACACTTCAGTTTCATCCATCGCACCCAAAGATAAACTGCAGTGCTTTACAAATATAGGACAGGAAGAGCTAAATAAACTTATCACTGTATCTAAACCAACAACATGTTTATTAGATCCTGTACCCACTAAATTACTAAAAGAGCTGTTACCTGTAGCCGAAGAACCGCTTCTCAATATCATTAACTCGTCGTTATCTTTAGGTCACGTCCCAAAACCATTCAAGCTGGCGGTTATCAAGCCTCTTATTAAGAAACCAAAACTAGATCCTAGTGTACTGGCAAATTATAGGCCTATTTCAAATCTTCCATTTATGTCTAAAATTTTAGAAAAAGTTGTGTCTGCTCAATTGAGCACCTTCCTGCATAAAAAATGATCTGTATGAAGAATTTCAGTCAGGTTTTAGGCCCCACCATAGCACAGAAACTGCACTTGTTAAAATTACAAATGACCTGCTTCTTGCGTCAGATCAAGGCTGCATCTCATTTCTAGTCTTACTTGATCTTAGTGCTGCGTTCGACACCATAGATCATGACATACTCATAGATCGATTACAAAACTATACAGGTATTCAAGGGCAGGCTCTAAGATGGTTTAGATCCTACCTGTCCGATCGCTACCATTTTGTTTACTTAAATGGGGTGTCATCTCATTTATCATCAGTAAAATATGGAGTGCCACAAGGATCCGTCCTAGGTCCCCTTCTATTTTCAATATACATGTTGCCCCTTGGTAATATTATTAGAAAATACGGAATAAGCTTCCACTGTTATGCTGATGATACTCAGCTATATATTTCAACGAGACCAGATGAAACTTCCCAATTATCTAAGCTAACAGAGTGTGTTAAAAATTTAAAGATTGGATGACAAATAATTTTCTCCAATTAAATTCGGATAAGACAGAGATATTAATTATTGGACCAAAAAACACCACACAGAATCTTGTAGATTACAATCTGCAACTAGACGGATGTACTGTTACTTCCTCTACAGTCAGAAATCTGGGTGTTATATTAGACAGCAATTTGTCTTTTGAAAATCATATTTCCAATGTTACAAAAACTGCATTCTTCCATCTTAGAAACATTGCCAAGCTACGAAACATGTTATCTGTTTCTGATGCAGAAAAGCTAGTTCATGCATTCATGACCTCTAGACTGGACTATTGTAATGCACTTCTAGGTGGTTGTCCTGCTTCGTCAATAAACAAGCTACAGGTAGTCCAAAATGCAGCAGCTAGAGTCCTTACCAGGTCAAGAAAATATGATCATATTACCCCAATTTTACAGTCTCTGCACTGGCTACCTATTAAGTTCCGTATCTGTTACAAATTATCATTACTTACCTATAAGGCCCTAAATGGTTTAGCTCCTGCGTACCTAACTAGCCTTCTACCACGCTACAACCCATCACGCACCCTAAGGTCACAAAACGCTGGACTTTTGGTAGTTCCTAGGATAGCAAAGTCCACTAAAGGAGGTAGAGCTTTTTCACATTTGGCTCCCAAACTCTGGAATAGCCTTCCTGATAATGTTCGGGGTTCAGACACACTCTCTCTGTTTAAATCTAGATTAAAAACGCATCTCTTTCGCCAAGCATTCGAATAATGTATCTCTTAAATTGTGAGTGTAGTTGCATCTGCATTTTTATTCTTTAGCTTGGGTTAAACTAATTTTACTTTGTTGGATCAGCAGCTATGCTAATGATGTCTCTATCTTGTTTCTATGTTTTGCCACGGGATTTACATCCCGTGGTAACTAGGATTTACACAAGCTCCAGTCTGGATCCAGAACACCTGAGAAGAGATGATGCTGACCCTCAGAGGACCCCAGATGATCCTAACCTTGAATCAACAAACAGAACTAACAATTATTGCTACATGTGTGACTGCATCATATAATTACTATTAATTAATAATATTGATAGTTCATCATCTAGCTGACTACGTCTTGTATTATTATTATTATTTTTATTTTTCTAAAATCCTGTCAAACGTGCACAAACTACTAGCTACTACTAAATATTGTAGAAACATAATTTTCTGTAAAGTTGCTTTGTAACGATTTGTATTGTAAAAAGCGCTATACAAATAAACTTGAATTGAATTGAATTGAATTGACCGCACAACCAGTAATAGTCCAATAGGACGTAAGCCCACCCCCCCCCCTGCAAGGTGGTCACTCTTACCTGTGGGATCATAACAGCTAACATTGTGGATTGTTTCACATACCTCAAGCATCCCCATACATTTATTTCCCTTTCGTGACCTGTAACACTCTTTAAATTTCTGCTCTGGCAAAGGCCAGACCTTCTTTTTCCCCTCGGTAGAGAGAGAAAGAATCGGTGCCGGGATAGTTACATTATCACACTCAGGGGGAAATCTTTTACAGAAAATTTTCCGGGAACATTCTGACCCCGGCCCAGCAACGTGAGACAGAATACACTTTAGTTGGTGACCCTCTACTGGCTCTGGCAACAGAGGATACGGATACGTGGCAGAAAAGGAGGCATGAGCACAAACATAACAATCTTTGTTAGGTGCAAGTTTTTTAGCTGTGTAATTAGCATACTTCCAAAACAAATTTAACCCATAGTGATTTCTGTCAGTGTCAGATGAGTAGTCATGATGAACAGGCACTTCTCTTTCCTTTCTATCCTGAACACTTCCTGGAGGAAATTCAAACAGAAACAGCAATATGATCAAAATCAACACACTTATGAATACACCAACACATATTCTATACTTAAACATTCTGTCAGACCACATTCGCTCCCAGGTGCGCTGGTCATCCCGTTGGCCCCACAGATGTCTGAATCGTTCCATTTTCACCTCGATGACTCTTTGCAAGCCGTAGCAAGTTCTTCCCTCGTCGGTAGAGGAGGTACGTCACCAGTACGCCCTGTTTTCCCCTACTTTCCACTAGATGGGGGTTGGTTGGTGGGGCTTACAATGTGACACGTGAACCCATGTGTCACGCTCGGCAACCTTGATTGCTGTATTCGTTGTTAGAATGATTTCATACGGACCCAGCCACCTTGGGTTGTTCCACGCTTTACGTCTGTGGTCCTTGATCCAGACCCACTGTCCTGGCTCGTAAGAGTCCTGCGGCTCTGTACCTGGAACCGGTAAGGCAGCTTTGACCTGTGAATGAATTGTTTTAATGGTTCTTGTTAGGGACAATATATACTTTCTCATTTGCTCATCCACCCCCGCCAAACCCTCCTGGGGAGGAGGTTCAATTCCTACCCTCATGGCCCGACCTGTAAGAATTTCATGTGGGCTGAGGGTTGTTCTTGCCCCTCTTCGGGCTCTCATGGCCATTAAAACTATGGGCAGGGCTTGAACCCACGTCATTCCAGTTTCAGCCATTACTTTACACAATTTGTTTTTTTATTGTTTGATTAGCTCTCTTTACAGTTCCAGCACTTTGTGGTCTATAGGAGCAATATCGTCTCAAATTGATTCGTAGTCCCCTTGCCAATTCAGTTATTACTTTATTTACAAAATGAGTTCCATTGTCACTAGACAATTTCTCAGGTACTCCCCATCTGGGAATTACCTCTCTTACTAGAGCTTTTGCTACAGCCGCAGCATTAGCTTTTCTACTAGGGAAACACTCAACCCACTTTGAAAACATATCAACAATCACAAGACAATATTTAAACCCTTGACATGGTGTCAACTCGATGAAATCCATTTGTAGATGCTGGAAAGGAAGATTGGGTGTGGGATGGGCAGAGTAAATAGCTTTTTTACTCTGTCTTCCCACATTATTCGCAGCGCAGATATGGCAATTTTGGCAGAATCTTTCTGCCACTGATATAAATCCTGGAGCCACCCAGGATGTACTTATCAGATCATTCATAGCCAATTTTGAGGCATGGTCTAACCCATGAGCCCAATTTGCAAAATTAGGATACAGTTGTTTAGGTAGAAATGGTTTGTTTGTTTTGGTATCTTTCCAGACACCTTCGTCGTCTTTTATACCCCTCTCTGACCAGGTTTTTAATTCCCGTTTAGTACCCAATCTCTGAATTTCATTTAATGTCGGTGGTAATTGTGTGCTATCGGTAGAAAGGAATGCAAAACCTATAAAGTCAGTCAGTCTACATCCAGTCAGAGCTGTGTTTTTTGCTACTGAGTCAGCAAAATTATTTCCTTTTGATACTTCATCACCGGTTCTCATATGTGCTGCACATTTGCAAATAGCAATTTCTTTTGGCATTAACAAATTCTCAAGCAATTTATCAATCAATTTTGAATGTGCCACTGGTGTCCCGTTCGCAGTGAGGAAACCTCGATTTTTTCAAACTGACCCATGGTCATGACATACACCAACTGCATAACGTGAGTCGGTATATATATTGACTGAGTGACCCCTGGCCAATTCACATGCGCGTGCGAGTGCTGCAAGTTCTGCTGCCTGAGCCGAATGATTCTGTGGCAAGCATTCAGTCTCAACCAACCCAAATTTTGTGCAAATAGCATATGCAGTTGAAAGCAATCCTGTATGTGGATTTCGGAGACACGATCCGTCCACATAATAAACCAATTCAGGATTTGATAATGGTGTATCTAATAAATCAAGCCGCGGTTTAGTCATTATTTCTACTACCTGCATGCAATCATGGGGTTCCCCATCTTCTTCAGTCGGCAGCAGCGTAGATGGATTCAATACAGTGCACATTTTCAATGTAACATTTGACATTGTGAGCAGGACATTTTGCCAATGCAGTGAACGTGCAGCAGTGAGATGAGCTGTCCTTGACTGCATTAACAAAGCATGTACCGCATGGGGAACATACACTGTTAATTGATGGAAAGCCACCAAATCTGAACATGCCAACACTGCTTCGACTGCAGAGGCTACGGACCGTAGGCACTGTGGCATTCCCTGTGCGACAGTGTCTAATCTTTTCGAATTGTATGCGATTGGACGTCGACGGTCACCGTGAGGTTGTGTTAGGATGGCGGACATGAACCCCTTTTTTTCAGATACGAATAATTCAAACACTTTTGTATAATCAGCCAACCCTAGGCTAGGCGCGGTGGTAAGTGATAACTTTAGTCTCTCAAATGCAATTTGACGTTCATCTGTCCAGGTAACTGGATCAGTCATTTTTTGAACCTCATGTGCTGCCATGAGGAGAGGGTTCGAGATCTCAGCATAATCTTGGATCCATGGCATACAGTATCCCGTTACCCCTAAGAATGACATCATTTGTGATTTTGTAATTGGTTTCGGAATTTTCCTTATCGCCTCAATTCGATCTAGGCCTAAAGTTCGGCCATTTGCTGAGATAAGGTGGCCAAGATATCTCACTTCCTCTTTTACTAATTGCAACTTATTTTTAGACACTTTATGTCAATTTTGTGACAAGAAATTCAACAATGCATATGTGTCACATTCACAGGAGGCTTTGTCTGGAGAACAGACCAAGAGATCATCAACATACTGAATTAATGTACTCCCCTTTGGTGGGACGAAACTTTCCAAATTTCTAGAAAGTTCTTCTGTAAAAACGGTCGGAGATTCTGTGTAGCCCTGCGGCATGATAGTCCAGGTCCAGCGTTTATTTTTGAATGTGAACGCCAGCCAATATTGACTATCTGGATGTACTGGGATTGAAAAGAATGCGTTTGCCAAATCGATCACAGTAAAATGGGTAGCATTGTTTGGTATTTCAGATAAAATTGTCGATGGATTAGGTACTATTGGTGAACGTGGTTGAATAGCCGCATTTACCAATCGCAAATCCTGAACAAAGCGCCATTAACCCGATGCCTTCCTTACAGGAAGTATGGGTGAATTTATTGGTGAATTTTGACAAGGCACAATAGCACCTTTTTCAACAAGTGCAGCGTGTACTTTTGAAATTCTCTCTACAGCTTATTTTGATAATACCCATCATCTTGCCAAGTCCAGCCCCCTTTCTCCACTTGCTCTGTGAGCCACACTCCTACTTCCGCCCAAGAACTTTTTCCCCTCTTTCCCACTGAGACATGAGGCTGGACTTGCAACTGTTGGAATAAAGCAGATTGAGAGTGCGTTAGCTTTACAGTAAATGCAGAGAAATTAGCAGGTATTCAAGAGTTAATTTCTCACCCAGCTGCTCATTAAACCATTTCTCCTCATACTCACTATTTCTCTCGGGGCCAACAAACCACGAGGTACAGTGGAAATGAGATGGCTTTTCATGGTCTGCTGGTAAAAACTCATACTCTGAATATGGGTTAAATGCAGGAGTTATAGCCCAGTTATAATACCAATTTTGTGACAATTGAGCAAAAATTCCATTCTTTGGTGTCACCGTTATCCCTTCCAATGAAATATAAATTGTCATTTCTAATTTAGACATTAAATCTCTACCTAATAAATTTAAAGGGCATGTTTCAGAAATCAAAAATTGGTGTGTACATGTTTTATTCCCATCTACCACTGTTAATGGCGTTGACTATTTATCAATTTGTGCTAAACCGGATATACCATACGTTGTACGAGTCTGATCAGAAAGTGGCAATTTGTCAAACCTGGATGCGGTCTTTGTTGTGAGAGTTAAAAAAAATGGCTCCGGTTTCAATTAAAAATGAAACTGAAAGTCCTTGTACAGATATTGTCATCATTGGGTTTGAATTTGGGTCTTTAGTCAGTTGTATCAGTTGAGATGCTGTTTGAGTGTCTCCCTCCTTATCCTATGCAGTCCTGTACAGCGCAGGTGGGGGCGGGTGAAATGAGGAAGCACTCTGCTCTCTGTAGTTCTGCTTTCTTGGCGGATAGCTCTGCTGTTGCTGTGGGTAGTAACTTGAGTACTGCTGTTGTGGGTGACTTTGTTGTTGTGGAAAGTTGTTTGGACATTCTTTAGCCCAGTGTCCTCTTTGGCCACAGTTTCTGCACATGTCCGCAGACTTAGCTCGGCCACGCCCTCTCTCTTGCCATTGATTCCACCTTCCATTTCTTGGCAGTTGATTGTTGTTTCTTGGCCTTTGGTTGTTGGACTGAGTTTGGTAATGGCATCCCAGTCTCGACCTGTTGGTTTATAAGTCACATCAACATTTGTTACTGCGACTATAAAACGTTCTTCTCCCTTTTCCGGATTTGGAAGGGCAGCTGTCACATTCCATAGTTCCTCCAGATCCCATGGTCGTTCCAGCCACACAGGGCCGTCCGCACCTGGAAACTGAAGCATAGGCATATTACAGGCTTCTTTGGGTTTTCCCTCAACCACAGAGATTGGCCGAGTTTTCATTGGGTGTGGGAGAGGTGGTTTTTCAGCTGCTTTTCTTTTAACACTTTTAAACACTTTTTTGAGTGGTGTTTTAGCTCAGGTGTCATCCCTTCATCTAACAGCTGTCTAACCTCTCTGTAGATGCCACATTCACCCTCGTCCGAACTCTCACACTCGGTTTCCACCTCCTCTTTTTCTTGGAGCAGGTCTGCAGAGCCTCCAGCTCTTGGCACCTGGTCAATTTCCCCTTCTTCAGCTTTAGCAGCATCCGCAGTGTAAGGAGGAGGCTTTTTGATGGGCGGCTGCTGCATGTAGTCCAATTCCTGCTTTCTCTTTTTTGTCTGCAAAGCAATCTAAGAATCTGCAGCTTTCTCGCCTTCTTTTTGGCTTTCGTAACGTCTCTCTGCCTCCCGTTCCCATCTTCGGAAAAGTGTCCAGTCAATCCTCTTTCGTTTCTTTGGGGGCAAATTTTCAAGGAGACGCTACGTCTCTCCTAAAATTGACACACTCAGAGTTCCACAATCAGCAAACTGTCCCTTTGTGAATTTAGACCACAGTTTAATTTGAGCAATTTGCTCCTCTCCCAAATTCCACTTCCTGATAAATTCTTTAAACGGACCGTGAATTTCAGTTTTATCTGTTTTTTCTTTACCACAGCAGTTCCCCATTTTTTTAGTCAAAAGCAGTTCTTCACTTGCAGAAAAATTGGCAGAAGAAATTTAATAGAAAACAGCAATATACAAACAAGGAAAAAGCAAGTTCTTCGTTGCATACAAGAGAACAATCTTATAATTTCAGTTCGCTGGGTGTATATCAGATGTATATCTCCAAGCCCAAATCTGTGGATATCTTGGTGAAATGGTAGCAATAGGAGTTAATCCCAATTCCCCTGTGGCCCTATCTATATAAGGTCTAAAGTTTGGCTTGGTAATCAAATATAGACATGTTTGCCCTACTGTTAACTCTGGTTCTGGGTGAGATTGATGCCACGCCCTAGTGCACCCAATTGCTAACACTGCAGAACTTTCTTCAATTATTTGTTGTATCTGGCCACTTAATCCCAATCCTCCTACTTTTTTCCTCTTTTTCTCTTTGTATTTACATACTAAAATTTCACTTTTAAAATCCTTCTTATAGATTTCAGATAAAAACAGAAAATTCAATATTTCAATTTCACACATCAAAAGGAGAAAAACTGAAGTCTGTGGGTCCTTACCTCAACCTAAGTTCTTTTTTTTTCTGCCCGTCCGGGATGGTCCCTCCGTCGGTGTAGGATCTGCTGCAAGTTGGCAGAATGAATTCAAATGATATGAAAAATAAAAGTTCCTCTATTATGAGAACAAAGAAAGTCCCTCGCCGACGGAGGGATGTCCTTGGGCTCCTGGCTGGCTCGCCAAAATTGTCGTAGATTTTTCTTAAATCTAACTAAGTCCTATCTCATCTGACCTAAATCTACCGGGGCCGTCTCCTATCGACGATCTCCCTGGGCCGTCTCCAATCGACGATCCCTAACGTCTCCAATCAACACTTGATAAATACCTATTTATCTAAACTATCTCACCTGCTGCGCAGCAGAAAATGACAGACAGACTTCAGCAAATGTCCTTTGAGTTCTTTATTTACGGCCGGGAGAGTACTCGAGCAATTCTCAGAGAATCTCTCTCCAGAAAAAGAATACATCAGGTTTTATAGGACAAATACAGACACATGAAAATAAACTCAGCATGACTAAAATCACTAACATAACTTCACCTTTTATCAATATGATTGGTTCAATTTATTAAGCAAGCCCCTCCCTTCTTTACCCTCTGTTACTGGCATATGCAAAATCATCAAAAAACATTGTACAGGGTTAACAGTCAGTTGATTACTCAATATATATCATGACATAATGCAGGCTAAAAACGAAAGGTTAGTAAGACCTGTTCCGAAAAGAAGAATTAGAATTTAGTTTGGTTATTTTTGTTAGACCTAGAGGAGAAAGTTAGGTAAGTGTTTGTCATAATGTTAGACTCAAAAGAGAAGTCAGGTTAAAAGTTTAACAAGTTGAATTAAGGTTAGAAGTTTAACACAGGTTAGATTCAGAAAAATGGTTTACTATCTTATTTATTAAAAATCCACCACACCTCGAATACCTGTATAGTTTTGTAATCGATCTATGAGTATTTCATGATCTATGGTGTCGAACGCAGCACTAAGATCAAGTAAAACTAGCAATGAAATGCAGCCTTGATCTGACGCAAGAAGCAAGTCATTTGTTATTTGAACAAGTGCAGTTTCTGTGCTATGGTGGGGCCTGAAACCTGACTGAAAATCTTCATACAGTTCTTTTTTTTTCTTTGCAGGAAGGAGCACAATTGAGAAGACACAACTTTTTCTAAAATTTTAGACATAAATGGAAGATTTGAAATGGGCCTATATTTTGCCAGTTCACTAGGATCTAGTTGTGGTTTCTTAATAAGAGGCTTAATAACCGCCTGCTTGAATGGTTTTGGGACATGACCTAAAGATAACGACGAGTTAATAATATTAAGAAGCGTTTATTCGGCTACTGGTAACAACTCTTTCAGTAATTAAGTGGGTACAGGATCTAATAAACATGTTGTTGGTTTAGATGCAGTGATAAGTTTATTTAGCTCTTCCTGTCCTATAGTTGTAAAGCACTGCAGTTTATCTTTGGGTGCGATCGATGTAACTGAATATTAGACGTTGTAGAATCTACATTTCTGATGTTATCTACTTTATCAGTGAAGAAATTAAAAAAAAAGTCATTACTATTAAAGGTTAATGGAATATTTGAATCAGGTGGCATCTGGTTATTTGTTAATCTAGCTACTGTGCTAAATAAAAACCTTGGTTTGTTCTGGTTATTTTCAGTGAGTTTGTATATATGCTCTGCCCTGGCAGTTTTTAGGGCCTGTCTATAGCTGGACATACTGTTTTTCAAAGCAATTTTAAAATCTTCCAAGTTAGTTTTTCACCATTTGCCCTCAAGACTATGACTTTCATTCTTGAGAGCGTGGGTATTACTGTTATACCATGGCCAGTACGTTTTTCTCTAACCTTTCTCAGTTTGATGGGGGCAACAGCTTCTAATGTATTAGAAAATAGTGGCCATTTTGCCAGTCATTTCGTCTAGTTCATGTGTATTTATGGGAATACATAGCAGCTGAGATAAATCAGGCAGGTTATTTGCGAATCAGTCTTTGGTGGCTGGAACAATAGTTCTGCCCAGATGGTAATGCTGAGCCAAATAGTTAATATCGGTTATACGCAGCATGCAAGATATAAGGAAATGGTCGGTAACATCATCACTTTGAAGTACGATATCTATATCAGTAAGATCGATTCCATCTTATATAATTAAATCTAGTGTATGATTAAAACGATGAGTGAGCCCGGTGACATTTTGCTTGACTCCAGAAGAGTTTATTAGGTCAGTAAACACAAGTCCTAATGCATCATTTGTATTATCAACGTGAATATTAAAATCTCAGACAATTAGCACTTTATCAACGGTAACCAAAAGGTCTGAGAGGAAAGCTGCCAATTAATTTAGGATTTCTGTATACGGCTCTGGTGGTCTATACACAGTGGCCACAGCAAGACATACAATAGATTTATTTTGCATATCTGACAGGGTAACATTAAGCAGAAGTATTTTGAATGAGTTAAACCTGTATCATGTTTAAGTTTTTTTCATTTACCTGTATGTAAGCACAGTGCAGTGTTAATGTTCAAACTGTGTTAAAGTGGCTAACAACAGTAAATAATCTTATTAGGAATAAAACTGCCTCATTTCTGAACTGCAGAGAAGTGAGGATCCAAATGCAGGCTTTATTATAAAATAAAATAAAATAAATTAGTGCTTGACCCGTAGAAGTATATGAAAAGTTACTTTTATGTACAGTGCGTCATAAAAATTTCCAGTGGTGCAAGTATATAATATTTACTCAGTGCTCAGTCCAAACACAAGAAAAAACAGCAAAGAAACAAAAAACTAAAAGAAAAGAAAACAATAAACAATGAAAAAATGCACAAACGAGTATCCACAGTATATGTCTGGTTTTGCTCAAGTAACTTGTTCTAAGCCTTGCCTCCCTTCTTGGGTACCATTAGCAAGTAAGTATTTAATCTTTTACTCTCATTTTAACCCACAAACTTCACATAAAACATTAATCACGATAACACAAAAACCATTAACCCATTATTAAAACAAATACTAATAACAAAAATCATTAACATTCAATATATTTTCTCTTTTCACACAGAAAAGATGACACAGTTCCCCACATAGAAACAACAATGGTTTCATCAGACTACAATCGCATCGCGCCGGCATGGCGCAGCAGTGACGTCAAAACCCATAATATGGTGTGGGGATTTTAATGTGCATAGCACACTGTGGGGTGATAGGGATGATGGTAATGGGATTGTCTTAGAAGAGTTTATTAAGGAAGAGGGATTAGTTTGTCTTGATGGATCTGCCACTATGGAAGATGTTTCTAGAGGAATGGAGTCAGCAATAGATTTGACATTAGTTTCCAGGAATGTAGCTGATAAGTGTGAGTGGGACGTTCTTAAGGATACTACAATTGGGAGTGACCACTACCCCATTAGACTTCAGGTAGGGGCGGAAGTGCAAAAAGATGGTGAAATGAGAGGAGGGAGATGGATATTAGTAGAAGCTGATTAGGAGAAGTTTAGAGAATTTGGTAATTAGTGGTTGTCAATTGTTGGAGGAAGTATGAGTGCTGAAGAGCTATGTAGGGTAATTAGCTCAAGTATAGTGGATGCAGCAGGGGCAGCTATTCCAAAGTCAGAATCCAGGCCTTTAAATAGGATAGTACCTTGGAGGTCAAAAGAGTGTCAGAAGGCAAACCAAAGTGCTTAACAATGCCCAAAAAATAAAAAGTCACACACAAATAAGACAAAAACAGTAAAAACATCACAGCTCACAGCTCAGCTCAAAATAAAAGCCAAGGAATACAGGTGTGTCTTAAGTAATGACTTAACAATTCCAACAGTCTGAGCAGTGCTTATGTGTACAGGTAAAGTATTACACAAATTAGGTGCCACCACTGAAAAAGCACGGTCACCTTTATTTTTTAACCTGATCCTTGGAACATTGAGGAGCACCTGATTGGATGACCTCAGTGCTTTAACGGGAGCGTGGACATGTAAGAAGTACTCAAGATCTGGTGAGAAGAACTGTTAGGAAGGCAAAAAAGGAATACTGGAGAAGATTGTGTGACTCTGTTGGTCGTACTACCCCTATGGAGAGGATTTGGGGTATGATCAAGAAAATGAAAGGAATAGACAGAAACTATGGTTATCCCATGCTCATAGATGGAAAGAATATTGTGGTTACGAGTAAAGATAAAGCAGAAGTGATTGCTAAAAAATTAGCTAGAGTGCAAGTTTGGAGGAAAAGAAAGGAAGGGAAGAGACAGTTTTAAGATATTCTAATGTAGATGAGAGTGTGAATGAGGAAGGAGGCAGAATTAATGCATTTTTCACTAGAGTTGAACTAAATATTGCCCTGAGAAAGTTAAGAAAATCTGCGCCAGGGAGGGGCTCTGTTATGATATTGGATAATTTGAGTGATATAGGGAAAGATAAGCCTTTGCAGCTATTTAACAAGATATGGATAGAGGGAATGATTCCTAAGGAATGGAAAGAGTACATAATTTTACCAATTAGGAAACCTGGTAAAGATCCTTACAATCCAAGTAGCTACAGGCCTATAGCCTTAACTTCTCGGGTTGGAAAGACTATGGATAAAATGATAAATGATAGGTTGATTTACTGGGTGGAATCTATGGGGCTACTGCATAGCTACCAGAGTGGTTTTAGAAGAGGTAGAGGTACAATGGACCCTGTATTATGCTTGGAAGATGTTATAAGGAGAGCTAAAGTAAATAGAGAATCAGTGGTGGCAGTGTTCTTTGATATTGAAAAAGCATACAACATGATGTGGACTTATGGCCTGTTAATCAGGTTGCAGCAAATGGGGATTGGGGGCCGAATGTTCCAGTGGATAAAAGCATTTAATATAGCATGTATTAATTCATTGTCAGAAATATCATCAAGATAGGCAGAGACTTATTGGTCAAGTAGAGGCCAATGAAATTATCTTTGAATATAGAAATATTTTACAAAGTAGGGCTGGGTAGATTTTTTTGTTGTTGTTGTTTTCTTTTTTTAAAGAATTCAGGACTTTTAAAAATAATAACATTTTATAGAGAAAATGTAACCATTGTTATACACTCCAGTCCAGTGGTGGAAGTAATGCAACCAATAGTTGTCAACCACCATTAAAAAAAATAGAAGAAGAAGAGTGTCTGTGTGGTTGATCCGGGGTATGAATACTGTAAAGGGGATGAAGAGTTTGTGAAATGTCCTTGTGCCATTCAGATTACCTGTGCACCCATTCCCCATACCAGGCACTACATTTCCCACAAGCCTTTGTCCCATTCATCACTGTTAATTGCACACCTGGTATTGTACTCAGCTGTCTCCATTTTCATCGTTTTGACCTGTCCATATAAAATAGCCTGTTTCTATCTGTTTGATGGAGTCCTTTTTTTTTCCATCACCCGGCTTTCTCGTGCTTCCTTGTGTTTTTCTTGTTCCTTGTTTTGGACTGATTTTGTGATTATGACCTCTTGCCTGTTTTTTGGATTTGATTTTGGATTACCCCATTAAAACACTGCATTTGGATCTCTCGTTTCCTGTGTGCATTCGTGACGGAAGGACTCCATCTTGCCCAGATCCAGCAGTGTGGGATTTCGTATCCGTTTCCCAGCCACCATAGAGGACCGGATGGGGAGACTCTCGAACTTAACCACCCTCCAGAGTCGAGTCAGGTCCCCGTTGACTGTCCTGAGTCAGGTCAAGTCACCATTAACACTCATGAGTCAAGCACTACCACAGTTAGACCTCAGGAGTCAAGTCAAGTCACCAATGATCTTCATGGGCAAGGTCAAGTCACCAGTGTTCTTCATGGGCAAGGTCCCATCACCAGTGTTCTTCATGGGCAAAGTCAAGTCACCGTCGATCTTCCTGAGTCAAGTCACCCTTGATCTTCCTGAAAGAAGTCAAGCCACAGTTGATCTTCCTGAACCCAGTCAAATCACCATGGATCTACCAGAGCCCCTTCACCTCTCTGCTGGACTACCAGAGCTTCTTCACGTCTCTGCCGAACTTCCAGAGCCTCGTCACGTCTCAGCCGAACTTCCTGAGTGCTCGTCCTATCCTGTCATGGCCATGGAGGCCATCCAGGAACTCACTGCCCGCCCTGTCATGGCCATGAAAACCATCTACCATCTCATCAGGGCCATGGAGGCCACCCTTAACCTGTACATGTTCTCTATTTCAGGCTTACCTCACCAGACTTGCTCACCTGTGCCATCGATCCCACTGTGGTGGTCTTCTGCGCCGCCCTGGTGGGCTTCTGTCTCGACCGCATGGCTGTGGTGGTTTTCTGTGCCGCCCTGGGGGGCTTATGTCACGACCGCACGGCTGTGGTGGTCTTCTGCGCCGCCCTAGTGGGCTTCTGTCTCAACCGCATGGCTGTGGTGGTCTTCTGCGCCGCCCTGGTGGGCTTCTGTTTCGTCTGCTCGGCTGTGGAGGTTCTCTGCGCCACCCTGGTGGGCTTCTGTCTCGACTACACGGAGGTGGTGGTCCTCTGCGCCACCCTGGTGGACATCTCTCTTGTCTGCTCGGCTGTGGTGGCTCTCTGCGCTGCCCTGGTGGGCTTCTGTCTCGACCGCACGGCTGTGGTGGTCCTCTGCACCGCCCTGGAGGGTTTCTTTCTCGACCGCACGCCTGTAAACAATCTGCACGACTGTAAACCACACTGCAAACGAATCATTCGATGTAACCGGATCTTTTTGAACCAGTTCACCAAATCGAACTGAATAGTTTTAAACGGTTCGCATCTCCAATACGCATTAATCAACAAATGACTTAAGCTGTGAACTTTTTTTTAAGTGGCTGACACTCCCTCTGAGTAAAAAAAAACAATGTCCCAGTTTGTAGAAACCAATATCGGTAACATTGTTGAAAATAAAAACCATTTCTAAAATAGAATTATTTTTTTTCTTTGTCATGTGTCACTGTTGTGGGTGGTAAGGACAAAAACTGCAAGGGAAAGATGGTTTTTATCACTTTGCATCACGTCTTGTTGGAACACATAATGTTGCAGTTTGATCCCCAAAAAATCTAAGTATAAAGTATAAAGATTGACAGATCTAATAATTGAGTCTGAAATTATGGAAACTGGAGAGAAGAGATCCAGTCTGGAGATGAGCATGTACAGTTGATTTGCATGGCAGACATGGAAATCCAGATTTTTTGTTTGTTCATTTTTTTTTTATATTCAACAGGCAAAGTTCTTCTGTGTCTAAATGCAAATATTTATCTTGTGACCATCTTTTGATTGTTTTATCAAAAGCAACAATATAATAATTGTAAAGATTTACAAGATTTACAACATTTAAAAGATTATGAGGGTACATGAATAATAAAAATAATAATATTACAGTGCACAGATAAATGATTTATAATAAACACTACAAAACTGTCTGTGTCTCTCTACAAACAATTAAGCTGAGTTTAGTAACTTAAAAAACAGCTATTTTACCCCCCTCCATGCTGAGAAATATAATGTAGTGATTCAGTATCGATTAATAAAAATCACATAGCAGTGCTGAAAACAAATTTATGAGCTTCTTAGAGTTACTTTTTGCACAGCACGATCTCAGATCTCTGTGTGCGAGTGGTGTGTGTGTGTGTGTGTGTGTGTGTGGGTGTCCGCCTGCATCAATTAAAGCAGCACATTAATATAGAACGGTGATTAAACTGAATGGTTTTAATGCATTGACCTTGTCACACACAGACACACACAAACATACAGTGGTGTTCAGTACGGTCACACTGTAATTCTGTTATTCAAGAACTTTTTGAAAAGTGTGGAAAAACTATTTATGAATGAGGCCTATTTGCATGAAAATCTAATATTTTTTATCGTATCTGCCACGGAGCAAACCCGTGATCATGAATGGACTGTATGTAGGTACACCATATCAAACACACAAACATGTGCAGCATTAACGCAGTCTGTTTACTGACACTGATATCCTGGATATTCAGACTGCAGTGTTGTGAATGTGCAATGTTTGTGCAATGCTTGAATGTATTGTGTATAATGTGTTTTAGATATTTAAGGGTACAATGTGTATTTGTTTGTTATGTGTAGTGGATATGTACAACCTGTTTGGGTATCATTAGCCGCTAACATTGTTCATTCATCTTTATAGAGAACTACAACACAAATATGTTTGATTTGAAAACTTTATTGAAAATTGTGTAACACATTATTACATATCTAACTTACCTGCTTGGAAAACACCTGTGACCAAACCTGTATTAGTTTAAAAGCAGAGTATTTAAACATGGTGGACATGCTGCCTGATTGGGAGAAACCATGTTGGGTAACTGGGGGGTTTCCAAATGTTCCTGTAAAGCAAGGTTTATAATTGTTAATTCATTGTTTTGCTTCATAGTTGCATGTTGTTGGTACTGTGTAATTTAATTATGGATGTTGTTTAATATGCATTAGGTGGTTGGAAGTACATATGTTAGAAAGTAAAACTTACCTGTAGAATGGTACATTCCAGGGTGTGACCTAGACTATAAATGGCTGCCAGAAAGCATGGTGTAGGAGGGTCAGGTTGGTTGTGTGAAGTGGAAGCAAACCCATAGAAACTTGTTCCAGAAAGTTTGTTAACCAAACGATACAACTGCTGTTGTGGCTACCTTCCCACAAAAACGTGTAAATATTTATGTTATTTTTTATATCGTTTTTTTTTTTTCTTTTTTTTGTTTTTGTTGTTTTTGCCGTTGGATTTGCACTGTCTTCACAATAAATTCACCTTAATTGGGATTTCCTGTCGCATTGGTCTTATTATGCCTCTGATCGCGAGGGCGATCGATAACAGATGGTGTCAGAAGTGGGATTAAGAGGCCAAAATAGACTAAAATGCCACCCAAAACAAGAGGACAGCAGACGGTGAACATGGATGCTGAGGATGGACAGCAAGCAGCAAGTGGAATTACAGAGGAAAATGCCCACCTGGCTACTGAACCTCCACCAACCACAGAAGGATCAGCCCTCACTGCATTAGCGGGTATGTTTCAAACTTTCTTGCAGTATCAGAAGGACAGAGATGAGAGGCAAGAAAGAGACATGGCTCGACGAGAACAACAGTTTAAAGTACTTACTCATCAGGTCACACAAATCCAAATGGACGTAGAGCGTTAATGCGTAGAGTTTCTGTATTGTTAAACGGTAAGCCAGTAACCGCTTTAGTAGACACTGGTTGTGCACGAACTTTGGTGCAAGCACAGTATGTCCCAAGGGATTTCTGGACGGATGGTACAGTTACAGTATGTTGTGTCCATGGGGATAAATCAGAATTGCCTACGGCTGAGGTATACATTGAGATTAATGAGCAGTCTTACCTGATGAAAGTAGGAATTACTACAACCTTACCCTATCCAGTTTTACTAGGTACAGACATGCCCATATTAGCAGATTTGGTGCAGGAAACTGCGTGGTGTGGTGTTGTTACTAGAGCACAGGCTCAAAAGTTGACTCCATTGTCATCACCCAAAGATTTTGCCCAGAATACCCTTCAGGAAATGCCGTTCTTTGCTGATGAGATAATAGGGGAAACAAAGTCAAGTAAGGAAGAAAGGCTAGAAAAGAGGAGAAAATGGGTGGCCAATGTAATTAATTCCTCAGAACAGTTGACGGTTGAACTTGAAGAACCTGAAGTTTATGAATTGGATGTAGGCATATCTAATGATATAGCTAGGTTACAGACTGAAGATGCAACATTGGCAGATTGCTTTTACAAAATTAGTACAGAGGCTGCTGTGAATTTGTTAAATGATGAAACATTTGTGATTGAGCAAGGTCTTCTTTACAGAAAGTCTAAGGAAGATGGTACACAGTTAGTGGTACCAAAACTTTATCGCAAGGAAGTGGTAGAACTTGGCCATTCTAATCCTTGGTCAGGTCATTTGGGGTTTATGAAGACCTTAATGAGAATAGCAAAAGATTATATTGGCCTGGCATGTACAGCGAGATAAAGGATTACTGTAGAGCATGTCCTGAATGTCAACTGGCAACGAGCAGAACACCCAGTGTAGCACCGCTTGTACCCATTCCTGCCATTAATATTCCATTTGAGAGAATAGGTGTGGATGTTGTGGGACCTCTGGAAAAAAGTCAGAAAGGGAACAGATTTATTCTGGTGATCTGTGACTATGCAACCAGATACCCTGAGGCTTATCCTATGAGAGAAGTTACTGCGAATCAAGTTGCAACTGCACTACTTCATTTCTTTTCACATGTAGGGATACCTAAAGAAATACTGACGGATCAGGGCACCAATTTCATGAGTCATACTTTACATCAGGTTTATCAATTGTTGGGTATTAAAAGAGTGCGTACTACCCCTTACCACCCCCAGACTGATGGTCTAGTAGAGAGATTCAATCAGACCTTGAAAAGCATGTTGAAAAAATTTGTGTCTGGTACTGGCAAAGACTGGGATAAATGGCTACCCTATCTCTTATTTGCCTATCGGGAAGTTCCTCAAGCAACAACTGGATTCTCACCTTTCGAACTGCTTTTTGCTCATCAAGTCAGAGGACCACTGGACATGCTGAGAGACAGTTGGGAAGATAACAAGTTGCATAAACAGAACATACTCTCATATGTGCTTAAAATGAGAGAAAAGTTACAGGAAACTACCAGCATAGCTCAAGATAATCTGCAACAAGCACAGCTTAAACAGAAAGCTTGGTATGACAAGAAGTCCAGGGCACGAACCTTTCAACCAGGAGAGCAAGTATTGTTATTACTTCCAACATCAGACAATAAACTTCTAGCCAAATGGCAAGGTCCATTCCAGGTAAGGAGGAAAGTTGGTTCCGTAACATATGAGATCGAAGTTCCATCGAGGCAACAACCTTTACAGATCTTTCATATTAACATGCTGAAAAAGTGGCATGAACAAGCTTCTCATCCGGAGACGACAGAAAATGTTGTAAATGATCTGCTGGTGAGGGCGGTTCAGGAGGAGGATGAAATGGAAGAGCAGTACTTGCCTGTTCATCAGGATGACTGTTTCTTGAATTTGCAACATCTGAATGCGGAACAGAGGGGACAACTGCAAGAGAGTATCCCTCAACAACTGTTCCTGAAAACACCAGGAAAAACAGACCTTGTCCAACATCACATTTACCTGAAAGATAATAAACCAATACATCAACGTGTTTACAGAGTGCCAGAGAAATTAGTACTCACCATGAAGCAGGAGATTGAGACAATGCAGGAAATGGGAATTATTGAACCATCTTCCAGTGAGTGGAATAATAATCCCATCGTACTAGTTCCAAAGAAGGATGGAACACTTAGATTATGTTTGGACTTCAGAAAACTCAATGCAGTTAGTAAATTTGACCCATACCCCATGCCCAGAGTTGACGTTTTAATAGAAAGACTTGGAAGTGCCAAATTTCTAACAACACTGGATTTATGCAAAGGCTATTGGCAGATACCATTGAGCTCAGACTGCATGGAGTTTACAGCCTTTAAAACGCCTTTTGGACACTACCATTTCCGGGTTTTACCATTCGGGCTTCACGGAGCACCTGCAACATTCCAGAGAATGATCGATCAGATTCTACGGGGAACTGAGAAATTTGCAGCAGCATACCTGGATGACATTGTCATTTACAGTGAAACATGGGAGGAGCATCTACTACATCTAACAGAAGTACTGGCAAGAATAAAATCTGCAGGACTTACTATTCGTCCGGATAAGTGTGCTATTGCCAAGAAGGAAACTACTTACCTGGGATATAAGCTAGGACATGGAGTTATTCGTCCTCAAGTCGGGAAGATTGAAGCCATCAAACATGCTGAACAACCTACTCCAAAGAAGCAGGTACAATCTTTCCTGGGCCTAGTTGGATGGTACAGACGTTTCATTCCTCACTTCTCTGCAAGAGCCATAGCTCTTACTAACCTTGCAAAGAAGGATAAACCAAATAAGATTGATTGGACTGCAGAATGTGAGAGTGCTTTCAAGGATTTGAAAGATGCATTGTGTGAAGAGCCTGTTTTGAAGAGTCCAAACTTTGATCAGGCATTTACAGTTCAGACTGATGCTTCAGAGTTCGGTCTGGGGGCTGTACTTTTGCAAGGACAACCTGGTGAGTTACAACCCATTGCCTACATTAGCAGGAAACTTCTTGCCAGAGAATCAAGATACTCAACGGTAGAAAAGGAATGTCTAGCTGTGAAATGGGCTTTGAATTCCTTTAGATATTACCTGTTGGGTAGAAAATTCACCCTAGAAACTGATCATCGGGCCTTAGCTTGGTAGGGCCGCATGAGAGACACTAATGCCTGTATTACACGCTGGTTTTTAGCTATACAACCCTTTGATTTTGAAGTATTATATCGGACTGGTCCTGAGAACTGTGCGGCTGATTTTCTCTCTAGGACACAGGAGGTGTCCAGGGGAAGGGGGAGGAAATGTCACGGAGCAAACCCGTGATCATGAATGGACTGTATGTAGGTACACCAATGCTTGAATGTATTGTGTATAATGTGTTTTAGATATTTAAGGGTACAATGTGTATTTGTTTGTTATGTGTAGTGGATATGTACAACGTGTTTGGGTATCATTAGCCGCTAACATTGTTCATTCATCTTTATAGAGAACTACAACACAAATATGTTTGATTCGAAAACTTTATTGAAAATTGTGTAACACATTATTACATATCTAACTTACCTGCTTGGAAAACACCTGTTACCAAACCTGTATTATTTTAAAAGCAGAGAATTTAAACATGGTGGACATGCTGCCTGATTGGGAGAAACCATGTTGGGTAACTGGGGGGTTTCCAAATGTTCCTGTAAAGCAAGGTTTATAATTGTTAATTCATTGTTTTGCTTCATAGTTGCATGTTGTTGGTACTGTGTAATTTAATTATGGATGTTGTTTAATATGCATTAGGTGGTTGGAAGTACATATGTTAGAAAGTAAAACTTACCTGTAGAATGGTACATTCCAGGGTGTGACCTAGACTATAAATGGCTGCCAGAAAGCATGGTGTAGGAGGGTCAGGTTGGTTGTGTGAAGTGGAAGCAAACCCATAGAAACTTGTTCCAGAAAGTTTGTTAACCAAACGATACAACTGCTGTTGTGTTTTGTTTTTGTTGTTTTTGCCGTTGGATTTGCACTGTCTTCACAATAAATTCACCTTAATTGGGATTTCCTGTCGCATTGGTCTTATTATGCCTCTGATCGCGAGGGCGATCGCTAACAGTATCATTTAAAAATGTGTATGTACTGTATAAATACAGAATTTATAAATACAGAATTGGTGGTGGGGGTATGTTGGCACAGTGGTTAACCAGAAAATAAAAAATGGCACCTGACGCCGAAAAGGTTGTCGACCCCTGGTTTTTAGTATATATAGTTTTAAACATTTGAAAGATTTGAGAGTTTTGTTTGAGAAAATTAGATTAGTTGGTGAAGTTGCTTTGCAACAAAGCATTGTACAAATAAATGTGAACTGAATTGAAAATCAATGAGCTATATAGGGATGGTTTTCTGAGATGAGTCTCTGAAATGTCCTCAAACATTTCTTACTTCCATTTTTTACGATACAATGTCAAGTGTCAGATGTAGTGGTGTAAAGCATGGACTCTGGCGCAGTGGAAATCTGTTCTGTGGAGTGACGAATCACGCTTCTCTATTTGGCAGTCTGGTGGATGATCATGAGCTTGGCAGATGCCAAGAGAATGAGAATCTATTGTAAAGTTTGGATGAAAAGGGATAATCTATGGGTATTTTCATACCAATGCTATACTTCCAAATTTGTATGAAATATTTGGGGAAAACCCTTTCCTATTTCAACATCACTGTTCGCCAGTGCAAAAAGCAAGGTCCATAAAGAAATGTTTGGATGAGTTTGGTGTGGAAGAACTCAACTAGCTCACACAGAGCCTAGAACCCAACCCCATCAAACACCTTTGGGGTGAATTGGAATGGAGATTGTGAGACAGTCCTTCTCACCAAACATCAGTGCCTAACCCTAAAAAATGATCTACTAGATAAATGTGTAAACATTCCCACAGAATTGCTCCAAATCTTATGGAAAGCCATCCCTGAAGAGTGGAAGCTATTATTAATAATAATAATTAATAATTAATTAAATTTATATAGCGCTTTTCTAGGCACTCAAAGTGCTTACATTGTCAGGGGGTATCTCCTCATCCACCACCAGTGTGCAGCATCCACCTGGATGATGCGACGGCAGCCATAGTGCGCCAGAACGCCCACCACACACCAGCTTACTTGTGGAGAGGAGACAGAGTGATGAAGCCAATCAGCAGATATGGGGATTGTTAGGAAACCATGATGGTCAGAGGCCAATGGGCAAATTTAGCCAGGATGCCGAGGTCACACCTCTACTCTTTTTGAAAGACTTCCTGGGATTTTTAATGACCACAGAGAGTCAGGACCTCGGTTTAACGTCTCATCCGAAGGACGGTGCTTGTTGACAGTATAGTGTCCCCATCACTACACTGGGGCGCTAGGACCCACACAGACCACAGGGTGAGCACCCCCTGCTGGCCTCACTAGCACCTCTTCCAGCAGCAACCTAGTTTTCTCAGGAGGTCTCCCATCCAGGTACTGACCAGGCTCAGCCCTGCTTAGCTTCAGTGGGAAACCGGTCTTGGGCTCCAGGGTGATATGGCTGCCGGGTAATTGCTGCATATGGCTGCCGGGTATTGGTGCAAAGGGGAGACCACCTCCATTTTAAAGTAAGGTCCCTATATTTTTAGAAAGCAGTGTCAATGAAGTCTCTGTTGCTGTAATAGTAAAGTGTCCAAATGTAATGAACAGGTAACGACATCTTGGACTTGAGACCAAATCTGAAAAAACTACCATACCACGCAAAAGCAACACATTATCCTTCAGAAAATAACAAACATATCAAGCATTTTTTTTAGAAACCATAATGCAAAATGGAAAAAGAGAGAGAAGCTATGCCACAATCTGTCTTTATTAGTGTACAGTGCCAAACTGAGAGGATATGAGGGAATCATTCATTGTGGGTGCAGTCACAGCATTCCCCTTATTCCCTCCCCTCAGGAATCACGACAACCCGGACTGACTTGCATGCAGACAAATGCAGGCATCAAAGACATGACTGCTACACTTGACTACATGTCACCTTGAGTTTGTGGAGAACGTTCTCTCAGTTAAAACTTCAAAAAGGCCTCAATAGGCCATGTTCACTCTAGAAGCATCAAAGCTGACACTCTTGGTTTTACACAGAACACCTTACACTATGTTCTTCAAAGTGCATACCCTTAGTCAAAAAATAACCAAGTAAAGAATGAGTGATCATAGCCAGAGGTTTGTTTGTTACAGGAACGCAAACTTACACCTACTGTAATGTTAATTTTCTCAGATAACAGAGATGTTTTACTTGGGGAACTGGCACACTGATGGTGAATCATTTTATTGCCTATACACCCAGGCCCTGTTCACCGCAGAGCATTATGAACATTAAATCCAAATGAAAAAAAGGGTCTTGAAAGAATGTAAATGGAATAAGGAGTATCAGAGTATCAGAGCATGATCTGACTGGCAAATGGTACATATTGTAATTAAAACTATTTCAGAAGCCCTCTTGATAGGTATTGACCATTCACTGATGTGAGACTGTTATGATTTGTATTTCAAGGTTTGGAGATGCTAATAACTAGGCACTGACAATGAAGCTGACTCTTTTATGTTACATACAGCATGCTCTTAAATAATACTGGAACCTGACATTATTTAGTAGTTTATGGATTGATTTAATTAAATGGGACGTGCAGGAATATGACTGGGAAATAACACAGGCTCAGGCAAACACAACCTCTCTTCATATGTCAGAAGCAACACTTCCTCCTCTGTTCCAAAGCTTCAGCCGGACTTTAATGTTTGGTTATAGTAATACATAGGTCATGGGTTCGATTTCTAGAAGAACCCAAGTTAGGGTTAGGCCAAGTGGAAAACAAATTTTTATTTTTTTATTAATTAAATTTTTATTTTTTTGTTGTTGGGGGGGACAGAAGAGTGTGCTACTTTCTTGTCAGGACTTTATCAATTGACATGAAAAGCTGATCTAAATGTTTAAAATAAAGTTCATATTATTTCATAATATTCATAATATTATTTCATAAATTCATAATATCAAAAATAGGGGTCCTTCTGTCCAGCTTCTCTTTCCCTCTCTCTCCCTCTCTCTCTCTCTCTCTCTCTCTCTCTCTCTCTCTCTCTCTCTCTCTCTATTTCTGTGTACACAAATGTCTGATTAACAAACCGATACACACACACAATATAGGCAACATAAATTTACTGATCACAATTAACCAATAACAGTTACATCACTTAACCTTAAAACTGTTCAGTCAGAGAGATCTTACAAATCTTGATATTTAATTGAAAAGTCACAATGAGTAAGAGCATAACTATTCAATAAATGTGTTGAGATGAGACACCTATTATCAAGAGGATAATTATCGATGTATTTCCTAAATCTGATTTGCACTCCTACACTCCTCTCCTGACCGTTTTTTCTGCATTGGTTCAGTGTAGCATAATGCCTGAAACATCAACATGTATAATTTGTATAAAGGTTTATAAGGGACAAAAGAAGGATAACAGACTAGATTGTTGACCACTGTTTGGCACCAGAACAGAGCAGAGATACTGTATATGTGTCCCCTGTGATGTTATTAAAGGATGTTCAGATTAATGCCAATACTCCAATTAAATCAAGTCCTGCCTGATCATTATTCCTGCCAGGCACCAGTGTGCGACTTCTGGAGAGGTTAATGACTGTTTGCCCCATTCTCTTTAGGGAAGATTTATCCCGATTAAAGGCCTGAGGAGGTCAAAAGGTCATAATGAGAAAGGATTCTGAGCTGTTGTAGCCTTAAAAAGGGCTGAAAGGCTAGAAAGTCTATTTAAGAATTAACATCAAATATCAAATTCATTTTGGTTTACCATTGAAATGAGTACAGAAGTGAGCATGTGTGCAAATGACAAAATTAAAAGCTGTGAAGTAGTTGTGAATTTTGTGATGATCTGACTGGTGAGAATAATCATGCTAATGATGCTAATCATACAACTGTTATACCTTTGGCTAACCCAGAGTTCTGAATACAACTAGCTTTTGACCTGAAAATGAACATGGCAACCATTGACCAAATATCCCTAGCATAAAAATAGTTAAGAAGACTATTAATACAGCATGTGTACTGATTTGACGGAATGACAAAATCATCTACAACCTTCAAAGAAATGCACAATATTATGTACGAATCTGTACTCTAGTGTTTATTAAAAAGGAAAACACATACAAATGAATACATCAGTGGGTAACGTCACAATGTGTGATTGAAGATGAGTGGCAAGGAGCTGCGGTTAATTTCACGCACTATATTTTCCCGTCACGCCTGGGTAATTTCTGTCATGTTCTGCAGACGTACTGAAATACTCCATCTGCGAGCCCCTGGTGGTGTTTCTCAAAGAATCGGACCTGACTAGCACACCAGCAGGAAAGCTTCCGTTTAAAACAGGCGGAATATAAACACACAGCGACCAGAAAGAGAGGCCAGCTGGCCACAAATGCTTCGGTTGCTCTTGACTGACACTTAAACATGAGTTTGATAGCACAGCTGAGTGTAAATGCATAGATATGTACAAGTCTTCACTTTTCTTGAATTAATTAACACCTTCCTGGGACATTTTCCAATAATGGAATAAGGGATGATTTTTGCGGCTTCTTTTTAGCACCATGCCACCATCAGCAGAAATAAAAATATGTTCTGATTAGAAAATGTATATTTCATTACTAAAACAATAGACTTGGTTAACTGCCCCTTAATCTTTTTGGCTTATTTTCACATTAGTTAATAACAAAGCATTTGATGCTGTCCATCTGCATAAAAAAAGAATATATTTAAACTGTAAGGTGAAACTCCTACAGATGCCAATTTGAGAAATGAAATGTAATTGGTAATTGGTGCCAAATATGTATGAATTTGTATGATCTCATTCATACACATTTTCGTACAGCCTTGCACATGCCCCTGGTCAGGGATTGGACATGCATGTTGACGTTTTACCAACTTATAATTTGTTTTCATGTTTCAACTCCTGTAATATTTACGAGACTATTCCAGTGTGTACCTACTAATTTAATAACCCCTATAATACTTATGGAGCCATTCCAATAAGAAAGAACAACAACAACAACAAACTACTAAAGATGAGAACAACAATAGACGCCCTGGTGCTGATGAGATCTTGTTTGAGTGGATTTAGAGAAATCTGCAACTCTAGTTTGAAAAAATACATACACAATATAATATGTGATGACTCATTTCTCATTTCTCTTTTCTCTTTCGAAGAATGACCCCACAGGTTGTATTGTATGTGCCAACAGCTTATTACGACCTAAGGGTAAGCACCCTCCAGCAGATAATTGCAGCATCGTGTTTCGTGTTTCTTCCTAACCAATCAAAATGCTCAATCAGGGCGGGGTCTCTGCTAATACGCCAGTGTCTGTCAATAGTTGTGAGTGGGGCCCGTAAAATGTGACATCACATTCTTTGAATTGCTTGTTCTGAGACACAGCTGAGGATTATTTATTTATTTATTTATTTATTTAAGACGGTGGATTTTATTCATTATAGGGTAATCGTGTACACACTGCCAACACACATTTATTTTCAAACAAAATGTAAAACTGAATTTTGATTAATAGGTGCCCATTAATATGAATGTTTCTGTGTCATGTCCTGCTATCGGTAGGGGAATTAATTTCGTAAACACTTTTATAGGTTGGATTTCAGTGACAATGTAAATCTCAAATATCTCAGTAGCTATAATAAAGTAGATGTTTTGAACATAAAAACGGATTATTGTGGATAAAATTATTTCATTTCAGCTCAGGATAGTCACTTTGGTTTTTGGACTGTGTACAGTCTTGTGGTGCTATCAGGCAATTCGCATTGTCAGGACATTGTAATCCTATGGCTATTGTCTGATTAGTCACATTGCATTTAAGACGGCAGGTTTCATTCATCCTGCACCGGAACAAACAAGTTCCTTTGAGCTGAATGGGCATGCAAGTCTTTCCAGGTATTAGTTATGAGATAAACAGATTGTAATTTCGCTTGGCTGGCCCACCATTTGAATTGGACTTGGTACGTACTGTAAAGCACTGTTTTAACAAGCCACAGTGCTTGTTAAAACAAGCACCTCATCATCTATCAAAGGCAGTTACAGGACATGCTACAACAGATCTGTCTGGCTGTTATGGTAAATGGACTGCATTTATATAGCGCTTTCAACAGACCACATGGCCATCCAAAGCGCTTTACAATTTGCCTCACATTCACCCATTCACACACTCATTCACACACCGACTGCGGTGTCAGCCATTCAAGGCGCCATCCAGCTCGTTGGGAGCAGCTGGGGTTAGGTGTCTTGCTCAAGGACACCTCAACACTTGGTCAGGTGGAGCCGGGGATCGAACCACCAACCTTCCGGTTTGTAGACAACCTACATGAACCACTGAGCCACTGCCGCCCCTTGCCGTTATCAAGAGTTTGACCCTGTTTCTGGGTGGGTTGAAAAACACTGTTTATGAAAATCAGCTTATTTTCCTAGAGCAGTGCAGCCTTATGGTAGCATGCTTAGGCACCGTGGGTACATGTATACATAAGAATAAGGGCAAAGGCTGTTGAAATTCCAGAAAATAGCTAAGACAACAGTATGATTTCATGACAGACTAGTCAACCTCACTTTTGAAGTAAAAAGAGAGAGAGAGAAAATTAATATAAAGTGAAAAAGAGGTGTCTGGCATTTCCTGCTGGACTAACCTGTAGTGTATTCGGTTGGAAAAACGGTTTGGTCACTTGAGCTACAATTAGAGTATAAAAAAAAAAATCTTGAGTTCCCTGGAGTAGGAAATGGGATGTATTAGCATTCACTGGGATGATAGATTCCTGTTTTCCTCTAAAACTTTTTGGCTAGTTTGAGCACTGAATAAATTCTGTTTCAAAATTTTACGATGAGAAATCGAAATGTATCCAGTGAATTTTAAATACTCAATGCACAACTGTATCAAATGTTAGTTTAAATAATCATTGAACAAAAATTCCATCTTCCAGGGCTGTAACTATGAAAACTGGCTCTTCCTTGATAATGACTGCATTTACTGTAGTTATGATTTCTCTAATTGTTCTAAACTAATTGTGCTTTGAATGAATATTCATGCTCAAACTGTAGCTTTATAAAGGTTGTGCAATGTAAGAGTTTATTTGATGCAAAGTGGAAGCAATTTCTTCACAAGACCTTTTATTCCAGTGTGGAATTCCAGGATAGTGGGCTTCCAGGAACATGATGGGTATCCACCCTAGGAGGTAACCTCATGTAAATTTAGTAAATTGAGTGTTATATGAACATTCCATGCAATAGGATTTTTTTGCTTAAATTTAGTCAGTATTTCAAAATGTCATATTATATTTGTAGTCTAGTTCAAAACTCCATTAGTTTCAAATAAGTTGTAATATTTAATTTATTCATTATTAATTCATTTATGATGTAAGTGAGTGTCCCGATTAACTATTCAATTGTATAGCAATAAGTTTACCAAAAAAAGTGAAAGAAAATTATACTGGAGAGTTCTAGTGATTGTGAGCAGAAAGAAGCTCCATAAGATATGATGGAGCTAGATTGTTAAAAAATTTGTGATTTACAAATACTTCTGCTGCAGACCAGTAACCATAGAAGAGATTCAAATATAGGATGCATGTGTGTGTTTTTGTGTACCTGACCCGTATTAATGCTTTTGTATACCCTTCTGGCAGAAGAATTATGAATTAGCTGTAACCGGATAAAATATTATATATATAATTATATATATATATATATATATATATCTCTATAAATTATCTCTTCTTATACACATAGTATTCTTATATATATATATATATATATATATATATATATATATATATGCGCATGTCAGCACCCTTGCAGCAGCATTTTAGACCATCTGTAGACGCATTATAGAAGACAGACTTACACCATTGTATAGAGAATTAGGATAGCATCCTGATCACCGCTTAGCATAATCTTCTTCTGGCCGGAGGCCTTAGCCTCAGTGAACCACAGAGGAAACATGTTACCAAAGGGTGTCTGCCCACTGAATGGCCACCAAGAGAGGCACGGTATGCCCAAATGGCCACCACTTAGACAGTCAGGGTGGAGTGGGTCAACCCTGCAGAGAGGAGGGCCTGCAGGAACTCCAGAACTGTACCAACTGGGCAATTAACTGGGTCGAGCTGGTGGTCTTCGCACCAGGAGGTGAAAGGTTTCCACCTCAAGGCGTACAGTTTCCTCCTGGAGGGAGTTCTGGATTGGAGGATGGTCTCAGCAACCTCGGTTGAGAGACCAGAAGCTACGAGATGTGCCCCCTTAGGGGCCACACCCATAACTTCCATAGCTCTGGGCGGGGGTGGAATATCGTGCCCTCAGCCTTTGAGAGGAGATCCCTCCTGCAGGAAACTCCCATGGAGCACCGTCGAGGAGAGAAATCAGATCCGAGAAACATACTCGGCCCGGCCAGAACCGGTCTACTAATGGAAGACAGACCCCATCGGGCACACGGGCAGGTGGCCACTCATGACCGCACCCCAGCCGGTGAGGCCACCCCTTGGTCTTGAGCCACCACTATAGGGGTCTCATGTACAGCAGGCCAAAAGCCAACTTCAGGAACTTCCTATGATGGGGAAGGATGGAGTATGCATGATCAGACTTGATCTGAGATGCAACCTGTTTGAGAGCTGAACTTCAGTCCCCCGATGGAGTGGTTCAAAAGACACAGATCTAAAATAGGACGCAACCCTTCATCCTTCCTCGGAACGGTGGAGTATTGGCTGTAGGACCCGGACACTGCTACTGCTACCACCTCGATGGCCTCCATCCTCAGAGAGTGTCTACTTCTGTTCCACTTCCAGAGCCTGCTTGGGGCCCACCAGTGTGGAAAAAGTCCCAGTGAATTGAGGCAGAGGTGAACTGAACTGGATTCTGTGGCCTTTCACTACAGTGTTCAGGACCCACTGAGACATGTTTGGTAGTAGTTTTTACTCTGCTAAATAGTCTACTAAGGGAACCAGTCTCTCGAGACTGACCTCTGTTGTAATCAGAGCTGCTGGCTCGGTGCCCTAAAGCGGCGAACCAGCAGGGGACAGCTGAACTAGCTGCTCAAGAGACCTCCGTGGAGGTCACAAGCCTCTGAGCACCGCTACGTTACCAGGCAGTAACTGAGAGAAGCACTCGCCAGAGAACGCTGCACCCTGGAACACCGGCAGGGTTGGCAGATCGATCTCCTAAAGGCACTGAGGAGAGACGGGCACCGGGACCTCAAAGCTGAAGACTCCTATTAAAAATGACGGTCCTCAGACATGGTCTGCTAGGAAGACTCAACCAGATCCTGCTCGGGCAGGACCCAATGAAGCAGGATGCAGGATAGACACCATGTAATGCAGAGTACACTGCTCTTCACCAGAAGGAGCAGGCCCTCAAAAAGTCCTAGGCCTTAGGTGTCAGGACGTTACGACAAAGGCTATCCAGCAAAAATGACGGTCCGCAGAACTGCTTTCTGCTAGAAGCCTTCGACCTGGGAGTGCCATTCTGACTCTAGACTCTGCAGAGCATGAGAAGTGACTCACCCAGAATGAGGAGCTGGAACACGATAGGTTGGGACTGCTCTGCACAGCAGCCCCTGCTGACTGCCTCAACCTCCTCAGAGGAAGAGAGGTAAACATGTGATCTTACTCAGTTTTTTTATCCCAAGAGCTCCTTTATATCTAACTTCTCAAAGTGAGATAAATGCCTCATTTAATTCCTTATTATTAACTGGAGCCAAACAACCAAATGAGTAAATATGGTCTGGTGTGTTAATCACATCAAACTGAAAATGATGTAATACATGCGCGAGCCGCTTAGTCACACAAACAATATTAATCTCCTCTGAGATAAATAGCTGCAGCAGTGAGTTCACAGTCAGAGGGGGAAGAAACTGCTTTTTCTTTTTAGTGCGGGCTTCCGAGCCACGAAAACGAGCTCTAGATCTATGGAATGCGGGTGGAGATAGGAAGAACCGTCTCCAATCTGTGCGCCAGACCATGTGCAATCCCCACGAACTTAGTGGCCGCTGTGCCTCAGCAACCGCAGGACCGGAATCGCAAGATTACAAGCATGGACACACTCCTTTGAGCATGCCCGGCGAAACGCTAGTGAAAACTCCCTCCTCCAAAAGAGCCTTCTGAGAGTAAAACAAAGCAGTAACAAATGGTTGCATCTGGCGCATTCTGGGCGTGTCATATATATATATATATATATATGTGCGCATGTCAGCACCCTTGCAGCAGCATTTTTAGACCATCTGTAGACGCATTATAGAGGACTGACTTACACCATTGTATAGTGAATTAGGATAGCATCCTGATCACCGCTTAGCATAATCTTCTTCTGGCCGGAAACCTTAGCCTCAGTGAACCACAGAGGAAACATGTTACCAGAGGGTGTCTGCCCACTGAATGGCCACCAAGAGAGGCACGGAATGCCCAAATGGCCACCACTTAGACAGTCAGGGTGGAGTGGGTCAACCCTGCAGAGAGGAGGGCCTGCAGGAACTCCAGAACTGTACCAACTGGGCAATTAACTGGGTCGAGCTGGTGGTCTTCACACCAGGAGGTGAAAGGTTTCCACCTCAAGGCGTACAGTTTCCTCCTGGAGGGAGTTCTGGATTGGAGGTTTTCTCTACTTCCTGTTGGCCTTCTGTAGCTAATCGTAGCTCGGTGTAGCTGTTTTTATTTTATTTTTTCTCTAGAATCTTTATCTTACTATCAATCTCTTGTTTTTTAAAGTGGTAAAATATAACTTAATTCACACCATATTTCTGATATTATCGATCAATCTTATCAGATTAACTTTGATCGTTCACTTTTATTTTATATCCGTGACTGCAGTACACCTGCAAAGCGTTAGCACTCGTTAGCTTGTCATTAGCGTTTTCATTCGAACCTATCGCTGTTTTCTTTTCTCCTCTAGCTCCAGTTTTTCACAAGTTTTCACAACAACCGCAGTGAGAATTTCCATCAAGCACGGTGAGTAATGGCTTCTCCCATCATTGTTACTTGCACCTCTTGCCACATGTACAGTTTATCTATTTCTGTCGCTGATGAGGGATTCACATGTGATAAATGCAGAGAAATAGTTAGGCTGACAGAGAAGATTTCAGAATTAGAGACACGCATCCAAACTTTAATTGAGGACAGTAAGAATGTTAGGGCTCTAGATACGGCCTTGGATGTGTCTAGCTCAGGGATTCCTGTACATTGTTCAGTTCCGGAAACAGAGCCCCTGCAGCAGGGCAACTGGGTGACGGTGAGGCAGCGTAGTCGTGGGTCAAAACACCGCTCCTCTGTTCCAATTAAAACATTAAACAGGTTCTCCCCACTCAGTGATGCACCCACTGAGAAACCTGATGAAAGTGCTCTAGTTATTGGTTATTCTATTGTACGGAACGTGAATATAGAGACACCAGCCACCATAGTCAAATGTTTACCGGGAGCCAGAGCGCCTGACATCTTGGTAAATTTAAAAGTGCTGGCTAATGCTAAACGTAAATACAGTAAGATTGTTATTCATGCCGGCGCTAATGATGTTCGACTTCGCCAGTCGGAGATCACTAAAAATAACATTAAGGAGGTGTGTGAACTTGCAAGCATGATGTCAGACACTGTAATATGCTCTGGTCCCCTCCCTGCTTACTGTGGTGATGAGATGCATAGCAGAGCTTTTGGGGCAGACCTGACCTGTTTAAAAGAGATGGCCTTCATCCCTCCTCGGGTGGCGCCACTCTTCTGTCTAGAAATATGGCAAATAGTCTTAGAGTTTATACTTGACTAACTGGGGCCCAGGTCAGGAAGCAGACAGACTGGCTAAACCGACCGTATGCTAGCTGCCTCCCCTCACAGAGGTCAGTTAATTCTCAGCACATAGAGACTTTTTCACCTAGATATCACACTATAGAGACTGTGTCTGTTCCCCGAACTAGAAAAAACAAAAAACGTCCAAACCAAGTTAAGATTAACAATTTAATTGAGGTTCAACAAATAAAAAACAGAAGCAATATGGATAAACAAATGATAAAGCTTGGCTTATTGAATATCAGATCCCTTTCTACGAAAACACTTTTTGTAAATAATATGATCACTGATCATAATATAGATGTACTCTGTTTGACAGAAACCTGGCTAAAACCTGATGATTACATTATTTTAAATGAGTCCACCCCCCAAGATTACTGTTATAAACATGAGCCGCGTCTAAAAGGCAAAGGTGGAGGTGTTGCTTCAATTTATAACAACGTTTTCAGGATTTCTCAGAGGGCAGGCTTCAAGTATAACTCGTTTGAAGTAATGGTGCTTCATATAACATTATCCAGAGAAACAAATGTTAATGATAAATCCCCTGTTATGTTTGTAATGGCTACTGTATACAGGCCACCAGGGCACCATACAGACTTTATTAAAGAGTTTGGTGATTTTACATCCGAGTTAGTTCTGGCTGCAGATAAAGTCTTAATAGTTGGTGATTTTAATATCCATGTTGATAATGAAAAAGATGCATTGGGATCAGCATTTATAGACATTCTGAACTCTAGTGGTGTTAGACAACACGTTTCAGGACCTACTCATTGTCGAAATCATACTCTAGATTTAATACTGTCACATGGAATTGATGTTGATAGTGTTGAAATTATTCAGCCAAGTGATGATATCTCAGATCATTATTTAGTTCTGTGCAAACTTCATATAGCCAAAATTGTAAATTCTACTTCTTGTTACAAGTATGGAAGAACCATCACTTCTAACACAAAAGACTGCTTTGTAAGTTATCTTCCTGATGTAACCAAATTCCTTAGCATATCCAAAACCTCAGAACAACTTGATGATGTAACAGAAACTATGGACTCTCTCTTTTCTAGCACTATAAATAAAGTTGCTCCTTTACGCTTAAGGAAGGTTAAGGAAAACAGTTTGACACCATGGTATAATGAGCATACTCGCACCCTAAAGAGAGCAGCCCGAAAAATGGAGCGCAGCTGGAGGAAAACAAAACTAGAGGTATTTCGTATTGCTTGGCGGGAAAGTAACATATCCTACAGAAAAGCATTAAAAACTGCGAGATCCGATTACTTTTCTTCTCTTTTAGAAGAAAACAAACATAACCCCAGGTAATTATTCAATACAGTGGCTAAATTAACGAAAAATGAAGCCTCAACAAGTGTTGACATTTCCCAACACCACAGCAGTAATGACTTTATGAACTACTTTACTTCTAAAATTGATACTATTAGAGATAAAATTGCAACCATTCAGCCGTCAGCTACTGTATCACATCAGACAGTGCACTATAGACTCCCTGAGGAACAGTTCCACTCATTCTCTACTATAGGAGAGAAAGAATTGTATAAACTTGTTAAATCATCTAAACCAACAACATGTATGTTAGACCCTATACCATCTAAGCTCCTAAAAGAGGTGCTTCCAGAAGTCATAGATCCTCTTCTGACTATTATTAATTCCTCATTGTCATTAGGACATGTCCCCAGAACCTTCAAACTGGCTGTTATTAAGCCTCTCATCAAAAAACCACAACTTGACCCCAAAGAACTAGTTAATTATAGACCAATCTCGAATCTCCCTTTTCTGTCCAAGATACTAGAAAAGGTGGTATCCTCACAATTATATTCCTTCTTAGAGAAAATTGTATATGTGAGGATTTCCAGTCAGGATTTAGACCGTATCATAGTACTGAGACTGCTCTCCTTAGAGTTACAAATGATCTGCTCTTATCATCTGATCGTGGGCGTATCTCTCTATTAGTTTTATTCTTAGTGCTGCGTTTGACACAATTGACCACAACATTCTTTTGCATAGACTTGAACACTTTGTTGGCATCAGTGGAAGTGCATTAGCATGGTTTAAATCGTACTTATATGACCGCCATCAGTTCGTAGCAGTGAATGAAGATGTATCCTATCGATCACAAGTGCAGTATGGAGTACCTCAAGGCTCAGTACTAGGGCCGCTACTCTTCACGCTTTATATGTTACCCTTGGGAGATATCATCAGGAAACATGGTGTTAGCTTTCACTGTTATGCTGATGATACTCAGCTCTATATTTCTTCGCAGCCCGGTGAAACACACCAATTTGAAAAACTAATGGATTGCATAGTCGATATAAAAAACTGGATGACGAGTAATTTCTTACTGCTAAATTCTGAAAAAACAGAGGTGTTAATTATAGGACCTAAAAACTTCGCTTGTAATAACCTAGAACACCGTCTAAGACTTGATGGTTGCTCTGTCAATTCTTCGTCATCAGTTAGGAACCTAGGTGTGCTATTTGATCGCAATCTTTCCTTAGAACGCCACGTTTCTAGCATTTGTAAAACTGCATTTTTCCATCTCAAAAATATATCTAAATTACGGCCTATGCTCTCAATGTCAAATGCAGAAATGTTAATCCATGCATTTATGACCTCAAGGTTAGATTATTGTAATGCTTTATTGGGTGGTTGTTCTGCACAGCTAGTCCAAAATGCAGCAGCAAGAGTTCTTACTAGAACCAGGAAGTATGACCATATTAGCCCGGTCCTGTCAACACTGCACTGGCTCCCTATCAAACATCGTATAGATTTTAAAATATTGCTTATTACTTATAAAGCCCTGAATGGTTTAGCACCTCAGTATTTGAATGAGCTCCTTTTACATTATAATCCTCTACGTCCGCTACGTTCTCAAAACTCAGGCAATTTGATAATACCTAGAATATCAAAATCAACTGCGGGCAGCAGATCCTTTTCCTATTTGGCGCCTAAACTCTGGAATAACCTAACTAACATTGTTCGGGAGGCAGACACACTCTTGCAGTTTAAATCTAGATTAAAGACCCATCTCTTTAACCTGGCATACACATAACATACTAATATGCTTTTATTATCCAAATCCGTTAAAGGATTTTTAGGCTGCATTAATTAGGTAAACCGGAACTGGAAACACTTCCCATAACACCCTATGTACTTGCTACATCATTAGAAGAATGGCATCTACGCTAATATTTGTCTGTTTCTCTCTTGTTCCGAGGTCACCGTGGCCACCAGATCCAGTCTGTGTCCAGATCAGAGGGTCACTGCAGTCACCCGGATCCAGTACGTATCCAGACCAGATGCTGGATCAGCACCTAGAAAGGACCTCTACATCCCTGAAAGACAGCGGAGACCAGGACAACTAGAGCCCCAGATACAGATCCCCTGTAAAGACCTTGTCTCAGAGGAGCACCAGGACAAGACCACAGGAAACAGATGATTCTTCTGCACAATCTGACTTTGCTGCAGCCTGGAATTGAACTACTGGTTTCGTCTGGTCAGAGGAGAACTGGCCCCCCAACTGAGCCTGGTTTCTCCCAAGGTTTTTTTCTCCATTCTGTCACCGATGGAGTTTCGGTTCCTTGCCGCTGTCGCCTCTGGCTTGCTTAGTTGGGGACACTTCATCTACAGCGATATCGTTGACTTGATTGCAAATAAATGCACAGACACTATTTAACTGAACAAAGATGACATAACTGAATCCAGTGATGAACTGCCTTTAACAATCATTTTTGCATTATTGACACTGTTTTCCTAATGAATGTTGTTCAGTTGCTTTGACGCAATGTATTTTGTTTAAAGCGCTATATAAATAAAGGTGACTTTGACTTTGACTTTGGATTGGAGGATGGTCTCAGCAACCTCGGTTGATAGACCAGAAGCTACGAGATGTGCCCCCTTAGGGGCCACACCCATAACTTCCATAGCTCTGGGCGGGGGTAGAATATCATGCCCTCAGCCTTTGAGAGGAGATCCCTCCTGCAGGAAACTCCCATGGAGCACCGTCGAGGAGAGAAATCAGATCCGAGAAACATACTCGGCCCGGCCAGAACCGGTCTACTAATGGAAGACAGACCCCATCGGGCACACGGGCAGGTGGCCACTCATGACCGCACCCCAGCCGGTGAGGCCACCCCTTGGTCTTGAGCCACCACTATAGGGGTCTCATGTACAGCAGGCCAAAAGCCAACTTCAGGAACTTCCTATGATGGGGAAGGATGGAGTATGCATGATCAGACTTGATCTGAGATGCAACCTGTTTGAGAGCTGAACTTCAGTCCCCCGATGGAGCGGTTCAAAAGACACAGATCTAAAATAGGACGCAACCCTTCATCCTTCCTCGGAACGGTGGAGTATTGGCTGTAGGACCCGGACACTGCTACTGCTACCACCTCGATGGCCTCCATCCTCGGAGAGTGTCTACTTCTGTTCCACTTCCAGAGCCTGCTTGGGGCCCACCAGTGTGGAAAAAGTCCCAGTGAATTGAGGCAGAGGTGAACTGAACTGGATTCTGTGGCCTTTCACTACAGTGTTCAGGACCCACTGAGAGATGTTTGGTAGTAGTTTTTACTCTGCTAAATAGTCTACTAAGGGAACCAGTCTCTCGAGACTGACCTCTGTTGTAATCAGAGCTGCTGGCTCGGTGCCCTAAAGCAGCGAACCAGCAGGGGACAGCTGAACTAGCTGCTCAAGAGACCTCCGTGGAGGTCACAAGCCTCTAAGCACCGCTACGTTACCAGGCAGTAACTGAGAGAAGCACTCGCCAGAGAACGCTGCACCCTGGAACACCGGCAGGGTTGGCAGATCGATCTCCTAAAGGCACTGAGGAGAGACGGGCACCGGGACCTCAAAGCTGAAGACTCCTATTAAAAATGACGGTCCTCAGACGTTGTCTGCTAGGAAGACTCAACCAGATCCTGCTCGGGCAGGACCCAATGAAGCAGGATGCAGGATAGACACCATGTAATGCAGAGTACACTGCTCTTCACCAGAAGGAGCAGGCCCTCAAAAAGTCCTAGGCCTTAGGTGTCAGGACGTTACGACAAAGGCTATCCAGCAAAAATGACGGTCCGCAGAACTGCTTTCTGCTAGAAGCCTTCGGCCTGGGAGTGCCATTCTGACTCTAGACTCTGCAGAGCATGAGAAGTGACACACCCAGAATGAGGAGCTGGAACACGATAGGTTGGGACTGCTCTGCACAGCAGCCCCTGCTGACTGCCTCAACCTCCTCAGAGGAAGAGAGGTAAACATGTGATCTTACTCAGTTTTTTTATCCCAAGAGCTCCTGTATATCTAACTTCTCAAAGTGAGATAAATGCCTCATTTAATTCCTTATTATTAACTGGAGCCAAACAACCAAATGAGTAAACATGGTCTGGTGTGTTAAGAATCACATCAAACTGAAAATGATGTAATACATGCGTTGCCTCGGCAGCGCGCGAGCCGCTTAGTCACACAAACAATATTAATCTCCTCTGAGATAAATAGCTGCAGCAGTGAGTTCACAGTCAGAGGGGGAAGAAACTGCTTTTTCTTTTTAGTGTGGGCTTCCGAGCCACGAAAACGAGCTCTAGATCTATGGAATGCGGGTGGAGATAGGAAGAACCGTCTCCAACCTGTGCGCCAGATCATGTGCAATCCCCACGAACTTAGTCGCCGCTGTGCCTCAGCAACCGCAGGACCGGAATCGCAAGATTACAAGCACGGACACACTCCTTTGAGCATGCCCGGCGAAACGCTAGTGAAAACTCCCTCCTCAAAAAGAGCCTTCTGAGAGTAAAACAAAGCAGTAACAAATGGTTGCATCGTGGGCCATCAGCTCCCTCGAGAGCTGATTCTGCGTGCTTTGATCTCAAGCAGACAACACACTGCCTGTGTTCCCACCTCAGTATATTTTTCTCTCGCTGGCAGGGAAAACACACAGCCTGAACACTGCCTGCTTTAGCCAAAACAACACTAAAATAATACTCACAAACAAATAGCGACTGACACAGAGTGTTGCGGAATGACAAAGCTGACACTCGCTCCACCTCACATGCTTTTATAACTTCCTGGTCACTACGTCACCCGCCTATGATGTCTCGCCCATCCATGGGACTGATTATGTCACCTAGTGACCAACGTTAAATATTAATTGACTCAGATCCCAGCCACAGAAACCAAACAGACAGTCAAGTTTGAATACAAAACACTATTAATGGGCCAGCAAGCACTAAATAGAAAATAATGATACGTAGGGGAAGTTTACTAAAATAAAGTCTCTGAAACCCTTTAGAGAGGTTAAGGTTCAGTGATTGGGTGGCTCCTCGGTAGTTCACTTCAGCTGTCCTCCCTCAAGCAGATGCAAGCAACCACAATGAACACCGACACCACAGATAGCAAATGGAACACATTCACACTGTGTGGTAGTAAAATATAGTTACGGCCCTTCAGGCAACAATAGTGAGCATTAAGTGAGGTTCAAAGATAGTCTTCAGGACAGCGCCAGGCACTGGAACCACAAGATGGGTATTGCTGATGGATCCTTCAGGTGACATTAGCGAGCATTAAAAAAAAATCCAGCTGCAGTACACCGGTGTTCAAACAGAGCTGCCTGGGAACCTGGGCTTCTTTTGCAGAGCAGGAGAGTACATTGAACACAATGGCAGCAGATCAACAGCCACCAGGCAAGTCCCCTCTCTCTTCCAAAGAGCCAATAAAATGCCTCAATGACAGGAAGTATTGCCCAAATATGGGCAGAAAGGAAGTGCATGATGATGAGTTCTAATAACCGATTAAGTCACATTAGCAGGGCAGGAAACACAGTCCAAATATGGGCATAGTAATAAAACAAGAAGCGGGTTGCCAGGTTTGTCCCTGAACGGGTCTCTAAAAAGAGTCAAGTAGGGCAGATTAAGTAATAGCAACAATAAAACCCACTACAAATTTGATGCAAACACACGGTGAATAACCGCTACAATTCAGAGTGTAAATATGTTCATGCACACAGTAAACACCATCATACATTAAGGCCCTAATGTCTCTGCTAATTAAAAGGTAAAAAGTACTGAGTCCAACTGTGACAATTATACGTTATTCAGAGCCGATCACTCTGAAGGGCATTCCCATAGCATTTTCGGATGCAGCTCGAGTTCCTGAAGGGGAACCTTATTTTATCACAGCACTAATCTGTTTCTCAAAACCCAAAAATTTAGAACACCAAGATTTTTAGCACAGGGTGTAATATAAGTAGAGAGATGACCAAAATGAAGGGTACAGTTTTCAGATGACTTTAAACCAAAGAAAATTATTTCTGTTTTGTTCTCGTTCAACACTTAAAGATTCTGCTTTAACAATATTTGTAATTCGTTTAGACAATACAATGGATAAACACACAAAGGAAATGCTTTAGGAGTCTTTAATAACTCCACACAAGGCACACAGGCAGGAACCACCCAACTGGGGTGTATTCCAGAAAGGAGGTTAAACAAACTCAGAGTTGAAACTTAAACTCTGAGTTGATTACCCTGAGATTGGAAAATCTGAGTTTTCATTTTCTGAACAGCTGATCAGAGGTAGTTTAATCCACTCTGAATATGCTGACTCTTGAGTTTAGCACGACTATGAAAAGCCATGATCAGTGGAGCTCCGATACTACGATTCACCATGCCAACAGCTCCAAGAAAAAAAGACTTCAGCACACTACAGAATCCGTAACTTTAATTCTAAATCAATGTTAACAGAGGTGAAAACGTATGGAAGCATATGGGTAGCATTATTCAATTTGGGATGTAATATGCAAAATGACAATGCAATATGTAAAATGACAATGCATTTCTGTATTTACATTTACATTTTCCAATACATTTGTGCAACGTTTGGTGCAAAATGAAAATGAAAATTAAATTACATAATTTTCATTTGCCATTTCATACACCAGTTTTAATATGTAAAATGAATACTAATTTTAACGCTTTATAAGTTGCAAAATTAAATGAAAATGTATTACAGAAATAATTAGATATGTCTAACATGTTCAAGCAAAAACTGTGGCAAAATTATCATTTAAATGCTATTTTTCTTAAATGCATTAACACTCACAGTCAAGACACTTACGATTGCATTTTCATTCAATGTCCCGCAATGAATGTAGCAAAATTCACATTGCACATTGAAAATGCATTCCGAGCCGATCACGTCTCCGCCCCCTCCCGCCATGTCAATCACTGCGTGAACAAGGCGGGGCTTGCAGAAGGTCAGAGACTCAAATCTCAAGAAGAGGATTCAAGTGAGAGAACATGGACAAGACAGTTGGTCCGTCTACGGTTTGATCATTTCGGTTTATGGCTTCAATATTTCATTCGCACTTGTGGGAGGAGCTGAAACGCTGCTTTCATCTGATTGGTCGAATCGCTCCAGCTTCAGCTCGGTCTTTTCATTCTTTCAGGCAGAAAAAGAATCAGTGCGAGTGAAGCACTGTAATGTCTGAAACTACACTCACTGTTAATTAGCATAATATTTTAATCAGATGTAGCTGGGCACATAATTCGTGCTGCTGCGACTTGCAAGAGACCCCGTTAAATTATTTCTAGGTTGTATACTGTATTGTATAAATATTGTCCCACTGATAAAAACAGTGCAAATAGTTCTGTCTCCTTGGATAACAATGAAGTGGAAATAAATATAGTTAAATTTATGAAATAAAATTAAATAGGATTTCTTGGGAAGGTAAGTCTGGCCAGTTAAATTAAATTATTTTTAGGTTATAGTATTGTATAAATATTGTCCCACTGATAAAAACAGTGCGAATAGTTCTGTCTCATTGGATAACAGTGAAGTGGAAATAAATATAGTTAAATTTATTAAATTAAATTAAATAGGATTTTTTGGGAAGGTAAGTCTGGCCAGTTATACAGCAACACGAGTCAGACGAGTCTGATGATCTGAGCTGAATTTGGTGAAACATTAAAGTTCTAGTCTGTGTCAATTACTCTCATAATAAATAATAATAATAATGTTAACCGTATTTTTCGGTATAAGATGCATCAGTCCAAAAATACGTCATGACGAGGAAAAAAACATATGTAAGTCGCACTAGACTATTAAGTCGCATTTATTCAGAACCAAGAAAAAACATTACCCTCTACAGCCGCGAGAGGGCGCTCTAGGGTAGGCTACAGGAGCACTGAGCAGCACAGAGCTAATTTTACTATTTTTATTTAGAAATGTAACTATATTATTTTTTACAATTATTTATTAATGTCACACAAACATACCTAGTGCTTTATGACTTAAAATATGAGAGTGGTAAATGTTACAGACATGGAACTGTTCAGTCTATTATTGATTTTTATTTCCACTTCACTTTTATCCAAAGAGAGAGAACTATTTGCACTGTATTTATCAGTGGGACAATATTCAAACAATACTACAACCTAGAAATAATTTGCAGGTCTCAGCAGCACGAATTATGTGCCCAGCTACATCTGATTCAAATATTATGCTAATTAACAGTGAGTGTAGTCTCAGACATTACAGTGCTTAGCTCGCACTGACTCTTATTCTGCCTGAAAGAATGAAAAGACCGAGCTGAAGCTGGAGCGATTCGACCAATCAGATGAAAGCAGCGTTTCAGCTCCGCCCACAAGTGCGAATGAAATATTGAAGCCATAAACCGAAATGATCAAAACGTACACGGACCAACGGTCTTGTCCATGTTCTCTCACTTGAATCCTCTTCTTGAGATTTGAGTCTCTGACCTTCTGCAAGCCCCGCCTGACATGGCGGGAGGGGGCGGAGACGTGATCGGCTCGGAATGCATTTTCAATGTGCACATTGAATTTTGCTACATTCATTGCGGGACACTGAATGAAAATGCAATCGTAAGTGTCTTGACTGTGAGTGTTAATGCATTTAAGAAAAAAAGCATTTAAATGATCATTTAGCCACAGTTTTTGCTTGAACATGTTATACATATCTTATCATTTCTGTAAAACATTTTCATTTTAATTTTGCAACTTATAAAGCGTTACAATTAGTATTCATTTTACATATTAAAACTGGTGTATGAAATGGCAAATGAAAATTATGTCATTTAATTTTCATTTTCATTTTGCACCAAACGTTGCACAAATGTATTGGAAAATGTAAATGTAAATACAGAACATAAAAACATAATTCAATCATGTAAAGCTTCAAGAGTAAAATGGGTGTAGGCTAACGTTGCATGACTTTACAAATATACATTCAATAAATATAATTCAGTATCTATTTCAGTGTGCAACAGCCTTTCCCACAGTCTTTTTCACATAATCAAATGTTCTCTAATCCAACATGCTATTTCTTATTTCTTATTATAATTAAATATATATATATATATATATATATATATATATATATATATATATATATATATATATATATATATATATATATATATATATTAATTAGGGTAATGAAAAAACATTTGACTTCTATTCAGAAGCCAACAGCAAGAAGGCAGAGACTTGTAAAATGGTGTGAGAACCTGCACAGGATCACTGACAGATGAAGAGAAGATTGCCACAATACCAATATTAAAATCCAAAAGGGAAAATAATAATTTGTTGCATTTGTATTTGTAGAACATAAAGATGACCAAATAAATTGTGAATAATTTGTGTTTATTTAACAGCTGTGGTGGTGGCTACATCATATATTTTGCACTACCCTCCCTTCCATCTGGCATCCTTTCATTCCATTCAGTAGCCTAATCAGCTTCATTTTCAGAAGGTGTAATGGTGAGAATACATGTGTAATCAATGCATGCACCCACACTGGAAATCCTAAAGGAAATTTAAATTATTAGGTTACATAGAGGTCGAAAATTATGTTATAAAGTGAGCGCTAAAATGCTGGACCTTTCAAATAAATATGCACATGGATATGGCAAAATAAATAAATTAGATCAAATTAAATTAAATCCTCTCCTGATTCAACTACCCATGAATTAATGCAGCCTACAGGATCCTTTATAAAAAGACATGCCATTTGTGTCACATTTACCATGTCTGCATGTTGAAAATGAGTGTGGTCTGCTAAGAAAAATAATCTTGTTTCCATTTTCATTAAGATTATTTTTCTTACACTGCTGTAAATTAATTTTACTTGTTTACCCAAGGAAACAAGAATAAACATTGTATATTTTTTTGTTTTTCTTATATAGAATTTTATAGATGAAATAATTACATCAAATAAAGACAAACATTTTAGCAATAAAAGCCATTTATGCAGCATAAATGAATGAATGAGGTATTTAAACATTGTATATGCTTTAAAAAGGGAGAGGAGACTAAAAGAAACTCTGGGTTTACTGAAGAAAACCTGCTCCCGACCAGTTAGTTTCACAGACTAAGTTACTATGGTAACTTACCAAGAGGTTTAGTTTTGTCTTTTATTGGAACCGAAAACTCTGAATTTCCCTTTTCAGGAGTTCACAGACTCTGAGTTTCCAACAAAATCTACTTTCTGGAATACACCCCAGAGGTCCTAAGAGTTCTTTACATTTATGCTGTAAAGCAAAATATCATCTGCAGTATCATCTGCATATAGGTGAAAGGGCACTCCATATTAAGGGAATGTTACTTTTGAAACTATTAATAATGTTTAATGTTTATTAATGTTACCCAAAGATCTGAGAACATTCACTTAGCCCATTTTACAGTAGGGATGTGAATCAGCAAAACTGTTTAACAGTGTTCTGTTCTGTTAAATCAACATGCTGTTTTTATTACAACTTTTTAAATATTCTAATTAATGTCTTGCAGTGTGATTTTAATTATTAATAACCAGTACGTCACAATGAAATCATCATCTTGTATCTTTTTTTTTTTTTTTTTTTTCATCTTTGGTGACCAAAACAAACATCATTAATCTATAGACATTTTAAATAGGTAGTAGTACTGGTTTCCATTTTTTATGAGAAAATGCATGAATTTTATTCTCCTTTGTAATGAAACAATGGGGGGCCTAGGCACCAGGGAACTGCTGACTTCTTTATTTGCCAACTGCTGCTTCTTCTCTAACCTATTAAACTCAATACAGTGAAAGAACATGAGCTGTAGCTACTGTCATCTGGCATTCAGGTGGTTTGCCGCTCGCAATATTTGTCTTTTTTCAAGATCCATTACTTGATCACATTTGCAGTCAGAGTGCTGTCTGCTTCTCTGAAGTATTGCACAGCCACAAATTTGAAAAGGACCTGCACACACTGTAGATTGTTCTGGACAAGAACTATAACCCAGTAAGATCTAAGTCTAGGAGAATATACAGGTGAACCCAGGGATGTCTCATTGAATTGTTACTAATTATAATTACTAATTAAATCACAAACACACATTTGTTTTTGTGAAAAGTGGGGACATCCCATAGGTGTTATGGTTTTTATACTGTACAAACTGTATATTCTATGGCCCTACACCAACCCTACACCTAACATTAACCCTCACAGGAAACTTTGTGCATTTTTACTTTCTCAAAAAAACTAATTCTGTATGGGTTATGTCCTCATAAGTCACCCTCTCCTTGTAATACCTGTGTCATACCCATGTCATTATACAAAGTTGTGTCCTCATATGTCACAAAAACACACCCACACATACACACAAGGACCCCATTTAAAAAAAAAAAAACATGCATGTTCAGAATTGATCATTTATTTTTGTTAATTTCATCCTACACTTTAAAAAATATAGGCTCTTTACTGCTATTTATGGTTCGATAAAGAACCTTTAACATAATTGTTAGTCAGTTATTCCATTTTTAAACTTAAAAATGAGTAATAAGCAGGAAAAATTAGCAAGCAAAACAAGGGTCAATTAGCAATGGCTATGACTGGGTCAGAGCATTTCCAAAACAACAAGCCTTGTGGGGTTTTGCCAGTATGCAATGGTTAGTATCTAACAAAAGTTGTGCAAGGAAGGACCACCAGTGAAACAGCGTCAGGGTCATGTCACCCAAGGCTCAGTGATGCATGTGGGAAGTGAAATGTCCATCTTGTCCGATTACAGAAATAAATGTACAAAAGCTATCAGTGGTGTGGCACCTTTAAAAAAAAAAGAGTGATAAGTAAAAAAAAAAAAAAAGTACTGCTATGTATCATTTGGGTAATAATATATTTTGTGACTTATCTTTAAGTTATTAATATAAACCCTTTTGGGGTAAATAAGGTACAAGTATCTTTTCAAAGGGTACCGCCCCAATTACAGCTTTTGTACCTTTTTTTCTGAGAGTATACACATTGTGAAATGTAATCTATATAAACAAATTCATCCATTTAGAAAACATTTTGTGCATATAGACATTTTATAAATAGCTTGTAGTATTTGTAGGATTATCATTTCTCAGTGTTTTACATATAATATCATTCTATACACATCTTTATAAACTTCTGCAGCAAACAGCTAAAACCTGTACAGCCTGAAAATTGGTGAAATGAAGATTGCCCTTTTGAGATAGCAATTGCCAGTGTTGTGGGTAATATGCATCAGATGGTCTGTGAGCAGTCCGTGACTATGAGGCGGAGATGAGCTTCAGCGTGTGCTTCAAGCACATTAAATGAGGTTCATGCAAGAACCCCCAAGGTCAAGATGCCCTTCTCAGCTCACAGCTCAGTTCTAATACAGAGACATAAACCAAATGGACTTTCATTGGCAGCAGTTACACTTGTTTATTTGAGTGTGATCTGCCTCCAAGTAATTGAAGGAAAAGCCTGTCGATGTTTGCTAAGAGCATTTTAATTAGCCGTCTCGCTACATCCAAATGAGCACTCGTAAAGTGATGAAGCAATTTTGAGTCAATTAGGAAATGAGTAATTTCTCCATACAAGGGCTAAGCATTCATCACATTGGTAGCAGATTGGTTCTTGGAGGGCTTGTTTTGTGGAGTGCCTGCTCTGTGTAGGTGTTTAGGCGATTAGCGAGTATGTGAAATGGACTCTGAGTAAAACACTACAGCCCCATGCATTCTTTTTATTCCTCGCTATCGCTGGCATTCATCCTTCCTTCCGGCTGTAATTTCATTTTTGGCTTTGATAAGATTAGGATTCCTGGGCTTCCTTCCTTAAAGAAATTGCTGTGTGGTGAGATACCTGCAAAATGCCTCCCGGATGTTTACTACTGACAGAGAGACAGTGAGAGCAAATGAAAAGTGTCATTTGACCCAAGTAGGCCGTCAGACCTCAGTCGGTGCTGCCATCTGCTGGTGTATCAACATTGCCTAAAGACTGATGAAAACATTTGCTAAACATTTTTGCGAATGTAATTTTCAGTAGCTTAATAAATGACTGGCAAATCAAGGTATTTTTCAAGTAATGTAAGCAATTCTTACTATGCTGAGTGCCTTACTAAGCCAGGAATTGCTTCCTAGTTGCTCACATTTCTACAAGGTCAGGAGGTAATAGAAGGTATGAAACACATCTATATGCAGTAGTAGTCCACCCCCAACCTCTTTTAAACTATGGATTTTATATACAAATTTTACACTCTCCAATTTATTTATTTTCTCTTGATCATATAATGGCAATAAATTTAATTAATGGCTATTGTCTTGTAATTTTTTTTTAATTTCCTCTGAATGACAACATTTGAGAGATTTAGTCAGACGAAACAGCTTTGAGGTTAAATGGTCTAAATTTGGTTTTATAAGCAATGTATGACATTATATTATGGTTAATATTAAAATTGTGTCAAGATTTGCAAAACATGATTTTAGAAAACATCTCTATTTTGAATAAATGCTGTTCTTTTTAACCTTTTATTTATCAATGAACCCCAAAAAAGTTTTACAGACATTAATACTATGAATGTATATGTTACAAAAAACTAAAAGTTAACAAGGTTTCCCGCAAAGAGAACGCATTGGTTCTACTAAAAATAGCTTTTACAGACCAGTATCTTGCTAACTGTTATCACTACAAGCCTATGCACTTAGACTCTCAAAAATGAAAGCTAAAAGCCTGACACTTGTGACCTATACACAGACACACACACACAAAAAAAAAGGTAAATACTGCCCTAGACATCTGTGTGTATCGCATATGCCAGGATCCGCCACTGTCCGTATGCTATTGCAGTAGCAAACAGTAACCTTCAAGGAATTTGTTCTTGAATACAAAGACAAACTTGATTATTACACTTGCAGGAAACAGAATGAAAACAAATGCAATTTTAAAGAGCACTAGCATAAGAGAAAACACAGAAAACAAAGACTTCTTCCTGGCATTCTGTTGAGTTGCTCTGACTTTTAAAGACCAGCTCTAGCCAGCTTAGGTTTATTTACCCTTGTAAGCTTTTACAGGCCATTCCTGATCTTTCCTACCTCTCTTACATGCCTAGCACTTCTTTTCATAAGGTGGGTGTTCACAGGATTGACTGAACTGACCTGCTTACTTTCATGATGGAAAACGTGGAGAGATCTTTAGTCTTTTTTTTTTTTTTTTTAATCTTGGAGGTCCCTTCGCAGCCCAGAAGACAGAAAATAAAAGGAACGCTCTCATTAGCCAGGTTAAAATCTCCATGTTTACTCCATGAGTCGGCATGTTAATAGTTTGAACTGATGCCAGATACAGGGTCTTAATCACAGAGCACAGTTGAATGATTTACATTCCACTAGCTGTTAAATTTAAAATTTCTCGTGGAAAAAGATTAATTAAGAGGGTTAAATACAAAACAATAACAATAATATAAATGCCACATTCAGAAATAACTTTCCAGTCATTTGAACTCCAAATCTGCACTGTTAAAAATCGCTGTAAAAAAACTGCCAAATTTCGACAGTAACATACTGTTTTTCATTAAAACAGTGCATTCTGGGTAATATTCATCATTTTCGAGAAGGTAGCCTGCTGCTATATATCGTAAATTAACAAAGTTCAAAGTCGACATCAGCGTCTGTGTTTCAAATCACACCCTACACCCTCATCCACTATTCCCTACATGAGTTTACTAATTTAGTCCACCTGACAGAGAGAATGAAAACTTATGAGTGAATTCAGACACTGATCAACAGATGCTGTTAACGAGCAGAATCACTGAAGAAAAGAGAAACAAGACAAACACAAGAACTACAACTGACTTCAGCCACAGCTTTAGATGAAATCAACTGAAGATTTAAACAATCAACAAACAGCTTTACCAACTTCACTCATTACTAACCAGACTGACTTTATTTCTATCAGATCAGAGATCAAAAGATCTTATTGAGAATTACAGAGATTTAGATAATAATGTTACTGTTTCGTTTGACGTCACCATTGTGGAGATCAGTGTTTGTTTTAGTTGGGCTTCTGACCCTTGACTTTTGTACTTTAAATTTTGTTTCATTGCTATATTTGTATCTTTATGATACATCTGTTACAGCAATATTAATTTTGATAGTCAAGTGACTGGCTGTTTCTATCAGGCATGATCTAGTAGACTGACTTAAAGTGTTGCTATAGTAATCAAATATTAATTTGGTTTTTGAAATATGTGAGTGAATTACACAATTTTTTTGTTCCTTCAATTTTATAAGATTGAACAGTAATGTGATAACCAGAACATATGGATTTAACGACAGTTTTAGTTTTAAATACTTTGGGCAGCAGTGTCTGCAATACTCAGAGAGACATCAGCAATCAGCATATGAATCTCAACAATGGTGACAATCAAAAGGTTCATGATACAATGCATGCTGGGTACCAGCACAGGATAAAACTCATCCATGACTCCCAGCATGCATTGCGGCATGAATAAATTATGCCCCTGGATTGTCCACTTATTTCTTGAATTCTTATGTGCTTATAATTTTGCTTTTGTCTTAAGTTTTAGGATTGTCACCATTGTTGTGATTCATACACTGATTATAGATGTTTCTGTCTAAATTTGAGAAAAGGTTTTTATGAGTGAAATTTTCTTAACAGTCAACTTATGGCTCAGCAGTGTTCCTTCTTTTGCTGTAGTATCAGTATTCAATAAGAGGAGGGACATGGGATTGGATCAGAAATACTAGAGTGTTTGTTCTTGTCAGTCTATAAACAACAATACCAGGTTTTTTTCTTCTGTTGACCTTTTTTTTTTTGCTATAACAAGTTCTGAAGATGCATTGCTACAGCATGTAAAATAAAACCTTAGTTGTTGAAAAGTCACGCTCAAGAGCCCAACTAAATTAAACACTGATCTCCATCATGGTACTGTAGTGAAAAAAAACCCACCTAAACCTATTTAACTCTCAATAAGATCTTCTGTAGACATCTGACAGAAATAAAGTCAGTCTGGTTATTAATGTGAATCTGGTGAAGCTGTTTTAGGAGTTGTTTAATCAGATCTTGAGAGATTTGATGAATTATTTTATTTCAATTGATTTCATCTAAGGCTGTGGCTGAACTCATTTGTAGTTCTTGTGTTTCTCTTTCCTTTAGTGATTCTGTTTGCTAATAGCAGGTGTTCATCACTAATGCTCAATCATCAATTAATCACAGAATTATCTCATTAACTTCACTGATTCAGTGTTACTCAAACACTCTGCAGTGTGCACACATTATACGTGTTCATTTAAAACTGAAGATTTTGTTGTGGGGTTTAAAGGGTTAAAGATTTAAGATGAAGAAAAAACAGCATGAAACATAATTTAACAGTGATAAACTGTAATTAATTTACAGGAAACAAACTGTAGAAAAACAGTTATTTACTGGCACCCCTGCTGCCAGTAAATAACTGTTTTTCTAGTTTTTTTGCCGTAAATTAATGGTTGCCAGCAAAAAAAGTTTTTTTCTACAGTTTGTTAAAAAACAGTAATATACTGTAAAATGTAAATGTCAGATTTTCCAAATGAAAAAAAGTTAATTTAACTAAAATATTTGTGAACATCCATAGAAAAAAAATTATGCAAAGTCATACACTGATAATGAGAGTAAATACTGAACTCAACTGTATTAATGTGTGTTTGCTCAAGAGAGATCTGTTAGTTTAATGTAGTTTTGTTGTTCACCATTGTGCTGGAGAGTAGAGCCTGTGCTTCAGTCAATGATGAGTCACAAATTCTGATCTTCTGCTGCTTTATATAAAGACAGTAAATGTGGAGTCGCTGATACAGTGGTGATCTCTGTGTTAAGTACTTCAGCAGATACATGTGTGCTATAGCTGACAATGAACTGCAGCGATTTGAGTAAAAGTCATGTATTTAGTTACTTTACTACTTCACATTAAGTGTTTCCATTTTTATATTAAGAAATATTCCTTCTCAGTGGACTCAGATGAAAAAAGTTCATAGTACTAACATCGTAGGAATGCTAGCTTTTAAACTCGAACTGTTAGAAGCAGTGGGAGTGGAGTTAATTTCCATGGTAGAATTTACGATAAAATACTGTAAAAAAAATAAGAGTGGTAAATTAAAGGTTGAAAGCTGTAAATTAACAGTACTTTACTGGCACCCCTGCTGCCAGTAAATTACTGCTATTTAACGGCACAAGTTTTTACAGTGTGGGAAAACACAAATGAATTAAAATTCATGAACTTTAGCAAAATATGCACATTTATAATCCCTTCATCTTTAATATATATATATATATATATATATATATATATATATATATATATATATTGATTCATCATCCCCCTTCCAAGCTAAAAATGCAACACTTCGTGAAAGTTTTTATCTAACCAAGCAGCTGGATATTTTATTGCTCACTGGAGTAGCTGAGCCCAAAATTCATGTTGTACATCAGATATCTTCTCATTCTGATTGTGCTACATCGCAAAACATTGCAATAATGAATGTATGATCTTCCACAAAAAATAAAATAAAATAAATAAATAAAAATACTGAAAGAAATCATAATAGGTGTTTTAGTAAAAGTCAATAACGATAATGATATAAAATGTATAGAATAATTATTTTGGATACAATTATTGATTACTGGCCACTTTACAGAAATAGCATTTAAAGTATTTTTCATCTTTTTCAAACTCTCATCTCAGAATTAGAATTCATTACATTTGTTCAGGCCATGGCATACAGTCTAGTCGCAAAAATTCAAATCAGTGCACCTAAACCTCAAAGCAGATACGTCATTTTCCACAAATGCATATGGTTGGAATTCTGTGCAGCTCCTGAGCTATTCTCCACTGTATTTCAAATACGTCCAGCTTGTCATTTGTCAAATAAAGTGAAAATGTGGCTTTAGTGCAACCAGTAGCAATAGTACATATCATGGTTTGCACCTGTGACATAAGTTAAAGCTGATTGGCCTTTATTTATCCCTTTTAATATGTCCCACATCAACTTATTTTTTCAGTAGTCAAGCAATTTAATAGGATCTTTCACTCCATAGTCATATTTCCTGGATATATCTAGTCAGTCTGAAGCTGAAACAATAGAGGATGTTAGTTTTGACCCAGTCATTTCTCTTTTCTTATCTGACTTTACCTTACCAGACCCACAAGCAGACATCTGCCGGCTCTGATGAGAGCAGAACACCAAAGCTCCGCCCCTGGCTCAGGGAGAGAGTGTTTTAGCTGTATTACTGTGTGTATAGTTCTCCTCCTCATCTGTCCTTTAGATTTATGAAGTGCAAGGGCTGTGGTGTTTGCTTTCGGCAGACTCCCTGACGTGTGTTTAAACTAGATCAAACCAGAGAAGCAGACACCAGGAGAATACAAATGCATGTGGATGTAAAAACAAAGATAAGGAGTCAAAGTCTCCCCTCCTTGAAATGTGGGCAGAGCTAAACATGGTACAAGGTGTAATCCAATGTTAAAAAATCCAAGCCTTAGTATCAGGGGCGGATCTAGAAAAATATTGATGGGGTGGCGAGAAGGGGCAGGAATTTTTGAGGGGTGGCAACATATGGCAGACGTATATATACTGAATTTAGACACAGTTATCACTGTTTGATATATATTGATAGTATATTTACACACTACAAAAGGGCACAGGCTGCCATTTACAAACTTAATCTCATGCAATCAATGTCTTGCATTTGAAACAGTTCGTATAAGGAGTAAGTGACCATACAATGTGATCTCACTTAATAGGACATAGAAGTGTGATAGAAGTTAGGAAAGGAAAGGCATTAAGGTTAATACACAGGTGATGAGTGGCAGATGTGTGAGAGGGGAAGCAAACTGTAAACAATAACAATACTGCTTCTGTGGGGCGGCAGTGGCTCAGTGGTTCATGTACTGTAGGTTGTCTACAAACCAGAAGGTTGGTGGTTCAATCCCCGGCTCCACCTGACCAAGTGTCAAGGTGTCCTTGAGCAAGACACCTAACCCCAGCGTCTTTCGATGAGCTGGATGGCGCTGTCGGTGTATGGGTGAATGTGAGGCAACTTGTAAAGCGCTTTGGATGGCCATGGGTCTGTTGAGAGTGCTATATAAATGCAGTCCATTCATATTCAGCAGGATTTACACCAGTGTCACATTTTAAACTTTGTTTCTCACAATTTTGGTTTTATTAAAGGTTCTCAGTTGCCAAAACCAGATATAAACACAGAAATTTAAATCAAACCATCTAACTCAACCAGTCAAGAGCTACATTTAGCCTTAGATGTTATATGAATATGGTACCTGAAGCATAGGTTTTATTAGCTGACAATAATAATACATAAATAAACATTATAGGCACAAATACAAATGTACTTTTAGAAATTGTTTTTGAAAAATATGGTGCTATTGTTTTGGCAAGTTTAAATTAAACAATCTATGAAAACTATGATATCCCTTTAAAATAACGTTTTAGTAGATCTTTTTTAAGTATATTTTACTGTGCAATTTCTTACATAATTTCTTTGAGTTAGACCAAACTTTTATTTTGGTGGGTTGTAGACAGAGTTTATTAGCTATTAGGCCTACTTGAAGTATAGCATACTCTACTGTGAAATAGTACTATATTTCTGTTTACATTTCTTCAAGTTATACCGAAATTTTATTTTGACAGGTTGTCGTAAAGACATTACAGTTTCTGTCTGTGTATACGATACGAATGAATGACGATAGTTTTATCAAATGAAATGGTGAAATACTCTCATAGCGTGCTGGCGTGCACGTGTAGCCTACATCATGTGTCAATATGTGAAAGAGCTGAAAACACCACACATGCTTCAGTGTGTGTGTGTGTAGTAGAGGACACATTGAGCGCTCATTCCCAGAGACATGTAGAACAACACCTTTAATATTCACAGACTCTAGTCCATATCGAAATTTGATTAAATGTACAGCCCTACTTTTGATTTATTCATTCAAAAATGGCCGAATTCTGTGATGTTCTGCTTTATACAGCAAGTTGCATTTGTGACTGAATACCGCGATTCAATACCTGTCGCATTGCAAACGCAGACGGGGTGAATTTATAAATGAAAGTGGGAAAGTTCACAAAACGAAGTTGTTATGTATCCTCACGCTTTTTAAAAGTGGGTAACGTATCACATAGTAGACTACACCACTAGTTAGTGAAATAACATTCTTCAACCTGATATGTATCATCTCAAAGTCAACATTACAACTATGCTAGCACTATGCTTTCATTATAGCTTAATTTCTTGATGGATAGATAATAAATTTTTACCTCTTTCCTCCTGTGTCTTTCGCTCTGGCGTCCTCTCGTGCTGGCTGCATTCACTGCAGTCAGACATTGGAGATTCGCTCTCGTAAATTTTCAAATTGGCCATAACTTTTAATTTGTTGCTGCCAACTGGGGTGGCAGCAGGGGTGGCAAGGCTTTCTTTTAGGGTGGCATTTGCCCCTGCTTAGTATTCTGCACAAGATGTGGGTTGAGGAGCGAAATGCCAGTTTTTTAATGGGTAAATTCAGGAAGGATAAATAAAAAATTGAAGTGTGAAATGGAATGTTAAAGAAAAAATATGTAAAAAAAAAAAAAAAATGCTATTACATCAGTGACAGTAGGCAACTAAAGCAAAGTGGAATGTTGGCCCATTTGCATTGATGCATTATAGGGCAGAACCAGAACTGATGCAAAGGCTGTGCAAAGTCTCAAAGGACCTTGCACTTAAGGGGGGCTCATTTAAGAAGGGTTGAATGGAATAAAAAAAAAATATTATAATTATTTTAATGCATTTGAACTATTTGCAAATAATGTTTTATTTGCAAATGTTATTTATTTTAATAAATAATACATGCCTTATATGCTAAAAGCAGTTCCATTAATGTTTCTAGTCTCATCAGATTCAATTATAAATTAAATGAATCACAAAATGTATATATTTTCCTTTCCTTTTTTTACAACATACAGAGCAGTGCAGTGTAGAAGGGCAAGAAAGTCAAATATTAGTGACACATCGATGTCTATTGATATTGGAATCATCACCAATGTTCTATTTATACTGATTCTGATTTGTAACATAATGTTTACACTTTTCACCTCTATATAATTAATTATTTTTTTAATTTTAGACTAGCACAATACCTGTTATTTGTCATATATATATATATAAATAGCACGTCAACCATAACTCAAAACAGCCAGAAATCTTGGAGTTATGATTGACGACTCGGTCCTGCAGATTTGCTTTATTTAACATCAAGCAGATCAGGCACTTTCTTTCGGAACATGCTTCACATGTTCAAGCTCTTGTTCAGGCTGGACTATTGCAATGCTCTCTTGGCAGGTCTTCCAGCCAGTTCTTTTAACCCTTACAATTAATCCAGAACACAGCAGCAATATATATTTTTAATGAGCCGAAAATAATGCACTAGTTACTGGACATTCTCCAGATGTAGCGCTGAATGGGAAAGTTATCAACGTGTCGATAACTTTCCCATTCAGTGCTACATCTGGAGACTCTTGTGTTCAAAGGGCAGATGTGAGCTCCTAGATATTTTAAACCAAGCAGGTTTGTTTACTGCATGCTGCGCTTGTGTGAAATGGCTTTAATGCCGTGTGTTCTGGGGCCAGTTGCATAAACTTAGCCTCTATGTTAAGACTGTGACCTAAGCACTATTCTGACCAACTAGGAGTTAACCAAAGGGTAATCAGGCTTATTTTTGGATTCAACTCAGACTAATCTACATTACATGTAACTGAATAATAAAAATAAATAATAAATAAATAAATATGACCAGTATTAAAAAGAAAATAGTTGATTAACTTTTAAGACTAGTCTTAACCTTTTATGCAAACGGCCCCTGGAGACTCCGTCGCTATGAAAACAAAGACACCAAAATCACGCGTAAATGAGCTTCTCTAATAGCCTACTTCTAATTTATTTTATTATAATTGCTATTGGTATAATAAACATGGCAAAATACTTTTTTGTTTATTCAAATATGTGTTGGCCTTTGTAAAATATGGGACAAATCATTTTACCTTAAATACAGGACGATTCCATATTTTAAGGGACGGGTGGCAACCCTGATAACTGGCTGTGTTTACATGAATTTTGCATCATAAAAAAAAAATTGAGATGCAAGTGCATCAAACCACTTACACTGAGTCCAAACAGTGGTCTTCACAAACAAAGCGCACAACAGCATTTGAAATTTGAAAAAGCAGCCATCTGTTTAAATATACAGACCACTGCATACCACCTAAATTATGGCTTCATAGAGCATTTGTAAGGAAAATACCGATGAATGAGACCGCACACTTCAAGTGTAAAGTGCGCATCTCTCATTGCGCATCCTGTGCAATGAAGTCCGTGAATGTCCTTGTAATTCACTTTAACCTTTCTGAACTTTATGAAAGATCATTTTACAGATGGTTCAAGTGGTGTATGTGTGTGAAGAATTGGAAGCAGGCAGGGTATGGGTGTTTCTAAAGCAAACTCAGCGGCATCGTCGCTCAGCTGGCTGCAAAAGGGAGTCAGGCCCTTAGACTCCCCATTTTAAAATGCTCAACTTTACAGCAGAAAAACATGTTTACAGCCTGAGGCAAAAAATTATTTTGGTCTATATAGCTAATTTTACCCTTCATGACAACTGTGAGGGGGTGAATTTTTTATAACTCATCTGTTTAAATTATATTAAGCCTTAAAGTTCTGCATAATTAAGGGCGTGGCCACTTGAGTGACAGGTGGATTTCTACTGCTGTCACCGCCGTCGCGCTAGGTGGTCGTAGTTTCAGCAACCAGCTCCCTTCTTTTTGCCTATTTTTGATTACCCCAGAGTGACGGACGGTGACGCACTGCCAAGATGGTGACGACCCGCTTCGCCTACCTTTGGTTTCAAAAACTCTCTTCGGAAACCTATGGGTGATGTCTCGGACACTACGTCCATGTTTTTATACAGTCTATGGTCATCGTGCATCTGGTTAAAAACTAAGCTCAGAATTGATTCTGAAATTCTCATGATCGATCCAGAATCACAATACATACATTTTTTTTCTCCCATCCCTAATATATAGGTTATATATAAATATGTTAAAGATACACATGTAACTTTTGGCACATTTGAATGCATCTTATATATATATATGAACAAAACTTTAGTTTTTGCCCCCATTTTTCATGAGCTGAACTCAAAGATCTAAGACTTTTTCTATGTACACAAAAGGCCTATTTCTCTCAAATATTGTTCACAAATCTGTGTTAGTGAGCACTTCTCCTTTGCTGAGATGATCCATCCACCTCACAGGTGTGGCATGTCAGGATGGTGATTAGACAGCATGATTATTGCACAGGTGTGCCTTAAAGGCAGGGTAGGTAAAAAATGTATTAAAAACATTTTTTCCAAATTTGTTTAATCTTTATTTATATATCAATACATAATTAAAATGTAAGTACTCTGAAAAAGAAAGTACAAAAATTGAGTGTCTGTAGACCTCTTACGACTGTTTTAAAGACAGCTCATTATTTCCATTCACTCCACCCCCTCCCTTCTGGGCTCCTTCCAAAGCCACGCCCCCAAAACACATGAACGCGCGACTCCGACCACTGAGCTGGAAGACGCATTATTTACCTGAGACGAGCGGAGAAGAAGGAGCACAGTGCATGTAGTGACATCATGTCAGAATCACATGTAATAAAAATAACTTTATAATTATGATATCATGCCAATTATATTAGTACTCACTATCAAGCTAGCATATTGATATTGGTAAAGTTTAAAATATATATTTTTTGATTCGCTAACGAGCTAGTTATCTATAAGGCAAAGCTAAAAACAGGTTGCATGATACAAGTTTTTCCATTACCATCATTTACACTGTGATGAAGATGAATTTCGTGTAAGATTCATTACATATACGTTGTTCTGCATGTAAGAGTTTCCATGATGAAGGCATTGTTGACTCTGATGAGGACTACACTCCAGAGACAAGTACCGCATCGTCAGCTCGAGGACAGGTCCGGGGTCGAGGGCGAAGCAGAGGAGGTCGTGCAAGAGGCCGTGCAACTAGGGTCCGAGGAAGTAGAGGCCGAGGACGGGGTGGTCGAAGTGCAGGGCAAGGAGCACTTCTTGGACAAGAGGACCTGTGTCGAGTTTTGGATCTTCAAGCTCAAACAAGGGCATGTGAACAGGTATATATGATCTGGAGTGTAATGTGCACACAAGTCATCTCAGAGAACACGAAGCTATATAAAAATAAAATAAAAAAATTGAATCATGTTGACAAATGTTCTGTGTAATCACACCAATATTTACATTTTTTTATATAATTTGAAATTATATATTCCATTGCAGGCCAGAATTCGAGGACTGAGCCTGGAACAAGCACATCAAGTCCTGGAGCTCTGCCTGACGCGTTACCCAAGTCTTATGTTTGATGTTCTGGAAAGGATGTCAGAAAATGCTCCTCCACCAGGCCCTCTTGTGTCAGGGCAACCCGCTTGGTGTGTCTGCCAGCGGTGCAGAGGAATGGCCACATTTGTAGAACAAAAGTGCTGTGGACAATATCCCGATTATTGTATTTCCATACTGCCACACATGGAAGCCTACATTTTGGAAGAGGGTGTTCTGCGCCTTGCCAGACGTATCTGGAATGACATTCGTGCATTGACTGATAATCCAGAACCAGGACAGAGTAATAGACAGTTTCGTCATGCAGCATACAGGCAATTTGTAGTGTGGCAGTATGGAGCATTGGGACAGGGTCACAGAGTCGTGATACCAAGTTGCTGCGTCTGGAAGATACGCGATCGTTATCCTGATCCACTGCAACAGTACAGAGGTTTTATTCCTAGTAGAGTCTAAGAGTCTAGAGTGCTTTAAAGAACTGTCCATCTATTGTGTGGATGAATACATATACATAGTTTCCGTGTTTTACATTCTACAATATTAAAATTATTTTTTTTGTGTGGTATACTATTTTCTTCGTTTATTTTTAAATAAAATAATTTAATGAAAATGATAAATTAATTCTTTACACTTGCAATAGAAACCACATTTGATTACAAAACTAAATGTATGTATTATTTCTGCAATAAGGACAACCAAATGTAGAATGTCACTTTTTTATTTCTGTATTACTAAAGCTAGAAACTATAATCACAAATATAAAAAACATTAGCACAATCAACAATAACACATATAAGACATTGGGTTTCCAGAGGTATCTTGACTGGTAGATGGGTCAGACTTGGGACGTAGCATCACATCAGCTATGGTCCTGTGGAGATTATTCATTGTTTCGGCAGCGATTGACCTATACTAAGAATATAATAATTATCTCTCTGACATGATTACCACATTTCAAAAACAAACACATTACTGTTAAATATTATAACGTTATATATATAATCTATTATGGGAGAAGAGTTTTATTTGATTGTGTGTTTATCTTGGCCATAAATGATCGTTATTCTACACCTTTTTTTTTTTTTTACTTAGTTTGCCAAAATCATATTTACTACTACATTTGTCTTGGATGATAAAGTCACCGACGTGATATTTGGATTGTATCATGACTTTTATATAACCACTTTAGATTATAATAACAGTTTATGAGTTTGATATGTTACAGTTAAAATTGTGTAATATGTATTGTTGAAATTTAAATTCACATTTAAAAAAAATTTCAATAAATCCATATAGCTCATAAAATAGCTGGTACTACTAGAGGTACAAGTATTTAAAGAACTCACCTAACCCTCTGCTGACTTGAATTTGCAATAGCTCCTATGTTGATGGAGCAGGTGCACCAGACAGTACGCCATGTTGACGGGGATCATCAGGTCTCCTGGTTCTGCTTCTAGGCATCCCCTTATTAGCTGATATCTGTCGAAGGAGGATGGCACGCTGTAGGTCAGAGATGTAGCTGTAGTCCTTCTCCACCTTCAATGAGTATAACCTCCACTTCCTGGACTTTTTGTTGTACACCTTGCCATACCTGACAATATAGAGAAGTGTATCAGCTTAGTGAAAAGTTTACAATGTAACATTTATTTTATAAAAAGAATTCAAAACTTACTGAATTGTGCCATCAGCTTTTCTCCTGACTGGTCTATGGAGATGATGGTTGTAATCGAGGCCAGCCAGCATGGTACGAGCAGCATAAACTGGTGGGGAAAAGCTGAAGCGCTTGCTGGCATACATCAGTATGTGGTTGTGAAACGACTCCAAATCTGCAGTTGACCTGAGTGCACATTAGATAAAAATACATACAATATATTTTTTTTTATAATAATCTTGTTCATGTAATATCGACGTCAATTACAGTAAAATGTCTTTCACACAGTTGATTTGACCATTTACAATATAGAGCTATATAAAGTTGCTTACGTACCTGAAATTCAGATACTTGGGGACGACCTTCAGCCAGCGTTCATCGAGAATAATTTCAGCCAGCCTCTCATGTGCCACTGAACCACTCTCAATCAATTCTTTATCTCTGTCGTCCAGCAAGGGGCCATGTTTACACTCACCAAGAGCCCACGTGTGTTCTCCTGTGACATGGTGCAGGACTCCCACCCACATGTCCTGTGGTAAAACATTTACAAACTGATTTCAAATTCTAATAAACAAGCCACAACAAGATTTTACACAAACAGCATAAAAACTTGTAATTTTTAGATTTAAAAAGTGATGGACTAAAGCATTATAAATGTAATTGAATGCCAAAAGTAATAACAAATACACATAATATGTCACAACATTTGTACAATAAATACCCACTATATCAGTTATTTCATTTTTAAACCTATAAACCAAAACGGGTGATTATATAAGTTAGTTTAGTTTATGAAAAGAGATGCTTCAATTTCTTCTCTTTCTAAATATTGAAAATGAAAAAATATATCAAAGAAGAAAATACTCACAATCAACTCTTCATAGGTATCTGCAGTCTTACAGCAGTACCAGAAGTGATTGCAGATGTCTTTATTCCACATCTAGTGAATGGCACACCCCTTTTGCTGCCCTGCCTGGATGCATAAACAATTATTCTTTTGTGTTAGGTAAACTATGATTATGTCAACAGGATTAAAGATACAATAATATATGTAAAAAAATAAATAAAAAGGTATGTAAGGGTGCTGTTATGTAAGTTTTTATTGTGATCAGATGAAATTGATTACTGATGCGGATTTATTATACTTACTGCATGAATTTTTTTGCTCAAGTTTTTGGACCCATGCCAGACGTCCAGAGTGTGGTAGACTCCGCTGTCTCTGTATTTCCCTTTTTCTGGAGGACAAAAGCTAGGAATTTAATGCATACTCACCCAAAATAACCCAAAACAATATCATGTCATAATCAGAGTGATGTATTTTGTCTGTAATGAGTGCAGAAATTTGGGGTGCTTTACAAAAACCATAAAGACTATAGTAAAGCTACTTACTGAAGAGAGCTGATATTTGAGAATGAGCATCAGTACAAATTTCAGTCAAGTTTATTTCTTTGCAGAGTGCCTCGAAGGTCTGTTGAAAGGCATCTTTCTCCATTACAACAGAGTTCCTCATGGTCTCCCTCTTGTCGATGTTGACCATACTGATTATATGTTTAGTTTCATTTTCCATTGTTGAATATGTGCAATACTGTGCACAGAATCCAGGACTGTCCATCCGAGCATCACCTTTTATAAGGGAAAGCAAAAGAGCTAAATACTGTTCAACAATGACATACTCATTTTATACATACAGTATATAACTGCATAAAATCACTGGGCAACCGTAGATGAGATTAGCTCTGTATAAGGCCGGTATCTTTTACTAATGGAAGATTTTGTAAAACAAACAACACAAACATTTATACATCAAAGTGTCTGTTTCCATTTTACCAAGTGATGTTTAGTTACTGGTATTTCACCTATAGTGGGGTTGTCACCTTGACAGTGGTGCTGATTGTCGTTGACCCACACTGTCATCCTTTGAGTCAATAGGGTCACATGAGGCAAGGTGTAAAAAGAGGGTTATACATACAAATCTGAGGATCACATTCACATGACCACATGTGGTTTAGCCATCATTCACACCTTGCCTCTTGTAAATGCATCTTTTGAAATATTCTGTACTCTCTTTTAATAGATATCCTGTTTATTTGTGTGTGTATGTGAATTTACCTAAGGCCACAATAGGCCCTTTGGACTGTATTTGGGCAATGATTTCAGCTCTCTTCTCCTTCCAGAATTCCTTTATGGTGTCCACACAGTATGAGTCTTGTATTCGGAAAAAAGATGACTTCTCCACCATCCCCATATTCATAAATTTAAAGAGAAGAAAAATCTTGGCATAGTTGTTGCCAGACAGCAGTATGTTACACGCCAACATAAAGTCCCCAGCAAGCATTCCATATTTAAAATTGGGCTGTGAAGACCATTTCCAAACAGTGTGACCATTACAACATATCTGAAAAAGAAAGACAATTAAAAATATATATTTAACCTATATTACACATCAAAAACATTTTAAATTGTTCAAAACATGTTATCAATACAGTCACACAAAGTTCAGACTCACCCATTCCACAATTGCAGCTGTACCCCTGGAATGCATGTTGACCTCAAATGGTTTATGTGCCCCACACTCTGCATTTGTGTTTGTGTCCTTAGCAGTACACATGTTCACAGGTAGAACAAGATATTCAGCAAGCAGCTTCAGACAACTTTGGTATGTTATAGATGCTGGCTGGCCAATTATGTCATCCTCAACCATGATTTTAGCAGTCTCTGGGATTGGATGTATGTCTGCAATAGAAGGGTCTTGGGAGTTGTCTTCAGCATCGTGCACAGTGTCCTCCATACTAATTGTTTGAAGGGAATCCAGACAAATCGGAGTCTTCAGAGCACCGCCAGTCCTGTTGTAACACAAATATTTAAAAAATATCTAGCAAACATATGAATAACTTCAATATAATAGTCATACAGTATTGAACCTACCGCACACAAATATGTGGCATATAGTCCTCATCATCACTGTCATCATAGTCTGTATCTATTTCCTTTGTTTCGTCTTCTTCAAATGATGACACAGACTTTGTCTCCATATCAGGACACCAGGTGTCATCTTCCCACTCGATACTATGTAATAAAATTGGAAAATTATATTCAATCTAACAATATAATTTAAAACATCTATTCAGTCAACACAACAACTTACATTGAGTTTTTAATGTTGTTAAATTCATCTTCACTGATGACATCCAGATCCAGTGATGACATACTAAAGAGAGATAAAAAAGAAGATTTTATGTCACCATCACTGGTTGAAGTAATGATGGAGACAATAACTATAAAGTGAAGTTTGATAAAAAATATATACAAATGTCTCACTAATCAATACCTTGCATCTAATTCCTGAATGTTTTTATCCTGTACGCTGCTACTATCCAACTCTTCAACTCCAGGGACTGAGAAGTCATCATCTCTGGAAAAATGACAATAAAAACAGATAAACATGTTGATTGTTATAAAAACTGTCACTCGTTCACTGAACGACACAACATACAACTCTCACCGGTCAGAAAGCGACTCAGAGACAATAGTGGATACAGGTGGTGGTGGCATTGTAAATCCACTTTTCGATGGTGTGGACGTTGATATGTCTTTCTCATAACTAATAAAAAATAAATAAACAAATCAACACAACAATTACATCACGTTTATAAAATGTCTTGATTACAGATAAACAGAGTAACATACACTCAAATATCAACTCACAACTGCATTGCAGACACAAAATAATAACACACACATACAACAAAGTGTGTAGGACACACACAGATACAAGATAAAGACATCAGTAAACATAGGTAGAGAATATAAAAACAAAACAAAGGCGAAAAAATGTGCAGGTAAACTTACAGGTGAACATGGTAAAAAGAGTTAGACAGAGGGTAAATATAGTTCTAAGAAAAGTTCCTAGATGCGGAGTAACGTTAGGCCTACTATCTGTTAAACATGTATTTAGTTATCTAAAGCAAAATTATGCACAATTCAACACTACAGCTATCATCTTGAGCTAGGCCTATAGATTATTTATCGTCTCTACTACGGCTCGCTAAGTAATGTTATGTTAGCTATATTACGCAGCTACGAGTGCTAATGACACATGCTTCATGAAAAAAATAAACAAAAAAATATGTATGATCAAAATACAAAAAGAAAGATTTACCTGTCCAGCAGAAATAAAGCCATCAAGGAGTCACTTTTCAGCCCCTTGAGCTCCCTCAGTTCTCGCCATCGCTGGAAAGCCACGCCGATGTTAATTCGCGTTTTATTTCTTTGTTTATCCAAAGACTTTTTGTTCATTGCCTTTTCTTGGACTGTTACTGTCTTCCTTTTTTGCCTGGTTTGCCTTCACTAACTGCATAGGCCGGTACTATAAATTTTGCTTGCTGTTTCTCTGCCATTGTTTTGGTATTCCTAGGTTCCGTGCCTCTTGAATTCCTCAAATCAAACTTGCGCGCGCAAGAGGGCAGGTCATGTGTAGCAAAAGGGTGGTTGCCATGGTTGCGAGAGAGTGACAGTCGCCTAAGCCAATCCTATGTTTCGTCCCGAAATGGAAAAATGAGCTGTGTTTAATACAGATTAAACGGTCTAGAGTCACTCGATTTTTATACTCTTTTTATCAGAGTACTTACATTTTAATTATGCATTGATATATATAGAAAGTTTAAACAAATTTGGAAGAAAGTTGTTTATACATTTTCTACCTACCCTGCCTTTAAGCCGTGTTCAGACTGCACGATTTTAGCCCAGTTTTTGGCTCGCTGACAGGTTTTGAGAAATCGTCGACAAATGCCCGAAATCACAGGCAAATCTGTGCTCGTTCATGTGAGTGACAATCACGCAGTGTGAATGAGCAAAGACACGATCTGAGAGAATCGCCGACAAGTCGCCGATGCCCGTGAGATATTTGGCATGCTAAATATCTGGACCTGTCGGCGATTCAAAATCATGCTGTCTGAAAAGTGTTCTGACTGAAAACTACATCGGCGATGACCGACAGCCAATGAGAGAGCAAGTTACAGAGCAGTGGGGAGTTCGTGGAGGACTTATAGACCACAATATCAGCAAGCATGGCTTCATTTCAGAAAACGTCTTTCTTCTCTGTCTATTTGGACCCATGAAATGGAAGATAAATTAGTATAAATTTAGCAGGAGCACCCGTGTCTGTTTGACATTTCATCTGAGTTATCCCAGTCTCACGTGAAAACTCTGGTCTTGCACGTGTGATATCGCGTTGTTTCCTTGTCACATCTCGCATGTGTTTGGTTGTGAAACATAGTTTGTGTGCCAGACAGAGTTGTCGGCGATTCTTCCTATTGTAAAGTCATGCAGTGTGAAACCTTCTGTCGCCGATCCATCGTCCAGTGTGAACACCGCGATAAAAGGCCACTCTAAAATGTGCAGTTTTATCACACAGCACAATTGTAACGACTGGGACACGGGAGACGAGAGATCCAAGAGCAGTGTGAGTTTATTGGGTAATTCAAAATCAACACTGGTGACTTGACTTTGTCCATGAAGATCAACGGTGACTTGACTTGACTCCTGATGTCTAACTGTGGTAGTGCTTAACTCATGAGTGTTAATGGTGACTTGACCTGACTCTGGAGTGTAAACGGTGACTTGACCTGACTCTGGAGTGTAAAGGCCAATTTATACTTCTGCGTCGAGGGTACGCCATAGTGTACGTCGTAGGCTACGCACGTAGGTGACGCCGTCGTGAGCATTTATACTTCTGCGTTATGTCTGCGTTGCTCTGCAGTTGCACCGCCGAAACGCTAGTTGGCGGGGGCGGGTTTTAATTTTCCACTGTGTTTAGATTGTTTAGATGTTTAGATTCCTCGCGGGTGTTTTGAGTTTAGGCTACTACAACAAGCAATGGCGACTGAAAGAGAGCAGATCATGTTGGAGTTGGAGCTTATTGAGGTTGAAAAACAGTTAATTTTAGTGAAATTACTCAAATTAAAAGGCAGAAACGAGAGAAGGCGTCGGAGGAGATGGTACGTGCGACCCGTGAACCTGATGAGGCAGAAGGAGGGTGAATTTTCTGTGCTTGTCCGGCCACTGAGAGACATGGACGAGGAAATGCACTTCAGATATTTCCAAATGTCTGCAGGTAGATTCGACGATTTAGTTCGTCGTGTGCAGCCATTTATCGTACATCAGTGGACGCACAGTATGCCTGTAGACATTACGCAGAGACTGGCAATCACCCTTCGAGTTTTAGCTTCAGGTGGAAGCCAACAGGCTGTAGCAGCTAGCTACAAACTGTGGTCCAGCACAGTGTCTTCCATAGTCGCCGAGGTATGTAAAGCTTTGTGGAAAGCACTGCAGCCAGAGTTTCTTCCCTGCCCTTCAGTCGCCCAATGGGAAACTATTGCTGCCGATTTTTGGCGACTGTGGAACTTTCCGAACTGTGTTGGCAGCATAGACGGAAAGCATGTCAACATAAAAGCACCAGCGCACGCAGGTGGCGACTACTACAACTACAAGGGTGCACACTCCATTGTTCTGATGGCTACCTGTGACACCAGATATCGCTTCACCATGGTGGATGTGGGGGGATACGGACGGGAAAGTGACGGTGGTGTCTTCAAGGAGAGCCGATTTGGTTCTAGGCTTCTTGAACACAAACTGAACCTGCCCCCACCAGCCAATCTGCCTGGAACAGGAGTCAAAATCCCACATGTGATCATTGGTGATGCTGCATTTCCCCTACACAACAACCTCATGCGTCCCTTTCCAGGTATGTCACAGACAAGATTTATTTAATGTAATAGTACTTCATGTATGTGTATATATGGTGGTGAATTCAGGTTGAGTGGGACACTTTTTGCCATTGAGATAACTTGGAAAAAGTGTCCCAATCAACCTGAATTCTCTCTATATATATATATATATATATATATATATATATATATATATATATATTCATTCCTGATCACAGCTACATTGACACTCAATGATTGCCTATCAATTAATACTGTTTTATTTTTCTACATAGGGATGAACCTACCAATGGATAAGCAGACCTACAATTACCGTCACTCCAGAGCCAGACGCGTGATTGAGAATGCATTTGGCATTTTGGTTGCAAGGTGGCGAATCCTTGGACGACCTCTAGAATGTCTGCCAGACAAAGCAGTTGATATTGTGAAAGCTTGTTCTGTTTTACACAACTTCCTGGCCTACACAGATGAGGTCAGCACACCTGTTAGCAGATACATCCCTGCTAATTTCACAGACACTGACACTACAGGTTCACCTCAGCTCGGGGAGTGGCGCAGAGTGGTGTCAGGGGACACAAATCTTTTGGAACCACTAGATCCACGTCACCTTTCAAGGGCCCGCTCCACCAGAGCTGCAGTTGGTGTACGGAATGACCTGATGGCCTTCTTTCAGTCACCCCACGGAATTGTGCCATGGCAGAACAACATAGTGTGTCGTGGTCAACTTGGTCAGTAAATTGTACTGGTGTAAAATATATACACCAATAAATAATTACAGTAATTACAGTAACCTGCACAATACAATGTGCAAACTATGTATAAAATAATGTAACATGTAAAAGTGCAATGGTCTAGAATTGTTTATATTAAATATAGATGCAAAAGAGCAAACTATACACAAATAAATACTGTTATTGATCTTAATTTGCTGTAACCTGAACCATACAATATGCATACAGCAGGAAATGACATAATTGGTTTCAAACTATATATACAAATAGGTTAAAATATGTAAAAGTGCAATGTATAAAGGTGCAATGGTCTAGAATTGTAGATTAAAAATAGATGCTAAAGAGCAAACACACACAAATGGGTAAACTATACATTAATCTTTATTTGCAGTAACCTGCACAAAACAATGTGCAAACAGCAGGAACAGGCAATTTTTTGTATGCAAACTATATACACAAACGGGCATACTATGTACAAGTTAGTACAAAGTATTAAGGTGCAATGATACACTATTAACAATAAAAATGCACGAGAAAACTGTACACAAAAGCTACAAACTATATAGTATAACCTGCACAAAAAGGTGCAAACAGACAAAATTATTAAAAAACAAAATGCTAAAGTGCATACTATTTACAAAAATGTGCAAACAATAAAACCTGCACAAATAAGTGCAAACAAGCAAAATATGAATAAATGCAAAAGTGCAAACTATATACACAAATGTGCTAACAGACAACTTACTAAAAGATGCAAAAGTGCAAACTATATAAAGATAGTGCACAGAATTAAAAGGTGCAATGTTGTAGAAGTAGGCACAATTGTTTATTTTTTCTGCTGCCACTCAAACAGGACCTTGGACACATCAAACATTGCCTGCGCCCTGTGCTCCTCCGGCACCCTTCGCAGCATGTCGGCAACAGTGTGCCCAAACCGGTCGCTCTCGTCATTTCCATGACTCATTCTCTGTTGCAGCTCGACCCGCCGTTCCTCCAACTGAGCCTCCAACCGAGCAATTTGCATTTGGACCCAGTCCTCTTGTTCCTTCCTCTTCCTTTTCTGTGCCATCCTTGGACTGGGGGACTGAAGAGATGTCTGGGGGGACTGAAGCGATGTCTGGGGGGACTGAAGCGATGTCTGGGGGGACTGAAGCGATGTCTGGGGGGACTGAAGAGATGTCTGGGGGGACTGAAGAGATGGCTGGGGGGACTGAAGAGATGTCTGGGGGGACTGAAGAGATGTCTGGGGGGACGGTGGACATGCTAGTTGGTCGTTATTGGCTGAAGGTCTCACAACAGCCGAACCATTGGAGTTTGAGCTTGAATCACTCCCATCCTGCGATTATGAAAGAAATAGCAAATAGTGTAAGTTAGTCTTTTATATATAAAAGCTGATGCATCCAGTGTTAATTCACAGATAAACAGAGCTATGAATACTGCATATTCCTACATTGCAAATGCTACGTTGTTGCGTTTGTATTATCTGCAAGCCCAATATAATTACAATCTATTACATATAATATAAATACAATATAATTAAAACCCATTACACATGCTTTTTGTTTCCCAGGTATATTATTTTTGCACTAATCAATAACGTTACGGCGTGGTAGCATTGCTAGTTAAGTTAGCTAACCTAAAAACAACAGAGGTTCATAAAGGACGTGCATTATTTACCTTATCGTCAAAGTTTGACTCCGTAAGCCGGTGTTTCACATGAGGTGCCAGCCAAGACAGGAATAAATAAAACGCTGGGACTTTTTTCCCTCCTGGATCCCCGCTCCTTGTGGCGAGCTTTTTACGGAGGCGAACGTACTTGTCTCGACAGTTCTTCCATCTCTTCATACAATCCGCTACATCCAAACCGACGTTGGAGGAAATCTCTCTCCACGAATTCGCTGCCATCTGGCAGTCTTTGTATTCTGCAGAAGACGAGTCATACAGATGGCTGTATTTCCACACTTCTTCAACTAATCGCTCGGTCACTTGGTCCATTTCCATTTTCTTCACTGAACTTTCACCTGAACTTCTGAATTTAAAAATGGCGGGCGGTGAAGAAGAACACGCCGGAAATGCGTAGGCGGAAATGCGATGCTACCAAGCCGACCAATCACAGATCTTGCGGTCCGCGTCGCCGCGACGCGTAGTTACATTTTTGAGGAGGTGCGCGTCAGGGTACGGCGTAGGGTACGACGTATGGTACACGTCAATGCGTATGCTACGCCGTACCTTCTACGCGCACCCGACGCAGAAGTATAAATTGGCCTTAAACGGTGACCTGACCCGGCTCTGGAGGGTCAACGGGAACCTGACCCGGCTCTGGAAGGTCAACGGGAACCTGACTCGACTATGGAGGGTCCACGGGAACCTGACTCGACTCTGGAGGGTCCACGGGAACCTGACTTGACTCTGGAGGGTCCACTGGAACCTGACTTGACTCTGGAGGGTCCACGGGAACCTGACTCGACTCTGGAGGGTCAACGGGAACTTGACTCGACTCTGGAGGGTCACCTGTGGCTGTCATCTTGTGCAGTAGCGCTGGGCCGGTGGCCAACTTGTGCTGTGGCACTGGGCTGGCGGCCACCTTCTCAGTGGCACTGGGCTGGCGGCCACCTTGCGCAGTGGCACTGGGCTGGCGTCCATCTTGCACCGTGGCGCTGGGCTGGCGGCCATATTGTGCTGTGGTGCTGGGCTGGCGGTCCTCCTGACTGTAGACCCCGGTCTAGAGTCGGCCATCCCACCGGGAGAGACAGGTGTGGCTGGGGTGAGGTGAGGCCGATGTTGTAGGTACAGAATGAACCCCCAAAAATCAAAGGCCTCCAGCTCATCCATTTCCCTCTCCGGCACGGGGGTTGTCTAAACAGACATTAAAAAAGTCTTTCAAGGCCGCATCATTATATCCCAGCCCCACCACCAAGGTCCAGAACTCTTGTGCCACACCACCCACCTCATTCCCCCTTTGACGGAGGGTGGTTGATTTCATGAATCTTCTCCTCCGCTCCTCCATGCTGGCTGGGGAATGGAGACAAAATCCCACACTGCTGGATTTGATCCAATGAAGTCCTTCTGTAACGACTGGGACACGGGAGACGAGAGATCCAAGAGCAGTGTGAGTTTTTTGGGTAATCCAAAATCAGAATCAAACAAGCAGGGGTTAAACAAAAAGAAAAATCCAAACTAAATTCAAAACAATAATGCAAAATATAAAGTTTCCAAAAATAAATTATTTAACCAAAAAGGTCAATTTCAAAATAACTAAACAAAATACCTGCAACCCTCAGGCCACACTCTCCACTGCAGCAACAAACACAGACTACCTTCTGTTAGAAAGACATTCACATTTATACTGGTGGCCAGCACCATTACTCCATGGGGAGGGACAAACTCACATACAACACTTTACACATGTTCCCTTAAATATACAGAGTCTGAAAGAAACATATTGGCATGATGTTCTAATTAATAAATCTACTTTGATGTTATTAAGTCATTCACGTTAAACAGGAAATAACAGCAACAACTCGGCCACGTTGCCCCTGAAACCCCCCACGCTCAATTTAATACATGGTAGATTCCCACCCTAAGCGGAACCAATAAATCCTGCCATTGTTTCCTACCAGGACTCTAAAAATCACGGGACAAACACTACATGGGAACAATACACATAGTTTACAGGTATTTCACTCACTCTCCGATCAACAATTACAATAAACTCCTGTATCACCAAACAGTCTCTGTGTGTGTTGGTGCGTATGTGTGCGTATTAAAGTCCAGGCTGAACGTGCGGTCTTTCCGTGACCGTCACAAGGGGGTCATAACCAAAATCAGTCCAAAACACAAACAAACAAACAAACAAAGAGGAACAGGAACTCAAAATACTAGGAATGCGAGGAAACCAGGTGATGGAAAGCAAGGACTCCATGAAAACAGAACGGTGTAAATAGACAGGATAATGACTATGAAAGTGAAGACACCTGAGTGCAATTAACAGGTGTGTGATTACCGTGATGAAGGGATAAGGCTTTGTGGGAAATGTAGCCTATGGGGAAGTGAGACCACTAGTGGAGACCCAGGGAAACACAGACCAGACACCGTGACAACAATGCCACAGATGTCGCAAGTTTTGAGGGAGCATACAATTGGCATGCTAACCACAGTAATGTCCACCAGAGCTGTTGCCCGAGAATTAAATTTCTCTACCATGAGCCATCTCCAAAGGCATTTCAGAGAATTTGGCAGTTCATCCAACCAGCCTCACAACCGCAGACCATGTGTAACCACACCAGCCCAGGACCTCCGCATCCAGCATCTTCACCTCCAAGATTGTCTGAGACTAGCCGTCCGGACAGCTGCTGCAACAATCGGTTTGCATAACCAAATCATTTCTGCACAAACTGTCAGAAACCTTCTCAGGGAAGCTCATCTGCATGCTCGTCATCCTCATCAGGGTCTCGACCTGACTGCAGTTCGTCATCGTAACCGACTTGAGTGGGCAATTGCTCACATTTTTTTTTGGCATCTGGCACTTCGGAGAGGTGTTCTCTTCACAGATGAATCCTGTTTTTCACTGTACAGGACAGATGGCAGACAGTGTGTGTGGCGTCGTGTGGGTGAGCAGTTTGCTGATGTCAACGTTGTGGATTGAGTGGCCCATGGTGGCGGTGGGGTTATGGTATAGGCAGGCATACGTTATGGACAACAAACACAGGCGCATTTTATTGATGAAATTTTGAATGCACAGAGATACCGTGATGAGATCCTGAGGCCCATTGTTGTGCCATTCATCCACGACCATCACCTCATGTTGCAGCATGATAATGCACAGCCCCATGTTGCAAGGATCTGTACACAATTCCTGGAAGCTGAAAACATCCCAGTTCTTGCATGGCCAGCATACTCACCGGACATGTTACCCATTGAGCATGTTTGGGATGCTCTGGATCACCATATATGACAGCGTGTTCCAGTTCCTGCCAATATCCAGCAACTTCACATAGCCATTGAAGAGGAGTGGACCAACATTCCACAGGCCACAATCAACAACCTGATCAACTTTATGCGAAGGAGATGTGTTGCAGTGCGTGATGAAAACAAGGACATACTGTACATACAAATATTGCCTTTGCAGTACACCTCTAGTCCATAGTACAATTATAGAGTTATACACCAAACATTAATACTTGCCCTAGTATGGACCATTAACTAAATCAAAATGGACCTTATACCAAGTGAAGACATCACCTATACAGCTTTATCATATTGACACCTTACATTGTTCGGGAGGCACACTCTGTCAGTTTAAATTTAGATTAAAGACCCATCTCTTTAACCTGGCTTACACATAACACACTAACACATTTCTAATATTCAAATCCATTAAAGGATTTTTAGGTTGCATTAATAAGGACAACTGGAACTGGGAACACTTCCCATAACACCTGGTATACTTGTTACATCGTTAGAAGAATGGCACCTATACTAATATTAGTCTGTTTCTTTCTTATTCCGAGGTCACCGTAGCCACCAGATCCACCTTTCTCCATTCTGTCAAAGATGAAGTTTTGGTTCCTTGCCGCTGTCGTCTCTGGCTAGCTTAGTTGGGGACATTTAATTTCTTGCAATATCGTTGACACATATACTATTAAACTGAACTGAGCTGGATGTTGATATAACTGAATTCAATGATGAACTGTCTTTAACTGAAAATTGAGTGTTTACATGTATGTTTCATTATACATCCTACTTAATATTGTAAAGTTGCTTTGACACAATCTGTTTTGTTAAAAGCAATATATAAATAAAGGTGACTTGACTTGACTTGATAACGAGGCAACGTTATTGGTTAAGCTGCCTGTTTCTTCAGATCTTTTTTAAATAAACTCTCCACTGGATGCAGCCAGTTCTTGCTGTAACACTCTAAGCACATGCCTGGGTAAAATGCTCCCCAGACAGCAGGTATAACCCAATTTTGTACTAACGCTTCATTCTTCATTAATCTCTTTGCAATCTAAAGCCTGGGAGCATTTACCTGTGAATCAATGAGAAATTAATCAGAGCTGACATACAGGAACTGTGCAAAACTGTGCCTGTACAAAATGTGCTTTCAAACCTTTAGACTAAAGGCAAAAACCCCGGTAAAGTACATATGCACTGGAGTAGTGTTACACAAGGTCAGTAAAGATGTGAGAAGTCAAATCAAGACTACAACAGTAGTTGTTTCCCTGCAGATGCTCTTGTCTTGGTTTCTTTTTTGTTCCAGCTCCACTGCATACTGCATTAAAATCCACCTCATCTTGCCTTTGTTAACCCAGCATTGTAATTCTGTAGAACAACTAACCAGACATGGATCCAGAAGAAGAAATTCTGTTCCTAAGACAAGAATTAATACCATTGAGAATTATACTGCCCAGTTCTGTGCTTTGGCTAACTGTTTAGACTGGAATGCCGTAGATGCCGTTTTTAAAGACATGTACTGTTATGTCTTAAACAAACCTTTAAGCTCTCGCATACCTAGTGGAAGAAATTAACTGACTTTGGAATAGGGTGACCACCCGTCCCGCGTAGCGCGTGCGCGCACAGCGTTTTAAACCCAATTCATGCGTCCCGCAAATTGAGACTGTGTCACGCATAATCAATGCTTGCTCAAAAAAAGTTGGTCACTCTATATCCTCGAGCCCCAGGCAGCCAAACGAACATTACTTGACAGTTCAGAACGCTACTTTTTCCACACCCACCCCTCAGTTGAACTGCTGATTAGGTTGTTGTCAACTTTTTCGTTGTTGTCATGGCAGCGCACGCACGTGCAATTCGAAAAATGGAGAAAGAGACTCTGAGGCACCGCCATCATCAATTAAAAAAGAGAAGTGTGTCCTGTTTCAAACTTTTTTTTATGCGCCTGCCTTTACTAACATGCAAGTTCACCATCCTTCCTCCCCGTGAACCTCTGGAGTTGTGAGTTTAGACTTTTTTTTTTAACTGTTCCTGTGGTGTTGAGCAACTACAATTCATTTTAATCCTATAATTTTATTTTATTATTTATTTAAAGTGAATAAATTGTAATGAAAAATAAATACAATTAAATAGCTAAAGTAAATCATAAGTGGAAGTGCCTCTGTCAATTCTGTCATGAGCAAACATCAGCAGTTACACGTTTAGGGGAATAGGGCATTATTAATATACCGTGTAAGGTGGTATGTGCTAGAAATGGGTAAACCACTATCAGTTAGTCTGCCCATGGTGTGGGGGCACCGCCGCACAAGGCAGTCTCCCACATTGTCCCTCAGAAACATACCCCTTGTCCCCCCTTGGGCTTATTAGCAGGTGGTCACCCTACTTTGGAACAGTATTTGTACTGTGTCTGTTTGTTGGGTGGATCCCCTTTCACAATTTTTGGAGGCGGCTATGGGCCTCAAGTTGCAGTTGTGACATGAGGGGTTTTATGCCTGAGGAACCTTTTGAAAGTTCTTAGAACTATTGGTGGAAGTTCCCACTTTTTGGCATGTTTGCAACACAGGAACAGTTTTAGGCTATATCTATTATGTCTGTCATTAAAAAATGGAAAATTAATAGACAGTGTCGATTGTGGCATTAAATTAAGATTTGATCATGTTGCATCATATTTCATTTTAGGTGTTTTTAAAGTGTTGTGCTTTTTAACCAATCACACACAATTCTGTTGAGCTTAGGAATGCATGGACCAATCAGAGGCCTTCAGATGAGTCATCGCTGAAACTCATCAGAGTAGGTAATTTGTAACTCTAATGACAGCAATTTCATTACTATAATATGGTCGAAATCCTGACAGATACCATTTTTTTCTCTAAGAAGAATATAATTGTGAGGATACTACCTTTTCTAGTATCTTCGACAGTGAAGTAAGATTTGAGATAGGTCTGTCATTAACTAAATTTTTGGGTTCATCAGAACCCATTTCTGTTGGATAGGGTACTTTCCCGAGATGCAATACAAAATACCTCTAGATTACTTACAAGGCATTCTTTTGTGGTAGAAGTGATGGTTCTCCATAATTGTAACAAGAACTAGAATTTACAGTTTTAGCTATATGGAGTATGCACAAGACTAGATAATGATCTGAGATTTCATCGCTTTGCTGCAGAATTTCAACACCATTTACATCAATTCCATGTGACAGTATTAAATCTAGGGTATGATTCTGACAATGTGTATGAACAGACAAATGTTGTCTAATCCCAATAGTGCTCAGAATGTCTAGAAATGCTAATCCCAATGCATTTTTATCATTATCAACATTGATATTAAAATCACCAACAATTAAAACTTCATCTGCAGTCAGTACTAACTCGGATAGAAAATCAGCAAATTCTTTAATACATTCTGTATGGTGGCCTGTATACGGTAGCCAGTGCAAACATCACAGGGGATTTATCATAGACAATTGTTTCTTTTGTTAATGTTATATGAAGCACCATTATTTCAAACAAGTTATATTTGAAGCCCATCCTCTTAGAAATACTGAAAATATTGTTATAAACTAAAGCAACACCTCCCCCTTTACTTTTTGAACGTAGCTCATGTTTTTAACAGTAATCTTGTGGGGTACACTTGTTAATATAATGTAATCATCTGGTTTTAGCCAGCTTTCTGTCGAACACAGCAGATCTAGGTTATAATAAAAAGTGACGACGTGACATTCAGCCAAGTATGGTGACCCATACTCAGAATTTGTGCTCTGCATTTAACCCATCCGAAATGCACACACACAGAGCAGTGAACACACACACACACTGTGAGCACACACCCGGAGCAGTGGGCAGCCATTTATGCTGCGGCGCCAATGAGCAATTTCCATGTTCCTTTACAAAAATGAACAAAAAAAAGCAGACAAAAGCACACACATCAAGCTAAACTGGGTGCTTGACCAAAAAACAAGCAGAAAAATATTTGAATGTTAAGTCAGCAAAAGGAGCTTTGGTGTTGTCGACATTACGAAAATTTGCCATGTTTTTAATAAAACCAATTTAATAAAACCAAAAATCATGGTTCTTGTAGCCATGGTAACTGCAGATGAATCATGGTTTTGTTACTTTAAATAATAATTTACAAAGAAGTATTAAGATTATATTTTGGGGGGGGGTTATAAAAACAGACCTAAGACAACAGCATTTAAAATGACTTATAATGCATTATATAAAAACGGTGAGACAATAATGATTGGCTAATTAATAATTATATGGGTTCATTTATATTTATATTTAATAATTTAGCAGACGCTTTTATTCAAAGCAACTTACAAATGAGAACAATAGAAGCAATCAGACCAACGAGAGAACAACAACAGTATACAAGTGCCATGACAAGTCTCAGTTAGTCTAGCACAGAACCCGTAGCCATTGTAACCTGATGAGGAGAGAAGTAACGTGAGCTTTTTTTGACTCATTGAAGACAACCCTCACTGCTGCATTCTGGATCAGTTGTAGAGGCTTGATAGTACATACAGGAAGGCCCACCAGGAGAGCATTACAATAGTCCAGTCTGGAGAACAAGAGCTCGGACAAGAAGTTGGGTGGCTTGCTCTGACAGGAAGGGCCTAATCTTCCTAATGTTCCTAATTCCAAAAATCTGCAGGACCGGGATGTTGTAGCAATATGGTCTGAGAAGGTTAACTGATGATCCATCACAACTCCTAGGTTTCTGACTGTCCTGGAAGGAGTTATGGTTGATGAACCCAGCTGTATAGAGTAGTTGTGATAAATTGATGGGTTAGCTGGTACCACCAGCAGTTCTGTCTTAGTAAGGCTGAGCTGAATGAGAAGTAGAGTTGAGTGTTATCAGCATAGCAGTGATAGGAAAAGCCATGCTTCTGAATGACAGATCCTAATGAAGTCATGTAGATGGAGAAGAGAAGTGGTCCAAGTACTGAGCCTATCTGAGAGGTAGGACTTAAACCACAGGAGTGCAGTTCCAGAGATGGCCATCTTTCTGAGCGTGGACAGTAGAATCTGGTGATGAACTGTGTCAGTAACTTCAGTAACCGAGAGCAGGGCAGTCTCAGTTGAGTGGCCACTTTTGTAACCAGATTGGTTGCTGTCCAGGTGGTTGTTCTGTACAAGAAACAGAGAGTTGGTTGAACACAACTGTGTCTTTGCAATGAATGTAAGAAGAGATACCGGTCTGTAGTTTTCTAGAAGTGCTGGATTTAAAGATGGTTTCTTAAGCAGTAAGCTTACCCGAGCATGCTTAAATGCTGAGGGAAATGTACTAGAGTAAAGAGAGGTGTTGATAATGTGTGTAAGTGAAGGTATGACTGAAGAGGAAATTGCTTGAAGGAGGTGTGTGGGGATAGGATCAAGTGAACAAGAGTGGAGAGAAAGAGGTGAGAGAGTGTGTATTAGTCGTTATGAAGTTATCATCAATCTGCGGTGTGGAAAATTGGTCACTGATCGTTATAATCTTATTTGTGAAGAAAACTGCAAAGTCATGAGCTGTAAGAGTCGATGAAGGAGGAGGTGGAGGTGGACTAAGAAGAGAAGAAAAAGATTTACAGCTGTTAATTTTGTTGTGGTAGTATGATGTTTTAGCATTGAAGATATTTGCAGAGAAGGAAGAGAGGAGAGACTAATACAGTACACACTGAGGTCGGTAGAGTTTCTTGATTTATGCCATTTCCTCTCTGCAGCCCTGAGTTTAGAGCGAAGTTCAAGGAGAACATCAGATAGCCAGGGGGCAGATGGAGTAGTGCGTGCTGGTCTGGATGACAGTGGGCAAAAGTTGTCCAAGCAAGAGGTTAGAGTGGAGCAAAGAGTGTCAGTAGCACTGTTCGTGTCCAGAGCTGAAAAACTGAGAGAGTCAAGAAAGTGAAGATGAAACCATAGAAGATAGGCGAGATGGAGAGAGTGAGCATAGGTTCCAGTACCTCCACCCCTCCTGGTCGTGCGAGGGATGTGGTAACAATTGAAATAGTGAAGAGGGCTGCGGGAGTGGCAGTGTCTTCAGGTTTGATTCAACTCTCAGTTAGGGCCATGAGGTTGAGACCGGAATGAGTAGCAATGGAAGAAATTAAATCCGCTTTGTTAACAGCAGACTGGCAGTTCCAGAGACCAACTGGAATAGAGAGTAAAGTAGTAGAGGTCAGAAGAACGGGCCGTCGAGATGAGATGTATAGATGGATATTAAATAAACGAGCCAATAAGAGCATGTCTGATTGATTTATATTTTAGTAAACATTAGAAAAAGTTTTAATAAAACTCTGAATGTATACATACAAATATTTTAAACATTTCTTAGCCATAGTTAACATGTCTTTCTACTTATCCTGAGATCTTTTTGTTTCATTGCACAAATGCAAGTTTATGCTATTTTAGCATCAATCAGTAGCAAACTTAAAGCAAAGCTATCTGGGGCTAAAACAAACATATAAAGAAAAAAATAATTTTCTGAAATGAAATTTCACAATAACTTGGAAACTTGGAATTTGTGTAAAGACTATGATAAATGTATTCTGTTTACATTACATCCTTTGACCAATACTCTTGCAATAGCTTGCCATTCAGCTTGCAAAAGATCACACAGAACTTGTCCTGTTCTTGTCATCTTGGCCACTTTCATTCAACATGACATCTGCTTTAGGATTCGTAGAATTCGAGTTTTCTGTATTCTTCTGTGTACTGATGCACATTTAAAAATATAAAGTCTGAGAATTTTAACCTTACTTGCTTCATACAAATCTCCAATGGTACATTCTGATTCTATTATTCTGTGGGAGAAATCTTGAATCTCACAGTCCAAACTTTTAAGATCTAGATGTTTGGATTTACCATTTAGAAAAGTTTATACTTTTTGCACTTAAGTACAATAAGTATCAACTTACGTTAAGACTATTACTCAAGTAATATTCTAAACGCGACTTCAACTTCACCAAAATAATTTTCTGGTAAGATATATGTACTTTTACTTGAGTATGACTTTTCAGGTAATTTATACACCACTGGTATTTTCAATGAAACACTGTTTTCTTCAGACAAAAGGCCACAATTGCCACTCTGTCTCCATGACAAAGAATATACTTGTCTAAATCTTTCTCTGGCATCAAGGGTATTACAGATGCATCAGTCTGTTGAAAGAAATAATATAAGATTATTATTTTTGTTTTATTTTTTTTTCTAAATCTACACATTCAATATACAAAGGCCACGGTTCGGTGTCGGAATATTCGATCCAGTTCCGCACCCTGGCTGCAGAGTGCCGGTGGAACGAGGAGGCGCAGTGGGACAGATTCCTGCATGGGTTGGCTGACCGTGTCCAGAGGGAGATTTATATGCTGGACCTTCACACCAGTCTCAATGGACTGATCGAGTTAGCACTACGAGTGGATGCTCGGCTGAGCAGAATGGGTCGTTTCCAACAGGACCATCCGTTTCACGGCACGGAGACCAGACGCTCTGAGAACCTGAATACGGTCAGTCCCCTTTGCGACCCTGAGCCCATGCAGGTGGGTAGAGCTCGGGAGGAGAGAGAACGGCGGAGGTCCCAAGGACTGTGCCTATACTGCAGGAGGGCGGGCCACTTCATCCACTCGTGCCCGTTAAAAGATCAAGCCCGGTAGTAACTATGAGGCTACTATCGGGTGGGATCTCCGCCGAGAAGACCTCATCCTCACCATCATCATCTACTCTCCTTCCGGTAAGACTTAGGTGGGCAACCAACACACACATCCAGGCCTTACTGGATTCGGGGGCAGAAGGTAATTTTATGGATTTAGAACTGGCTCACTGTCTTCACATTCCTACCACCCCCCTCACGTACAAGATTTCTGTCAATGCTCTCAATGGACAACAGCTTCCCAGCATTTCACACGCCACTGAACCCATCACTCTCATCATGTCTGGCAACCACACCAAGACTATAACATTCCTCCTCATGAACTCACCTTTGGCACACATCGTACTTGGTCATCCTTGGTTCACACAGCATAATCCTAGAGTCGATTGGGGGCACAATTCTGTATCCATGTGGAGTAATACGTGTCATGAGTCATGTCTAGTGTCTGCGTGTTCGTTTGTACCTGTGTCTGTTTTTCAGGAGGAGGCAGTGAATTTATCTAACGTGCCCGAAGAGTACCAGGACCTGAGAGAAGTGTTCAGTAAGTCTCGTGCTGCTTCTCTTCCTCCACATCGTCCCTACGACTGTGCCATAGACTTAGTACCAGGTGAGTCTCCGCCTAAGGGCAAGTTATATTCACTTTCTGTTCCAGAGAGGGAGGCTATGGAGAAATATATTTCTGATTCTCTAGCATCCAAATTCATTAGACCTTCCTCATCTCCAGCGGGGGCGGGGTTCTTTCTTGTGGGGAAGAAGGATGGGTCTCTGCGACCATGCATTGATTATCGAGGGTTGAACAACATCACGGTAAAAAATACTTATCCTTTGCCATTGATGTCTTCAGCTTTCGAACGATTACAGGGAGCATCCATCTTCACAAAATTGGATTTACGTAACGCTTATCATTTGGTTCGCATAAGGAAGGGGGATGAATGGAAGACCGCATTTAATACCCCCAGGGGGCACTTTGAATACTTGGTTATGCCCTTCGGGCTATCCAACTAGCCCGCGGTCTTCCAAGCACTCGTCAATGACGTGCTGAGAGATATGGTTGATCAATTCATATATGTTTACCTGGATGACATATTGATCTTTTCCTCTTCTCTTCAGGAATACGTTCAGCACGTCAGACGAGTGCTTCAGAGGTTGCTAGAGAATGGGCTTTTTGTCAAGGCGGAGAAATGCGTTTTTCATGCACAGTCCGTTCCCTTTCTAGGGTACATCGTCTCGTCTGAGGGAATGCGTATGGATCCTGACAAGGTTAAGGCTGTGATAGATTGGCCAAGTCCAGATTCCCGTAAGGCCCTACAGAGGTTTCTGGGATTTGCCAATTTTTATCGACGTTTTATTCGTAACTTCAGCCAACTAGTCGCGCCTCTGACTGCCTTGACCTCCCCCAGAACGACGTTCAGGTGGTCTGATACAGGGGAAGCTGTATTTGCCAAACTTAAGAGCCGCTTCGTTTTGGCTCCCATCCTTGTTGCCCCTGATCCATCACGTCAGTTCGTGGTGGAGGTCGACGCGTCAGAGGTGGGGGTAGGAGCAGTTCTTGCCAACGTTCTGCCACAGATGACAAGATTCACCCTTGCGCGTTTTTGTCTCATCGTTTATCACCTGCCGAACGTAATTATGACATTGGTAACAGAGAGTTGTTGGCAGTCAAGTTAGCACTTGAGGAATGGCGTCACTGGTTAGAAGGGTCAGGGGTACCTTTTATCGTTTGGACCGATCACAAGAACCTATAATATATTAGAACCGCTAAAAGACTCAACTCTAGGCAGGCTCGGTGGGCACTTTTTTTCGGACGTTTTGACTTTTCTCTTTCATACTGCCCGGGTTCCAAAAACATCAAACCCGATTCTTTATCTCGTATTTTTGACCATTCCGAACGCCCGTCCACTCCCGAGTGTATTTTACCCAAGACATTAGTGGTCTCCACTCTTAGATGGGAGGTCGAATCGAAGGTCATGAAGGCCTTAGAAGGGGTAACGGCTCGCGACATCCGCAGTTTTGTTTTGGCTTGCTCGGTTTGTGCCACTGGTAAGACTTCCAACCGACCCCCAGATGGATTACTCCAACCACTGTCAATCCCTTCAAGACCCTGGTCCCACATTGCGCTAGATTTTATTACCGCCCTCCCGCCCTCCCAGGGCAAGACTGTCGTTTTGACTGTCGTGGACCGGTTCTCGAAGGCGGCGCATTTTATCCCCTTGCCCAAATTACCTTCAGCCAAGGAAAAAGCGGTTGCTGTCGTAGGTCACATCTTTCGCTTACATGGCCTCCCGATGGACGTGGTTTCCGACAGGGGTCCCCAATTTGTGTCCAAATTTTGGCAAGAATTTTGTAGATTATTGGGGGCGACTGTCAGTCTCTCTTCGGGGTTTCATCCCCAAAGCAATGGTCAAACTGAGAGGGCCAACCAAGATCTGGAGAGAGCGTTGCGATGTTTGGTTTCCAAGAATCCTTCCTCTTGGAGTCAACAACTTTCTATGGTGGAGTACGCCCACAATTCATTACCAGTGTCATCCACGGGCCTTACTCCGTTTGAATGTAGTTTAGGTTACCAGCCACCAGTTTTTGCTAATACGGAATCCGAAGTCGCGGTCCCCTCCGCTCACGCCTTCGTCCAGAGGTGTCATCACGCTTGGACTAGAGCCCGTGAGACTCTTCTCCAATTGGGTGCGCGCACCAAGGCCAAGGCCGATCGCCACCGGTCAAAGCCTCCCGTATACGTCATTGGTCAAAAAGTGTGGCTTTCTACCAAGAACATTCCTCTCCGCTCCGTGTCTAATAAACTTGCTCCCAAATTCACCGGCCCGTTTCCTGTCACCAAGATCATTAGTCCGGTGGCAGTCCGCCTCAAACTTCCTCCTACGTACAGGAGAATCCATCCCGCCTTCCATGTATCTAAGATCAAACCCGTGTTTTGGGCAGCCATTAATCCGCCAGTCAACCACACAACCCCCCCCCCCCCCCCCCTGCCGCGTCTCGTAGATAGGGAACCAACTTATTCGGTTAACCGTATTCTGGACTTGAGAAGGAGGGGACGCGGATTTCAGTACCTGGTGGACTGGGAGGGTTACGGTCCGGAGGAGAGAAGTTGGGTTCCTGCTAGAGACATTCTGGATCACTCTCTTATCGATGATTACAATCGTCAGGTAAGTCCGATTCCCCGTGTTGTCGTCGTTCTTCCCTGGATTACCACTCAGCACTGGATCACCAAGCACCGTCACGAGGATTACTACACTGACCGGGAATTATTAGAGGGATCATCACTGGATTGAGCACCACCACCAATTGTCCATCGAAAGTCCCTGCGTCACTGTTCCACCCTGCCTTGTGTCCGCCCGCCTGTGCTTCTGTGTTACTTCGTCATTGTCTTTCTGATCTTTGTGCTGATTTAATAAACAGCGTTTTGCATTTACATCCTGTTTCTGTCTTACGTAACAAACTCTGGATGTCTCAGAACCAGCTCAGGACCAGCTTATAACTAACTTAAATCAGCCCATGACCAACTAAGGACCAGCTTAAACTAGTTTAAACCAGCTGCTATGCTTCAAAACATACCTAAGCAGCATATGCTGTTTTTTTTTTTTTTTTTTTTTGCTTTGTTTTTCTACAGGGACACCAGTGTTTCCATCCATCATGAATGTTGCACCTGAAGCTCAAGGGCAAGCACCATGGCCTCAGAGCTCTCTAGCCCAGTGTTCCAAGGACCCTGCTGAAAAATCTAGTATTGATGGTAACCAGCATAAGGTATGTTTTGGTTGCTGATTTCTGGTTTGCTGGATCCCAGCATGGGATGCTGGTTGCTGGTTTGCTACACATGAACATGCATTCACACAGTTGCAGGAAGAGAGAAAGTAATGAAAGAATGAGTTTAAGAGAATGAAAATGTGAAATCCCAAGTTCATAGCAATACATGAAATTGCTTAGACATGAACAACCATCAATCACTTCTCAATGAAGTTAAAAATCTATTATGTTTCTTGAGGTAAGAAAAGAAAATAAACTGAAGTAAAGAATAGAAGTAAAGTTTGACGAGACTAGTAGGCGTTTCTTCTCATCATGGCTAAGTAGCAGTAGCCATGCAGGCCAAGCACGCTGGAACGGCACTCAAAGAATGTAAAAAGTAATGTAAAAAAACATGGCTGAAAGCGATGACTAAAAGTGAAAAGCTAAAAGCACAGCTTCAAGCCATGACCAAAAAGCTAAAAGGCAAAATTTGATGGTGTCCTGAGTATTTAAACCGGGCTGTGGGACACCTCCCAAATGGTGTTTTAACCAGTTAGATATTGTCTTTGCTCGGGCGTTGTATATTTCTCCTCCCCATTCATAAATCAATATTTGATCTTATCAGTTACATGGTCCAAATTTTCCCGCTCTTGCAAAGTATCATTTTGGACATGATTCCATGTATATTATACATTTGACAAATAATTGATTGGCAGAAAAATTTCAAGCAAGAAGATTGAAACGCACACATACTAAGCATGAATATGAACCCTTCAATAGTTCAATAGTTATTAAAAAGTCATACATAATAAGTGATTAGAAACATGATAGCCAAATGTGTGGGTTACATATATGATCTAAATCTGTAAACCTTATGTACCATTCTTTGAACATAATGACATGTTTTGTAGGGTAAGGATATGTTCTGTGAAGACCAGAGAGGTTAAAGGGTTTTCTAAGGAATTTCAGACTGGTTCTTGTCCTCTAGGTGGGGGGAGGTCAATCCAAAGCGCTAGTGATTGTGATTACTATCATGCATTTACATGTGAGGGTCATGCTGTGCATCTCTTTGACCATTAATCTTGATTACTTGCCCCAAATTTACTTGCAATTACTTGCATTTATGTAAAAATGAATTTTTATTTTGACGGGCTACTTTTATTTTGACACTGGTTTTACTCAAATGAAATGGTAAAATGCTTGTGAAGTGACTCAGAACAGTTCTGGTGATACAGTATTGTTTACGTACTTATGTCCTCATTGAGATGGCAAATGCTGAAATTACTGCAAGTCGCAATTACGTTACGTGCTTCAGTCTATGTATTAAACAAACCCGCACGTCTCTGCCATTCATTCATTCACACAGAGACGCGCAGAACATGCAGGATTCAGATTTCAACCAACTTTTGCGGCTTAACATTTACAGATACTGGTGCATATGGAGATTTGATTTGATTAATTTATGCTAACTTTGACAAACTCCGTGACTGTCCATATTTAAATGTAAGTTTCATTTTCATGACTGGATTTTGATATTCCGTCCACGTTTTCCGTTTGCGGAAATGATAGCGATGTATGCGTCAAGAACCAGTTTGACCGGGTCCTCGGTACCACCGGTACTTAAAGAAACCTGGTATCGTGATATTTTCATTTTTCTAGTACCGACTTGGTACCGAAGTACCGGGTCTTTTGACAACACTAGTGGTTAACTTTGTTTTTTTCTTCTAGGTTGTCTTAATTTAAAACGTTTAACGTTTATTTTTTTCTAGTAACTTATTTGCAATGAATTGAATTGACTTAATGTACATGGAGCTCTCTGGCTTCCATTCAGTTTTGAGTGGCTGGCGGATATTAGGTGTGGCGAATCAATCCTAATATCAGACCTTTGACCCTTGCAGAATGTCTAGGTGTTTCACCTACTAAGGAAAGATGGGAAGGAAAATTACAGGTAAAAGAAGAACAAAACAAAACAAAGTTGCTGTGGGTGTTCCTAGCATGGCTTATAACTACTGTTGAGCTAGGAACTCATGTGCAGCCAGTGTGTCATGTAAGAATACTTAGTGTCAGGTATTCTACTTATTGTAAGGATGGTTGAATGTTTCTTCATGGTGGATATATGTAAAATTATGTTACGCTAAAATTAGGATATTCGACTTGTGGGAAGAAAATGTTTGCTGAATGTGTTATCAGTAGATCTGGTTACCTCTTGGTTTAGGTAATGCTGTATGTGTTAATTGTGTTGTGTATGTGTGGTCAGATCTGTTTCAGTCTGTGTTCAGTCCTTTCACCCAGTCAGTGAAGACTGGCTTTTTGCACCCTTGGCTTGGATGAGGGCGTGTCCATGATCTAATGGGGGTCAGTCCAGCAAGGCAGGAAGTTCTTTAGCAGACAGATGTAGTTTGGCATGACTGTGTGAAGCTGTTGTGTAAACTAGATGATGCCTAGATGGTGGCTGACTCCAGGGTGCAGATTCTTCAGGAGAGGCATTTGAAGTTCACATCCTCTTCAAGGTCAGGTTTGTTGAGTGCAGAGAAGTATGCTTGTCTGAGTCGGTTTGTAGTAAGCTTGTGGATCCTCTTGTCCACCATGTTTGGTTTCCAAGGCAGTTAACAGTCCATGTTCAGACTCAGAGTCTTTAAACTCTTTAATCAAGACCTCAGAAAGTCGCTGGTAGTTTGACTTTGTTTTAATGGGCTGTCGATCTAAGAAGTTTCGTACCTCGACTGGATGTAGCTCTAAGGAGGTATAACCAGTCTCTGTCAGTCACATGAGGTCTCATTTCCAGATTAATTCTATATCTTCCAGGTAACCTTGGATGTCACGGCCCTCTTTGGAGTCCGGGTTGAACCTGCTGATGTTTTTAGACAGCATGTTGAGGTATTTGATGGTCATCCCATGTGCAGCTCCAAGGTCTGCTTGGATAGGAGGTTTTCTTTCGTTGGCAGGAAAGGGTTGTGTGGCGAAGGCAGGTGAGGTTTTGGGTTGTGGCCCTTCGCGCCTTTCATCATATACCAGTTCTTGGATGTGGGATTCTGCTCTGCTCAGCAGTGATGAGACTAAGAAATTTTTCTCATTTCTTGGCTCTTGTTTCTGCTCGTAAACATATTTGAGTTATTTTCTGACCATGTAGAGTGTTTGTATCGTCTAGTTGTTGTGTCAGATTGTCCATTTCAGTTCTGTACCTTTCAATGTGGTCTTCCAAAGCACTGATTGCAGAATTCTCTGATGTCATTATTGGCATTCTGTAGTAGCTGTTCGTCATTCTGGAGTTTGTTTACCAGGTCTTTCTAGGCAGCCTTTGCATGTTGTTTGTCAAGCTGAGCTGCTGCCAGGGCTGCTTCAAGTTTTAACAGATTTGTGAACAAGATTTGAGAGAAATAGGCCTTTTGTGTACATATCAAAAGTTTTAGATCTTTGAGTTCAGTTCATGAAAAATGGGGGCAAAAACAAAAGTATTTATAATTGCATTTATAAATTTGTTCAGTGTAACTATGCACACAGTGATTGGCTGGGAGAGCAGGGGTCTCTGTTAGAGATTTATTTATAAAATTATTGTAGAGTGTGATCTTATGTTGCCATATTCAATTAAAGGTTTAAAAATAAAAAAATGTTGCCACATTCAAATTAAGATTTAAAAATGCAGGCTAAGTGTGTCTGAATAAGTATATGTTCAGATAATTGTCAGCCTCTTACATGCACCATTTAGTGTCCCCGACTAAGGATTTTCATAGTCAAATCGGAATTTTTGAATCTTGCCGATATTCGACTGATAGTCTAATCATATATTTGGGGGTGGGGCAAAATACATTACCAAGAGTCAAGTCAGACATTCGACTAACATAATTACTGATGTTAACCCACAGGGAAAATGTGTAATGAACACCTTGCAGATATAAACTGGGTAAATAATGTTTTATGTTTTTATTAACAGATAGCTGATATAGCTGATATTTGAGCTGCATGCGCTGAAGATGACCAGTAGAGTGACGCATTTGATAGCAAGTTTTTAATCAATGGGATTCAACTCATAATTTCATATAGAATATGCTTCGTTATTCATACAATATAATGTTAATATTAAGACTTATAGGCTATTTGCAAAAAGGGCCCGAATGCACATGAACATATCTGCGGGGCTCTGAATGTGAAATCCTTTTGTGGACGCGTTCTTCACAAAACAAGGCAGAAACAAGGCAGCTAATCTAAAAAAATTCATAGCGTTTTAGTTTAATGGTCTTCTCATTATAATAATAGGTATATAACAGTCCCAGTCATAATTATTAATATTCTGCATTGTAGTTTGACCTGCTCGCGCTGTGCGCTGAAGAGTTATCACCATAGTACTACAATGAAGCACTTTGGACTCAAAACCAAATGCATCTTATATCAGGTAAATAATATATCCACGATATATATTCACCGGCTGAAATGTTTTGAAATGACTTGTACCCTACCTGATCACAAAAATCCTGGTCTCTGCCTGTGTCAATTTGAGTCTTGGTAAAGTTTTAAATCCCTGCCACCAAGATGCTCCTCCGTCGGTCACGGATTATGGAAAGTGAAACATAAATCTATAGGGGTGGTTGGATTTATTTACGCACTTTAAAATATTATTTTGAAGCTTCTTTCTTTTCAGATTTTTACAGCTTTATCATAATAGGCTGTATATTAACTTATTGGGATAAATCCGGTAGTTCTATGTGTAATCAGACATTTGAGCTCCCCCTTATATGAAAATGGCATAATCAGAATGGCATAATCAGTAACACCCCGCGAATATTAGACTGTTAGATTGGTAGTCGAATCAGGCTCCTCGAATCAAAGCATTGATTCATCGCCCTTTTTGTGGTAACCCCTAATATTTACACTTTGATTTGAAAAAAAAAAACAGTGCAACCTTGTAGCGAGGCTGACTCAGAAGAGCATACGCTGCCTGCGTTCAGCTCATAATCTCCAAAATGGCGCTAAAGTGATGTGGAGAGAAATAGAGGAGAGAAATTGTTGAATAAAGTAGTTATTTTTGTTTTCTTCATGTACAAAAAGTATTCTTGTCGCTTCATAATGTTGCGGTTGAACCACTGATGGCAGATGGACTATTCTGGACTTTCATACTTTTTTGGACTTTGACAGTGTAACTTACATGGCAGTCTATGGGACAGTAAAAAGACTCCTGGATTTCATCCAAAATATCTTAAAATGTGTTCTGAAGAGGAACAAAGCTTTTACGGGGTTGGAACGACATGGGGGTTAGTGAATAAATTTTGGCTGGAAAATTGCAGCAGTGCACCAGTGATGACACAGGAAACAGGGATTTTGCTTACAAAATCTTGCACTTTTTTATTATTATTATTGGGGTGAAGATGTCAAATTTAAAGATGTCAGACATCACTTTTGACCACTACTATATGGCAGTTCATTGACTTTCCAACTAATCGCAAAACCACGCTCCAAAAAAAGCCACTTTTATGAGGACTGTGGACTTTCTTGGAGTTGTTGGAGCCACTGATGGAATTCATGTTCACATCATTGCTCCAACTGTAAACGAGGAGACATACCAATAGAAAATGGAGCATCAGTAATAATTAATTATAATTTTGCACAATGCAAAGTATAATTTTTTTTTATAATATTAAAATATTTCAGTGTCTTAATGAAATTATTTTATTGTAACTAAATTAAATGATTGGTGTTGTGCTGCTGTGACTTCACATGAGCAGGCTCCCTATTGGCTGTTTCAGAGATCGAGGTGAGCCATTTCGTGTTGACACCATTGTAGTCCTTAGTTCACAACACTGAACTGTCACCTCAGTCAACACTTAAGAATCTTAGACTTTACTGAAAGTTGCTTTTAGCTCCTTTATAAAAGTCTCCTACTCTTAGTAAATTCCTACTTCTTACTAAGAATGTTTTGACACTTAAGTCCAAGCTTAAGACTATTTCTGAGAAGTTTTATACATATAGGTCCTGATCTATAGACAGTAAAATTAACACTGAAGCAGTGTTGTAGTAAGTGAAATAAAGTCGTTTCACCCTATAAGTGATAACTGAGTCACCTGCAGTTCACAAACAGAATCAGTGGGGATAAGAGGAACAGTGACATGTGGCCAAGTATGGTTACCCATACTTGGAATTAGTGCTCTGTATTTAACCCACCCTAAGTGCACGCACACACACACACACACACACACACACACACAGTCAGTGGACAGCCATTTATGCTGCTGCGCCCAGAGAGCAGCTGGGGGTTCGGTGCCTTGCTCAAGGTCACCTCAGTCATGGTATTGAAGGTGGGAGAGAGCGCTGTCCATTCATTCCCCCCATCTACAATCCTTGCCGGCACGAGACTTGAACCCGCAACCTTTGGGTTACGAGTCTGACTCTCTACCCATTAATCCATGACATCCCCCTAGAGCACACTGATATAAGAGAAAAATGAAGTGAGTAAAAACACAACAACTACTTACAGTCATAAAGCCTTAGATTAAATCAATATTTCACCAGAGGATGAGTAAACAACTGCAAAAACTGAATTACTATATTCACTTATTGCAAAACAAGTTTGGCTTTTTTCTTTCATATGGTACATGCGCATGTCTGTTACCATTATGGTGATTAGTGTTCCCTTTTGTTGGGCACTTGGCAATATACTTTGGATGAATTAACTGTTTCAGCAAATTGTTTCAATAATATTTCATGGTTCTGACTGCACTGACATACCTTTTACTATGTGCACTTTTTTAAATCAGTGACTATACCAGCACCATACCAGCATAAACCAGCCAGGACCAGCACTAACCAACATAAACCAGCACTATACTAGAACTAACCAGCATAAAACAGTACTATACTTGCATAAATCAACCTAAACCAGCACTACTGGCATAAACCAGCCTGGACCAGTTCTGTACCAGCACTAACCAGCATAAACCAGCATGGACCAGCTTGGAATCTTTTCAGGTGTATACTGGATTTTTCAGCAGGGGAGGCTGTCTTATCATGGCAAAGGAGGCCATCTCTGAGTACCCTGCCTTCCCTGTCACAGTCAAGGAGGCCAACCCTTAACTATCTGATTGGCCTTGGTGGTCTCCTGCCTCATTTGCTCCACCTTGGTGGACCTCAGCACCACTGCCGAAAGGGTCTTCAGCTTTGTATTCTCTTCTTTTATATCAGTGTGTTCTGAACTCGTATGTGCTCATAATGGTAATCTTCATTCTGCATTCACAATACAGATAATTCACTGGTAATGTTACAACTTTCCTTGCTGGTAAATTGCCGGAACTTATTTACTGGTATTTTTTAAAAGATCTTGTTCACACATGATCTCTTAATGGTAATTTACCAGTAAAGACTATGGGCCCTATTTTAACGATTTAAACGCAAAGTGTAAAGCGTACGGTGCAGGTGCAACCAGGGTGTGTCTAAAAGCTTCTCAAGCGAAGAAACTGATCTGCTCTTGTGCGAAGTTAAAGCGCGCGAGCAGATCATCTATGGGGCAAGCAGGAATCCACCAAAGCGCCGCGCGTTGAGTCAGTTAATATATATGTGTGTGTATTGGCATGATTGTTCAATTAATTCACTAATTTAATTCATCATTATAAGTAGTAATAGGCTGAATTGCAAATAGGTAGCCTAATTCTAATATATGCAATGACTATCCATCATTACATTTTTATATTTATGTAGCCTACACAATAATATTCTTTTACACTGTAATCCTTATGTTTTTAATATTTGCCATGTTTGTGTGATGCGCATCCCTGTGTGTAATAAGCAAAGTCAACGCGCACTGTGGACCCGCCCAGAGGCGCATTTTCTACCAATGTGCTCTTTAAATAACAAAAAAATCTTGCGCCATTGACTTTAGACTTTAGACCAGGTTTGAGTTGGTCTATGGCGAAGTCTATTTTCAGCTCCTTAAAATAGCAATGGGCCAGCAATGTGCCTGAACACACTTTTTTTAAAGCAGCATGCCCATGGGTGCACAAATGGGCAAAAATGCATTTGCTAATTAAACGGCGTGGCGCTGAACGGGAAAATGCGAAGAGCGCCGGACTGAAACTATCAAACACACTTGCGCTGCGCCTTGGGTTGCATTAAGCCGGGTGCATGATAGGGCCCTGTATATGTGAAAGGGGCTATTGTTTCCCTGTAGATGCTCTTGTCTTGGTTTCTAGTTTGTTTCAGCTTTGTTCCAGTGTTTATTGTGTTACCGTGTTTGCTTTTCTTTTATTTTGTTTTGTTAAACTTTATCTCCCCTTTGTGAATACAGCATTACACAGAGAAAATGCAATTTCATTTATTTTTTCACTGATACTGTAATACTTTAGTCAAATGGTTATGATTTTTAAACTCTGTGTGTGGCCTTACCACTGAAAATGTGGTCTGGAGATGATTGGGTGTATTAAAGGTGTGCTTATCCCTGCCGAGGCTGTGTGATTAATCTCAGCTGACATGTCCTTTTACCCACTGTCACATTAATAACTTGGTGTCTTTCATGAGAATGACAGACTGCTCAGTCCTGGGAGAACACGCTGTAGGATGCTCAAGGCTAGAGAGCTCGCTCATCACAAATCAAGAGCCCAAGTGTCGCTAAACGCAGCAGAGCATGCAATTTTCCTTCCTCATTCTACAGAAACACTATGGTGGCTGATCTATTGCACACTGAACTTGAACACTGAGCAATAAGTATTCATATGTTACTTTTTTTTTTTTTTTTCATATTTTACTTTTTTTACATACCTAGTACTTTTAAGTACTTTCATCTGCATGTTCCAGATTGTTAAGGACCTTCTGTACCTACTTTAGGGCTTTATCTGTGTGCTTCAAAATCTAGGACCATTTTTGTGCTCCAGGAGATCAACATCTCACAATGCTTGATGTTCAAGGCTGTTGTTAATGGATTATGGTTTCCCATTGCATTGTTATCCAGGAATAAGACACAGTTGGACTGGTTACTTGACTACACTGAACAAATGCCCTAACCAGACACCTAGACCTTTGCATCGTTGTATATTATCAGTATGATTTTCCAATTTACTTTACATTATATAGCTGACGTCAGTTAATAACAATTGATCTTTCATTTATTTGATTGATGTATAAAAAGTTTCTTCACCATATTAGTTTCATAGAAACAATAAAAAAATAATAATAATAACTTTCAACAAGATATTGTTACTCTAACATAGCAACATCCAACGCAATAATTTGCATTTTGTACACTTTATTCATTTATTCATTCATTTTATTCATGGTATTCATTTTTACTCGTTTTAACTTTTTATTTATAAAATGTATTTTGTCAACCATGTGTCTTCCTTGTGTTGATGACATAGTAAGAGGCTCTATAATAGGCTCCTCACATTGTTTTAAGACAATATAGACACAGACAATATAATGTAGGCAGATTTGTAACAGTTCCTGTTGATTGGAACTGTAATTATTGTCCTAAAGAAAGGAAATGGAAATGCTTAATGCTTTAGCTTTCTTTTTTACTTTCTAATTTGTGCTTTTTTCTTGACTTTATATTTTGTGAAGCTCAACAATCTGTTGATGCACATCAGAACTGTATTCTTAGTTGTTTTCTCTTTGTGATGGATAGTAAAGGGAATTTTACCTTTGTTGGCATTAATGGAAGTGCATTAGCATGATTTAGATCTTACTTATCTGACCACCATCAGTTTGTTGCAGTGAATGAAGAGGTAACATATCGATCAGAAGTGCAGTATGGAGTACCTCAAGGCTCAGTACTAGGGCCGTTACTTTCCATGCTTTACATGTTACCCTTGGGAGATACCATCAGGAAGCACGGTGTTAGCTTTCACTGTTATGCTGATGATACTCAGCTCTATATTTCTTCGAGACCTGGAGAACCATACCGAATACATAGTTGAAATAAAAAAACAGACTGCATAGTCGACATAAAAACCTGGATGATGAGTTAATTATTGGACCTAAAAACTGTGCTTATAATAACCTAGAATGATGTTTAAGACTTGATGGCTGCTCTTTCAATTCTTGATCATCAGTTAGGAATCTAGGTTTATTACTTGATATCAATATTTCCTTTGAAAGACATATTCTAGCATTTGTAAAACTGCATTTTTCCATTTCATAAATATATCTAAATTATGACCTAAACTGTCAATATCAAATGCAGAAACGTAAATTCATTCAACTGAAGGTTAGATTATTGTAGTGCTTTATTGGGTGGTTGTTCTGCATGCTTAATAAACAAACTCCAGTTAGTCCAAAATGCAGCAGCAAGAGTTCTTACTAGAACCAATATGACTAAATTTGCCAGATTCTGTCAACTCTGCACTGGCTCCCTATCAAACATCGTATAGATTTTAAAATCTTGCTTATTACTTATAAAGCCCTGAACACTGTAAAAAATATCTGCTTGGTTCTACTTAAAATCATAAGTTAAGCAGCTGCCTCAAAATTTCAATTAAATTAAATTGATTAATGAATTGTTTTAACTCATTATTTTGAGTCTTGTTAAGCTGTGAATTGCCTTCTGTGAGTCAACATGACTATACAATTATTGTTGTTTCAACTTTGCTATGCAAGTTCAAAATAAAGTGAACTCATTAATGAGCATTCTGTTAACTTATCCCCATTAGTGGGTTCAACTTAGTAATTTCAATTAAGTAATCTTTGAATTAGGGTATCAAGTTAAGGTGATCTACAAGAATGTCTTGTTTTAACTTAATTATAAAAACAGATAAATTTGATTACAAAACTTTTTTGTTTATTAAAACCAATGTTAAGCCAATACAAGCTATACATAAACACTTCAATCATCTCAAACTTGCAATCAATCCTTTTTTTGGTACCAAACTTCAGTTGGGTGCAGGTCACATAATGAGGCTAAGATAAATAGAAGGGTTGTGCACAATCATGGGGATGACTGCTGATCTGACAGTTGGCCAGAAGACAATCATTGACACCCTTCACAAGGAGGATAAGCCCCAAACATTCATTGCCAAAGAAACGTGTTCACGCCAACCTGATTCATCTTGTCTGACGGAAAAATGAGGCACCCGGCACAGCAAAAACACCAGTGTACATTTAACTCAATTTGGGTCAAATTTAACACTCTTGAATGTATATATGACTCCCTCCGTTTCGGAGTTAGAATAACACTTTCAGAAGTGTGAAATATGTACATTACTCACAGAGTACATTTTAACACTGAAAGAGTTTATTTGTAAATCCAGCATGGTGTTAAAATGTACTCTGTGCGTAATGTACATATTTCACACTTCTGAAAGTGTTATTCTAACTACGAAACAGAGGGAGTCATATATACATTTCAGGAGTGTTAAAATTGAGTTCATTGTGTGGTGTTCAGGTTCAGGTGTTAAAAAATAATACATATATAAAATAATCCTCAAATTAATGCGTGTTTACAATTATTTATTTAAATTGAAACATTGTAACTCTTTATCCCTGCACAAAAATGTCTTCACATTCAGTGTTTCCAATACATTTAAACAACATATTCTTAAAAAATTAAAACATATAGTCAAAGCAAATCAGTATAAAGGCAAGTCAAAGCAAATCAGTGCAAATTCTTATTTTGTCAATATGTATTTTGAATTTTATTAGGTTTATAGTGCTTACATTTATCTGCTTAAACCACAGCATCTCATTCATTACCATCAAAGCTGAATGCAGGGTCATACTTAGCTGATGCGTAGGTGCAAAGTAGAGAGCGTTCCTGGGGTGGCATTCAGTCCGTTTAACCCTCAAGTGTGGAGTCCGGTGCGTCGGCACCAGTTGCACCCCCATAAGGATGGCCCTGGCTGAATATATGTTACTGATCACTGAACAAAGTCTGTGCCAATGGCGTTTGGACCTCCTTGGAGGAAGTAGTCTCTTTCTTTTTTTTAGGACAACAAGACGTGATTCTCTGCAGTTTCCAGCTAAGCAAGAAATCCACTCCCACTTGCAGCATCACAAAAGTGCTTCTGTAAAAATGGGGGGGGGGGAAACAGAATCATTTCACATCTATTTATCAAAGCTATTATTAACAAGTGAAATGTCAGAGACAAGTATCAATTACAATACAATAATAGTTTACTCAAAACATTTACCCAAAAATTCTGTCATATTTTTTTTTCTTCATGTGATTCCAATCCTGTATGACATACATGTCTTACATGTCTGTGGAATGGCATGAGTATAAGTAAATAACAATTCAGGTGAACAATTTATTTTAAGGGTTATTTCGCCCCCAAAAATTAAAATGATGTCATCTTTATTTACCTGACTGCTGGTCTCTGTGCATGAATGTGCATTGTGAACAATCAAGATGAATAAAAACACAAAATAAAATACAATCTATGTGCTTTTTTCTCTGAAGTAAATATATCCGTTGTGCTCATTGCAACAGGAAGGGATCACGTTCATCTGTCAGCTGTCATTTTAACTGTCATGACAACCAAAGCTCCAGTCCGGAGTCAGTGAAGAAATTACACATTTTGGGGGGATTTCCATGCTTAGTATTTATATAATATTTTTATTAATCTTGATTTTTTTCAGAACGTGTGTGCAATTCAGTGTGAACTGAACTAATTGCGACAAAGCAACTGAACAACATTCATTAGGAAAACACTGTGTCAATAATGCAAAATGATAGTTAAAGGCAGTTCATCATTGAATTCAGTGATGTCATCTCTGTTCAGTTAAATAGTGTCTGTGCATTTATTTGCAATCAAGTCCACGATATCGCTGTAGATGAAGTGACCCCAACTAAGCAAGCCAGAGGCGACAGCGGCAAGGAACCGAAACTCCATCGGTGACAGAATGGAGAAAAAAACCTTGGGAGAAACCAGGCTCAGTTGGGGGGCCAGTTCTCCTCTGACCAGACGAAACCACTAGTTCAATCCCAGGCTGCAGCAAAGTCAGATTGTGCAGAAGAATCATCTGTTTCCTGTGGTCTTGTCCTGGTGGTACTCTGAGACAAGGTCTTTACAAGGAAGCTGTAGTTGTCCTGGTCTCCGCTGTTTTTCAGGGCAGTAGAGGTCCTTTCTAGGTGCTGATCCACCATCTGGTCTGGATACGTACTGGCAGAGCCGGCCAAGCCACTAAGCGACCCTTGCAATTGCAAAGGGCCCCGTAGCCAGCAGGGGGCCCCCTAGAGTCACTCTAAAAATAATTGTTTCTGCAAGTATTCTCATAAACACAGTCGGTTATGTTTTAAGTGTGTAGGTGTGTGTGTAGGTGTGTGTGTGTGTGTGTGTGTGTGTGTGTGTGTGTGTGTGTGTGTGTGCTGGGCGCGTTGACACCATAGACAGTAAAAGAAATGGACTGCGACCCCATTGGATTCAATGGAGACAAGTGAAGTCGTTATCTCTTTATTCCTGGGACAACTTTGCCATCGGAAAGGGTGTGTCTGCCACGGGCTGTCCACAGGCTGCGCTCCAGACTGACTATACATCGTGACATGTTGCAAATAAAAATTGAAAAAAGAAATTATCGCGGCCGAAAAAATTATCGAGCTCATTTTTTTTATAGTGCGATTAATTGATTTATCGACTATCACGACAGGCCTACTATTTACATCATTAAATTAAAGTTTACTCGTTTTTCCTCGTCAATCATTCTCCATTCATAAACGTTATTCAAAAAGGGCGCGTCTCGTGCACGGTAAAACTCTCTCCAATATATCATATGATATATTTACATTATAATGCATGATCTCTAGATAAAAGGCTGTTGATTTGCATAAAATGACTTTATTTTGTGTATTTGTATTTTATGTTTGTTGCTGTTTTTAAACGACTCGCTACCGTCTGCCTGTTAGATCACACACACATCACAAGGACTAGGCTATGAATCGGCATCAAACGCACAATAACGGGAATTTAAAACTGTGAAGAAACACATGATCAATAAACTGTTGGACAAATATACATTAGGATTTGTGCGCTCGACATTTCTTCGCTTTTTTGCCGTGAACTTTTAAATGCCCACTTGAGCAGCGCAGCGCTGCACACTGTGACTCCATGTTGCTTTGAGCACATCATTCTGCACAAATATGGATTTTAATAGTTCTATTGAAATATTACCTAATTCTTATTATTGTTACTATTAATCTTGTTTGTGGTGTTTTAGATGTTATTGTTAATTTTGTTTATTTGAAAAATTCAAACATTTAAATGTTCTATTTATTATTATATATAATATTTTATTTAAATGTTATTCTATTTGCTCGATTTTATTTAAATTATATATAGGCTGTTGTTTGTGCCTCATAAACTCTGGTGTCAATTAAAAATGTTTCTTTGAAGGTCAGTGAAAATCACTTTATCAGTCTTCTTATTAAGCAAGTTCATCAGTGTGTGTTCGTTGAACTGCACTGCCATTCAGCTCAGTGGTATCATAATTTTCCTTTTAGACATCAAACATGGAACTCAACTCAAGAACTCAAGGTCTTTTATTGTCATTCTGTACATGTTGCCACATAAGAACAAAATACTTACTCAGGACCAGCAGCGTAAAAAAGATAATTAACATACAGCATACATAGAATAATTTAAACATAATTTAATAGACTAAAAAATGTAAAAATAACATAGTAGATGTAATATGTACAGTATAGTTATAAGGTAGTCATTGCTTTTCTTTAGGCCTTACTTAAAACGGTCAAAGGGGCCTCCAACCGAATTTTGCTTAGGGCCCCCAAAGGTCTAGGGCCGGCTCTGCGTACTGGATCCGGGTGACTGCAGTGACCTTCTGATCTGGATACAGACTGGATCTGGTGGCTACGGTGACCTCGGAATAAGAGAGAAACAGACAAATATTAGCGTAGATGCCATTCTTCTAATGATGTTGCAAGTACATAGGGTGTTATGGGAAGTGTTCCCAGTTCCGGTTTAACGTAGCGGCCGTAGAGTATTATAATGTAAAAGGAGCTCATTCAAATACTGAGGTGCTAAACCATTCAGGGCTTTATAAGTAATAAGCAATATTTTAAAATCTATACGATGTTTGATAGGGAGCCAGTGCAGTGTTGACAGGACCGGGCTAATATGGTCATACTTCCTGGTTCTAGTAAGAACTCTTGCTGCTGCATTTTGGACTAGCTGTAGTTTGTTTACTAAGCGTGCAGAACAACCACCCAATAAAGCATTACAATAATCTAACCTTGAGGTCATAAATGCATGGATTAACATTTCTGCATTTGACATTTTTGAGATGGAAAAATGCAGTTTTACAAATGCTTTCTAAATGAAACGTTGCTTTCTAAGGAAAGATTGCGATCAAATAGCACACCTAGGTTCCTAACTGATGACGAAGAATTGACAGAGCAATCATCAAGTCTTAGACAGTGTTCTAGGTTATTACAAGCAGTTTTTAGGTCCTATAATTAACACCTCTGTTTTTTCAGAATTTAGCAGTAAGAAATTACTCGTCATCCAGTTTTTTATATCGACTATGCATTTCATTAGTTTTTCAAATTGGTGTGTTTCACCGGGCCGCGAAGAAATATAGAGGTGAGTATCATCAGCATAACAGTGAAAGCTAACACCATGTTTCCTGATGATATCTCCCAAGGGTAACATATAAAGCGTGAAGAGTAGCGGCCCTAGTACTGAGCCTTGAGGTACTCCATACTGCACTTGTGATCGATATGATACATCTTCATTCACTGCTACGAACTGATGGCGGTCATATAAGTACGATTTAAACCATGCTAATGCACTTCCATTAATGCCAACAAAGTGTTCAAGTCTATGCAAAAGAATGTTGTGGTCAATTGTGTCAAACCCAGCACTAAGATCCAATAAAACTAATAGAGAGATACACCCACGATCAGATGATAAGAGCAGATCATTTGTAACTCTAAGGAGAGCAGTCTCAGTACTATGATACGATCTAAATCCTGACGGGAAATCCTCACGTATACCATTTTCCTCTAAGAAGTAATATAATTGTGAGGAAACCACATTTTCTAGTATCTTGGACAGAAAAGGGAGATTCGAGATTGTCTATAATTAACTAGGTCTTTGGGGTCAAGTTGTGGTTTTTTGACGAGAGGCTTAATAACAGCCAGTTTGAAGGTTTTGGGGACATATCCTAATGACAATGAGGAATTAATAATAGTCAGAAGAGGATCTATGACTTCTGAAAGCACCTCTTTTAGGAGCTTAGATGGAATAGGGTCTAACATACATGTTGTTGGTTTAGATGATTTAACAAGTTTATACAATTCTTCCTCTCCTATAGTAGAGAATGAGTGGAACTGTTCCTCAGGGGGTCTATAGTGCACTGTCTGATGCGATACTGTAGCTGACGGCTGAATGGTTGCAATTTTATCTCTAATAGTATCGATTTTAGAAGTAAAGTAGTTCATAAAGTCATTACTGCTGTGGTGTTGGGAAATGTCAACACTTGTTGAGGCTTTATTTTTCGTTAATTTAGCCACTGTATTGAATAAATACCTGGGGTTATGTTAGTTTTCTTCTAAAAGAGAAGAAAAGGAATCGGATCTAGCAGTTTTTAATGCTTTTCTGTAGGATAGGTTACTTTCCTGTCAAGCAATACGAAATACCTCTAGTTTTGTTTTCCTCCAGCTGCGCTCCATTTTTCGGGCTGCTCTCTTTAGGGTGCGAGTATGCTCATTATACCATGGTGTCAATCTGTTTTCCTTAACCTTCCTTAAGCGTAAAGGAGCAACTGTATTTAAAGTGCTGGAAAAGAGAGAGTCCATAGTGTCTGTTAGGGATGGCCCGATACCATATTTTCCCAAACCGATACGAGTACGAGTATTTACATTTGTGTACTTGCCGATAACGAGTACCGATACCGATATTTCTACCGCAAAAGTAATTACAGGCTCCCAGAAAAGAAGACAGAAAACTATTTTAGAACACAGGTTAGAAGACTGTTTTATTTTCTCTGCTTGTTTTAACAAATCTAAAATAAATTAGTAAAATAATAAATGTAGGCAATTTTAAATAAAAAATAAATTATATATATTTCTGTGTAAACAAAAAGTCTCAATACTGGCACTGTCTTCACAACTGACTAAATATAAATAAAACGTATTTTACAGTTAACACCATCAACTCAACAATATATCAATGAAATATTTGACACCGTCTCCAGCTTTCAATTTAACTCAATTTCAATGTAACTGTTGTGTAGTCTCAATTAAACACTTACATATTTCAATTAAACAAAACATCAATGTAACTATTGCAAGTCTCAATTAAACTACTGCATATTTCAATTAAACAACAATTAAACTATGTGGAACAGTGACAGCTCCCTTGTTTCAATTAAACAAACATTTCAGTCAGCAATGTGATCTGAACTAGCTTAGGTACTTTTAGGGAGAATGAGAGGCAGGTTCTTTTTGATGAACAAAATCCTCTCTGCATGATCAGCTGTGATTCTGTTTCTGTTGTCATGCACAATATGTGACACTGAGCTGAACAGCCTTTTACTGTCAACTAGTGTTGTCATGATACCAAAATTATTGTTTCGATACCAATACCTAGTCAAGAATTGCGATTTCGATACTTTTCCTGAAAGGGAAAATACACTCAAATATCATTGCTATGCTTTATTTTAAAACCAGGACAACATTCTAATCATATAACACACTAATAAATGAACATATGAACAGCAGATATATTAAACATGTGAACAAAATATGAAATATCAAAATATAAAAAAATTAGAGCAATGACATTCAAGGTAAAGAAAGAATAAATTTAGCAGCATTATCTCAGTTATCATAAACATAAGAGTAATAAATGTATCTTGATTCTGAACTTTGAATAAAAATATGAACAGCGATTATATTAAACGATGCTTCTGAACTCAGAAGATTAAATGTCAAAAGATAAATAATATAAATTTAAGCAATGGCATTCAAGTAAAAAAAAAAAAGCTAATAAAATTTAGCAGCAATATCTCAGATATTGTAACTTATTCTGTCAGTTGTGCAACCTTTTCTTTCAGAGGAGAAAACTCAGCCAGTGAGCTTTAATGAGCGTCATCTTTTTTTACCAGTCGTGGAGCCTGGTGATGCCCCGCTTTTATGAAATTATTTGGCCCGCCCCAGCCCGCAAATAAAGTAACATTTCTTTACCCGCCCCGACCCGTGCATCGAGGACATCACGGAAGATACATTGCTGCTTAGACCTTCGTATTGTAACCTTATCAAAGAACCTAATAAAATATGAAAATATGTATTCCAAATATTTAATATAGGCTATTATTTCATTTCCAATTAAATGCGACCTTTTGTGATCTCCTGTGTGAACGTGAAATGACCCAGAAGTGATCCGCATGCGCAGAAGAGTACTCAACGGCCAACGACGTCACTCGTTGTTTGCGGAAGTAGCTAAACATGGATGTCAACAACAGTGTAGTCAACAGCGGAGCTCGTTTAGCAATATTAAAGTTATTTAAGCAGCATCGTCCACCATGGTTGTTGTTTATCTTCTCATTCCCGCCTACTTCAATGCAGAATTATGACGTTTGTAGCGTATCAATGACGTACGGGTCGGATACATGTGACCTGGCCGTTCAGACGGAGGTCGCATTTCAAAAGATCGGATACGTATCAGATTCAGGACCACATACCCAAGTGGCCTGGGTCGCATTTGAAAAGAACAGATCTGTGTCGTTCAGACTGTCATGAAAAGATCAGATACAGGTCGCATACGGGCAAAAAAAATCGGAATTGGGTCGTTTCAGCCTGCAGTGTGAACTTAGCCAAAGAGTTACTTAAGATGTGACAGAGCATGTGATTTGTTGAATGTAGTGAACGAATCCGCCCTTCACTGAACGAGATCGAGAGATCTTCTCATTCGTGAACGAGTCGAATGAACTGACACATCTCGTTTATGAACGAAATGAATGAGTATACAGGCAGGGTCAGTGAGCCAAGCAAGTAAATCTCGATCAGCAATCAGCAGATACAAAGCGCAGTTATAAGTGCTGTGCAGTTACGCTCGTTTTCATATTTAGCATACAGAACATAACTCCACGTTTAATCCCCGATTAATGTGAATATTATATATGAACTGTCTGACCAAACAATTAAAATGTTAATTATGCAAGAAAACCGCGTGCTTTGTTCATCTGAACAAATTATTTAAACTATTTAAAGCGATTATGCACACATTTTAGTAAAGCCAAATCAGTTAGGAAAGCCACTAATGCAGCCATCTCGCTGTAGTGCTTTTTTGCTGCTTGTGTGAGGAGAAAAATACACAGCCGTCCATAGGGAGGCACTGGAAGCGTGCGTTGCACACACCAACATGAAATACGTCTCTTACAAATCTGGAACGCAGTCATTCTTTGAAGTATCGATACTAATAAATTTAGGAATCGTGACGTTTTTTTATTTCTGAGAATCGCGATACTTTTGAAGTATCAGTGCACCGTGCAACACTACTGTCAACACTACTGCATGGTGCTGAGAGGTATCTGGATGCCATTTTGGCCAGAGTAGGGAACCGCACTTTGTTAACTGCCCAGTATTGTAGTGGTTTGTCTTCGAGAAATTGTGGTCTCCCCTAGGTATGTCTCTAATTGTGCAGTTGAACCTACTTGAGCTCTGTTTAGAGAGACTGGTGCTTGCTCATCTACTATTTTATCAAATATACTGTCCAGGCTGCTGCTTGCCTGGTCCCAGCGTGGTTTTCTGGCAGGAGGTTCGTGCACGTCATGATTCTCCTCTTCTCTAGACGACCTCAACAGCTCACGCATCAGCATCTCCTTGGCATTTGGAGCAGTGTTGGTGTTAGAAAAAATATATATTTTTATACCTATAACAGAGAGAGAAAAAAATGAGGCATCTGACAATAGGTATTTATTAAAATAACATAGCCTAATCAAATAATTTATTAAATGAAAATAAAATACTAAAATGTACTTTTCAGCAAGACATTGGCAACTTTTAACTCGCTATCTAGCACACACACGCACACAGACACAGATACACACACAGACACACAGACGCACACAGATACAGACACACACGCACACAGACAGACACACACGCACACAGACAGACAGACACACACATACACGCACATAGATAGACACACACACACACACGCACACGCACACACACACACTACCTGAGGTCGAGTAGAGTAGCGATGCTGTTGAGGGGTTGTTCTTCCACATCAGAAAATCGCTTCCTGACAGCTGCAGCTGTCAATGCATCAGCAACACTTCTCTGTGACAAAAGTCCTTCGTGGACCACCAGCTGGAGAGTGTGAGCGGCACAAGGTAGGCTGGGGAGTCCAGCATCATTCATGCCCTTAATCATATTTTTAGCATTGTCTCGTAGAACAACGTGGACAGAGGTTTTCAGAATGCACCAGGTCTGAAGCATCCCATCGAACACGTCTATTATGGCTTTGCTGGTGTGCGAACCCTGAAACGGCTTTGCTTGTAAGGTGGCTTGGCGAAGAGTAAAGTTGTCATCAATCCACTGTACAGTTAAACTGAGCAGAGACATTGGGCAGACACTGCTTGACCAAATATCGGTTGTAAAACTGACGAACGAAACGTCACGCAACAGGCCACTAACGTGCTTTTTCATGTCATGAAACATTTTCGGTAGCATGGTGGTTGTAATGTGATGACGACTCGGAATTTCGTGTCGCGGCTCCAGTATGCCAAGAAGATGTCAAAATCCTATATTTTCAACAGCCGACAATGGCTGGTCATCAAGTGCAATAAAGTATGCAATTCTCTGTTATTTTTAGTGCCCGTGGATTATCTCTGGACATCTTCTCGCGCATCTGGAAAACCTGTGTTAATGTTGGCTGCTGAGTTGCTTGCTTAGCTTGACTAAAGTGTGTGTATTCAGCGCTATGATGCGTCTTCAGATGTTTAATTAGATTGCTGGTGTTAAACGATGTACTTTCTTTTCCTCCTCTCGACACCTTAGCTGAACATAACTTACAGTCTGCCTTGCTGCTGTCATCATCCCTAATCTTGCCGACATTTTACATTCCTATGGTGTTCACCTAGACAAAGCGGCGGCCAGTTTAATTTCACAAAACGTACGTGGTATCGGTGCGTGGTATCGGCTCATTTTTATGAGTACGAGTACGAGTATATGAGGACAGTATCGACCCGATACCCGATGCCAATATCGTTATCGGGCCATCCCTAGTTTCTGTTACATCATCAAGTTGTTCTGAGGTTTTGGATATGCTAAGGAATTTGGATACATCAGGAAGATAACTTAAAAAGCAGTCTTTTGTGGTAGAAGTGATGGTTCTTCCATACTTGTAACAAGAAGTAGAATTTACAATTTTGGCTATATGAAGTTTGCTCAAAAATAAATAATGATCTGAGATATCATCACTTGGCTGCATAATTTCAACACTATCAACATCAATTCCATGTGACAGGATTAAATCTAGAGTATGATTTCGACAATGAGTAGGTCCTGAAACGTGTTGTCTAACCCCAATAGAGTTCAGAATGTCTATAAATGCTGATCCCAATGCATCTTTTTCATTATCAACATGGAAATTAAAATCACCAACTATTAAAACTTTATCTGCAGCCAGAACTAACTCGGATGTAAAATCACCAAACTCTTTAATAAAGTCTGTATGGTGCCCTGGGGGCCTGTATACAGTAGCCAGTACAAACATAACAGGGGATTTATCATTAACATTTGTTTCTCTGGATAATGTTATATGAAGCACCATTACTTCAAACGAGTTATACTTGAAGCCTGCCCTCTGAGAAACCCTAAAAACGTTGTTATAAATTGAAGCAACACCTCCCCCTTTGCCTTTTAGACGTGGCTCATGTTTATAACAGTAATTTTGGGGGGTGGACTCATTTAAAATAATGTAATCATCAGGTTTTAGCCAGGTTTCTGTCAAACAGAGCACATCTATATTATGATCAGTGATCATATTATTTACAAAAAGTGTTTTCGTAGAAAGGGATCTGATATTCAATAAGTCAAGCTTTATCATTTGTTTATCCATATTGCATCTGTTTTTTATTTGTTGAACCTCAATTAAATTGTTAATCTTAACTTGTTTTGGACGTTTTTTTGTATTTTCTAGTTCGGGGAACAGACACAGTCTCTATAGTGTGATATCTAGGTGAAAGAGTCTCTATGTGCTGAGAATTAGCTGACCTCTGTGACGTGAGGCAGCTAGCAGACGGTCGGTTTAGCCAGTCTGTCTGCTTCCTGACCTGGGCCCCAGTTAGTCAAGTATAAACACTAAGACTATTTGCCATATTTCTAGAGAGAAGAGTGGCGCCACCCCAGGAGGGATGAAGACCATCTCTTTTCAACAGGTCAGGTCTGCCCCAAAAGCTTGTCCAATTGTCTATGAAACCTATGTTATTTTGTGGGCACCACTTAGACATCCAGCCATTGAGTGATGACAATCTGCTATGCATCTCGCCACCACGGTAAGCAGGGAGGGGCCCAGAGCATATTACAGTGTCTGACATCGTGCTTGCAAGTTCACACACCTCTTTAATGTTATTTTTAGTGATCTCCGACTGGTGAAGTCGAACATCATTAGCGCCGGCATGGATAACAATCTTACTGTATTTACGTTTAGCATTAGCCAGCACTTTTAAATTTGCCAAGATGTCAGGCGCTCTGGCTCCCGGTAAACATTTGACTATGGTGGCTGGTGTCTCTATATTCACGTTCCGTACAATAGAATCACCAATAACTAGAGCACTTTCATCAGGTTTCTCAGTGGGTGCATCTCAGAGTGGGGAGAACCTGTTTAATGTTTTAATCGGAACAGAAGAGCTGTGTTTTGACCCTCGACTACGCTGCCTCAGTGTCACCCAGTTGCCCTGCTGCAGGGGCTCTGTTGCCGGAACCGAACAATGTACAGGAATCCCTGAGCTAGACGCATCCAAAGCCGTATCTAGAGCCCTAACATTCTTACTGTCCTCAATTAAAGTTTGGATGTGTGTCTCTAATTCTGAAATCTTCTCTGTCAGCCTAACTATTTCCCTGCATTTATCACATGTGAATCCCTCATCTGCGACAGAGATAGATAAACTGTACATGTGGCAAGAGGTGCAAATAACAATAGCAGGAGAAGCCATTACTCACCGTGCTTGATTAAATATTTTTACTGCGGTTGTTTGATGAACTTGTGAAAAACTGGAGCGAGAGAGAGGAGAGGAGAAAAGAAAACAGAGAGGTTCAAATGAAAACGCTAATGACAAGCTAACGAGTGCTAACGCTTTGCAGGTGTACTGCAATCACGGATATAACATAAAAGTGAACGATCAAAATTTATCTGATAAGATTGATCGATAATATCAGAAATATGGTGTGAATTAAGTTATATTTTATCACTTTAAAAAACAGAGAGTGATAGTAAGATAAAGATTCTAGAGAAAAATAAAATAAAAACAGCTACACAGAGCTACGATTAGCTACAGAAGGCCAACAGGAAGTAGAGAAAACACTGTCCAACAGCGACTATACATCACATGATACATAAGACCACTTTATTATACTTTGGTTTCTATTTTAACAGCTTGATGTTATTCGCCATAGACTGACATTATATGGACAAGCATATTTGGGACATTTTATTTAAATCTCCTTTTGTGATATGACAGAAGACAAAATTCAAGGGTAAGTAGATGATTATTTAAATTTTTGGGTAAACTATAACCCTTTAAGGAAAAGCATTTAACTCACTGTAAAAGTATATATTTTTGTTATAAAAAGAAGTCTGTCTTACTGGAAAATAGGTTGTGATTCCTGAATTCCATGTTGATCTCATTGGGCTGAGGCAGGGCTCCGTCTGTCAAAATGAATGCACACATATGGGACAGCACATAAATAAATGACAGTACAAGCATACCAAAAAAATCGTATCTAATTTGTAGTTCATGCTACCCATGTGTCATACGCCAAGTCTTGTGAGGGCACAAATTCACTTTGAATGGTGAACAATTTAAATCATGCAGTATAGAGCAGTGGTTCCCAACTTTTTTCAACACGCGGCCCACACAACCAAACACACATGTTTGCGCGGCCCACTGCAAAAAAAAAATTAACCGACCCCGCTATTGTTGGGTTAATAACTTAGTAGGCTACTCAGAAGCTAGATTGTTAACTGTATTTATTTAATGAACTAGGGCTGTGCTATCGCGATTTCTTTGATCAATTTTGCGATTTCGATTTTAATCACGATTTTGACACACACTTATATGCTTTACATAAATGCATTCAGGATGAATTTTAAACATTTTAGAGCTTTATCAAAAAGTTGTAATGTCTCTAGAACAGACATAACGTCCCCTTGGAATTATAAGGTTCTATCTGACATTTTTGTCAAAATTGAGTTATTCCCATATTGTTATTCTGTGACAACTTTTTTAAATAATGTGATAGATTTTTTATGTTGTATACATTATGGGATTTTTATTTAAAAAACAATAAGGTTCTATCTCTGTGTCCAGGGACTTTTTTTCCTATTTGCCATGCATTGTTCATAGAGCTCATTAATTGTAGCGGTGCCTCAGGTGTTGAAATAGATTTGTTATACATTATACAGGTTCACACATACTCCGATTGCATGTGTATACAATATGTGTAAGGGGTGCAGAAGCAGCAGCGAGAGCACGTTATTGTAACGCGAAAGCACATTAAAATAATGCACGAGCGCAAATCGCTGTTCACACGCAGATTTCCTTTGCTCTGTCACAAAATCAGACGTGCTTGCCCGGAGAGAGTGCACGCATTTAAAACGTGTCTCCTCTCACTTAAACTGTAAGTGTAATTCTCTCTATGCTCATGTGTTAGATATTAATTATTTTCGCACATTTTTATTTCTAGCATTTTACCGCGTGCAGTGTGAACGCTCTGATCCGTTAACATGGGCTCGGAAAAAAAGGAACCTGGAGTTAGGCATATGCCCAGTCTGTTCTGTTCTGTCAGGGCCGCGGAAAATCTTGCTAAAAAGCGGTTTAGGAATTACGACGCTCAAATTGTGATTTTATGATGATTTCGATTAATCACACAGCCCTAGAAAGGACTGGAAATGAACAGAAAATATCTCGGGGTGGCACCGCTCAGCTGAACTGGAAAACCAGATCCAGGCAGAGCTCGGCAGCGGGTAGACAGTCAGTGGAGCAAGCAGTCAGGAGGGAACATGTTGGCAGCCATTTATGCACGTTTGAATTTGTTGTTCTGTAGCATATGAAGCAAAAATATCTAAGATAAATTGGTGGTTTATTCTTAAACCAATCAGCGAGCTCGAATAGTGGAAGCATAGTAACAGTTTAATACAGTTTAAAACAGTTAATTGTTTGTTATTTAATTATATATGAAATAATGTTATTATGTTATGACTTAGACATTTTTACATATATTAACAATATTATTATTTCTTTTAATAGTAATTGGCGGCCCACTTGCAATACCACTGCGACCCACTAGGGGGCCGCGGACCACAGGTTGAAAACCACTCGTATAGAGAGTTTGAGTACCGTATATTGAAAAGTTATTTACAAATATATACAAATGAATATATGAAAATGTATGAATATATGAAACAAACACACATATGTATATATATATATATATATATATGTATATATATATATATATGTGTGTGTCTGTGTGTGTGTGTAAAAATCACACAAATCCAATATACAGACACATCAACATTTAATGAATTTAATCAACTTATTAAATGAATGCTTAATGTAATCACAAAATTTGGTCACAAGACAGACATACAAGAAACAATTAACTTAAGTTACGTTAATGATATTGCTATTTTAGATTTGGGCCGTTTACAGTGGTTTGAATTGACATCAAATTTAATCTGTGAGAAACATTTCAGATCGTCTAGACACGCACAGCATACAAATATCATTACATAATATTATTTTATGAAAAACATATAGTAAATGAAATAAAACACTTACTTTCGGTGTTTTCCTTTTTAAAACCAACTTCCCCTTCTCCTCCGCTTCGAGTGAAAGAAAATATTTCTCTGAGGAAAGTATAGGAGCACATAACATATTAATGTCGCTATAAATCAATATGATGTTATCAGATAGATATTTTAAATGAGGTAACGTAAACGCTTAACTTATTTCTGGTCTCTCCCTTCTCTGAGCAGCCTCCGCCTTCTGCACAGCAGTTCAAATAGCAGTGAGAGACGGTTAGGCTCGTTAGGCGCGCACAGCATTTAAATATCGTCATAAAGTAAAATTATATTAAAAATACATGTAAACGACATTTTATGAATAAGATTAAATACTTTATTTCACCATTTTCCATCCTCATCCTCATTGCGAGCAAAGAAAATGGCGTCTGTGAAAAATATTTCAGATGGGTCAGGCGCTCGCACACAAGCAAATGTCCCGGATGTGACTATTAACACTCAACAGTATTGTTCGTATCGAGGCCTGGCTTTGTCGGTAGTTCCCCTAACATGCGCAAAGAGCTGTCCTCCACTCAGTTTAAAATGGCAAGTTCATTCAAGCACCTGCAATTTGTGATTCATTGAAGTAACTTATGAACCTAAATTGGAAGATTGAAAACTCAAACAATTGAGTTGAAATTTCAAAACACATTTTTTTATGTCTGATTTAATGACATATATAAATTATCATAACTTTTTGATCAGATCAGTTTTTACAGTGAATGGTTTAGTACCTCAGTATTTGTATGAGCTATTATTGCGCAATAGTCCTACACATCAGCAGTGTTCTCAAAACTTTGGCAATTTGATAATACAGTGAATATCAAAATCAACTGCGGGCGCAAGATCCTTTTCCTATTTAGCGCCCGAACTCTGGAATAACCTTTCTAACATTGTTTGGGAGGCAGACACACTCTGTCAGTTTAAATCTAGATTAAAGACCCACCTCTTTAACCTGTCTTACACATAACACACTAATATACTTCTAATATCCAAATCCGTTAAAGGATTTTTAGGTTGCATTAATTAGGAAAACCGGAAACGGGAACACTTCCCATAACACCCGAAGTACTTGCTACATTGTTAGAAGAATGGCATCTACGCTAGTCTTTTTCTCTCTTATTCCGAGGTCACTGTTGCCACCAGATTCAGTCTGTATCCAGGTCAGATGCTTACTGCAGTCACCCAGATCAGGTACGTATCCAGCTCGTTTCTCCAAAGGTTTTTTTTTTTTTCATTCTTTCACCGATGGAGTTTTAGTTGCTTGCAGCTGTTGCCTCTGGCTTGCTTAGTTGGGGACACTTAATTACCACCGTTTTCGTTGACTTTATTGCACATGTAGCAGGTTGATTGAGCAACCGGATCACTTTGCCAGGGAACAAGAAACCTGGCTAAAACCTGATGATTACATTATTTTAAATGAGTCCACCCCCCAAGATTACTGTTATAAACATGAGCCGCGTCTAAAAGGCAAAGGTGGAGGTGTTGCTTCAATTTATAACAACGTTTTCAGGATTTCTCAGAGGGCAGGCTTCTTGTTTGAAGTAATGGTGCTTCATATAACATTATCCAGAGAAACAAATGTTAATGATAAATCCCCTGTTATGTTTGTACTAGCTACTGTATACAGGCCACCTGGGCACCATACAGACTGTATTAAACAGTTTGGTGATTCTACATCCGAGTTAGTTCTGGCTGCAGATAAAGTTTTAATAGTTGGTGATTTTAATATCCATGTTGATAATGAAAAATATGCATTGGGATCAGTGTAATGATAAAAGACTTCCTAGTCATCGGGAAGAAGGAGGCGGGAACCGACAGACAATCAAATAACATTTTAATAATACAAAATAAACACAAAACAGCACACCAGCCCCTCACGGACGACTGGTGCGCTCAAATAAAAACCAAAACACAACTAAAAGCCCAGGCCTGGTCCTCTCTCGTCCTTCACTGTCGTCGCTCCAGTTTTATATCCTTCCATCTCCTCTGTGGGACTCAAGACCGGTGGTGGGTCGCAGGTGTCGCGGATTTCCCAATCACTCCACCGGCCTCACCCGTGTTCCCACATCCCTCGGCCCCGCCCCACTCGTCACATACCCCCATCGCCCCTCGCAGGCCGGGGGGTACCCTCGAGACTGCGCTCTACCCCCCCGCTCCCTCCGGGGGGGACTGCTCACGGGGACCTGCGGGAACCTTGGGGTAGGACAGACGAGGCGAGAGAAAAGGAGATGGAAGGAGGAGCGACAGAGATGAGAGAGGGGAGAAAAAAAAAAAAATCCGGTTCCCAGACGCACTGCTGCTCGGCCCTCCACCAGCTGGGTGATCTCCTCCGCGGTGCCTGGCGGTGGCACTAGACGGCCCTCGGCGGACGGCACGACACTCCTCCGCCGCCCGGTGGACGGCGACGGCTCCTCCGGTTTTGGGCAGCCGGCAGGAGTCCCCCGTTCCCTGCTCCTCCGGATTCCTTCACGGGGGCAGCAGGCTCCGGCCCCCTGGCGAACGGCGCCGACTCCTCCGCTCCCTCTCGGACGGCAGCCGTCCCTCCACATCACGGGCGGCCGGCAGCAAGCTCGCCCGTCCCCGGCAACTCGCTCCAGTCCACCGCCTCGAGCGTCCATGGCGGCATCCTCCTCGCCTGCTCAATGGCACCGCGGATTCACCACTGCGGCGAGGGATCTTCAGCAGCGCGTCCCTCCTTCTCCCGGGTTTCGGCACCACTGTAATGATAAAAGACTTCCTAGTCATCGGGAAGAAGGAGGCGGGAACCGGCGGACAATCAAATAACATTTTAATAATACAAAATAAACACAAAACAGCGCACCAGCCCCTCACGGACGACTGGTGCGCTCAAATAAAAACCAAAACACAACTAAAAGCCCAGGCCTGGTCCTCTCTCGTCCTTCACTGTCGTCGCTCCAGTTTTATATCCTTCCATCTCCTCTGTGGGACTCAAGACCGGTGGTGGGTCGCAGGTGTCGCGGATTTCCCAATCACTCCACCGGCCTCACTCGTGTTCCCACATCCCTCGGCCCCGCCCCACTCGTCACAATCAGCATTTATAGACATTCTGAACTCTATTGGGGTTAGACAACACGTTTCAGGACCTACTCATTGTCGAAATCATACTCTAGATTTTTAATACTGTCACATGGAATTGATGTTGATAGTGTTGAAATTATTCAGCCAAGTGATGATATCTCAGATCATTATTTAGTTCTGTGCAAACTTCATATAGCCAAAATTGTAAATTCTACTTGTTACAAGTATGGAAGAACCATCACTTCTACCACAAAAGATTGCTTTTTAAGTTATCTTGCTGGTGTATCCAAATTCCTTAGCATATCCAAAACCTCAGAACAACTTGATGATGTAACAGAAACCATGGATTCTCTGTTTTTTAGCACTTTAAATAAAGTTGCTCCTTTATGCTTAAGGAAGGTTAAAGAAAACAGATTGACACCATGGTATAATGAGCATACTCACACCCTAAAGAGAGCAGCCCGAAAAATGGAGCGCAGCTGGAGGAAAACAAAACTAGAGGTATTTCATATTGCTTGGCGGGAAAGTAACCTATCCTACAGAAAAGCATTAAAAACTGCTAGATCCGATTACTTTTCTTCTCTTTTAGAAGAAAACAAACATAACCCCAGGTATTTATTCAATACAGTGGCTAAATTAACGAAAAATAAAGTGAGTGAGTGAAAAAAAAAAAAAAAGTGAAGTGACATTCAGCCAAGTATGGTGACCCATACTCAGAAATTGTGCTCTGCATTTAACCCATCCGAAATGCACACACACAGAGCAGTGAACACACACACACACACTGTGAGCACACACCCGGAGCAGTGGGCAGCCATTTATGCTGCGGCGCCCGGGGAGCAGTTGGAGGTTCGATGCCTTGCTCAAGGGCACCTAAGTCGTGGTATTGAAGGTGGAGAGAGAACTGTACATGCACTCCCCCCACCCACAATTCCTGCCGGCCCAGGACTCGAACTCACAACCTTTCGATTGGGAGTCCGATTCTCTAACCATTAGGCCACGACTATCCCACTAATACTAATTAATCGACTAATAAATCGATATTATTAGAGATAAAATTGCAACCATTCAGCCGTCAGCTACAATATCACATCAGACAGTGCACTATAGACCCCCTGAGGAATAGTTCCACTCATTTTCTACTATAGGAGAGGAAGAATTGTATAAACTTGTTAAATCATCTAAACCAACAACATGTATGTTAGACCCTATACCATCTAAGCTCCTAAAAGAGGTGCTTCCAGAAGTCATAGATCCTCTTCTGACTAATATTAATTCCTCATTGTCATTAGGATATGTCCCCAAAACCTTCAAACTGGCTGTTATTAAGCCTCTCATCAACAAAACCACAACTTGACCCCAAAAAACTAGTTAATTATAGACCAATCTCGAATCTCCCTTTTCTGTCTAAGATACTAGAAAAGGTGGTATCCTCACAATCATATTCCTTCTTAGAGAAAAGTGGTATACGTGAGGATTTCCAGTCAGGATTTAGACCGTATCATAGTACTGAGAGCAGTCTGCTCTTCTTAGAGTTACAAATGATCTGCTCTTATCATCTGATCGTGGGTGTATCTCTCTATTAGTTTTATTGGATCTTAGTGCTGCGTTTGACACAATTGACCACAACATTCTTTTGCATAGACTTGAACACTTTGTTGGCATCAGTGGAAGTGCATTAGCATGGTTTAAATCGTACTCATATAACCGCCATCAGTTCGTAGCAGTGAATGAAGATGTATCATATCGATCACAAGTGCAGTATGAAGTACCTCAAGGCTCAGTACTAGGGCCGCTACTCTTCACGCTTTATATGTTACCCTTGGGAGATATCATCAGGAAACATGATGTTAGCTTTCACTGTTATGCTGATGATACTCCTCTCTATATTTCTTTGCGGCCCGGTGAAACACACCAATTTGAAAAACGAATGGAATGCTTAGTCGATATAAAAAAACTGGATGACGAGTAATTTCTTACTGCTGAATTCTGAAAAAACAGAGGAGATTCAGAGGAGAAACAGAGAAATTATAGGACCTAAAAACTCCGCTTGTAATAACCTAGAACACTGTCTAATACTTGATGGTTGCTTTGTCAATTCTTCGTCATCAGTTAGGAACCTAGGTGTGCTATTTGATCGCAATCTTCCCTTAGAAAGCCACGTTTCTAGCATTTGTAAAACTGCATTTTTCCATCTCAAAAATATATCTAAATTACGGCCTATGCTCTCAATGTCAAATGCAGAAATGTTAATCCATGCATTTATGACCTCAAGGTTAGATTATTGTTATGTTTTATTGGGTGGTTGTTCTGCACGCTTCGTAAACAAACTACAGCTAGTCCAAAATGCAGCAGCAAGAGTTCTTACTAGAACCAGGAAGTATGACCATATTAGCTCAGTCCTGTCAACCCTGCACTGGCTCCCTATCAAACATCGTATAGATTTTAAAATATTGCTTATTACTTATTAAGCCCTGAATCATTTAGCTCCTCAGTATTTGAATGAGCTCCTTTTACATTATAATCCTCTACGTCCGCTACGTTCTCAAAACTCAGGCAGTTTGATAATACCTAGAATATCAAAATCAACTGCGGGCGGCAGATCCTTTTCCTATTTGGCGCCTAAACTCTGGAATAACCTACCTAACATTGTTCGGGAGGCAGACACACTCTTGCAGTTTAAATCTAGATTAAAGACCCATCTCTTTAACCTGGCTTACACATAACATACTAATATGCTTTTAATATCCAAATCCGTTAAAGGATTTTTAGGCTGCATTAATTAGGTAAACCGGAAACACTTCCCATAACACCCTATGTACTTGCTACATCATTAGAAGAATGGCATCTACGCTAATATTTGTCTGTTTCTCTCTTATTCCGAGGTCACCGTAGCCACCAGATCCAGTCTGTATCCAGATCAGAGGGTCACTGCAGTCACCCGGATCCAGTACGTATCTAGACCAGATGGTGGATCAGAACCTAGAAAGGACCTCTATTGCCCTGAAAGACAGCGGAGACCAGGACAACTAGAGCCCCAGATACAGATCCCCTGTAAAGACCTTGTCTCAGAGGACGACAAGGACAAGACCACAGGAAACAGATGATTCTTCTGCACAATCTGACTTTGCTGCAGCCTGGAATTGAACTACTGGTTTCGTCTGGTCAGAGGAGAACTGGCCCCCCAACTGAGCCTGGCTTCTACCAAGGTTTTTTTCTCCATTCTGTCACCGATGGAGTTTCGGTTACTTGCCGCTGTCGCCTTTGGCTTGCTTAATTGGGGTGACTTCATCTACAGCGATATCGTTGACTTGATTGCAAATAAATGCACACTATATGACACTATATTACTGAACAGAGATGACATCACTGAATTCAATGATGAACTGCCTTTAACTATCATTTTGCAATATTGAAACACTGTTTTCCTAATGAATGTTGTTCAGTTGCTTTGACGCAATGTATTTTGTTTAAAGTGCTATATAAATAAAGGTGACATGACTTGACTTGACACTGGATCCATGGTGTCTACAGTTACAGAGAGTTTTTTCCTCCAGCATTTTGAGCCGTGGGGTAGAGAGAAACTCCAATCTTGCCACTGGCTGCAGCTGAGAGCAGCCAATGGGCTGGCCATCCCTTATATTGGCTATCTGGAGCTGGATGTTAAACTTTGTGATAAGTCCGTGGCAAGGTGCGGTGTACTGATGATTAAAGATCCCCCCGGTGATATGTCACTTCATGTCCCCGGTGTATTGGGAATGAATATCATCCACAGGTGCTATAGAGAGCTTTTCGGCCAGCTTGGCTTGGCCTTGTTCAATCTGCCCTCAGTATCTAGGGCTCCAGAGCCTGTTGTGAAGGCACTGCAACGGTGTCACCAGGCCAGCGAGAAGGCTCCCCAGGAAGTTTTAAGCAAGGTGAAGGTTCGGGGTTGGAAGTCCTGCCGCATCCCTGGTGGCATGATAAAGACCATCACTGCAACCTGTTCAGTGCAGTATTCTGGATGTACTGTACTGTTCGAGCCTTTGGACTCTGGTTTGCCTGCTGGACTTCTGGCTTCTCCGGCCCTGGTTCAGGTGGTCGGGGGTACTGCTTATATACCCATTGTGAATGTTGGGGCCATCGATGTGGTATTGTACCCTCGTACTGTTGTGGGTACCCTGGATAAGGTCCGTGTTGTCAGCTTGCCTGCAGGGGTCACCAAAGTACCATTTGTTGTTGCTGCGGTAAGGTCCCATGCTGTTCCTCCTGGGGTGCAAGACCAGATTGAGGCCATGGACTTGTCCTCACTGCCTGCTGAAGAGCAGAGCCGGGTTCGGTCCTTTTTGGATAACTACACCCCTGTCTTTGCCACTCATGATGGGGAGCTGGGTTGTACAAACCTGATTTCTCATGACATCCCTCTTTTGGATGATGTCCCTGTCTGGCAACGTCATAGGCGCATCCCTCCTTCAGAGTATGAGCTGGTCAAGGACCACATCAACCAACTCTTGGAGGCACAGGTAATAAGGGAGAGCAGCAGTCCCTATGCCAGTCCCATTGTGTTGGTAAAGAAAAAAGATGGGAGCTTGCGTATATGTGTGTTGATTACAGGCAACTTAACAACAAAACGAGGAAAGCTGCTTTTCCTCTTCCCCGTATTGATGAGTCTCTGGATGCCTTGATGGGTGCCTTCTGGTTTTCCACTTTAGATTTGACCAGTGGCTATAACTAGGTCCCTGTTGCTGAGGCAGATCGATCCAAAATGGCATTTTGCACCCCATTTGGCCTCTTCAAATGGAATCGTATGCCGTTTTAGGCTTTGCAATGCCCCAAGCACTTTTCAGAGGCTGATGCAACGCATATTTGGTGACCAGCAGTGCCAGTCATTGCTTTTGTATCTTGACGACATTGTGGTCTTCTCTTCCACGGTCGAACAGCATCTAGAGAGGTTAAATGTAGTGTTGGGGAGGCTTCAGCAGCAGGGCCTGAAGGCAAAGCTTAGTAAATGTGCATTTTTCCAACAGGAAGTGCGCTACTTGGGCCATCTCATTTCGGAAAAAGGTGTCTCCACAGATCCCAGTAAGGGGCAGGTAGTAGCGAACTGGCCGCCACCTACCACCATCCCAGAGTTGTGGTCGTTCCTTGGTTTTGCCAGTTACTATCGCCGCTTTGTAGAAGGGTTTGCCAAGTTGGCAGCCCCGTTGAATAGGCTGGTTGCTGAACTGGGAGGCTCAAGGTTGAAGAGAAGAGCAGAGCTGTCTGTGAGGGGACATTGGACGGATCAGTGCCAGTGTAATTTTGAGGCACTTAAGATCAAACTCATTACTGCACCAGTGCTTGCTTATGCCGACTTCTCTTTGCCATTCATCCTTGAGGTTGATGCAAGCTATGGGGGGCTTGGGGCAGTGCTCTCCCAGGAGCAGTCAGGCAAGGTTAGAGGAGTTTTTGGCGCTCAAGTGGGCAATGACTGAGAAGTTTAGGGAATACCTGCTGGGCCACAAATGTGTTGACTTTACAGACAACAACCCCCTTAGCCATTTGTCCTCGGCAAAGCTTGGTGCTACTGAACAACGTTGGGCAGCACAGCTGTCGTCCTTCGATTTTGAAATCAAATATCGATCAGGGAGGAGCAATGGAAATGCAGATTATCTGTCCCGTCAACACCCACCCGGCATTCAGGATCTAGAGGCCATGGTCCCTGGTACATTACTCCCCAGATTCCTTACAGCATGCCCAAGTAAACCAAGTTGAAGCAGTTCAATCTGCTATTGTTGCATTACCAGAATATACACCTTTAGATCTCAGTGTTTTGCAACAGGCCGATCCAGTCATTAAAGAGGCTCTGGTCTTCTGGCGGAAAGGTAATCGTCCCAGTGGTGAGGAGCAAAAGGCAGTCTCACAGCCTGCCTTGGCATTGCTCCGCCAGTGGGACCGGTTGATGGAAAGGGACGGGTCTTGTATCGCCAGGCCTTTCGCCCTGATGGCCTTGAGGCAGTGTCCCTGCTAATCTTGCCAGCTTCCTTAAGGGAAGAGGTGTTGACCAAGGTTCACCAAGACCATGGTCATCAGGGTGTGGAAAGAATATTGGAGCTTTTGCGTCGGCGATGTTACTGGCCGGGTATGTCCTCTGCAGTTGCACAACGGTGTCGGGCCTGCGAGAGGTGCCAAGTGGCTAAGAACACCCAGCCAGCTGCTCGCAGCTTCATGGGGCATTTACTGGCTTCAAGGTCAAATGAGATCGTAGCTATGGATTTCACAATGTTAGAACCGACTTATAATGGGTTGGAAAATGTCCTCGTTATGACCGATGTGTTTAGCAAGTATACGCTTGCGGTCCCCACCCTTGACCAGAGAGCCTCCACTGTGGCTCAGGTTTTGGTGATGGAATGGTTCTCAAAGTTTGGTGTTCCTGCTCGTATACACTCAGACCAGGGCCACAACTTTGAGAGTTCTCTGATCCAGCAGCTCTGTGGGTTCTATGGCATCGAGAAGTCCCATACCACTCCATATCATCCAGCTGGTAATGGTCAGTGTGAATGCTTTAATCGGACCCTGCACAACTTGTTACGCACCTTTCCAGTGTCTCAGAAGCGGGACTGGATTTCCTGTCTTCCGCAGGTGCTGTATTCTTATAACACCACCCCTCATCAGGCCACTGGGGAGTCCCCTTTTCTGTTGATGCTTGGGCAAGAGCCCAGGCTCCCAGTTGATTTCCTGCTAGGTAGAGTACAAGATCCTCTCTGTGGCAGCACCCATGAATGGATCCAGGAACATCAGACCCGCTTAAGGATAGCCTGTGAGGGGCTGGGGAAAGGTTAAGGGGTGCGGCCGAGCGTCGCAAGAGGAATTTTGATCAGCATGTTCAAGACCACCCTCTGAAAGTAGGCCAGTTGGTGTGGTTACGGAACTTCAGTACCCGAGGTCATCATAAGATCCAAGATCTGTATGATCCTGTTTCATATAGAGTTCTGAGGGCACCAGCCGAAGGTGGAGCTGTATATACCATAGCACCTGTAGACAATCCGACTAAGTCCAGGCATGTTAATCGTGCCCTGTTGAAGGCTGTGGTCAGGATAGACCTTTCTGGTGGTCCTGCTACCTCTCTGTCACCCCCCTTAGATTACTCTGAATTGGAGGAGTACTTTGGTGACTGTGATCTGCTGGTTCTCAGACAGCAGCCTCCTTTGGTAGTACAAACTCAAACCAACCCAGTGTCCCCTGTTGGGGCTCCCAGCACTGCGCACGTAGTTTCATCAACTTCCTATTCTGACACCAGTGAAGTTGTGGTCCGTCGGACAGCCCGGCCAACAGCAGGCCACCATTCTAATATCAATCGCCTCCCAAGGGCTGTGGGGGGAACGGCGGGTGGTGCAGTAAACCTTCCGGACCCTCTGGCTAATTCTGTGTCGGCCCTCTTTAGACCGTGGAAGTAGTTGAGGCCAAACCTGTTGTGTTGCTCCATCGTCGGGGCGACGATCAAAAAGTTAGGGTAGATTGTAGCAGGTTGATTGGTCGCAATGGTTTCAATCACACTGATTGTAACAGGTTGATAGGTCGCAGTGGTTTCAATCACACTCACACTCTCTCTGGACCAATCAGGACTTAGCTGCATGCTATATAGACAGGGGTTCCCTATTGACACTCCTTACTTTTTGTTGCCGGAGGCACATTTCAGCTCTTGACTCTTTTGAGGCCGCTGTGCAGTCACGGTAATTCGACAGGTAATGCAATGGGCTAATTTTATTCATCTATAGGCCTTTTTTACGTTAGGATGGGCGTTACAGTGTGCAGTGTCTTTTGCAGTGTCTCCCTGTTATAAACCCGATCATTCCTGTGACGGAACCGGGTTGAGTTTTGCTGCTGGCTTGGTGTAGCTGTACTATCATCACTATTGGTGTGAAGCTCCTTGATGGGTATGCATGTACAGTCGTGGCCAAAAGTTTTGAGAATTACATAAATATTGGAAATTGGAAAAGTTGCTGCTTAAGTTTTTATAATAGCAATTTGCATATACTCAAGAATGTTATGAAGAGTGATCAGATGAATTGCATAGTCCTTCTTTGCCATGAAAATTAACTTAATCCCAAAAAAACCTTTCCACTGCATTTCATTGCTGTCATTAAAGGACCTGCTGAGATCATTTCAGTAATTGTCTTGTTAACTCAGGTGAGAATGTTGACGAGCACAATGCTGGAGATCATTATGTCAGGCTGATTGGGTTAGAATGGCAGACTTGACATGTTAAAAGGAGGGTGATGCTTGAAATCATTGTTCTTCCATTGTTAACCATGGTGACCTGCAAAGAAACGTGTGCAGCCATCATTGCGTTGCATAAAAATGGCTTCACAGGCAAGGATATTGTGGCTACTAAGATTACACCTAAATCAACAATTTATAGGATCATCAAGAACTTCAAGGACAGAGGTTAAACTCTTGTAAAGAAGGCTTCAGGGCGTCCAAGAAAGTCCAGCAAGCGCCAGGATCGTCTCCTAAAGAGGATTCAGCTGCGGGATCGGAGTGCCAATAGTGCAGAGCTTGCTCAGGAATGGCAGCAGGCAGGTGTGAGTGCATCTGCACGCACAGTGAGACGAAGACTTTTGGAACATGGCCTGGTGTCATGAAGGGCAGCAAAGAAGCCACTTCTCTCCAAAAAAACATCAGGGACAGATTTATCTTCTGCAGAAAGTATAGTGAATGGACTGCTGAGGACTGGGGCAAAGTCATATTCTCCGATGAAGCCCCTTTCCGATTGTGTGGGGCATCTGGAAAAAGGCTTGTCCAGAGAAGAAAAGGTGAGCGCTACCATCAGTCCTGTGTCATGCCAACAGTAAAGAAACCATTCATGTGTGGGGTTGCTTCTCATCCAAGGGAGTGGACTCACTCACAATTCTGCCCAAAAACAAAGCCATGAATAAAGAATGGTACCAAAACACCCTCCAACAGCAACTTCTTCCAACAATCCAACAACAGTTTGGTGAAGAACAATGCCTTTTCCAGCACGATGGAGCACCGTGCCATAAGGCAAAAGTGAGAACTAAGTGGCTCGGGGACCAGAATGTTGAAATTTTGGGTCCATGGCCTGGAAACTCCCCAGATCTTAATCCCATTGAGAACTTGTGGTCAATCCTCAAGAGGCGGGTGGACAAACAAAAACCCACTAATTCTGACAAACTCCAAGAAGTGATTATGAAAGAATGGGTTGCTATCAGTCAGGATTTGGCCCAGAAGTTGATTGAGAGCATGCCCAGTCGAATTGCAGAGGTCCTGAAAAAGAAGGGCCAACACTGCAAATACTGACTCTTTGCATAAATGTCATGTAATTGTCGATAAAAGCCTTTGAAACGTAAGAAGTGCTTGTAATTATATTTCAGTACATCACAGAAACAACTGAAACAAAGATCTAAAAGCAGTTTAGCAGCAAACTTTTTGAAAACTAATATTTATGTAATTCTCAAAACTTTTGGCCACAACTGTATACTAGTTGTCATTGCGTGTATATTTTAATCACAAATCGTTACTGACTTTGGTTTGTTTGTGTACGTCAGGGTTGTAAACCGCTTCGCTTGCACTGGTATCTGCACCAGCCCCTCCTTTCCCTGTCACGCTGCTGTTTTGTCTCAACTATTGTTTTAACTGTAGACTGTTTATCCAGTTATAGCTAGAGGAGCTTACTCCAAGCTCTGAACGCCACTACGTGCCTTCCAGCACCAGGACCTGTTGCCCAATTGGGTATCTAGGAGGGCTGAATTTGAGTGATTTGTGACACAGATGGACTGACTGTGCTCCTTAATGTGTGTGGAGATTGCCGTCTATGTTTATGGGTTTTTGTTACATTTATGATTAAGTGATTCTTTTGGTTAATTTATATTTCTTTAAGTTTTGATAAAGACTGTCATTTTTGCTGAAACTTTGATTTATTAAACTTTGGTTCTTTTTGTTAGGCTCTAGGCTGCTATTAAGTCCCCCCAATAATTGACTGTTCTCTCTCCCACAGTGCTGAGTGCCGAAAGTGGTGGTGTCGGTGTCCTCGGTGGTGGTGTCTCTTCTTGTGTGCTGTGTTTTCCCTTGTTTGCTTATTTTGGGGGGTTTTTATTACAGTGTGTGAGTGTTCACGTGTGATTGGGGAATCCTCCCCTGAGATCCCACACCCCTTGACCTTACATCTCCACTGGTAAGGCCTCAGCACTCATTTCCCCTATTTTAGGGTGTATGGTTTATGCTTGTTTTTTTAGTCATTGTATGAATAAAATTGTCTTTTAATGGAACTACGTCTCTGGCTTCATGTATAATTCAAACCTGTGTGCTTTTTGTATTTTGGTGGTTTAACTATTGAGTTAGTCAAATCCTATTCTCGGGGTGAAATTCCCCGGGTGGCGTTGCCGGTAAAAGAGAAGTCCTACTCGATACACACAGATAATATTTAAGCTGAACTGAGCTGGATGTTGACATCATTGAATTCAATGATGAACTGCCTTTTTGCTGTATTGACTCACTATTTTCCTATTTAATGTTGTTCAGTTGCTTTGTTACAATCTATATTGTTAAAAGCGCTATATAAATAAAGGTGACTTGATTGTGTTTCAGTAAATCATTTTTCAAACTATGATTAACTATTCATAGTGAAAATTTGTCCATCTTCTGCTCACCCTCGAAGCATCCTAGGTGTAGGTGATTTTCTTCTTTCAAAATAATCCAATCGAAGTTATAAAAAAATTGTCCTTGCTCTTCCAAGCCTTTCAATGGAGGTAAGAGGGTGTTTGTTGTCAACAGTTCAGAAAACATAAAATAAATTGCGCGTATCTGTAATAAAATGTCCCTCACGTGGCTCGGGGGAGGTGAATAAAGGCCCCCTTTAGCAAATCCTTGTGTTTTTTTAAGATAAATATCCAGATTTCAAACATAATAAACACTTTTTTTCTCACTTCTACTGACTCTGGGAAATGTAGGAGTAAAGGAAACAAAGTAAAGGAAAATCAGTCTCTTGGCTTATTTCGAAATGGCTTATTTTCTTTACAAATATTCATTTTGTGCTTCTAATTCGTGACCAGCATTTTGTTTTGTTCTCTCTCCGTGCTCGTCACTAACCATGCAGTGCTGACGAACTATGACATCAGTCTGCACATCTTCTGGTTAGTCAGAAGTGATAAAAAAGTGTTTATTATGTTTGAAATCTGGATATTTATCTTACAAAAATGCATGGATTCACTACAGGGGGCTTTTATTCACCCCCCCAGAGCAGTGTGAGGGACGTTTTATTACAGATGCGTGAACTTTATTTCATGTCTTCTGAACTGCTGACAATAAACACACTCTTACCTCCATTGAAAGGCTTGGAAGAGCAAGGACAATTTTTAATATAACTTCGATTGGATTATTCTGAAAGAGGAAAGTCATATACACCTAGGATGCTTCGAGGGTGTTTAGAAAATGGCTGAATTTTCATTCTCGTGTGAACTAACCTTTTAAGCCTACTCTTGTCTATTTAAACCCTGTCCGGGAAACTGCCCCAATAGTAGGCACTTGGTGTAGACTTAGTGTTAATCCACAGTTAATCCTTCCTCAATAAGGAAAATATAGATACTTCATTAATACATGAACTGCCTCTACTGAAAAGTCAAAAACTATAAGCTTACTGATTGGAGTGAACACAGCTTTGAGCATTTTTAATTGGTATTTCATCCTGCCTTATCAACTATCAATTTTTGGAAGATTCATTTCGCAAAGGGATCCCAATATTGCCCCAACACAAAAATAAATGTCTGGTCAGAAAGAAATGAAACTGCTTTTCCTTTTATCATGCCTGGCTTCCACAAAATTCCTGTCTGATCTTGTTATATTGAGACGACATGGTGACCAGGGCAAGGACCTAACTGACAGAGCTTCAGAACTGTCCCCAGCAATAACACAGATTGTCCAAAACCGATACTTGGTTAAAGATGTTTTCTCATTGTATCTGTGGAAAGATGCATCAGAGAAAAGGTTTACAAGGTTTTTGCCATCAAATAATATATTTGTCCGACTTGCTTTTCGCATAAATTAATGTACCTTTAAAGAAAGTTTACTTATGTGCAACACAAACACCATTAAAGCAAAGAAAGCAATGTCCCACCTGAATTGTTTCAAGGCTGAATGGTACTGTTGCATAAAGCACTGGTCACCTGTGCATGATGTTACTGTATGTCAATTGTCAACCCTGTAGAAAAAAAAACACATATGCTGGTTAGGTATATTTTGAAGCATGACAGCTTTTTTGAGCTGGTTTAAAGTGGTTATTAGTTGGTCATTGGCTTTTTTAAGCTGGTTATGTTCTTGTGCAAAGATGGTCCTTAGCAACTAGCTCCTGCTCAGGACTATCTTAAACCAGCTCATAACCAACTAAGGATCAGCTTAAACCAGCACAAACCAGCTGCCATGCTTCAAAACATACAAAACATTTGTTTTTTGTTTTATTGTGGACTGACACTGCTGCTAAAATTGATTGCATGAGTTTTATTCATAGAAGTTTAATATTGCTTTATTTAATATTTCAGATACTTTTATATAACAATCCAATTTTATGCAGTCAGAACTTTTCTGTCTCAGTGGCTGGTTCTTGGCAAGAATAAACTGCAAACTGGGCTTTGTGTCAATAATAAAAAGCCAGGGCATGACATGCACGATAACTCCTAACAGCATTAGGATCAGTGCCAAGATGCAGGTCCACTCTTCTGTATCCTAACGATCTTGCTCAGTTGATAACTTGAAGGAGTGGCATTACACCTCTATATTATTCTGTTAAAACAGCATGATCAGAACTTAATAGGCTACCTGTTGTTGATCAGGCTGAGAAATGCTTCTCACAGTATTCTGACTGAGCCCCACTAACTCACAGTCACAGTCGGTGCACTCTATCAACTATTTTTTTGCCAGATCGTTTTAGGTGGCCAGACTGCTGTACTTTTTCCATTTTGGTGGATTTTCTGACAGAATTTTCCACCAATACAGAAGGGGAATAAAGAAGCATAAATTTATCAGAAACCAAAGAAACAGTAATGGGGCGTCAGATTAGTGAGCTCTGAAAGAAGGGATGAGTATCATTAGTAATCAGAAAATTCCAAAAACTTAATTTGGTTATCAGGTTTGGGCTAGTTTCATTTTGTTTGCTCACCTGTCTGTTGTATATACTTTCATGCTACTGGGGCAGATGACTGATGAGTGGAGGGATTGAATTCACAATAATTACCATTACTATATTCTATTAGATCTAGTTACTGTCTCTTTCAATACACTGGTGTGCAATAAAGGCAACATTTACAAATGACCCAAAGCGTTGGAAGAAGGAAGCTATCTGTCTATCTGAAGAACAGGGCGTCTTACTGAGGGCAGAATACGTGGGTAGTTTTAAATGGAAACTCACATTTGGCATGGCTGGAGGAGTCCCTTGTGGCCCTTTTGCTGAGATAATGGTAACTGTCTTCTTAAGTTAAACTGCCTCATTTCTCAGTGCTACCACAGGGTGTAGGAGTCCAACACATCAGTATCCTGGGGGTACACACAGCTCGGCAGCCCTGTGAATTAACCCTCAATCTGTCATCTGCAACCAGTGAAATATCCAGGAAGGCTAATGCAGACGGATGGGAAAGAGACATTAGCTGAGGAAGTGATGTATTGACAGGAGGACGAACAAGATGTGATTGTTGAAGTTGGTGTGGACTGATGACAATGTCTGTTTTCTCAGTTTTATCTTATGTCAAATAATTTGTGTAAAACGATAACACGTTATTTTTATAGAAGAAAAGTTATAGTGGTGTTACTTAGTATTTAAATCATTGTGCTGGTAAAAAAATAAAATTTGTATGGTATAATGAATAGCTGTGATTTTCTTAATTTTGTTGTTTCATTTAAATATAAAAAATTGTGAGACATTGTTTTGGGTATAATTTTCTAATTCTAATTCAAATTTTCTGTCAAAAAAAGAAGAAAAAAAGGTTAAATGTAACATTGTAAAAAAAATAATAATAATAAAAAATAATAATAATGTAAGCGTAAGGTTCCGTTTAAATCCTTTTAGTAATATGCAGAACTGGCACAGAAGGAATTAAGTGGCATGGTTTGAATATTTAAACTTATACTTAACTAATTTGTCAAAATATAATTTAAGCAGAATAGCTGATTTAGTATTTTATATCAATGACATTAAAAAAAAAATAATAATAATAATTATATATATATAAATATATATACACACACACACACACACACACACACACATATATATATATATATATATATATATATATATACATACATACAGTACAGACCAACATTACTATTTTTAATGTTTTTGAAAGAAGTTTCTTCTGCTCATCAAGCCTGCATTTATTTGATCAAAAATACAGAAAAAAAGTAATATTGTGATATATTATTACAATTTAAAATAACTGTTTTTAAATTAATTATACTTTAAATTATCATTTATTTCTGTGATGCAAAGCTGAATTTTTAGGATCATTATCACATGATCCTTTAGAAATCATTCTAATATGATGATTCATTATCAAAGTTGGAAACAGTTCTGCTGCTTAATATTTTTTCAGAACATGTGATACTTTTTTAGGATACTTTGATGAATAAAAAGTAAAAAAAAAAAAAAAAAAAAAAAAGAAGCTATGTTTTTAAAATATAAATATTTTGTAATAACAATATACACTACTGGTCAGTAATTTGGGGTCAGTAATTTTTTTTCTTTCTTTTTTTTTAATAAAATCAATACTTTTATTCAGCAAGGATGTGTTAAATTGATAAAAGTGATTGTAAAGAAAATATATTATTAGAATATATATTATTAGAATTTTTATTTTGAATAAATACAGTTCTTTTTAACATTTTATTCATCAAATATATTAGACAGCAGAACTGTTTCCAACACTCATAATAAATCAGAATATTAGAATGATTTCTAAATGATCATGTGATAGACTGGATGTTACATGTGACATTGAAGGCTGGAGTGATGATGCTGAAAATTCAGCTTTGCATCACAGGAATAAATTATATTTTTAAAGTATATTCAAATAGAAACTATTTTAAGTTGTAATAATATAACAGTTTTTTCTGTATTTTGATCAAATAAATGCAGGCTTGATGAGCAGTGTTTCCAAACTTTTGGTCTGTACTATATATATATATATATATATATTAAATAAATATTAATAAAACATTGACTGATGCATCATCATCCTACCATCCTGCATGTAAGTATGTCTATAAAATAATTATATGCTGTACTCTTTTAATTTATCCAGTGAATTATCCCTCTCTTCCCCAAACACCGCGAGACGGTATTTCAGTGGCGTGACGTCAGAGCGCACAGAAACAGTCAACATGTCGCTAGCGAGGTAAGTCGTACTGGATTTCTTTTTATGGTTTTATGTTTGTGCTTTTGCATTAAAGGTAAATATAAAGAGGTTAACGTGTTTTCATTTATCCACATATGATTTTTGTAGTTAATTTACGTTCTTCATTAGCTTAGTTTTCTTATTTGACGCTGAGGCCTGCGGCCTTGGGCTCTTTGTATAACAGCGATGCTAAGAAGCTAATGCTACGTCAACAGCGAAGCAATGAAATAACATTTTTGATACAAAGATAAATATCAAATACGTGAAAAATGTCTGTTTCATCCACATCGATGCTTATAAAATTATTTATAAAAGGTTTTAAATATTTGTTACGTCTCCATTCGTAGAGGAAGTAGGTACCTCTTGTACGTAGCAGTTCGACGTTTGTTATAACTAACGTTAAGCCTTTGAAATCTTTTTTCCTCTGGTTGAAAAACGCGGAGTTCAAATTTTCTATATCATACGCCATATGCTAATTTGTGTGGATGTAAACTTACATCCAATATATAGGGATCACACGATGATTTAATATTTTCTATTTTCCTCACTTCTAGTTTTCTCCCTGCACCCACCCAACTGTCCCAGGACCAGCTGGAGGCAGAGGAGAGGTCTCGTCTTCAGAGGTCCCAGTCCACTGCTTTGGTCTCCACCCGCAGAGAACCACCTCCTTACGGCTTCAGAAAATCATGGGTGCCCCGATCGCTAGAGGTACTGCACAGGCGATATTTATATAAATTAGTGCTGGGTAATGATTAATCACATCCAAAATAAAAGGTTTTTGTTATATAATGTGTGTTCAGTGTGTACATTTGTTGTGTATATATAAAGACACACACATACAGTATATATTTTTGAAAATGTTTAAATGTATTTACATTTTATTATAGTGATAGGTAAATGAGTCAAAATTATCTGCCGCTGTGAAAAAAGCACCTTTATTTGGCTGGTGGCAGGTGTTATGTTTCCTATTCTGCTGAAATCATGTAAATTTCTTTGCTAATCTTATGTTTGATATTGTTTTAAAGGACTTTGGAGATGGAGGAGCTTTTCCAGAGATCCACGTGGCCCAGTTTCCTCTGGAAATGGGAAGGAAGAAAAGGACCTCCAACGCTCTGGCAGTGCAGGTGGATGCAGAGGGCAAGATCAAATATGATGCCATTGCTAGGCAAGGTCAAAACAAAGACAAGGTGCATCATCTTCTTGTGTTGTTAAATTGTTCATATTTTCAGTGGTTCAAAGCTGAAGAGGATATGATATCATACCTTTTTTTTTAAAAAATTTTTGGAACAGGTCGTATTCAGTAAATACACAGACATGCTTCCTAAGGAAGTGCTGAACGAAGATGATCCTGAGCTGCAGAAACCCGATGAAGAGGCTGTGCAAGAGGTGAGGTCAACAAAGAACAAAAAGTTAATTAAAATAAATTCTCTCAATATTGTAGTTTGAGTAATGACATAGTAAACAGAAGCAAATCTGTTAGGCTTCATTTAAACAGGAGTGTCTGACAAATCCTGGTCTGAAATCACTAACTTTAAAACTGTGGGTTTTTCTTGATTGGTGTTAAACAGTATAAACATTATTGGTACTATTGTAGTCGCTTTAAATTGGTTTTAATCAAGCAATAATCCTCGTGAATTTCTCACACTTATGAAGTCAAGCCAGCATGATACAACTCTCCCTTTTCCATCTTGCTGTAGCTTACAGAAAAGACCAGATCAGCTCTGGAGAAACAGGTCTCACAGAAAATTGCTGCCGCCATGCCGGTACGTGCTGCAGACAAACTGGCCCCAGCACAATATATCAGGTAAGAGCAGTTCGACTGCAAATGACCTTGCCTTTGGAGTATAAATAAATGTATTGGGATCAATAAACTATCTGAAACTATACACATTTTGTTGTTGATTACCACAGCAAATTATTTAAACTGCTCCGTTGATTTAAGAAAAAGAAAAGTGGAGCTTATACGTGAATTATTCAGTGCAATCATTCTTTATAAGGTAGGAATAGATGCAGCTGTTTTTGCATTGCAAGATGTTTCAGAAATTATACTGTTTCTTTCTTTTCCAAGTAAGAATGTGAAACAATTTGGTTGTATAATTTATATATATATATATATATTTATTTATTATTATTATTATTTTTTTTTTTTTTTTTTTTTTTTTTTTTATTTAATTGAAATAGATTTTACACACTTTAAGCAATTGAATATTGCATTTATTAACAAGGTATCACATTTTTCTTCAATATTGCACAGCCCTAATATATAGTTATTTTTTATAAAGGTACACCCCTTCACAGCAAGGACTCGCATTTAACTCCGGAGCAAAACAGAGAGTCATCCGTATGGTGGAAATGCAGAAGGATCCAATGGAACCTCCGCGGTTCAAGTATGTCGCCTTAATCTTAGTTTTAAGAGGGTGAGTGTGAGCTGTGTAGGAAACTCAATGTTTGTGTTTTTGCTAACAGAATCAATAAGAAAATTCCTCGTGGACCTCCATCCCCTCCTGCTCCAGTCATGCACTCTCCAAGCAGAAAGGTAGGAGTTTGGCTTCTGCCAACTATTGATTCCAGCATCGATAGTCACCCGCTTTGTTTACTCTCAGAATCGACAGAAACCTGTCTGGAGGAAATATTTCTGAGATCTTAACTAACCTCAAAGAGTTTTTCCTCCTTTTGTTTTTTTTTTTAAGATGACCGTGAAAGAACAGCAGGAGTGGAAGATTCCACCTTGTATATCCAACTGGAAGAATGCAAAGGTATCACTGAGCCTCCATCAATTATTCATTTTTTTTATTGTTGGTTAAATATATTGACAATGAATATGTTGCTTTCTTACATCTCCCATTGTTGTTTCTCAGGGTTATACCATTCCGCTGGACAAGCGTTTGGCTGCTGACGGACGAGGACTTCAAACCGTCCACATCAATGAGAACTTTGCCAAGCTGGCTGAGGCTTTGTACATTGCAGACAGAAAGGTATAACACCTTCCTTTAACACTCTGAATCCTGTGTTGCTTAGTTTGCTGAATTTTAGAAAGTTAAGAAATCTTTAGGACTTAATATTAGAGAACAGTTTCACAGACCAAAATGATGTCTGCAGCACTATATAGAGTTAACTCTTATATCAGGGTGACATCTGTAAAAGAATAGTCATATGGCTTCTGTGATCAATTTGGAGACTAATTAATTTACCGTTCTAGCTTCTTCCTGGTGGAAATGCTCACTTTTTACAATGTAAACAGTTCCCGATGAATACAAAATTAATAAATACAATTATTTTGTGTGTTGGCCAGTATTTGTTTAACTCTGTTTAGTTTTTATTGATGTGTGTGCAAGACTGTTACTGATATTTTTGATGTGTGATGTGTGCAGGCCAGAGAGGCTGTGGAAATGAGAGCTCAGGTAGAAAAGAAGATGGCCCAGAAGGAGAAAGAAAAGAAAGAGGAGAAGCTAAGAGAATTGGCTAAAATGGCCAGGGACAGGAGAGCTGGTATCAAAGCCCACGGTGACAAAGGTAGAAAAACATACAACATCACTGAATGTCTACAGTGATAATTGGGATTGCTTTTTACATTTTAATTGAATCCTTAGGCAACTTGTAGGTATGCACGTTAAATATCGGCTGATATTTAATGCGCATCTTGTCCGTAAAGCTGGTTCTGTAATCAGCTGTAAATCTCTACAGCATTTACTACACGGAGCCTTTGTTCTCTGACAAGCTGCGCAAAGTATGATCGTGGTCTGGCACAGCTTGTCAGTGATTTACGGCTCTGCAGTAAATGCTGCTCCGTGTAAAATCACGCACGTGTAGAGATTTACCACTGATTACCGAACCAGCTTTACTGACAAGATGCGCAATAAATATCAGCTGATATTTATCGTGCATCCATAGCAACTTGGTATCAAACTGGATTGAGTTATTTAAATTTGAGTTTAAGTTTAAGTAGCATAACATGTAATCCATTTAAAATGAATGATTCAGTATAAATCATCCTTTTACATCTTATCTAACACAATATTATAAATTTATGTATAACAATGAATTAAATAGTTATTGCTGCATGCATTTTATCATTTAAAATTCATAACATTTCATATTGAATATGTTATTAATAGAAAAAGTAAAAGAATTTTGGTCTTGACCCTGGTTTTGACTGAACCCTCATGTCAGGTCACGAGTGTGCTGTCAGATGTGTTGGCGAGATCACCATCTGTGTCTTTGATTTCCTCTCAGGTGGTGAGGACACAGAAGTCAGGGAGCGTGATGAGATCCGTCACGAGAGGAGAAAAGATAGGCAGCACGACAGGAACATCTCCAGAGCCGCCCCTGATAAGAGGTGCATGCATTTTTTATACTTTTGCCCTAAATCATTTATGTTCTGGTAGAACTGGTGCACACATTCCACTTTAACTTGCATGATTTAGCGTTATTTTCTGTCCTGTGATCTCACACGAGTCCCGCAGGTGTTAAATTTTACATCCGGCACCTTTTAGTGAAACAAACTGATGCATCCTCTGTTCAGAACAAGCTTGTCATGCTTCTTAAAATGTATTTAACCTGTAGTTGTAATCGCTTTAATTATTCATGTTTTTTCCTCAAAAGATGTTCGTGTGACAATTCCCCAAACTCCCAGTTTGAGACTTGTTTAATGTAGTGTGATAAGTGTGAGTTTAACTGATGTCAGTGTGATTTTGGTCTGTTCAGGTCGAAACTACAAAGAGATCAGGACAGGGACATCAGTGAGCTCATTGCCCTGGGCCAGCCGAACCCCCGTACCTCCAGTGAGGCTCAGTATGACCAGAGACTCTTCAATCAAAACAAGGTAATCAACCCTTGGGCTTTGCTGATCTCAGATTACTGATTTTAGGTCAGTAAGGAGATCATTAAGATGGGAAGGTACTTTTGCCTTTTGGTTTAGATTAGTTAGGTGTGCATTTGACATGAAATAAAACTAAACTTTTAATGGTAATAATGTTGATCTTACTGTGCATGATTTATCTGTGTTTAAGACAAAGACCTTTTGGAACCTATCTATGATTCTCTTATAAATGCTCCTAGCCTTTTGGAGAATATATTAACTTTCTTCAATGTAAGAAATTGATCTGCCCCTAACATTTCTGTTGATCAGTCTAAGAACTTATGAGCAGAAAATCATTTAATATCTAATCAAATATTGAATTCCTAGAGTCCTGCTCATCATCATTCACCACAAAATATTACGATTTGGTTTAAATCTGAAGTACTTGCCAATGCATGACTTATGCCAATTAATGGTCTAAATGGGAAAAAAATCAATGTTTTTTAAACTGGGAAATTAAGTCATTGCATAAACATTTTTAAAGTTGAAATGTAAAAAAAATCCAAGTCCAGTAATCAGAAATGTCTGTTAGATGCATACTTTTTAGTTGTAAGTTTGCCTTGTTTTCTATAGGTATGAAACTCATTCTATGCTTGTTTTACAGGGGATGGACAGTGGTTTTGCTGGTGGAGAGGATGAGATGTATAATGTGTATGATCAGCCCTTCAGAGGTGGCAGAGACATGGCACAGAATATTTACAGGCCCACTAAGAGTGCAGATAAGGACATGTATGGAGATGACCTGGACACACTCATGCAGACCAACAGGTATGGAGACACCTGAACTGAATATTTGCATGCATAAAAAGAATAAAAAACATCAGATCAAAAAAAAAACATTTTTAAAGAAATTAATGATTTGAGTAACATTCTAGGTAAGAAGCTATTGTGATCATTACTAAATACTAATACCTTTACTTCTGGTGCACACAATTTAACCATGTCCTGTCCTTCTCTAGGTTTGTTCCTGATCGGGAGTTCTCAGGTGCTGACCACGGCCCCCGCCGGGATGGGCCTGTGCAGTTTGAGGAGGATCCTTTCGGTTTGGACAAGTTCTTGGAAGAAGCCAAACAGCACGGGGGCTCCAAAAGGGCGTCCACTAGTGGGCGCTCCAAGGACTATGACCATGAGAAGAAGCGCAGGAAGGAGTGAGACACTTCCTTTGTCCACAGCTGCATTGTTAACAGCCCCCCCTTCTTTTTTTAGATTTGAATTGAATTATGAAACATTAGCCATATGGTATATGATCCTTTTTTTTTTTTTTTTGTATCCTCTTAAATCTACTTTCTTTAATTCAAAAGTGTGAACATAAACCTGTTGTACTGCAAAGCCATCCTAATAAATTTCTTGTAGAGAATTACATTGAATTTTAAAGATTGTTTATGGTGGGTGTAAGATTTGTCTATAGTAATGTCTTAACAGTGCTACAACTACTTTGGTGCAAGGTGAATTTAATTTGAAATGGCTTTCTTCAATAGTCTTATAAATCCAGTCCACAGTGGTTTCAGCTGCTTAGTCTGCTCTTTATATCCAAGAGTGAATTAAGCCTCTCTAAAAATGTTTTCCTTGAGTTTGTTCAAGGGAGGGAAGATTAGTATTGTTTAGTTAGTTTTAGAGCCTTATAGAGAATGCATTGCTATCGTTTTATGCAAAAAATAATCTTCTACTTGGTCTTAAGACATGGGTTGACATTCTTTAAATAATTTTCTGTCCCCTAAGATTTTTCAAACATAAAAATAAGGACATCAATTTTATATGGAATTTAATTTCATTTTTATTTTACATTGAAAGTAGATTGGATCAGAAATGTTCAGAATTCAGAAATTGCTAGTGAATTTAACAAGTTATTACAAAGAATTGGTAAGTAACACATTGAATATGATGTTTTGAAGTAGAAAGACTAAAAATGTATGTATTGTTTTCACAGTAAGTAGTCAGTTGCATAGTTTAAAGATGTTTCCTTCAAACTTTCAAATAGTAAAAGTGTCCCTAATGTATCTGAAGCTGCAGATTGTATCTTCCTAACACTGAATGATTTCTTTATATACAGTAACAATGCCATCTGCCATTATGCAGTGCTATATTTGTATGCCAGGATGCAAAAAACTCTAATGGTGCTTTTCCACTGCATGGTATGGTACAGATCACATTTAGAGTCATGAGGCCAATCTAACTCAAAGGTCATCTTTGATTTTGCCATGGATTGCACATTGGAAATGTCCAATATAAAAGGTGCTAATATGCTTTAGGTTTCCTAATTGAAACATTCTATGCTTGAGTAATTTAAAGTAATTTTAAATGCCTGGACTTGTATGATATTTGTTTTTAGTTTGTTTTTCCCTACGTTTGAAATATTTCTTGAAAAATGAGCCCAATTTACTTAATGATTAAGTATCCCAACAGAATTGAAAGAGGGCAAATAAATAACAGCAACTCCTTTGCTCAAAACTGTACTGGGATTCATGTTTTGCTTAAAGGAATGTCAGTCCCATTTATTTCCTTTGATTACTAGTAATATATCACTGGAAATTTAGCAATCACATGGTCCACTGTTAAATAAGCTGACATTTTATTGCACACATTTCATTCATTGGCTAATTTTAAAAGTGCATAGCACTTGTGGGGGGCGTAGTGATCAGGCCTGAAATTTGTCATTTCTTAAAAATATCCCTTAAACTGCTAAGTGTAAAGCATTGACAATGTGAAGTTTATTATAAGCTACCAATAAGAGCTTAGTTTTACTCTTTTTAGAAAGATTTTCTTTGTAAGCAGATTCTAGAAATATTTGTTTCTGCAATGCATTTTGTGGAGGAAATCTGGAGGAAGTGTTATTATATACTGTAAATGTCTCTTTTATGAAGCTCTTTAGAATCCAGTCAAGCTTAATACATCAAGGCATAATCTATGTCTTGTTACAGCCAAAATATTCTTTCTTGTTTTGTTTTCTTATTTCAGTTCAGCATTGTCCAGGTTTTCAGGTGTATTTAATTCAAGACAGGCAGATAATGAGTCCTCCCTCTTCTGTTGTTTGTATTTCCAAATGAATAGAGCAAGAAAAAATGAGTTCCTCATTGATGACAGTCTACGGAAATTGGTTCTTCTGCAAGCTTTTGTATGGTTTGAAGACCAAACAACCAGCACATTGTTTTGTGTCATAACGGAAACTTTGGCGAGCAGACAAAAGCTAAGATTGATAGGTTCTTATCTGCTGTCCATGGAGGAACAACCAGCAATATTCCAGGCTGGTTGTTTCAGTCCATTGAGCAAAAAGCTTTTTGTTCTTTTAGAACAGAGACCAAAATAGCATTCGGCTGCACGTCTAGAGCTCCAGAAAGCTTCAGAAAAGAAAGTAAAGGTTGTGTCAGTCAAACAGAGCCTTTTTAAAATTAACCAGTAAATAGTCAATTATATCTTTACTAAGAAAACTTTACTCTGTGATTATTGGTGATTCTATGGCCACTTTTGGCCCTGTTCACTTTTCCACTAACTTTTGTAAAAAGTGCTAGAAAAATATAACTCAATTTCACAAATCCTCACTCATTTTGTGAAATTTACAATGCATTGGAAATTATGTTTGAGACATTTGAAAAGAAAAAAAATGGTTGGGGTGGAAATCATGCCACAACAGAGGGACGTTTTTCATCTGTTTGTTTGGATTATTATAATGTAACATTTCAAATGTTAACCATTTAACTACTACCAAAACTACTATTTGTTACAGTTTTCATAATTTAGGATTATATGTCTCGGTCTAGAAGAAGGGTAAAACACACACACACACACACACACATATATATATATATATATATATATATATATATATATATATATATATATATATATACCTTTAAAATTAAATAAATTACATGCATAAATGAAAAAAGGTTTTTATAAAGGAAGAAATTCTGTTTTTAACAACCCATGAGGCACCACAGTAGGGCCCAAACACCCTTATATGCAATGTATAAATATTGTTTGTGAGATCCAATACAAATACCAGCATAAATCCTCCGAAATTGCATTTACTGATATCTAGCAATATTGTGACAACTTCAGAATGAAGGACTATGTAACATTTGTCACAACACTGTAATTTTATTTGGTCTCCCTCCCCTTCTCTTCCTATAAGTATATATATATATATATATATATATATATATATATATATCTGGTAAAAGAAAAATAGAGAATTTCATGTCTCAGAAAGAATAACTACAGGATATTTTATTTTAATCTCAGCTGTAAATCAGAGCCAGTTCTCTTGGTTTGGGTTGTAAACACACTTGCAAAAGTAAGATGAAACCATTAATCGTTGCATCTATAAAGGAGGGAATTCAGACTGCAAATGGACTGATATGAACAAGATCAGTTGGCAGACTTGCTTTTATTGTTGGCTTATTGCATCATTTGTCATGGTGTCTGTGTGTGGGGTGTTCAGCTATGATGAATGTAATGCTGTATGCTTTCACAGAAACTGATGTTCACTAAACTCTTCCATAGAAAGAGGGCCTGTCCAAATATTCCTATAACTCTTCCAAAAACAAGGGGGAAAATTACATAAACATCTGGTTAAAAATGCCTCAGAAAGATTCATTGAGAGTCCCAGCTCAACACAAGCTTGACAAGAAATGTGCAATAAGAGGATGCATGCGAGCATCCTTAAGGTCAACACGTTTTCACATTTCATTCTACATCAGTAACACACCTTGTGATTTAAAAAATAAATATTATAATCCTTATACTTGTCTTGAAAAATGTGGTAATGGAATTTGGACCACAAAATTCATAAAGGTTGTGTTAATTACTGAAGATTTTCATAATGAACAAAACATCTGAGAATCATAAACTGTTGTTAGTCAAATAGTTTATTTTCTGCAATAATCCAAAAGCCAGTGGAGTAATCAATTCCGTTATATTGCCGAAGGAACCAGGGTGATGCTAACTTCTGAGTTGCCCTACAAAAATACACCATCACTGCAGCACCAACCATAAAAGCATAAAAACATAAACCATAAAAGCATACATTTTTTCTTTAATTATTGAGAAATACGATTTTGTTAATTAATTATTAATAATAATTAAAAACCAACTTTGGTGCCAAAGCTAGACCAAGGAGGTCTATAATACATGAAAAAAAGCTGTTAGTTGTCCATTCATCTCTGTGTAAGATGTGTGTGATGTAAAACGTATGTGTTCTTGCCCTCAGTTCTGGACACACTTGTTTATGAGCCATACCACCTAAAGCATAAAGGTGAGTATGACTAATCACTGAACAGGAAATTGTGTCATAGCGATTCTGACTGGCTAATGGCACCATGAGAATACAAAGTCCCAAGCCCTTTAACTGCAACTGTCATGGGTAATGCATTCAAGGATTCAGAGAAAAAAAAATCATTTTGTCAGAATACACTTTCAGTTAATTATTTTAAAAGGCACTGAAGAAAATCATCCACAGAACGTGTAGTTATAGCTTTGGCCTTTATAAGTAGGGGCTAAAAGGGCCGTGCTATCTCTCCAGTTACTCACATAACCTCAGTTCCCTGAATTAAACTCTGAAGCAACAGCCATCGATTTGAGTGCAACTATAGCACGGCCAATTATGCAGCCAGCGTCATCGCCTTGGTGACGTGCAGGGCCAGATCTGTCGGCGTATGCAGTTTCAAGAAGGCCCCTTGATCCTTACCAGACTCGTCCATGTCCCGGAAAAGTTTGGCCTGAAACACTTGAAGCACAGACAGTGTATGCTGCAGCAGTAAAGGGGTTAACGCGCTGAATACGGAGCCTGCCATGTTTTGCTGAGCACGTCATGCACCGCAGGCATGAGAGGAGCTGGACGCTGACAGGAGGAAGCATGACTTTGTCCTTTCAGGAACCATTCATCAAGGAGTCTGAGGACGGGCTCTTCTGGGGCCAACCACTCAAGGCAAAGTTCCTCCACAGGGCACGTGAGAACACAAATCAGCTCTGAGTCTACGCTGGGCAACTTAGACTGAGATGGAGGGGCCGCCGGCAGAAGAGTAGGCTGTGCTTTTTGCTTGGCTTCTTGTTGCATCACAGAGTCAGCGAAGAGATGGTCTTGTCGCTGAAGGAGAAGATTCTGATGAAATGGAGCTCCGGGCCAATTTATATGACAGTCAGCTCCACCCCCATGGCAGAATTACAGCATGAAGTCATTTTAGATTATACTGGATGACGGATTATGAAATAGTTTTCCTTGCAGAAGCCACTGTAGAAATTTTCAATCTGCAAACAGACATTTATGACGTGACATTTAGTAATTAGTGCTTTGCATTTATCCCATCCTAAGTGCACACACAGCAGTGAACACACACTCAGAGCAGTGGGCAGCCATTTTTTATTTATTTATTTTTTAATCACAGCAGCGCCTTGCTCAAGGGCACCTCAGTCGTGGTCTTAAAGGTGGGAGAGAGTGCTGTACATTCAAAACCCCCCCACCGACAATCCCTGCCGCTACAAGACTTGAACCGAGAATCTTTGGGATACAAGTCCGACACTTGAGCACTATTTCTTTATAATACTCACAAAAAATCCTAGTGCACACTACAGTCTCCATGCTCGGCATCTCAGATACCAGTATTTTAATGATTTATAAAAGATGATTCTGATTACTCTCTGAACAACTGAGATTTCAGTATGTATATAAAGGTTATATTTTCTGTAGTATTACAGCAGATCGTCAGAGTATATAAGCATTGTTTATCAACTAATAGAGCATTTGAACCCAGAAACTGTGATGTGTTACATCAGACTTATCAAGGTAACAGTAATATTCAGTAATATTCATTTAATATGGCAGCCCCCATATGAGGCAACCCACTCCAAAATAAAACAGGTCTTATTAAATGAATATAAATTATGATAATGTGTGTGCAATGACGTAGTTTTGGTTTGAACATTGTGAACATTGAAGTGTGAAATGTTTTAGTGGAGTCCTGGGTTATGTTCCCTCATAAGCTTCATTTATTGGTTTGTTTGCTTAGGCTATGTGTTTATTTTTGTAAAATCATCCACACAAGCAAAGTTGTTTGATAACATATTGCAATAAAGTAATAGCCTAATAGCCGAGTTAAAATGACTTGTTTAGCCTACATAGGATATATAATGTATTTTATATTATTTAGGCACTACATGTTTTCATGTTCTCAATTCAGCATGCCATGGGAAAATCTAACTTACCATTTTATTATTGTTTATTTATAACTCCAACAGTTCATCAGGCTCTTAATGATTTAATCTATGCCATCTCTTGGAATATCTTAATGGCAGGCTTTTCCATCACCGTTTTACACATGGCTCTCGATTCTGACTTGTACTTGCTCTTATTTAAAAGTGTACCATTGTTCTTAATCTTAATTTTTATTAATTATAATATAGTATTAATCTATAGCATTTGTTATGTAAAAAAACAGCCTGCACATTAAGAAACAATAGCTACAACATGCAACAGTTGTAATATAAGTCTATTGGAAAAATCTAATCACCGGTTATCTATTTTAAATTCCGATTAGGCTATCTATTATATATTTTACAACAAGTTAGACAACATTTACCACAATAAATAAGCTACAATAAAATGTGATAAATTAAGTAGGCTATCTTAAAAATAATATATTATATGTTAGTGCTGGTGCAAGATTTTGTTTTCTCTTTTTTCAGTCTTTTAGTTTATTTGCCTTTCTAAGATAATGTTCACCTTTCGCTATAATTAATCAGTAGCCTTGTTCTTGGTTTTCATTAACCATGGTATAAAAATGAGGGGAGGGGTTGTATATGCTAGTTGTGGTTATCACGGTTGGTTATTTCCAACACATCCTACAAACTACGCCACTGGGTGCACTCGACGAGCAGTTATCCATTCTGAGTCCGACGTTTTTACTTTTTTAGCTTTAACCAATAGGAGTGCTTAATTTTATTTATTTATTTATTTATTACGTTTATTGCTACAATCTAGCGAATTTACACAAATAAATGTTTTTAACTTAACCAGATATGTCCCAAATTGTCTTTAGCTAAAAACAAAAACATATAGGGTGAATACTGGTAAAGTGGGACAATGGGTAAAGTGGGACAGTTAAGCTTAATAATATATATCTTTACATGGATATGTTTTTTTTTTTTTTTACAAAAAATCAACACTGAGCTCATCAGTAGCAAGTATTTGATAAATAAATAAAAAATTCTGTGGCTATGACATCACTTCCGGGGTGTGGCACATCATATTTAACAACATTGCAGTGAACTGTGATGGTAAGTAAAATGACATAGCATTCTGAGGTAAATAATGTTAAGGTTATAAAAATAAAACAACTCATGGATCATTTGTAATTGTTATATATTTTGTTATAGGATGTAATGGTGAATCAGAATTTTTAAAAATCACATTCATATTAATCTTCTTGGTTTTTTTTTATGTGATTTTGACACTGTCCCAGTTTGCCAGTAGCATATTGTTAAACTGGGACAGGGTAATACTGGCAAACTGGGACAGCCATTCAAGTCATTCTAATGGAGGAATTGAGTTCCCTTTTTATATGTCCCTCATACATATAGTTAGTTAGCTAGATATTTCAACAAAGACTGACTTAAACTACGCCAACTCTCACGCATTCACAGTGAGACTCACGCAATTAACACTTTTCACACGCTCTCACGCCACACATCCATTTTCTCACGCACAGAAAAATCGTGAAGCAAAGAGGACATGGAGACTGACAGACTAGACAGAAATGAAATTAAGCCTGTGTGCAATCAATTAATTCTTACAAGAAGAGATGTTAATGAAGGTTACTTTTTTTATTATTAAATTTGTATGAAATAAATTTAACCCAATATAAAATTTTGTGGGCAGGCGAGGGAGGGGGTGGGTTGAATCTGCTGTACCTGCACCCCTTCTTAAAAAAGTGATGTTTATATTATTGTTGTTGGTGTTTATATTGTTGTTTATATTGTTATTGTGTATTTAATTTATAAGGCCTACACTTGAATAACAATTGAATGTGTTTTAAGTGTCCCAGTTTGCCAATAAAGGTGTCCCAGTTTGACAGTAGCGCCTTGAAAATTGTGTTTTGGGGTCATTGTGTGTTTGAGGAAGAGTCATCCATCCGGTGTTTAATGTTTCTTTCTTTTTTATTGTCTATAGTATAGTAGAGCTCCTAAGCTATTTAGAATAGTATCATATGAGCGGCTAAGACATTTGGATCATAATAAAAAAGTATGCAGAATATAAATTATCAGAAAGTGTCCCACTTTACCAGTATTCACCCTACAATATTTAGTTTTATCTCTTTAGAATAGTTTTCCCAATGCTAAGGGCTTTCTTTCAATGAAAGAACAGAAAAGTTGGCTTTTGTTGTTGTTGTTGTTTAAATAAAAATACAACTTTCAACTATTTTCAACTCTCAACTATTTTTAACTTTTAAATTATGTACCTTATTTGTAAAAAAAAAAAAAAAAGTGTGTAGCGTGAAACTCTGAAAATCTTATTTTCTTAGGCTATATTTGTATTTAGCACATGCTCTTATTTTGTGATTGTCAAGGGAAAAATTATTCATAAAAACAGATCTCACAAATGTTTACATTAAGGTAGAGAGTTAACATATAAGTCAAAGTTTCCATTACTCTAGGGTTTATCTAGCATCCAATTATAAAAAGCGTAATTTCTGTGACGTACAGACAGAAGGTTAGGTGGTTTACGCCCTGGGTTACTATAGGTCAATGACGTCAGTTTACGATGAATATTTATTTTTAAGCCACTCCCGCACGATGCAGCTCATTGGCTGTGAGTTCGTGTGGAAGGCGGGGCTTTCCTGTAATCTTGGAGTGGGCGTAGTTTTGTCATTCGACGGTTTTGAGGATACGGGAAATCCAGATTACACAAGTGAAGCCAGAGACCCAGCACACATCGCCGGCCTGCCATGACGCAAAACTCCACTAGTAAGATTATAAACGGAGATGCCTTACACCGAACGAAACAAGACAAGAAAACATGCGGAAATGGGTTCGTGAAGAACCACTGCTTGTTCCAACAGAAGAGAAGCCGCCGCCCGTCGGAGAAAGTGAGTCCGCCTCCTGCGCTACACACACACTGAAACACGCACAGTGCACACACCGGAGCTGTTTATGCTGTTACTTTGAGTTAAATGAGTATGGCGACGTTTCACTCTGGGTTTATATTACTGTTCCGAGTTTAGGATTTAGGAAAGGAGAGTTCATCTAGTTTGTATTTGTGTGTAGAGAGGGGGAGGCTGGGTGTGTTCTCTGTGAAGTTTTCATGTGTTCAAACATGTAACGTTAACCGTTATATATAGCATCTTCCACCTATATTCTAAATGTACGAAATGCTATTTAATGTCATTCACTTAATTTAAATAATTACATTATTTATTAAAAATGCCCCATTTACTTTTTTTGTTTGTTTGTTTGTTTTACAGTTAATCCTATGTTTGTTGGTTTTTATTTATTTATCTCCGCAGCAATCAAATTATCATGGTAAAATAAGAATGATATGATGATATTGCAATTTTTGTTCATCAGATTATGAGTCACAGAATGATGCTAATTGAAGATGCAACATTTAACACCACTGCTATAGAACATTTGTCAAATTGGACTTTTGACTCAACCTTTATAGTTATTTAATGAAATATAGTCCTTGTGGCAACAAGCCCATGGCCTCCTCATTAAAGTGCCTGATATTCATTCAAAAATTCAGACTATTGTTAATTTTCAAGCAAATTCGGTTAGTGTCACGCTGCTAAAAGAAACCGTCCCTACCTGCAAACTGAAGTTAGTGTTTGTTCTCTATGGGTGTTGTGCACATATGGTGAACTGTTGTTTCATGTCATAGCTGATACTTTATTGTGAATTTTACCACAGTTAGATCTCTTTGTTGACTGGGTCAGAATCCAGAACTATAAAACAAGTAATTTGTTAATGTGCTATCATGTAGTTGGACGTGTACTGAAACTTTAGATCTTCCATCATTTTAATATTCATATGTAAATAATTACTGATATGTTAAACATTACATAATGTTTGTTCATGACTTAATAACAAAAGTTGAGGTTATTATATAATGCCCACTTTTAATGCTCAACAATGAAAAGCATCAGCAGCCCATTGCTTTGAGATGAATGGTTATGTGATCAAATGAATTGTTTGCTGTTAGTGTTTGGTTGTCTCCATTTGTATTGACACAAGCGTGGAAAATAACAGTGTAGTATTCTGTCATGTAACTGGAGAGCAACGCTTTGTTCTTTGCAACCTGAGGATGTTTCCCAAGCGCACTTCTGAGCTCCATGGGAGAAACAACCTTTCCAAGGATTTGAGCGTGTTGTCAAGCTAGTTTTTCTTGTACTATGTCCTTATCATCAAAATGGACCTATTGGTCAGGTGTGCAGTATTGTTTTTTTTTTTTGTTTTTTTTTTAAGCTTACAGTAAACATAACAAGCGAGGCATGCAAAGTAGGTCTTGCCAGTATGTTTATTATTGAAATTATTAATGTAGAGCATTGTGTTATCAAGCGCAAGGTTGGGGGGTTCGATTCCCTGGGAACACACGATAGGTAAAAATTGATAGCCTGAATGCACTGTAAGTCGCTTCGGATAAAAGCGTCTGCTAAATGCATAAATGTAATTTTTAATTTGATATAAAAAGTTAATAAGATTATTTTCTGTGAATCTGGTCAAATGATCTGTGATCAGTAAATATAATTACCACATAATCACTTTATTTATTTATTTATTTATTTAGGCTGTATGCACTTTTAATCAATGTGGCCAATGTTAGATACATATGGAAGTGGCCCAAATCAGAAATGACCAGATTACTTGTAGTTTGTGGTGTTTCTAATGTTATAAAGAAAAGGATTCATCTCTCAAGCCATTTCTGAAAAAGTATATAAACATAGGGATGTATAATGAATCATCATTATACATATTTTTCATCATCATGAAAATATCCCATCCAGGTCTACTGTAAGCAGTTTCTGTAGTTTGAGTTAACATTTCCAATCCTTATTAAAAGAAGGTTTGTCTGCCTTGTTTCAGGAAGCAACGTTTACTGGCTGACTTTAGAAACTGAACAAATATAAGGCTTTCCTGTATTTAGCAATCCAAGTTTTCCCGTAAATGCTTTCTCACTCAGCACTGACACAAACCGTTAACCCTGACTTAACTTAGCTTTACGTAAGAAGGCTGATTCGGGGATCTGGAACAGTGGGACCAATCCGTTCCTGACAGGAAGGGCAGGTTTTAGAGGGGATGCAGTTAAGAGAAACATGAGTTTGATCACATGCTGAGGTTAAGCAGTGTAAGGACTAACTCTGGTTCATGTTCATGGACAGAGTGATAAATGGAGTTTTGCTCTTCTGATCATATATGGTATCTGTTACCTCATGCTTGAAGCTGTTAGCTGTTTCAGTCCTAACTATAGTTGTAAAGTTTCCATAGAGAATGTGAGTAAGGGTGACAACCTTTAGGGTGTTGTTAGATCATTGCTTTCTAGCCCAACTTAAATGAGTCCATCCCTAAATTTCAGTATTATTCTGGTATCTCTGTGTATTCTTTCAGTGCTCCACCTATCATGGATTGATTTGTGTTAAGATATCCATTTTTCAATGTAAATTCACTGCATATTCATCTTTTCCCCCACAGAACCATCATGCTTCATGCACTTCGCTTTATAAAAAGCCATTTGTGGAGTCGTTTGAGGAGACGCCACTGCTGGTTGCCGTCCTTACCTACATGGGCTATGGCATCCTTACCATTTTTGGCTATCTGCGAGATTTCCTGAGGGACTGGAAGTTTGAGCAGTGTCATGTGGCCAGAGAGAGAGAAGAACAGAAGGTACGGTTAACATATCTGTGGTGCTTGCCTGACTTTTTTTATTTATGTCATGCTTCCCTGGGTAACGTTTTGCATATCAGATGTTTACATGTAATCCAATCATGCATCTCATCCAATGCCACTTTTGCTAGTCCCAAACCATAATTTTAAAGATGGTAATAGAGGCTTGAGCCATTGATAGCATTCTAATGAAGTTATTATTAAGAGAGTGAGAGAGAGAGACAGACAGAGGAAGAGAAAGAAATTGATAGAGAGAGCTTGTGTGAATTAGGCTACCTCTGTGCGTCTCTAAACAGCGCTGTCTCCTCGCTAGTGAGAAATGTCATGTGTAGCTTTTAAGTTGCTAAAACTATATAGGCTAACTGATAAAATCGTGAGGGCAGTGCTGACAACACCTTTATGTGCAAACTGCATGACCGTTATTAAAGTTAACTGTGCAAAGTTATGTGGAACTGTAATGCAGTCAAGAGAGATTTTCCCTGAAAACAATTGCACACCTCAGAATATGTTCGTCAGCCGATCAGATTCAAGCATTTAACGGACCCGTAGTATAAATGTTATTATTCAGTTCCAGTTATGTTGCAAAATGAATCAGTTATGAGTCAAAAGTCACAAAATTCATTAAATTAATAAGTCAATTTAAGTCAAGTTAAAGCAGTTCTTCAGAAGCTGATAGTACCATCTATCATCCAGTTTAAGTCAGTTTACGTTTTGTACTCAAATCTGATGGTGTCAGTGCAGTCAAAGTGTCTTTTAAACCCCAACTAAGCAAGCCAAAGGCAATTAGTGGCAAGAAATGGAGAGAGAAAAAAACCGGCCCAGTCAGAGGGCCAGTTCTTCAATGGAAAACACATTTGTGTTTGCATCATTAGTCATGTTATTGTCATAAATATTTTAAATGTAGTGTTATGTTTTCGCTTTTGATGCTCTGTTCCCAGGATTTTGTTCCACTGTACCAGGACTTTGAGAATTTCTACACCAGGAATCTGTACATGAGGATCAGAGACAACTGGAACAGGCCCATATGCAGCGTCCCTGGAGCCAAGATGGACCTCGTGGAGCGGGTGACACCTGACTATAACTGGACCTTTGAGTGAGTGTCACATTGTGCCGACACACCAGGATGTTGGATCCAGCGTACCAGATCCCGCCAGAAGATGTCTGTTTTGACTGATAACCAAACTAATTCATAGAGATTTGTTTATTGAAAAATTGTTGCATCTTTCTCTACCTATACTGCACCCTTAAAGTATGTACTCTTTTGGTGAAGAAAAAGTACACACTTTTGAGTGTTCAGTAGAAGAGTAGGCAAGGTTTGGGACATATTATAACGTCATAAAGTTGCATCTTTAACAGACCGCTCTGTCACATAGTAACACGCACCCTATCACTGTAAACTGACCTGTCAATCATCTTTTTACTGTTAAAATCCTCCACATTTAATTTCATTTAACTTAATACCCTATCGGAGAGAAAAAAATTGCATGATGATCTGCGAGCCGTGGGTCTTCATGCAGAGAACTCTGCTCATATTTTCTGCATAATGATGCATTTAAAAGTTAACGAACAAACGGATATTTATAAAAGTTTACATTGCTATTGCAGATTAATAAAATTTTGATTATTAATAACTCAAACCCCTTTATCTAAACCTCTACTTAACCATTGTTTCCACGCATTAATCATGTTTGTAGTTTCTTAATGCTTTTTATTTGTGTTTGTAGTTCTCAACTGAATCTTTCGTCAAAGAACACTGGATTGTGGGTAATATTAGCCATTAGCGTGTGCATGGAACCACACATCAAGAATTGACCTGAAATAGACCGTCTGGGGACTTTTGGCATACTCTTTTCAACATACTTTGCTTTGGGACACACTTATTGTAATCTCGCATACCATTTAGTATGGATAGTATGAACACTGGGACGCAGGGTATATTCACCAGAAAGAACAGCTCGTGCCGCTCGTCATACATCATCGCGCTATTTTTAAATCACTGCACATGCGCAGTTCTTTCAATTTACGGTTTTCAATACAATCAAGCGTTTATGTCTTCTCGCTCGGATTGCCAAAGGAATAAACCACCCCTTACGATCCGATCGAAAATCTGAATCGGATCCATCCAATTCAGTCCGATTGACATGATTACATGTGACTTTCTTTATTCTGATTGTGCTTCTATTCTTATTATGATTGGATAAGTAGGGTCCATGTAAATGCAGCTACTGTAACAATCGCGGATCAAATGAAGCTTGAGTCTTCTCTCTCTTCTCCTCCTGTCATTCAATGGTCCTTCTTAAAAAGGATCCTTTTTTTATGCCTTTTATTTAGATAGGTCAGAAGGTCGACAGGAAGCGAAGTGGGTGAGAGAGAGGGGGGTGGGACTCAAACTTGGGACGCCCGAAGCGAAACGGCGCTACATGGATCTTATTCCACCAATCAGAACACACCATCCAGTTAAGGGGGTCCCACCATTACATTTACAAACCAATAAAGACAAATGATGTTGCTTACCCTTATTTGCTTACTGAAGGTTATGAATATAGATGATCACTGTTAAAAATAAACACGGTAACAAACTCATGTAAAGGCTTAATTTACCCAAGTTTACCAAGGGTTGCATATGTTTAATTTATTCCATGTTTTTTCTTTATATTTTCCTGCAGACACACAGGGAATGTTCTGAAGGATGTTATTAATATGGGCTCATATAATTACCTCGGCTTTGCTGAGAATACCGGCACATGCGCTGATGCTGCCTCTGAGTGCACTGTGAAATTCGGCGTGGGGGTGAGCAGCACCAGGCAAGAGATAGGTAATAAATACTCACTCTCTCATGCTTTACAGCCACTTCTGTGGTATAAAAGGGGTCAAATAATGATAAGACACTTTATGTAGGTTTTAGTAAATTTATAAAGTATCATAACTTGGTCCTCTTATAATGAATGACCTTGTCATTATGATTTTCCACCCTCTCACTGAAACTTAGAATACTTATTTATATATTAAGTTCTTGTTAAGTAATTCATCCCACCGGATGAGGATTTGTTTTATGGTGGAAAAGAAATGTGCGGCACTATGACAAACTCCTAGTTCTTATCTAACCTTTATCATTGTGTCCCTGGAGTCTGATGTTTACTCAAAAAGAAGGAAACAGTTCTATTATTATACAAATCTATTGTTAAGATATTTGTTCTCTTGCAGGAAATCTTGACAAGCATGAGGAGCTAGAGATTCTGGTGGCCAGGTTTTTAGGGGTTGAGTCATCCATGGCCTTTGGAATGGGCTTTGCTACAAATTCCATGAATATTCCTGCGCTCACAGGAAAAGTAAGAGTTTTACTATTAACAAACTTTAAGTCAAATGGAATGCTAAGAAATGTTTTGTCTGAGCCAGGTAGGGTGGGGAAGAACATTGGGGATCAGTAGTTATGTAGGGAAGTATTGGCCTAATGGTTAGAGATCCGGACTCGTAATCCATAGGTTGTGAGTTTGAGTGTCGGGCCGGCAGGAATTGTAAGTGAGGGGAGTGAATGTACAGTGCTCTCTCTCCACCCTCAATAGCATGACTGAGGTGCCCTTGAGCAAGGCAACATAAATGGCTGCCCACAATAATGAATGCCTTTTTTATATATATAATGTTTCCACCAAAATCAGTATTGTATCTGGTCCGTATTGAAAAATTAATTTTACATTTTACGCAAAATGCGATAATCACAGAGTTATTAGGTCACGTTTTCTCCCTTTTTTTCCAAACTGCAACAAACGCCAGTTTCCTTTTTTACAGAATGTAATATATCCGCTCAACCAATCACAGTGCACCATTCAATGCACTTTAAACAGTAACAACCAGTCACAGCACACCATTCCACGCTCTTTAATGGTGGCGCTTTGAAAACAACCGGCATCCTAGTTTCCTCATCTACTTTGTACTTTGTGATCAACAAACAAGGGCTGTGTGGTCTGTGATCAATAGTACTGGTAAATCTCCATCACGTGCTTTTAGATGGAAATTATTCAGATGCTTTTAATACACAGAGCGACAAGCTACGCTATATCACATTCATTAAATCAATCGCATTTGATTATGAATGCGATATTGCTTAGCTTCTCAGTGTTAGTATTTTTATTATTGTCATTTATTTTTTTGTTAATACAGCAGATAGCACTAGTCAACTAAATGAATGTAACATGGCAAAGATGAATGCTCTTTTGGAAGTTGAATGTAAGGGAAATGCCCTTTCAGAATTTCTGTGATCTAATGTGTTATTGTTGTTCATGTTCTTTTTCATGATGAAATTTTATTTTACTGCTGTAATTAATTTACAGCATTAACACGATGACCCATTGAATTCATTTTGGAAGTGATGACTGATGAAAGTATGATGAAAGATGAAAAGTCCAGTGCCGGATGAAAGTCCAGTGCCTGTAAATAAGGTTATTATTGACCAAGTTCAGAGGCTGTCATATGTGGATCAACTTACTATGTTGTGTATTTTCTTATATGAAGAATAACTTTCATATTGATTCAACGGATTTATTGCATTGTGAGGAAAAAAAAGGGTCATGGATTTATTGCATTTTAGGGGAAAAAATTAATAACATTTTTAATAACATAACATTGGATTTGAACTTTTAATGTTATTATAACCTAAAGATACTATGTTAAAGTTTAAAACAGAAAATAGTGGCTTTAATCTAAAAAAAAAAAAATTACTCAAATTAATCCAAAAAGGATTTATTGTGTTTTGGAACCAAACTCTTCATATATATATCTATATATATATATATATATATATATTTATTTCACGAGTTCACCCTTACATCTAATCTTAAAGCGAATAGTAAGCATATTTTGGTGTGCTGTCCTGGGGGAGGGGTCCGGGCCCGGAGCATAGACCGAACCCAAAGAACTCCCCCTATCCCTAATTTGGGATAAAATAGATTAGAAGTGAGGAGTTGGGGTGGAGGAGGGATGCCGAAAAACTGTCGTAGGACAGGAGGTAAGAAGGCTGGATATATATACACTTGTTGTGCTAGTTAAGATGGTTAGCTAAACGAGATGCACCTGTGTCAAATTGGATGATTATCTGATCATGCTCCTCCCAAACTTTGTTAATAAAACCCATATATAAATATATATATATATATATATATATATATGTATAAGAATATTCTGTTTTGTACCAGGATTAATTCAAAGTGGTTTCTAAATGTAAATGTAAGGTAATTTCAATGAAAATTTGAAAGAGCTTTATTTGAAAGTGCTTCCTTGGAAAACATAGTTTAAAATTCCTTGTTACAAACCCTTTTTTCTTTGAAATTCCTTGTTAGAAACCCAAATACATTAACACATTGTCATGGTCATGAGAAGGTACAAATACCCTTTTTCCTAAACACCATGAGAAATAATGATATTATTAAATATGTAAAACCTTGTTCTCTTATTGACTGTGTGTAGCACCTACAACTCTGCAAAGGCTCCTTACGTTTGAAAAGTTGCTTTGTATCTTATGAACTCTTTAGCCAACAGGTTTAATATTATTTTACATGCTTTTTTTGCTTCATATATTTGTATTTCTCTTAGGGCTGTCTGATCTTAAGTGATGAGCTCAATCATGCATCTCTGGTTCTGGGTGCCCGTCTCTCTGGCTCTACCATCCGTGTATTCAAACACAACAGTAAGTTCATGTTATTTTTAGCCCACATGGAAAATAAAAATGCTGTGCAAAACAATCACAGCCAGGTAATATTTGATGTTTAATATAGAAGATTAAGGACCCAAATGAGTTCCCAGTGGGTGGCCAGACAATAGAAACTCCATTACTGAACGCATTTATTTGTAGAATAAATTAATATTTGTGTGATTAATGTACCTGAATAGGCATTTGGCCACAAAAAAAAAATATATATATATATATAAGTGAACCTAAGAACAGCATCCGCAGTAATACGTTAAGATGTATATTCATAAATTCTACTTTCCAACCATAACTCTCAGATATGGAAAGTCTGGAAAAGTTACTCCGGGATGCTATCGTTCATGGCCAACCTAGAACCCACCGGCCCTGGAAGAAGATCCTCATCCTCGTTGAAGGAATTTACAGGTATAGGAGAAATCTTTTTCTAGCTTTTTCATTATGTATACTACATGTTTTTTTCTTATTTGAGCTGAAACCTCATGTTTTGTGCAACGCATTTATGCAAAGGGAGGCTGATTTGCATACTGTTTTCTGGTTTGGAGGTCATTTCATTCTTTATTTCAAGGCATAAAGAGGAGAGCAATAATGATGATATCGTATATATTTACCACATGCACATTCATTTTAATGCAGAGGAGGATAAGAAATGAAAGTAGAAATATAGGCCTATACAGAGACAGAGAGATTAATCGCCTCTAAAATAAAAGTTTTTGTTACTTGTATGTATATATTTAAGAGAAATATGTTGTTTATATATTAACTATGAATATATAGTTTAAATTATATGAATATAAATATAAATATATGATAAAAAAAATTTAATATATAAACTGTACGTGTTTGTGTGTGTGTGTGTGTATATATATATATATATATATATATATATATATGTATGTATATGTATGTATATATATCGTGATTAATCGTTTGACAGCACTAATATTTAATAAAAAATGTAAATAAAAAGATCAAACTTTTACTTCCTGGTTATCAATTAGAGGTACTCCTCTACATTCACATATTGAAATATCTAGGCCTCTAAAAAAATGCATTAAAAGTATACCTGCATTTTTCTTTTTAGTATGGAAGGCTCAATAGTGCGACTTCCTGAGGTCATTGCCCTAAAGAAGAAATATAAAGCTTACCTGTACCTGGATGAGGCCCACAGTATCGGGGCACTAGGACCACGAGGCAGAGGTGTGGTGGACTACTTTGGCCTGGATCCATCTGATGTTGACATCATGATGGGCACTTTCACCAAGAGCTTTGGTGCTGCTGGAGGATACATTGGAGGAAAGAAGGTTTGTGTACAATTTTGCTGTCAATGGCATATCAAATATGAATTACTACACATACATACAAATCACACATGCTGGTTTGAGTCTGGACTGCAGCCTGTCATTTCCAGCTCTCTCTCCCCCAATTCCAATATTTAATAATGAGACAAAGTGACTCTTCCAAAAAATGTGCTTTTCAGTTACAAATAACATATACGATTGTAATTTAGTATTGCAGTTTACATTTGGCTTAAGTAGCAGTTCTTGTGTAATAATTAACTTTTAGTTTTCTCTCTGTAGGAGCTGATTGATTACCTCCGCTTACATTCTCACAGTGCAGTTTATGCTACCTCAATGTCCCCACCCATCATTCAGCAGATTATCACTTCTATGAAGTGCATTATGGGAGAGGATGGCACCACATTAGGTGAGTTTAGAATTTTATCCTGGATCATTTCTAATAAAGATTACTTAAGTGGAATAATCTGTGTGTGACATCTATCACAACTACTATTTTTACTGTAATGCCTAATAAAGTAGCAATATTGTAATATTTGTAAACAAATCGTGTGATGTAAAAAAGAGCCACAAGATGGCAGCATTAACTTAAGGAATACTGTTATGAAATGAAGCCCAGTGGTTATTTATAATATAACAAACGTTGTTGCATAATGTAACCTGTACTTTGACTTCCATGCTGCTCCCCTGTGTGCTTTCTTGTGTGTTTCTATGTATATTACACAAGACTTTGACCTGATTAAAACATTTTAATCAGTTGAGAACTATTGAGCTCTTTTGTAGTCAGAAATATTCTCCTCGCATGTTTGCAAATTCAGATAAAAATGCTTTGGCAATGCATTGCAAGTGCACACCAGTGTTACTGTGATGGTAACAAATGTCTGTAAAAGGAGAAACCTTCCCATGTCTGTGCTATTAAACGTGTTTTTATTCAGAAAACGAGAAATAATCTGCTCTGCCACAAGAGTAGTTAACTCGAAAGAAAAGATGAAGTTATAGAATACAGTGCACAACTCTTAATACATTTCGAAATGCAGGGGAATCAGACATCGGGCTTTGAGTTTGTTTAGGAAAAGTAAACTCGATGACTCAGCGATTGGTTACACATGCTAACTCCATCTCCGCTGACAGTTTGAGGCAGCAAACTCAGCTTCACCCCTGATTGATTTAGCAGGGCGTTCGTTTGGAAAACCACATCTATACCCAAAACACACACACACGCCGCATCTGGAAGCTCTTCGAGCCCTTGTGAGGCTTTAGCGTGAGAGAAAGAAGGCTGAATGTTTCTCTCTGTTGGGATAATGGATGCTGACGGACCTTATAGACTTAGGAAACTCTTTCACTGTTGGGTTCTCAAATGTATAGGAGACGCCTTATGTTATAATTCTGGCATTGAATCTTGAAGAAACCTCTCACCTTCTGCTGATTTCTGTAGCTTAACTTTTAGAACCCAGCACTAGCAACACTGAAGTCATGGGTTCAATTCCCAGGGAACTCGCATACAGATAATGTATTAGTTTGAATCAAAGAGCCTATGTCTGCTACCTATAGACCTAGGTTTGGTGAATATTGAATTTAACGCAGATGAAAATGAGGCTCTGAGGGACAGACTTATTTCATGCACTTAAGGTTCTAGATCGCTTAGATTTCACCATAATAACAAAGTTTCTGTCTACAATTTTTCTATTTTTTTTCAAATATGTTGTCAGCTGAACAGTGAGTATGTTGTTAAACAACTGTAAAATCCACTGAATGCATTGTATTCTTTCCCTTACAACCTTGTTTTCATTCCTGCCAAAAATAAAAAATGGAACTACCCTGACTAAGCTCAATTGGTTTTCTTAGCAGCATGAAAAAACGACTTTTATTCAAATTGTGAATTGATTTATATGCAGAAAGCAAGCAAATAGCACTCAGTAGCTGTTCAGCACAAGCTCACTGAGTCTTGCACTCTTGTGAAAAACTGTTATAATCAAAGCAGCTAACTACACTGCATGATAACTTTCTTATTTACATCATGTCTACACTTTGTTGGTTACTTTGTTTCACTTAGTCATGAACGTGTACTCAGTCAATGAGCTCACACTGAACAAATGTTTTGAGCAGATTACTTCTGCACAGAGACTGATTTAAGCACCTTTGGCATTTAATGTGCAACCCTAGAGGATCCTCCTAGTACATGCACAATATAGTAACGTTAGACGTGGCAAACCTGTTCCTCATATCACTGCACAGCAACCACAGAGAACAACTATTAAAGTCGGCACAAAACAGCAATTTTAATTGTGTTTTAAAGTGAGTAAATCAGCTTCTTGAACAAGAAAAACAATTTAGGGCGGGACTTGATTTTGTCCATCAGGGACTGTGGATTGTGTACTGGGGCCCAATTTATAATTTACTCACCTTTATTTATTTATATAGCACTTTATACAATACAGATTAAAATATATATATATATATATATCAATGATTCAAACAGAATTCAATTCTGTTGTAAAGTGACTCTGAAAAGACAATAGTAGACCGATATTATCAATAGAGTCTGTTTAATTAATGGAGAAATAATTTAAGGAACGGATTAATTAGCCACTCTGGATTACGTGACGTGACAAACATCTGAGTGACAGCTTTCTGAAGGGCAGCGCCTGACTATGTAAATGTAACTTTTATTACCCATCCCTCATCAGAGAGGAGATGTTGTTGCAAGGGGCCGAGCACATTAACGTTTTTGATGAAAGATACATGCATGTCACTTTATGTACAATAAACTTCAGCATTTCATAAAAAAATAAGAAGAACTAGAGAGGAACAGCTATTAAATTATCATTTTGATTTCATGATGACTTACAGTTTACATCTCAGGGACCGTATACTCTAGTGGAAAATCACTCAAGAAATATGCTATTGAACTACATGTTGAATACAGTTTAGAGCAGTCGTGCCATTTTGGTTTTAGAACAAGACGAAATGTTTGTTTCTGCTACATAAAAAAAGTAGTTTAATTTCAGTTTAAGCTGAATTTATAAAGCACCGAACTAACTTGCATTTCCTCGTAGCTGTTGGTTGGACTGTTTTCTCCTCAAGTCTTTAACGATATTCTCAATACTGAATATTGTGAGAAAGAGCTTTGCCTTCCCAGGAGCCCCTCACTATGAATGGAATGTCAAACAAGTGAAAACTAATACTGGAGAGTATATCTCTACCTCTGCCCAAAGGATCATTGTGCACTGTTCAAAGTGGATTTGAATTCCTTTGGCTTCAGATAAAACGGCCTCCCGATTTTCATTTGCCATGTGCTGGCATGGAACTTGCGGAGATGTTTGCAATTTAGCTTTTGGTCGTTCCTGTTGTTGGATATGAAGAACGTATGAATGACACAACAAAACGACAAGGGAAAAAAACCTGCTTTGGGCTTTAACATGCGTGTTAACCACTGGGTCAAGAATAAGACTTGCCTGTGCAAAAGTCATCAGGGCATAGCTCTGTGGTTTCTGTAGTGTTCAGTGGTTTTTTTGTTTTTTTGTGTGTGTCGCTGTGCAGGTTCAGTATTTCTGAACCCACGCCTTTCTCTTAACAAGCCACACAATTAGAGATCTGAATCATGTCCACACCACAAATGGTGTGGGATGAGTTACAGACCGAAGTATGAGTAATATAGTTTCTTCAAGCAAGCACCACTAATGAATAAAAATCAAGGACACAGTGTCTTAGAAAGGGTCAGAAGCTGGTTTGCAGGGATGACAATATGAATATTCTCTTTTATGCAGGTCAGGAAAGACTCCGTCAGCTGTCAGAAAACACAACCTACTTTCGCAGGAAATTACATGAGATGGGCTTTATCATCTATGGGAACAATGACTCCCCTGTTGTACCCTTGATGCTCTACATGCCAGCTAAAATCGGGTCAGTCTCACATTTTGTTTGACTGAATCATGGCTATTGTATTTGGTGATATGCTAGCCAGAGGATATGGATTATTATTTTTTGAATGATTTAAAAAAAGAAAAAAAATTCTACTTGACTCTGATTTTGCAGAATCGTTAATTTATTTTGTATACTGTTGTTCAGAGCATTTGGGCGAGAGATGCTGAAGAGGAACATTGGGACAGTGGTGGTTGGGTTCCCCGCCACACCCATCATTGAGTCCCGAGCACGGTTTTGTGTTTCTGCTGCCCACACCAGAGAAATGCTTGACAAAGTGAGTATCACATGAACATCACCAATAAATCTATTAATGTATTAGATAAGATAAGAAGAAAACGTAAAAGAACCAAGTAGTTTACTTGTGGCTTTCCGTTTCTAAACTTTACCTATTAGCTCTCATAGGTGCTTTTATGTAAGATCTGTCCCTATTTAACATCACCGCTAATGATATCAAAACAAATGAAGCGGCTGAGACCAAAAATAAGTGTTCCTACACTTCAGTTATTCATCTATGAATCTCTGACTCACCTCACAGTTAACCAGAGTACATAACTTCTCTCCAAAAATAAACATCCTGTTATCATTTTGCGATTACTCAGCATTAATAACCCCAGTGCCTCTTCTTGACTCTCTCAGGCTTTAAATGCCATCAGTGAAGTTGGAGATCTACTCCAGCTGAAATACTCAAGAAAAAACAGACACGGGAGTGAAGGAACTGACAGTTTTTCATTTCTGGAGAGCCGCCAGGATTAGCACTTTCTCATGATGGACTGAATGTGTCTTTTTTTCCACCCCAGGGAAATTAATGTCTAACTTAAGTGTCATTTTCATGTTGATTCATTTCAGTGGACACTCACTGAAGTCCACCAGCTGACCAAATTTCAAGTCTTACTTCTGGGTTCAGTAACCAATATTCATTTCATCGTGCACTATCAACTGTAGTAAAGAATTCACATCACTGTGTTCAGCATCACAAATGGCACAGGAGAAAATTTGACGCTTTGGTGTCAGGCCTAATTTATCCAACCTTCTACACAGTCTGAAACAAATGAGAGGGTTTTGTCTTTTGTCCATTTGCAATTAATGTTTTTAATAAATACAGTAGAATTCGTACAAAATTTAGTACGATTTATGCTTTAAACAAGAAAAAAAAAACAATATGCCAATGGAGGACAATAAAGGTTATTCAAGACATGTATTGTTAAAGTCTTATTATATTATACAGTTTAGTAACTCTTTAAGGAAATGTAGATTTTTACTAGAAAACAAGACAGAAATCCTGATAAAGAAAATATTTTGTTTTGTTTTGTGTAGAAGAAAACTGACACACACTGGCTGTATACTTGTACAGTAAGTGTCATCTTTTAATGAGAAATAAGCTCAAAAATATATCTAAAAAACAGAAATCTACTTATGAAGGAGATAATTTATTTTAGTTAAATCGTGAATAAGTGACTTAATATACATAAAAATATTGACACATATTTATTAATGCACATTGCAGTGTCTGCATTTATCTGCATTCACATACTAGCTTTGCAAAGGTCCACAAATCTTCCAATATCTCATTTTAATCTTTTTCACAATGCATATATGATTGTATAGGTAAATTAGCGAGGTCTTAATGAACTTGTACAGAAGAATACTGACAACATTCTCTGTTTGGTTTCATCAGAGCTTTCTGTATTTCAATTTGAGTTATGGGACTTTCCATGAATAGGGTACAGTTTGGTGTCCCTTCTCTTTATCCTTTTTTAAGCACTAGATGAACAAAGCTTGTAAAGAGAAATCTCCAAACATTATTTGGACACTTTTTACACAAATTGTTACCCAAATTATATATACATATAGAGAGATTTTTTTTTTTTTCCATTAATATTTATTGCTAGAAAATAACAAATTCTGGGCTATTAAACTCTATATAGACATGTTTTGCAAAACCTCATAAAATTCTCTATAATATTTAGTTTGACATTCCTGGGTTGATAATAAACATTTTCTAAAGGTTAAAAGCCTTACACTGGCCATCTGATTAATCTTTTTTTTTTGAGAGAGAGAGAGAGAGAGAGTTTCAAGACACAATTTGTACTCTATTTGTGGAAGGTGCCTTTATGTCTTACTTGAATATCTGTTACTTGCTGACAGTTTGCATATCTCACGACTAAGTATGATATCTACACTTACTAAAAGTATAATGTCTAATGGGCATTTCACAAAGGCAGAGGTCTTTCATTGAGCCAACAGAAATCGACTGATGTTTTTCACTCAATGTTTCATTCTTTATATCAGCTGTTAACAGACAGAAGTGAAAAATGTTTGTGCTGCCTTTTGTATTGTTATATTGTTGCTTTTGATTTGCTCTTTTTAAGTTAAATCTTTTTTAAGGACTTGTGTTCTTCTAACAAAAGTGCTAAATTTGGGTCACTGATATGATATGAAGAGCTCTTGTCTGTATGTATGATGATGTGGCTTATGAATGCCTGTCGGATGTACATTGTGTTTTTCCTCCATTCCCTTTTGTGTTCTTAAGTCTTGTTCTTAATCGGAGAGGCAGCTCTGAATATGTCTCTGAGTGCAGACGTATGTAAGTGACTTCAGAGCTACTAATGACTGTTAAGAGATGCAGATATGACGTTGGCTTTAAGCAGCCTGTATAAATGTAAGTAATGCTACTGAGCTGCATTTGACTGTGAAACCAAAAGGCATTCCACAATTTCTGTTTGTTTCTTGTTCATTCTGAGTTGCAGTTTTCATCAAATATACAGTCACATTTGTCACATGCAAGAAATTGAAATTCTTTGAATGTGACTGATCATTTGTTTCTAAAAAATAATGAAATAAATTATCCTGAACATTTTCTTTTTATCCAGAATCGAGTTCATTGTCATCATCAGATATCTCAGAAAAAGCAGAGCAAACATTACTCTCGTTGTTTTTATAATCAAAGACCAATCTTTTACTCCGTAGTCATATTCAGACTGTATGATGAACATTTATCTAAGGTATAGTGTATATTCAGTCAAAAGTTTAAAGTTGAGTTCAATTTAAATGATTTCATTAAAAACTTTAGATTAAAAACATAAGTTTAGCTGCTGCCTTAAATTTAGTTGGCATGTTACAGGTCATTTTGACTTGAATTATATTGAACGGTTTATAAAAAAAAAATGTGTGTGTGTATATGTATATGATTGTATATATATTTATATATATGTGTGTGTGTGTGTGTGCATATATATATATATATATATATATATATATGCCATAAATATTTAACGATACATATGTCACAGATTCAAACTGAACCATGAGATTATTAAAAATGCGCTTTATTTTGTTAATTTCTTTACATTTCAGTTTATTCACTTCTACTTTCTTAAATTCAAATATTCGTTATGCATCCTTTATCAAGTTCAGGAATTGAATTGGAAATAAAACTTAGAAGGCTTTCTGATATCAGTTCTGAAGGATTCTTTCCTGAGCGGAAACGAGTCATCGCACACACCTGGCAGTCAGATACATAATCATCACTAGCCCTGAAAAAAAAAAAAAAAGTCATATTCTCCTCCCATGCTGACCCCACAGAGATCAGAGCATCCTGCTGTTGCTTCTCTGCTGCGCGCTAAGCTTCCTTAAGGCATGTATCTGAGACTCCCATCATCATAGTAACGTGTCACCAATGATTCTGTGCTCCGACATCCTGAAGAAGGAGAGAAGAGAAAGTTTTGTAAAAGTTGAACAAGGATGCACTGGTGCGGACTGAAGAGCAGCGCTAAACCTGCAGTAAACTGAGAAACGATCAGCCCACATTCCAGTCACATTTAGTGTATTTGTGAATGGATTGAAGTGGTGAGGATTATCTGCCTGAACTCATAAAATGCCATTACATGTGACAGTTTTAATGAAGTTTGGATGAAGATGAGGAACAGCGCATTCAAGATCTTTTTCAAGAGGGAAACGCACACAGCTTCCTAAACAACTATTGAACATTTCATGTTTTAGCGGTATTTAGCGGACAGATACGCAACGGTGCAAAATGATAACAGCGCGTAAAAGTGTATGGGTGCTTTTAACTGTGCTGCTGGCTGCCTTGATGCAGCGCGCGATCAGCTTCCCTGTGAGGCATCACAAGAGACCCAGACACGGCGACTCTACAGGGGTGAGTATGGATCGAAATCTCGTGGCGTGGTTTTCTTTATTCTTTTTCATCCAGAACATATGCGTCACAGTAATTGACAGTGTTGGGAAGTAACTAGTTATATGTAACTAAATTACGTAATTTAATTACAAAATAAATGTAACTAATCAGTTACTGAGAAAACGTGTAATTAAATTAGAGTTAGGGTATTTATGAAAATGTAAACGATTGCAAGTGGGGTTACATCTGATTATTTTTTCACACATACAGATTTGATTGATTTCTTTCATAAATTGCATTGACTGCACCAACATTTCAGGAGTTTGGGATGCTTATTCCATGTCTTATTTAGCCTACTATTTGGGTTGTTTTATTTTTAAGATGAACTGTTTTTTTCCAGTGTTTCCTTTCATATGCAAAGATTTGATTCTTAAAACAACATCATAGCTACTAAACTATTTCTTGTTATGATTTAAAATCTGTATTTAACCTCTAATGATCTCAATGTAAAGAGGTGCTAGAGTCTGATTTTGTGGTGGCTGTGCTTTTAAATTAAATTATTATAATCTAAATTGAAATGATGAAGGATGTTTACAGTAATCAGTGCTGAATGGTACTGGTTAAACCTGCCTGCTTTAAATGTTTGAAAATGATTAACAGTTAAAAACATAAGAAATGTATAAAAGTTATCAAATGTAATCCGTTACATTACTGTAATCTGTAATCTACATTTCCAAAGTAACCTTCCAACACTGGTAATTGATTAGAAACCATGCCTCCATGATTTATTTTTGTTATATTTCATATGCTTTGTCAATATATTTCATATGTGTCAGACACAGACTATACTAAATAACGCATGTAATATTAAAGAAAAATATCACTTGTTAACTGAGTGCTGTTGTTTTGCATAATTGCCAAATAAGCTTTTAGTTCTGTACTTCAAGTTTCAGAATGTGTGAATATTTTATTTGTGTGTATTTAAAGTGTTTTTAAACAGCGTCTGCCTTTTTATATTTCAAAATGTAAAAAATTACACTTCACATTTCCTAACGTAATGCATAATTTCAGATTAATTCAGAGAGAGAGAAAAAAGGAAGAGAAAAAAAAATGTCTGTGAAACTGAAACTTAATGAAGAAACTCTTCTGTACCGTGGAACATAGAAGTTACTCTGGAAGATCCAAAAGCACAAACAGTCCACGTTCTAAGCATTTCAGTTTTAAAAAATTTTAAATGTACATTAATAATTTACTGATGACTTAACTTTGGCTTCAGAAAAGTAAGAGTCAGAGGTAACATGTTTGACAGTGTTACAGTTAATACTGCTATTAATGGTGATAATAGGGGTTTATTATAATTTAATGTTATATATCCAGCTTTCAATAATCACTTGTTTACCACAAAATGGTAAATGGGTTGAGTGGTTAAAATGTCACTGTGCCTTTTGGAATTAACTGTTTTCATTAATGGATAGAGGCCTCATACAGTAGATCAGTAAAATAGTGAAGCCTTACATAACAGTGGTCAAAAAATACTTAGTTTCACTCTCTCTCACAGGGTCATAGTTCAGCTTATAAATTGTTTTTTTAGCCCCTCTTCTGTGTTAATGTGGAATTTCCTGCATTCTGGTCTCCTTGATCCTGTGTTTCTGCACAAGGGGGCCATGTCTAACCTCTCCAAGAAAGGTCCTGCTACTCAGCTTTGCATTACTAAATGTCTCTTTTGTTTTTACATGTGGGGCAGGGGTCGTCAAAGGGAAAGGGAATGGGGGGTCTTAGATTATTGTTTTTCTTCACTGGTTTGGAAATGGCATGGTCCTGGGACTTTGATATTGGAGGTCAGATAAATCTAGGCTGCACTGCAGACTGCTCTCCCAAATGCCCTAACATAAATTGTGTGAGCTGATTGCGTCCATGTGTCTCACCAGAGAGCTCAATAGGAGCTGTGTGTGTATCCCATGGTCTCCAGCTAGCGTATAAGGCTTTGTTTCGGGTTCTGGAATTCATGCCATATGTTTGTCATGGTGAGAAAGCCCACTGGTAGGACAGGCCACATTCCACTGGGAGGAAAGATGATTTTACAATGAATTAACAATACAGAGAAAGACAAGAGATGGCCTCGGGGAGACAAAGGATGTAAGGAGAGACTGGGTTTCTATTCCGAACATGTAGGAACATTACTTGCCCTGTTAGGCCATGTTATGAGTCTTTACTGAGTAACAGTGACTAGTCCTTCAGCCTCTCTTGTTGAGACTTCCAGGAAGAAAAGATTCACATACCCCTGAGTGTCTTATCTGCAGATCAAGTAGCATACAGCTTGGGCCAAAAAGACATAAGACACCTCTGATTCACAGCTGAATACATTTGATATTTAACTGATTGTTCCACTGTTGAAAAAAATTGTAAATAGTGTAAATAGTAATTAAACTATTTTACTTACAAAAGTCATTGCTGAATAAAATTGCTTTGCTGGTTTGAATGTGTTCTCAGGCTGTGACAGGTTATGCAGTAACATGGACAGTTACTTCATTGTTCAACTCTCAAGCCAGTATAAACTCTGCTTTAAAAAGTGAGCAAGAACATCAGCACATTTCAGTGGAAAATGGTACAAGTCGACCTTTTATAATCTTTTCCTTAAAGGATTACTCCACCCAGAAATGAAAATTTTGTCATTAATCACTTACCAACGTCATTCCAAACCCATAAAAGCTTTTTTCGAAGATCCTCTTCTGACTATTATAAATTCACCATTATCATTAGAATAAGTCCCAAAAACCTTCAAACTTGATGTTATTAAGCCTCTCATCAAAAAAACAAAACTAGACCCCAAAGAACTAGTTAATTATAGACCGATCTCGAATCTCCCTTTTCTGTCCAAGATACTAGAAAAGGTGGTATCCTCACAATTATATGCCTTCTTAGAGAAAAATGATATCTGTGAGGATTTCCAGTCAGGATTTAGACCGTTTCATAGTACTGAGACGGCTCTCATGAGAGTTACAAATGACCTGCTCTTATCATCTGATCGTGGTCGTGTCTCTCTAGTGCTATTGGATTCTCGTCGCTTCATAACATTACGGTTGAACCACTGATGGCAGATGGACTATTTTAATGATGTCTTTCATACTTTTCTGGACTTTGACGGTGTAATTTACTAGGGACTCAATGGGACAGTCACAAGCCTCCCGGATTTTATCCAAAATATCTTTAATTGTGTTCTGAAGAGGAACAAAGGCTTTATTATAAATTGAAAAACCCCAATATAAAATCTTGAGGAACCAGTGGCGAATAAGTCTTCCTGGTTCTGACTTCACACCTACACTACTCTATGCAAGCTAGCACTTATTGTTTCATGCAATGTTAGTTTTTCAACAGACACATCCTCAGACATCTTTGAGAGACACTGACATCATCTCTTGCACCAACAGAACCAAGTCCAGAACGAGCTGGCAGACCCTCGTCCCCACCAACACAGGTGGCTCCAGCATCACTCAACAGGTGTCCTACCACAGCCTGAGCCCGAGGAAGAATCAAAACCCTTTGTCCTAGACCTCAAAAACTTTCCAGACCTGGCAAATGCTGACACTGACTCCCAAAACCCAAACATTCAGGTGAGCACATGCAAGAGCACACATCTCAAGTTAGTAGTCATCTCTGTGAAATGCTTTGTGATGTGACTTTCAATGATTGACCTGAGCAAGTCATAATATGCCAGCCAAGATATAATAAGCCATAACTGTGTTTCTCTACTCTGAGGCTAATGTCTAATCCTGTCTAAGCCAAAGTGGATTCATCAGCATCCATAGTGAGTCATCTCTCCTGATAGGATGTAATTAAGTGTAATAAGTTATCTTATCTTGAGATGAGGAGGAAGTAATTCTGCTTGATTTGATATTGAGCCTTTGCTCAAATCAAAAAACTCGATCAGTGACTCACCACTTAAACTTACTGCTACTGACTTTTCTCCAGACTTATTACAGTATGATTTGTCTTCATTCACTGCATGCTTTAAGTTCTTAAAATAACACCCAGTGTTCCATCCTATTTAATCCCTATGTATTTGGCATCCTTGGTTGTAGGTGACCATTGAGGTGTTGGATGACCCCCCCATGGAAATGGACAAGGACCTGGTTAAAGAATGGAGCAATGACTGGCCCACATCTTCTCCCTCCTCCACTGTAGAATGGCTGGGCGGAAAGAAGCTTTTCTGGCCTTTATTTTGGGGCTACACAGATGTAGATTCGGGCGAGGATGGTACTGGCCAAGCAGTGGAGGAAGAGGATGATTATGCACTGGAGTATGACAGTGGGGAGGCCCTTCCTAGTGGACTGGACAAGACAGGTGGCATTTGGGAAAGCCCATGGACTCAACGCCATTATGGTGAGTGCTCTCTTTTTAGCTGTTTCTACATGCAGGTCTTGAGAATTTAGAAATAAGAGTATTTGAACCTTCAACCAGTGTGATGTATAAAAACATTGGAATGAAGAAAGTGGTCAGAATTGGTAACATCAGAATTTAAGAAAGCGAAATCAGTGGGAGAATTCAAAAAAGCTGGATTGGCAGCAGTCAGATGAAGGCGATTTGGAGAGGTATGTAGGAGAGGAGAGAGATGTAGAGACTGGAGAGAAAGGGTAGAGTGAGTAAAGACTGTTCCAAAGCACTGATTCAGACTAAGCTCGCAGCCATCAGCAGGGTATTTGTGAGTGCCGGACCTTTGATGTAGAGACTAGTTCCACTCGGCGGAGAAGACGAGAGAAGCTGTTTGAAGACGAGCCCGATCCGCTCACTAATGGCAGCATGAGTACGTTCTCTTGGACAAATAAGCCCATGCTTGTGTTCAATTAGAGTGCAGATCGGGAACACAGAGTGAGAGGGGTCATCCGTTTACTTTTTATGTCCCGCGAGTTGGGCCCCAGACCCTAAATCTCCCCACCACCCCCTCCAGCCCAGAGCGGCTAGACCTTTTAAGCCTGTTCAAGAATCCTAGGCTTTTCAAAGCCATGCATAACATTACGCCTCTGTTCATTTTTTGTTTTTCTCTCCAGGCCATGTCTGTTTTATGGTGGGAATTGTGCATTTTGGCTGTGCAGTCTTTCATTGGAGACAAGGATGAAATGGGATGGGGGTTTAATTGGAGTGGTCAAGAAAAGATACAGTGATTGAGTACTAAATTTAGACATTAAGGATGGACCCAATCTAGACCAGAAGATGATGCCTATTCTACTATGTAGGATCACTTCATTTTTTAAATGGATTTCTGGGCCCTTAACTGGACAGGAAGATAATGTTTTATTGAAATAATGCTTCATTGGTTTATGCTGATGATTTCGAGTAACAATTATGATTCGTTCAGCCAAAGAAATCAGCAAAGAGATTTAACAGACCGTCCAAAATGTTCTTGACACCAGCATCTTTTAGCATGGGTAATGTTAGCCACCCAAATCTCGACCTTGTGGATTTAGTGCCCATTCCTGCTTCTGCTAAACGACAAGCCCTGTGGCTGTTGAGGGTTTCACAGTTTGGCAGTTCTACAAAGCCAGCAAGAGTAGCCGCTGTGCCAACGCCTCCTTTTCATCATTCACTAGTCTGTCTGTAATCAGGACACCATCACTGTGTCTGCAATGTCACTGGCACCCCACCCAAATTCAAGTTAAATATTTAAAAATGCTAGTCTGTAATCTATACTCTGTATTACAGAAGAAAGAAGAAGACATCTGTTGTTTTTGTTTAACGAAACAATTTTTTTTTTGTAAAGAGTGTTGAAATCTCCTCCAAAAGCTAAAAGCTAATCAGTCTTGTTGTTTTTTTTTTTTTGGAGGATATAAGGCTTGGCAAATGCTCACTCTTTCAGCTTACCCTTGTTTTTGTCTGCAAAAGTTACAGGTGTTAGAGTGTTTTTGTTGGCGGTTTCCAGGGTGCTACTATACTATTGCAAAGCTTTTCCTCACTCAGTGATGAGTGGTTGTTATTATGTTTCTATGCATTTACTGGGTTTGTTGCTGAGATGTTGCTGGAGTGTCTGCTAGATGATTTCTAACTGCTAAGCCTTGCATTAAGTTGTCAATGTAAACAGGGTCTGAAATATTTTGTGATTAGATCAATAAAACCCCATGTATGGAGGTAGTCAGAAACAACATAAGAGCTTTTGTATTAACAGCACAAGTGGTTGCAGGCATGCATTTAAAGCTCATGCTAATACCAATCGAAAATAGTAATTGTAATACATCCCAAAGGACCACTTGTTATCCATTCACTGAAAAGTATTTGAGGTTAAGGATTTTCTTCAAATTTTCATTCACCCTATATGATGAATGGTGATGGGTACCACAAAAAAAACCTAAATTAATGTTTTAACTGATTATTCTTGTGCTTTTAGACAAAAAAGAGGAAGAATGGAGCGCATGGGGTCCCTGTAGTGTCACTTGTGGAAATGGCAACCAGACCCGCTCACGTTCATGTGGAGATTTCTGCATCTCCACCGAATCCCGAAGCTGTGACCTTGTGCCATGCCCAGGTTATTTCAGTTCTCAAAAAATTTATCTGTTTGTAATAAAATTCTAAACCATTTCATGTTATATTATGTCAAACTAAGAGTTTTCTTTTTTCTTCTTCTTCTTTCCAGATGATTGGAACAGTGTGGCTCACGTCTTTCCATTTGAGATGGAAAATGGTACAGAACCCTTTGGCACTGGTGAGTGCTTTAAAGCTATCAGTATTCAATTCATGATGAATTGTAAAAAAATAAATAATAATAATAATAATAAGCATTCAGACACTGATTGTTAAATGTTAGTGTAAATGTACACCAGTGGAGTGGCTGAACTGACTCTACATCCACAAAAAAATCACCTTGACACCAGCAGAGGTTGAAAATGAACATTCAGTTTGTAGGTGATATTTTAAGCATGTTGTTGAGTCCTAATAATAATAAAATTCTGGCCTACAAAGATGACAATTGGCATGATTTTTGTTTAATGTCCCATTTGATTAAGATTTATAATTGTATTGAGAAGCCATTGCCATTGAGAAGCTATTGCTCCATCATAAAAAAGACAGAACTGAATTGAGCAGTTGCAATGTAAAATCAGATAAATGTGTTAACTTGTATTAGTTGTATTAGTTAATGCTTTTTACAACGTATAGTCTATATGAACTTTACACACCCCTGTTGAAAAAAGCAGCATATGTTGGTTAGGTATGTTTTGAAGCATGGCTGCTGGTTTGAATTGGTTTAAACTGGTCCTTAGCTGGTTTAAGCTGGTCATGTGCTGGTCCTGAGCAGGAGCTAGTTGCTAAGGATCAGCACATGACCAGTTTAAACCAGTTCAAACCAGCAGCTTCAAAACATACCTAACCAGCATTTGCTGGATTTTTCAACAGGGACAACAATGCATGAATATGTGAATTTTTATTTTAAAATGCATGAAACTATCACACTACTTTTTAAACCACTATTAGGCAAATGACACTCTGCTATAAACTGATGTGGCTAATATGTAATCTGTTTGGGTTTGGTTGTTCTGCAGATGTTGACAGCTGTGAGAAGTGGTTGAATTGTAAGAGTGAGTTTCTCCAACGTTACCTGCAGCAGGTATTGACTGATTTACCCAGCTGTCCATGCACCTATCCTTCAGAAGCCTCCACCAATATAGTCAGTCTGCTGGATGCAGGACATGACCAGACCTTCCGATGGAGGGATGCTAGCGACCCAAAAGAGCGGCTGGACATCTACAAGCCCTCGGCACGCTCTTGCTTGCGTTCTGGCCTCTCAACAGATGGCACCACTCTGGCCGCACAGCATTGTTGCTATGATGACAACAAGCTTCTAATTACAAGGGGCAAGGGTGCAGGTACTCCCAACCTAATAAGCACAGAGTTCTCTCCAGAGCTGCATTTTAAGGTGGATGTAATGCCTTGGATTCTGTGCAAAGGAGACTGGAGTAGGTTTCATTCTGTCCGCCCACCCAATAATGGCCTGCATTGCACAGAAAACCCCCAACAGGACATTTTCATGAATGAATTGGAGGAGGCCAGAGAATATTAAGTCACCAAATTACTGTCCCTCCTCTGACACACCATCCTGCTGTGGTGCTTAACCCAACACAAAATACCAGCCAGCCGCATGTGTGCAGTATAGAGCCAGTCTTATGTTGTGGGATGCATTATCGTAACTGTGTTCGCAAAGCATGGCCTCTTGCTTTTCCTGTGTTTGGAATATTGTGGAAAATGTAAGAAATGTTTAAAAATGGATTATAATCAATCTGTTGATAATCTCTCTTTTGATATGTGAATCTTGTAACTCTTGTATTTGTGTAAATGACCAATACAGGTCAATACAGGTTGGTGTTGTTGCTGCTGCAATCACATAGAGTGGGATGCAAAGGTCTGACACCCCAAACTATAGATTATCAGCATAATAAAGTTGTACTAAATCATGTACATGATTTTATGTACATGTCTACCTTTCTCTTAATGGACAGCAGAACTGGATCTAACAATTCCACATTTGTTCAAAACCTATAATGATCATGTTATCCAGCATGATTTGAGAATTTTCCAAAGAGCATCTTAAGTGCTTCATTCCCCTAATAAACAAATTACATTGACCATGTGAGTAAGGGGTCACCTTACTCACATGGTCAATGTAATTTGTTTATTAGATTTTTTTTTCCTCATTCATTTGAATTAATTGTTTAAATAATTATTTATTATTTGCTTTAACAGTAACATTTATTCCTAATATATCTTGAATCCTATATTGAGTGTGGTCTCAGACCTTTGGATCCCACTGTATTTACTTTGATATCAGTGCCATCCAATGTAAAATTTGGGTCCTGAAGCAAAATGAGTAAAAAAAAAATAAATAAAAAAAAAACTCTGCTATAGACTTGCAGGTATGTTTTGAGAGTACATGGGCACACTTTCACTGCCAACTCAGGGGAAACCATTCCATAACAATGTTCACTTAGTTCTTTAATAGAGTCAAAATTTCAGAAAGGGAACGAGCTGACAGACATAAAGAGAATATTATAATATGTATATTGATATATCATTTATGTGTATGTACAAATTTGCTGTTTAATTGTTCTGCAAATGTGCATTTGCTGTGTTGTTATTGCTGTTGCTTTTCATGTGTTGTTGGAAACTGTTTCAGGGTAACTACTTAATATTGCTCCAGACCTCTAATTTGAAATATTGCTCTTAAGAGTATGCAGTCTGTGTATGCACATGCTACGGCTGGCACTTTATTTAACATTTATTGAAATGTATATTTGCATGATGAAACATTTATTGTGAATGGATTGCTTCCTGTGGTCATTGCTACATTAATGGCAAGAACAGTATTTCTGTGTTAGCATGTGTTGAACAGTATTTATTGTATTTTTATCGCACATTTCCTGACGCTTTCAACTGATCATCCATTCAGATGGTGCACTACCCAGAGTCCTCCAGGACACACTGACCTGAAAAGGGAAATCATGTTCTCAAACACCTCTTTAACAACAAAACAAGTCAATATTCGCTGTTTATTATGTGTACTTTATAATGATTTTGCAAGTTGCAAGTTCTATTAAAACAAATACAAAGATGTGTTTGAAAAAATAAAAATCTCTTGCTTGTTTCTTTCAATAAAATACATCAGGTTGTTTAGTTATGAATTGTAACATCTGGACTAACTGATGCTAAGCAAGAACACTCCATGGCGATTTTTTTGGCACTGCAATGCAGATACCTGTCATCCCTTTTTATGAACAACAATCAATACCCATCAGTGAGAGACTCATCAGGGCTCATGTCTTTGATTACTCTGTTTTTTCATTTGTTCGGTTTTAACTAGAAACATCCAACAACTGGAAACTCATCTCCCTTGGCTATATCTGCTTTTTGTATTTGTGGAAATCTGCTGTTAGTTAGAAGATCTTGTTTCTCGAGTGATGAGCAGAGTTGTGCGCAACTTGAGAATGCCTTTTAAATTTCTGAATTTGAATTGGATTTAAATTACAGTAGCAAACACAATGTAGAATTGTAATTTTAATTTAGAACAGGGCTGACCATTAGGTTATAGATAGAGTTCTTTGTTTCTTAGCACTCCCGTCTCTGGCTTGCTTACTGGGTGGGTTAAAACTCAATGTTGACTCTTAGCATCTTCCTGTTTAAACTACATTGTTTTCAACAACAGTAAGGAATGACATCACAATATACTAATTCTGCTTGAAATCAGAGACGTTACTACAAACCCGATTCCAAAAAAGTTGAGACATTGTACAAATTGTGAGTAAAAAAGGAATGGAATAATTTACAAATATCATAAACTTATATTTTATTCACAATAGAATTTAGTTAACATATCAAATGTTGAAACTGAGACATTTTGAAATGTCATGCCAAATATAAGCTCATTTTGGATTTCATGAGAGCTACACATTTCAAAAAAGTTGGGACAGGTAGCTATAAGAGGCCGGAAAAGTTAAATGCACATATGAGGAACAGCTGGAGGACCAATTTGCAACTTATTAGGTCAATTGGCAACATGATTGGGTATAAAAAGAGCCTCTCAGAGTGGCAGTGTCTCTCAGAAGTCAAGATGGGCAGAGGATCACCAATTCCTCCAATGCTGCGGCGAAAAATAGTGGAGCAATATCAGAAAGGAGTTTCTCAGAGAAAAATTGCAAAGAGTTTGAAGTTATCATCATCTAAAGTGAATAATATCATCCAAAGACTCTGAACAATCTCTGTGCGTAAGGGTCAAGGCTGGAAAACCATACTGGATGCCTGTGATCTTTGGGCCCTTAGACGGCACTGCATCACATGCAGGAATGCTACTGTAATGAAAATCACAACATGGGCTCAGGAATACTTCCAGAAAACATTGACGGGGAACACAATCCACCGTGCCATTCGCCGTTGCCGGCTAAAACTATGGGTCAAAAAAGGAGCCATATCTAAACATGATCCAGAAGCGCAGGCGTTTACTCTAGGCCAAGACTCATTTAAAATGGACTGTGGCAAAGTGGAAAACTGTTCTGTGGTCAGACGAATAAAAATGTGAAGTTCTTTTTGGAAAACTGGGACGCCATGTCTTCCAGAGTAAAGAGGACAAGGACAACCCAAGTTGTTATTAGCGATCTGTCCAGATGCCTGCATCTCTGATGGTATGGTGTTGCATGAGTACATGTGGCATGGGCAACTTACACATCTGGAAAGGCACCATCAATGCTGAAAGGTATATCCAAGTTCTAGAACAACATATGCTCCCATCCAGATGTCGTCTTTTTCAGGGAAGTCCTTGCATTTTCCAATATGACGATGCCAGACCACATAATGCATCAATTACAACATCCTGGCTGCGTAGAAGAAGGATCCGGGTACTGAAATGTCCAGCCTGCAGTCCAGATCTTTCACCCATAGAAAACATTTGGTGCATCATAAAGAGGAAGATGAAGACCTAAGACAGTTGAGCAACTAGAAGCCTGTATTACACAAGAATGTAACAACATTCCTATTCCTAAACTCGAGCAACTTGTGTCCTCAGTCCCCAGATGTTTGCAGACTGTTATAAAAGGAAGAGGGGATGCCAGACGGTGGTAAACATGGCCTTGTCCCAACTTTTTTGAGATGTGTTGATGCCATTAAAATTTACAGTTTTTCTCAGTCGCTTTGGTACATTTCTCGAATCAAACTCACAATTTGCAAAACAGTAAGTGCATTTCTCAAAACAACTCGTACAAATAGCAAAACACCATGGATTACCTGCAAAAGCCAGTCTCTTGTTTAAAATCCTTAGTTCATCTCTCAAAAATAAATATCTGTGTCAATGAACATGTCAGTGCCATCGAATGACAAGTCCTTGTGTCATAGTTTACGGATAAGACAGTCAAATTGCTTAGTCATGTTGTCAATATAACAGTGTACTCTGGAGAGATGTTCTGATGTAAACTATGGCAACATTTTGGATGACAGTTACTGTATTGAACAGTATGCAATATGCTTATGTATGCCATATATCCATTTCAAAAGTACAAATTTACACATTACTGTATGTGGGATATTGATTGAAAGAGACTGGATAGAATTCCCAGTTAGACTTTTACTAGTGGTCTGGCCAAAAAAAAAAACAATGTCATTGTGATATAGAAAAGGAAAAAGAAATATGGGCACAAAGATGAAAATAAGTCCATTTTCAGAATGTGTAACTCTTGTGTTGTCCTCTGTCTATAAGGTATAAGCTTTCCAACTGAAGATTCATGAGATGAACCTGTGAGCTATTTCAGAGAAATGGTTTATCATTGGTTTATCATCTACATTCTCCTCATTAGTAAATATTCACTTGCACAATTCATGCCAAATTGACAAAAAGTCTGATAATGTACCAAAGCAAAAAAAAAAAAGTGTGCTTGGCAATTTATGACAACTAGATTAACCATTTTGAATTTAAAGACTTATACAATGAACTAAAGACCCGATGTTTTGGGGGGTAAGACTATTGCACAGAAAACTATATAATACATTTTGAGCAACATGACATTAGCAACTGATAATGTAGGAAACAACAGAGAATTGTACATAATCATTTGCATGGATGTACCAAAGCATTTGCAACTTGTTCAAAATGAGAAACTGCTTTTTTGATGTGCACAAGTGACACAATGATGTGAGAATTGAACAGGTAGTTTTGAAAATTTCAATTCTGATCTGAGAAATGTACCAAAGTGACTGAGAAAAACTGTAACTGTATTTTTAATTTTAACATGACCTTATTTGTATAGTTGTATTTTATATTTAATCTGTAGCTATCTGTAATTTTATGCTCTACTGTTAGTGTTATCTGTATACACCAAGGGTCTGATAGTAATGCAATTTCAATTGACAATAAAGCAGACTTGACTTGACTTTGATAGATAGATAAATAGACAGACAGACCAACGTGATCTCATGAGAATACGTGTGTATTTTTACGTTAAATGTGGTTCTACCATACGTACATTCCCTTACGTTTTCATGAACATAAAAACGTACAACTTTGACTTATTTATAGCAGTAAAACGTACAAATACTAACGTGTTAGCAGCTAAAAAACGTAAATAATCTAACGTAAAGTGTGAATGTATATGAATTCCCGTGTATTAATATTAAAAAAAAAATTAATTTATTGAAAGCAGTTTACTCATCTACTTAATGCTGCAAACTCCTTTCAGGGGATTACATAATGTTTTCTCCTATCCAATGACTGACAATACAACCATAGATACACAAAAGCACAGCATAAAACATCACATCCATTTTATTTGTTTGCTGTACTCCATATCTTTAGAATCCAGATGTTTGCAAGGAACATATCCAAATTCAGCTCTTTATCAATCGATCTTCATCTTCATTCTCAGCAACAGCGACCGTCACAGTCAAAGCCCGCGCTCGTTCTTCTTCTTCTTCTTCTGTATTTTTTATTGGCAGTTTGCAATCAATGTGCATTACCGCCATCTACAGGGCTGAGGTGCCCGCGCTCGTTATGATTCGAATTTGAAAATAGCGCCAGTACGCCACCCTCGAGAAACGTTACGACATGGTTTACGACACTGATATCGAAATCTCATTGGTTCTAACCTAATTCGTCACAGATTGCGACATGCCGTGTTTCAGTTGATAGACATTTGAAAGCCAGCGCGCCTTCAAGGAGAGAAGACAGATTCATAATTTCACGGATTAATAAATTAAATTCTGCTCTGTACCCTATAAAAACTTACCTCCAGAAAGGACTGCGAATGGAACTCAATATCATTTGAACTACTTTTGGTACCACTTTTGATATTTTCGCAAAAAATAAAAGATTAACATTACATTTTCTTGTCTGTTATTTGTTTATTTATAACAGTAACGTTATCTAGTTTTAAGCAGTGTTGGGAAGGTTACTTTGGAAATGTAATAGGTTACAGATTACAAGTTACCCTGTTTAAAATGTAATAGTAGTGTAACTTTTTCAATTACTTTATTAAAGTAATGTAACTAATTACTTTTGAGTACTTTTTGATTACTTTCCTAAATTTGTGAAAATTAAAGAATAATAAATAAAAGCATATACATAAACTTATCAATACAGTTATCTAATAAGCATGTGACGTATTCTGTGTACTTAACTCCTGAAACATTGGTGTTTTTTTTTAAACTGCTGTCTCTTTGTATATGATGATAGTTTTCTCAAAATAAGTAAAATGCACATAAAGTGACACAGAGCAGTTCTAGAAATTATGTTTATGTGCTCGTGTACTCCTATATTGAGGCAGCAGAGGTTGAAAACACTGCGAGTTTCAGTCCTATGTGTAGTAAATAAAACAATTTTCTCCATTAATTTACAGGAGGGGCGGAAGGGGAAAAAAAATTCAGACTGGAAAATTCAAACTCATACAAACAAATTCATGGACAAAACAATTTTTTGTATGGACCGGACATAAAAAAGGTTTAAATCTTTAATTTGGGGACATGCAAAATAATTAAAAGTTCTGTCCTGAACTGCACCTTCACTTCCATTTTTCTCTTCAGTCTCTTTATTTTGCCCTGTTATCCATCTCTCTCATTACTTTAATACTCAAGATTGAACAAAACTATACTTTACAATACTACAATATCTTTATAGAAAAATCCTAATACTGTACACGAGTCATGTTTTTTCCTTACAAAAAATTACCATGCTTTTATTAGCCTATATAAAAGTAAAATAACCTTGTTTTTTTTTTTTTTTGCAAATGGATTTGTATTTATTTTTAAATAAATACATTTGTAAAATAATTTTACATTTTTGGTTATCACAGTTAAACAATAGTAGCCATTTTCTCTGGATTTTTAGTTAAATATTAAAATGTTAATTTTCGTAAGGGTTGTGTTGTTGTCTGTCGTAGCTCCCCCTAAACCTATAAAAAAAAATCTGAATTTTTTTCAGCTAAATTAGTACTGTAACATTGCAACAGATAATAATGATGTCCTTTATATAGTATTTTGAGTGATGACCGGTGAGCAACGTGCTGCTGCTTGATTAAATAAATAAAAAAACAAAGACAAAAAAGCATCTTTACAGATGAAACTGACCTGAAACCCTGAACAGTAGTTCTGCTTCTCTGCTCCAGCAGTACACTCTATTCCCTCTCTCTCTCTCTCTCTCTCTCTCTCGCATTGATTACTCTGAGTCTGATCCAAACCGTTTGGCGGAGGCGCGGAGAGCGCGCGAGTCATGACTAACAATTCATGACTTATTAGAGATCTAATTATCAAATGGCGGATTCGCAAATGATCGCTTTAGTACATTCGGCAGGCAATTATACAATAATGATATTAAATAGTGGGGCAAAATCGGCTGCCAGGCCACCGGGAATTGTCCCGGTTCTCCCGGTGTCCAGTCCGCGCCTGATTTCCACAGACACGCAGAATGTGCAAGTCATATATTGCATTTTTGGGGCTTTATATTCACAGACACTAGTCGATGTCATGTTTTGATTCAAGTGTACTGACCTACTTTTGATTTAGTCATTCAAAATGTGGCATATTCCGTCCGCATTAGGCATTTCGTTTTTATGACTGGATTCTACGAACCAGACTGTATTTCCGCATCCCGGAAATTATTAGGGCGGTATGTCTCAGAATAGTCAGTGCAATTTGGGAAAGAAATCAGTTAAATCTGTATGTGGATGTGTGTAAATATTCAAATGTAATCCCCTTTGTAATCGTAAAAAATTTCATAAGTAACTGTAATTTAATTACTCATTTTTTCTTAGTAACTGTAACTAATTACAGTTACAATAATTTTGTAATTAAATTACGTAACGCCGTTACATGTAACTAGTTACTCCCCAACACTGGTTTTAAGAAATGGTTATGGGTAGGTTTAGGTGTAGGATTAACGTTAGTGGCTCAGAATAACGTTTTAATGTTATATTTTTGCTAAAATTGTATTTTATTATGTTTTATTCTTTTAACATTCTTTATAAAATGGGTAGGTTAAGGTTCGGGTGGGGTTTAGGGATCTTACATTTATAAAAATAATTATAAAAATGGAAAATATACATAAATATAAAAAAAAATAATCAGATACGCATTGAAAAGCAGCTTCATGAGCAAATTTCTATGGATAACTGACTGGTCAGAACACATTCTATCTGTACGTATTTGAGGTTGTTTTTACGTAAATTTAGATACGTATCGAACCTGTAATTACGTCCAGATAATACGTAAACGACACTGTAAATACGTAAAGGCACATACGTATTGGACAGTTTTAATTTACGTCTAAATATGTACGTTTTGATTGTGAGATCGGGCTGGACAGACAGGCAGACAGATAGATAGATAGATAGATAGATAGAACGGGCCAGGCTGTTTGTGCATTCTGTCATGTCTGTCAGTAGTTCTTAGGCAGGGATTAAATAACAGCGACTAGGAGGTCAAAGAGCAAGGTAACAATAATCCATAGGATTAAGACTCCAATGAAATCTCAAGGATTCTGATTGTCCTTCTCTCTCTCTCTCTCTCTCTCTCTCTCTCTATATATATATATATATATACAGATCTTAGAAATGCATTGACATTGGCTAATGCAAATGGGTCAACAAAAGATATACAGCAGTTTGAAGCATGTCAGGAGTGAAAGTGTCATTCTTACAAGAAATTTTTATCAACAGCTTTAGGGGTTGGCCTGACATGGACATGTCTAAAATAAAAGGGTTATAACAGTTTCTAAGCCATGAAAACAAAATAATACACACAAAGGTCAATTTTTGAAAGGCTGCTCTCAAAATGCACCAGTATTTCAGATCCATGTCAGAAGTCTGGGTTCATCAGGCACCCTGCCAGTGCTTGGTGACTGCAGTGCTATTTGCTCTCTCAGAGCTACGGGAATCTAAAATATCCTCCGTTTGTGTGGCTGTGGAGCGGCTTCAGTACTCCCGTGCTGTCTGCCACCCACTGAGACCACAGATGTAAGTGATACATGCCACACATGCTATAAACCCTCTGAGTGGAGGCCTGATTATAGCATTCATCGTTTTTTTTTCTTTTCAATTAACTGGTTGTTTGAAGACTGAGAACTGTGGTGATTTTTCAAGCACTGATAGAGGCTTTGTTCTACGTCAAACTCATTGGAGGGCTTCTTGTGAAGTAGGATAAATCTAACCAAAAATGTTAAAGCCAGTCCATTGCATCTTTTAGTTCATACCAATACATCAATAACCGTTTAATTTTCATCTTTGCTGCTGATGACATGTGAAATGTTAATTAAATGCTGAACAAAATGACTAGCCATTAAGTTGTAAGTCCAAAGTTGGTGCTGAACTGTCATGTAACAAAATAAGATGGCATCAGTTTCAGATAAGTGCTTCTATGGCACTAGATCAAACAAACGTGCATAGAAATCTAATAAAAATTGTAATTGAAATTGAGTTTATTTTGAATGAATAGCATTTTATTCTGATGTGGCAATTCTATAATTTTATAACAAGTAGTACTGGTATATTGACAAGACAAGAATTAATGCTTAATTCATTTTATTTTATATTCTGTTATATTACATTATATGTTTACAGTATTTCATTACTTTTTATTCTGCTGTTAAACACGTTTTTACATCTTTGCAATCGTATATAATTTTTAATCTTTTGTTTATCTTTCTTTTGCAGTTTTGTTTACTTGACAACGCATAGTCTATATAGTTAGTAAGGTTATCAAGTGCTATCCGTTACAAATAGTTACGTGAAATAGAAAATGCACACAACAATATAGACTCAGGAAGGTATGGTTGTATTTTATTTATTTTTTCATGTTCACTGTTTACAAAGAGGCCTATAAGTCTATCTAGTTTAATAGAAATAACTGTCTTATTGTATCATTTTGTACATTGCGCACTGCTTTATGTATTGTAAGAAATAATCTTTATAGTAAACTATTCAGCTTTACATCCTATACAATGTGAACAATTAATGTATATTAATATGCTACTAGAAAAAAAAGTGCCATTTTTGAAGTAGCTCAGTACGCAGAAGAAGATGAACACTATTCTTAATTAATAAGAATAAATTAATTAGTATTATGAAGAGGGGTAAAAAAGAATATTATAATAAAATATTAGAGATTAATAAAAATAATATGAAAGGTTTATGGAACATTCTAAATGGTCTAATTAGAAATGAAACAAAAAATACAAATATAAGTTACCCAGATTATTTTGTTGATAATGATAAGATAATAAAAAACAAAGAAGATGTGGTTAATGGTTTCAATAATTTTTTTTGTAAATGTGGGACCAAATTTAGCAAAAAAATAAATGATTCAGAAATGACAGCAGGGGTGGTGGAGGATCTTTGGGATAGAAACCCAAGCTCTATTTTTCTAAGAGAAGTGGAAAGGAAGGAGATAGTAGACATTGTAAGAAAGTGCAAAAATAAATCTTCTGTGGACTGGAATAATATTGATATGAGTTTAGTAAAAAAAGTGATTGAAGAAATTTCAGAACCATTAACTCATATTGCTAATTTGTCTTTTCAACTTGGTAAATTTCCAGCCAAAATGAAAGTAGCGAAAGTAATACCATTATATAAAACAGGAGATAAACACCTTTTCACAAATTACAGGCCAGTTTCTATACTTCCACAGTTCTCCAAAATTCTAGAAAAACTGTTTACAGAAAGATTAGATAATTTTATTGAAACACACAAATTGCTTGAGGAGAGTCAATACAGATTCCGGACAAACAGATCAACATCTTTAGCTTTAATGGAATTAATTGAGGAAATTACAAATTGTATAGATACTAAAAAATATGTGTTAGGAATATTTATAGATTTAAAGAAAGCATTTGATACCATACATCATGATATTTTAATACTTAAACTAGAGTGGTATGGAATCAGAGGAGCTGGATTGAACTGGGTAAGTAGCTATTTGAGAAGCAGGATACAATTTGTGGAAATCGGTGATCAAAAATCTGTATGTATGGATATAATTTGTGGAGTACCACAGGGATCGGTCCTTGGCCCAAAACTCTTCATAATGTATATTAATGATATTTGTAGAGTATCAAATATATTAAAATTTATCTTGTTTGCTGATTATACAAATATGTTTTGTTCAGGGGACAACTTACAGCAGCTTTTAAATTCAATAGCAAATGCTGACAAAACGCTGGTTTGATGTAAATAAATTATCACTAAATATAGCTTAAACAAAGATTATGTTATTTGGAAATTATATTAAACCTGAAATAGAATTGAAAATTAATAATATTAGTATAGAAAGAGTATACGAAAATAAATATCTTGGTGTTATTTTAGACCACAAAATTAGCTGGAAACCACATATAAAACACATTGAAGCAAAACTGGTAAAGACTATAGCAATATTAAATAAAACAAGATATATTTTGAATAATAAATCACTCTATACTCTGTATAATACACTCATAGTGCCTTACTTAAGTTATTGTGTGGAAATCTGGGGAAATACCTACAAAACCAACCTATACAGTCGTTATGCATAGTACAAAAGAGAGCAATCAGAATTATAAATAATGTAGGATATCTTGAACACACAAATTCCCTATTCTTGAAATCATATATACTAAAGTTTATTGATTTGGTTAAATTTAAGGTGGTACAAGTCATGTTTAAAGCAAGAAATAATTTACTTCCGGAAAATATACAAAAAACGTTTATGGAGAGGCAGGGTGGGTATAATTTGAGAGATTAATTAAACTTTAAAAAGCTCAGTATAAGAACTACTCTGAAAAGTATGTGCATCACTATATGCGGGGGAGGTTGTGGAATAAGTTGGAACAGGTGTTAAAATACTGTACAAACTTTAAACAGTTCAAAATTGGTATAAAATCGAGTTACTAAAAGGTTATGAGGTGGAACAAGAATATTAAGGGTGGGTTAAAAGATTGATAAAAGACATTTTTTCTTATTTTTTATTTATTTATTGTATTTGTTTAATGGTTGTTGTTCAATAAGGATATGTTGGATGTGGTGGGATAATTCATATATGATGGAATTTTGTATGGTTATATAAGGGGTGGGAAAATCACAAGCTTTTTGCTTCATCCCGCTCCTTTTCGAACACACGTAAAAAATATATATATATATATATATATTTTTTTTTTGATATTGCGTTTATTTTTAACTTTATTTTTATTTTTCTTATTTTACTGGTTGTTGTTCGAAATAAAAAAAGAAAGAAAGAAAGAACACTGCCCTCTATCGCCCAACGACAAGACCCGGAAATAAAGCCGTTGTTAAAGCGATATTTTGATAGCAGTAAGGCAAACGTACTTTACAGCTAGCTACTCCTCGCCGTCATCATGATCTCAGAATGGATCTTATTTGTGATGTTTTACCTGCTTGCTGCTGTTTTCTCTGCATTTCTTGCATATTGTCTGTATGTTCATTATGTTCACCAGAAATATGATCATTTACCTGGACCGCCAAGAGACAGGTAATAAACTTTAACAATTTGTTTTCTTTATAAATGTGAGTAATACAGTTAACAGTTACATACAAGATATTGTAAAAAGACCAACTTTGTTATGATGATCAAAGTTCAGATGAAATAACATGAGATCTAATATCCTGACAGTTTTCTGCTGGGACATACACCTACTTTTTCCAGAGCGACGAAATCGGATAACCTTGTACAGGATTTATTTCTTGAGTGGTAAGAACAAAACATGTTTGTATAAATTCATCCGAATATTTGTAATTTATAATTTGTTTCTTTATTTGTACAGTTTTGTTTTCCTTGACTAATGTCTTGATTTGAACTTGCACCTACAAAACAATGTTTGTGTTATGTAACAGTGTGTTATCAGATCAGATTGTAGTGATATTGCATAGGTCTCTCTCTCTCTTTCTTTCACACACACACACACACACACACACACACACACGTTTGTTTGTGAATTGTGGGGACTTTTCATAGACTTCTTTATACTGACCAAACAGTATTTTCTATCCCCTAAACCTACCCCATACAGAAAACCTTTTTGCAATGTCACACTTCCAGATAAACATGATTTACTATTTATAATATATTTTTTCCCCTAGTATGTCAAAAATGATGTTTTACTCTCCATGTAGCATAAACAAGTACACACACACACACACACACACACACACACACACACACACACACACACACACACACACACACACACACACATTGAGTAGAGTGTTCTCAGTAATGTGAACGTGTTCTTGTTTTTAAGGGCAGAAAAATATGGCCCTGTCTACAGGCTGAACAGTTTCCATTATATTGTGATCGAAGTCCATTGCCCCGAGGCTACAAAGGTAAATATAAAAAAATGTCATTAATGTTCATAATTTAAGGGGAGACTTCACCCCAAAATGACAATCTTGTCATTAATCACTTACCACCATGTTGTTCCAAACCTCTAAAATCTCTGTTCGTCTTCAGAACACAATTTAAGATATTTCCGATGAAAACCGGCAGACTTGTGACTGTTCCATAGACTGCCAAGTAAATTACACTGTCAAGATCCAGAAAAGTATTAAAGACATCATCAGACTGTTGACAAAGGAATTGTAGAATAAAGTCGTTAATTTTGTTTTATTCACATTCAAAAAGTATTCTCGTCAATTCATAATGTTACGGTTGAACCACTGATGGACTATTCTAATAATGTCTTTCATATTTTCCTGGATGCTGACAGTGTAATTTACTTCTATGTACAGTCTATGGGTCAGTCACAAACATCTCGGTTTTCATCCAAAATATCTTAAATTGTGTTCCAAGGACGAACAAAGCTTTTACGGGTTTGGAATGACATTGGGGTAAGTGATTAATGACATAATTTTCATTTAAGGGTGGAGTAACCCTTAACATGCCTCACAATCAAATAAATAAAATTCTCTATCCTGTCATTGTAGACAATCCTGATGTCACCTAAGTATCTTAAAGATCCCTTTGTCTACAAACGCCTCTTTAACTTGTTTGGAAAACGGTAAGCTTTAATATTTGTTGCGGAAATGCCATAGCATTGCTAGGTATAGTCTAGTCTCAATTAGAGATCGACCGATATGGGTTTTTCTCTAGCCGATGCCAATGTTTGGAGGTCAGGGTCAGCCGATGGCCGATAAGTGCTGCCGATTTTTAGGGCGGATATCTTGAAGTTTTCCCCTTCATTTGCATGCTAAAATGTCACACTAATAATAAGTGGATGCACAACATTTCTAAACTTATCATCATTTATTGAGCACTGACTTGAACCATCTCTCGAATCTTAATTTTGTGCACTGCACAGTATTAAAATAAAAAATGTATACAAAGTTAACCACACAAATCAATAAACTGACCAAGTATTAAATATATAAAACAGGCAATATATATATATATATATATATAAGTTATCAAGTAGAATTTTTCTAGTTTGTTGGAACATAAATGTAAACTCAAATATACATTTAAATAAATACAATTTTAGAAATAAAAATCAATTAAACTGAAAAATATAAAAAAAAGAATATATAAAAAATAAATAACAGTAGTGCTGCAAACACACTAGCAACCAGCAACATTTGTGTTTGGTATAAATGACACAGAACATCTAAAGTGGATTCTAATTTCAAAATTACATCGCAGTCTGTTCATTATTAAAATAAAGCACAGTCAACCAAACATATAAAAGGTTACACTGGTCAGTTTAAATAGACCGTAGTATACCGGTCCACTCTACTGTGATGCCAAGGACATTTTTGCTCATGTGAAGAGGATGATCTTTTCCGTCTAGTTTACATAAAAAAAATAAAAAAATATTATAGTTTAACGTTCAGATATATTGCGAATATGGAAACACTTGGATATGTGCAGAACGAGACGTGAGCAATAACCTCCAAATACATATAGTCAAACCCGCGCTCGCTCGTCCTCTTATGGACCGGATCATTTTTCGGATCAGCAAAAAAAGAAGAAGAAAAAAAGGCCAAGACAAATAAACATACGTTTTGTCTTTTTTTTAATTAACATTAAATTATTAAAATTAAATTAAAATAAAAATTAAAAATAAATTAAAATATATGCAATCAACTTAAAGTGCACATGGCATAATATCTTATTTTTAACATAATAGCCCGACTTCTCATCTTCCAGTCTGCTGTAATGAAGTGAGCAGTTATCACATAGCTCTCCGTCCCCCTGGATGTCCACCCGTCTGTCGTGAGCGCAACAGAGGATGCTCGGGATAGTTCATCCACAACTTTTTTTCTTCTCCTGTTCATAAAGATCTGGCATAATCTTTTCACTCTAACCTCTTTCCTTCATCATTATATCTGACAGGGAAGCCAAAATGCGCGGGCCGTTCAAGCTCCTCTGTTCCTCCGCTCGCCATGACCACTGAGTGTGGACTGAACATGCGCAACTTTTTATTTTTTTTTTCATAAATCAATCCGCGGGTCACGTGTGTGCCGAACCGAAGATATTGATCTGAATGGATCATGGATCAATGATGATCCGTTGCACCACTACTATAGTGTCATTTGAAAACATTGCAGTTGCGTTCTTAAATACAACAACGAGCACCACGAAACGAGGCGCATTTAAAGAGGCGCATTCAGCGGTCTCCTTGATGGGAAACAGTCAACAAAGTAAAATGATCTCCAACTTATGGCGCGCTCTCTTAATTTTATCAAATGATCATAATCACATCTATTCATTTTACAGTCCTGCTACTAGCATTTTATTCAGACTAAAACCCCTTTAATTCGGGTGAGAAAGCTTATTTTTCCAAGTGGCTTTTGCACATAATAATACCGTTGCAGACACGTTTTGCAGCATTAAGGTTATTAATTGATCGTTAATTTAAACGACGATCGATCATGGAAATTATCGAATATTGACATCCCTAAATACAAATGAGTTGGATGGAAAACTGGTTATTGTCTGCATCAAACCATGCTTCTGAACAAATGTCATTCACCGTTCTGGGCAACTCCAGGACAGCTGTCTCTCCGAGCACGGTGCTGTCTGTGAGCGGGGCAGAGTAACGTCAGACACAGTTTACTTTGGTAACGTCACGCTGCAGTGTTTGTTAGAGCTGCCAACTTCTCCACCCCATTTACAGAGTGAAATTCTCTGACTACCTTTATTTCCCAGGACTGTTGTTGAATCTTCCTAAAGTTTTGGCTTGGGGTGCTGCACATGCAGTGGCAGCAGCAGCACTTTCCACCGCACCAATAACACGGGGCTGCCCGCCGACGTGCCTGACTTTAAATCGGCGCTACTAAACACGGATATCGGCCGATGCCGATATATTACAAAATGACAAATATCGGCCCGATATATCGGTCGACCTCTAGTCTCAATATCTCTACATTGATAACAGTGGGTTACACTGAGACACATTTCCACCCTCATCATCATCTAGAAGTTTGTATGGTAGAGACCCCATATTTAATAGGTTTGTATCCATGTGCCTTTACAGTATGTGTGCATTTGACTGAAGGAGACAGTACAGACATGAGGGGAGGAGTGTCTTTTTGACAATAAGAAAATTCACTCAACTGTTTCATGGGTTCCCTTTCGAAAGCTACAGTCGATGCTGCACTGCTCAGCGCATTGGGAAACGTCTTAATCGCGACCAGCTGTGAATAATGTGTGTAACACGTCGATAGAATTGACCCAAAGGTAATATAGCCTCGGTTGATGACGTCATCGGAGCGCGCCGGCAACACGGGGCTATAAATAGATAAGCCACAGGTGCATCAACAGGTCTTTTGTCTTCAGATCATTCTGTGCATGTGTGCGTCAGGAAAATTATTTTGTCTGCTACAGATCTTCGTAGGATGAGCCAGCGAAACGGTTAGTGTTGTGTTCCTCCATGCTCTTGTCCTATGTCTGAGCTGGATACACATGATTACTGTTTTATTTGTTTGGGGGAAAAGGATGCGGTTTTGGCTTTAAAGACAGACGAGTGCGAGCATTGTGAACTGTTCTCAGTAGAGATGCTTCGCTCTCATCTGAACTATTTCCAGACCACACCCACCTTTTCATCAAGGGGCTCTCGTGGGGATCTGCGTGACGAGCGAGCGATGGGCCAGTCCCTTTCACTTGCTGTGTCACCAGATCAATGCATCCCTTCTCGTGATCTTGAAGCTCGCTCCGGTGCTTCTTTGGTTTACGAGGAGGATGATATATCTCTTGGGTCTTCGGACCAGGAGCAGCCCGCCTCTGAGCGTTCCTCTCGCGAGAAAAAATCGGTCGAGGAACTGCTCGAGGTGGTTACTCGGGCGGTGGACAGGTTGCAGCTTTGCCATGCGAACAAGAGACCCCCAAACGTAGTAAGTTAGAGGATAGGTTTCTGTCCGGTGGTAGGGGAGAGAAACCAGAACAGTCATTTTTCGAGGACCTCCATGATGAGCTGTCAAAGTCATGGAGCAAACCATATACTTCTCGCATCTTTGTGCCCTCGACGTTGACTTTTTCGACTATCGTGAATGCAACGTCGCGGGGGAATTCGGAGGTGCCTCGGGTTGAAGAGATGCTCGCAAGCTATCTTTCGCCCGAATCAGCATTCTCAAATTAAAAAACCTATTCTCCCCACTAAACCTTGTAGAGTAACATCATCGCTAGTGGGTAAAGCTTACTAAGCTGCAGGTCAGGTCAAACATTGTCTCTCTGTGCTACCAAGCAAACGGCCCGTGCCATCGGCCGTTCTATGTCAGCTTTAGTCAGCACAGAGAGGCATCTGTGGCTTAATTTGACGGGCAATAAAGAGAAAGATCGATTGTTTCTTTTAGACTCTCCTATATATCCATCTGGCCTGTTTGGCGATTCGGTTAATACAGTTGTCAACAGGTTTAAGGAAGTAAAAAAAACACGAAGAAGCATTTGTTCAGTTCCTTCCACACCGCACTCAAGGGGAGGGGCCATCAGCCAACCAGCCTCACCCCGATCCTTCAAAAGTCAGGGAGGTTAAAAAGCAGAGCTTGGTGGTCCATGTTCCCCCTCGTAGGGATTGGGGACAAGTTTGCCGTGCTCAGCAACCTCCCAAGCCAGACCTCAGGACTATCATTAACAAGAAGAGAAAGTCCTGACGGACTGGTGCCCGATCTGGTGGGGGTAGTCCCTCACGGATGGGGCGCACTCGAGAGCTTTTCGCCCCATCCCGTTACCCTCACAAAACTCCTCCATCTATGCCACCTCTCGTGCTTTGGGGGGCAGTGGTTTCCAGCGATATATTAGATTTTCCAGTGTTTCCTGCCACCATTCAGGGCACAGAACATCTAACATCCCCTCAAAAGGAAGTGTTAAAATTGGTACCACTCTAAGGGAGTCTGGCAGCGTAGAACTTCTGCCGGGCATTTCTGCGTGGGTATTAAGCACAGTACGGATAGTATACAGGATCCAATTTATTCGTCATCCTCCACGTTTCAACGGCGTGGTCTCCACTTCCATGAAAACGGAGCTGATGCAGGTACTGTCACAAGAGCTGCAAACTCTTCTGAGCAAAAAGGCCACAGATTATGTTCCTCCTCCAAGGAGAGAATCGGGCTATTACAGCAGATACTTCCTGGTTCCAAAAAAGGGTGAGGGGGTGCATCCAATCTTAGATCTTCGAGGCTTAAACCGTACAGTCAAAGCACTCAAGTTCAAGATGTTAACCGTCAAGACGGTCGTGTCGCAAATCCAGCATCACGATTGGTTCATCACAATCGATCTGAAGGATGCATATTTTCACATAGAAATGTTGCCACAACACAGGAAATTCCTAAGGTTCGCTTTCGGGGGCGAAGCGTACCAATTTCGGGTTCTTCCATTCAGCCTAGTCTTATCACCCAGCATGTACACAAAATTCATGGATGCAGCGCTGGCTCCATTACGACTCCAGGGCATTTGCATTTTGAATTACATTAGATTGGCTGATACTAGCACTATCGCAAGAGATGGTGCTACAACACAGAGACATCGTGTTAGCTCATCTAGTTTCTCTAGGGTTGAGACTCAACACCAAGAAAAGTGTTTTTTATCCAGCCTAGAGAACGACTTATCTCGGGTTCGTTTGGGATTCGATCACGATGCGGGCACAACTGTCCCCCACTCGAATCGAGACCATTCGGCAGACCATGAGCAAGGTCAGGCTAGTCCAAGATCGCACTGCTCGTCAGTACCAATAGATGTTAGGTTTCATGGTTTCAGCATCCGCGGTGATTCCTCTTGGGCTGTTGCACATGAGAACCATTTCAGTTGTGTGTAAAAGACAGAGGATTTCATCCAAGACCCAATCCTCGAAAGCAAATAAAATTGACGCGCCACGGGCTACGTACACTATTTCTTTGGCTCAGACCCCGGTTCCTTGTTTTGGGTCCCACTCTAGGGGCACCGTGTCATTGCAGACTGCTAACGACAAATGCCTTCGTGATGGGCTGGGGAGTGGTCTTAGATGGCCATCCAGCTCAAGGGGAATGGGAGGGTAATCAGCTCGATTGGCATATCAATTGCCTTGAGCTGATGGCCGTATTTCTGGCTCTGAAATATTTCCTCCATCAATTTAGGGGTTGTCATGTCCTAGTATGGTTGGACAACACAGCAACAGTCTCTTATATAAATCACCAGGGGGGTCTGAGCGAAAATAGCGAGGCAGATTTTTCTTTGGGCCCAGGACAAGTTCCTGTCACTCAGGGCAGTTTACATTCCAGGGCATTTGAATGTGGGAGCAGATTTACTGTCCAGACAGTAACCTTGGGGCCTTGGGGCAGTGCAGATGGCCTCAACCTTTTTGTCCTGTGGCTGGATGAGACCTCGGCCGACTTGGAAGCCCAGGTACTTGGCCTCAGAGAGGGCTAGGTGGCATTTTCGGGGGTTGGCAGGGAGTCCAGCCCGCCAGAGCTCCGAGAGCACCCTCCGCAGACGATCCAGATGTTCTTCCCATGCCTCTGAGTAGATCACGACGTCATCCAGGTAGGCGGCCGTGTATTCCTGGTGGGGCCGCAGGAGGATGTCCATCATTCGCTGGAACGTCGCAGGGGCCCCGTGTAAGCCGAAGGGAAGGGTCCGGTACTGCCAATGGCCACTGGGGGTTGAAAAGGCAGTCTTCGGCTTGGCGGCCTCAGAGAGCGGTACCTGCCAATAGCCCTTGGTGAGGTCCAGGGTACTGATGTACCGGGCCCTTCCTAGGCGGTCACATCCTGGAACTGACTGACCAGGTGCTGCAGCTCCGTCTTCTGGGCAGCCGAGAGGTGGGGGTTGACATCCACCACCACGGGTTCGGTGAGGCTCAGGGCAGCTACTTGGTCCGGGTCCCCACCCACTTTTTCAGGAGGTTGATGTGATAGAGTTGCTCCACTCGATGATGGTGCGATGAGGGGCAGGCTGCTGCTCTCACGCTTCCCGGGTCATGTCCAAGAGCCCCCGTGGTAGATGGCCGAACAGGAGCTCGAAGGGGGTGAAGCCAGTTGAGGCCTGAGGAACTTCGCGGATCCCAAAGAGCACGTAGGGGATCATGAGGTCCCAATCCCGCTTGTCCTCCGCCACCACGCGTCTGAGCATTTGCTTCCCTCCACGAGCCCATCCATCTGAGGGTGATAGACTGTGGTTCTCAACTGCTTCACCCGCAGCAGCCTGCAGAGGTCCACCATTAGCCGGGACATGAACGGGGTTCCCCGGTCAGTCAGGATCTCTGAGGGGAGGCCGACTCGGCTGGCCAACAGAAACAGCTCCTGGGCGATGGACTTCGCGGTAGCCTTTCGCAGGGGGACTGCTTCTGGGTACCGGGTGGCGTAGTCGACAATGACCAGGATGTGCTCATGCCCACGGGCAGACTTCGGCAACGGCCCCACTATGTCCATTCCAATCCGCTCGAATGGCACCTCGATGATAGGCAGCGGGATGAGCGGGCTAGGGGGAGGGGCCCTGGGCGACGTGGCCTGACAGGTCGGGCAGGCTTGGCAGAACCGCTTTACTTCGGCCTCCAGGCCCGGCCAGTGGATGCGGTCGCGGATGCGTTGGGTGGTCTTGGCTGCCACGAGGTGACCTGCCATGGGGTGGGAATGTGCCAGTTCCAGGATGGTCTCTGTCTTGGCTCGAGGCACGACTAGCAACTTTTTCTCCTCCCCCCTCCGCTGGGCGACACAATACAGCAGGACATTCTCTACGACAAAATGTGGGAGAGGGTGGGGCCGGGGGAGGACGTCCTCTCCATCCACGACTCGCACCTGAGTCCAACAGTGCTTGAGTCGGTCGTCCTCCCGCTGTTCCTTGGCGAAAGAGCCCCCTCCAGCGGCCTCTTGGTACACATCATAGAAGAGATTAGCAGATTGGGTGGGGGACTCACCTTCTCTTCCACTGTCGGAGACGAGCAGGGCCGGCCGGCGGCGGGGTCCAGGCGGCCGCCTCGGCCTTCGACGGTTCCCCTTGGGGCTGGCAGGCTGCGTAGAGGCGGTGAGCAGCTTGTCGAAGCCAGGCCAATCCCTTCCGAGCAATACGGCCACTGGCAGTTCCTTCACCAGGCCTACCTCCACCGGCCAGGTGCCTTGGGGGGATGAAATGACCATCTCACGGGCCGGTACTTGGCGAGTGTCTCCGTGCACGTATGTAATCGGCAGGAAGTTTTTCTGGCTGCTTCAGGGGCCGCACAACCGTGACTGGATGAGGGTGACCGCACTGCCTGAGACCAGCAGGGCCCGGAACCGTCTTCCATCCACCTTCACCTCTGCTTCAGGGGGCTCCCGCTGGTGGACAATGCAGCCTGCCAGCCAGGCTCGCGGGGGTGATGGTGGGTCATCGCTAGGCATGGGCTCATCACGTGGTGTGGGAACCGTCAGCCTGCTGACCGGTCGCGCGGTGCCTTCGAGCGGGCGTTGCTCCTGGACCACCCTCCGGGGAAATGGCGGCAGCCGGTCCCCTGCCCCGCTGTGATGGACAGTATGCGCCAGCTCGATCGCCTCCACAAGTTCCCGGACGTTGCTCGGGCTCCTCATTTCGACGGCTTGACAGTGGGCGCGAGGTAGCGCGCGAAGGAGGCGATCGACCACCACTCGTTTCGCTACCTGTGTTGGGGTGGGGTCTCCCTCCAGCAACCAATGCTGGGCGATGCGACCGAGTTCGGCTGCCTGGGCATGGGCTGGCACCCGGGGCTTGTATTCCCATTTGTGAAACTGCTGGGCGGCGCAGAGGGGGGAGAGGCCGAGTCTCGCCAGGATCTCTCGCTTGACTTCGGCATAGTTGTCGGCGATCGTCAAGGGGAGCGAGAAGTAAGCCCTCTGTGCTTCACCAGTGAGGAGGGGTGCCAACGCACTTGCCCATTCCTCCTCGGGCCATTCCTCACGGTGGGCGGTGTTCTCGAAGACCTGTAGGAAGGCCTCCACATCGTCATCGGCTGTCATTTTTGGTAACAGGCGGGTGGCTTGTTCCCGAGGTTCAGGTAGCGGATTGCGCTGGGCTACTGTGGCCCGGACGGCGGTGAGTTCATCATCCGTCCTGCCCAGTCGAGTGGCGAGGTGTTCCACTATTTGCTGCTGGCGGATACTCACTTCAGCGAGGCGTTGCAAGACGTCTTAAAGGGAATTGAAGAATGACACTCTGATTGGTTTATTGCACGTTATGCCCAAAAAACACCCATTACTCATTAATAGGATATTAATAGGAATAGGAATAGGGACAACCCTTTTAGACCATGCGCCTGGGCGCACCAACTGTTTTTCCGTCGTTAAAATAGCAAAAGTGGATTTGGACACGCCATGAGTGCACCTGCGTTGTGCGCTTTACACTTTGTGTTTAGATCGTTAAAATGGGGCCCTTTGTATCTATTATTATTTGTCATGTTGAAGTTGATGTTTTAAAAAAAAAATGCAACAGAGAATTATATAAAGTCTGAATCAATTTTCTCAGGTTCCTTGGAACCGGATTAGTGACGGCTACAGACCATGACGTCTGGTACAGGCAACGTCGCATCATGGATCCAGCTTTCAGCAGCACGTGAGTTAAGAACATCTCTGATATATTGAAATGAGATAGAGATGCACCACAACTGATGCGGTCTTATCCATCAGATACTTACGAAGCTTGATGGGCACTTTTAATGAGATGTCTGAGCGCCTAATGGACCATCTGGAGGAAGTAGCCGACACTAAAACACCTGCCATCATGCATGATCTGGTCAACTGTGTCACACTCGACGTCATTTGCAAGGTTTCACACTTTTTCCTGATTATTCAAAAGGAAGGTCTAATGCAAGGAAGGTAGAATTAGCTGTTAATTAATATTTAGTATGTTTTCATCCGCAGGCGGCTTTCGGTGTTGATTTAAATTTGTTCAAGCAAACTGACAGCTCCTTCCAGAATGCAGTTGAGCTTTGTTTAAAGGGCATGGTATTCTATCTCAGAGACCCATTTTTTACAGTAAGAGAATGTATCCATATATGCTTATATCACTTTAAATTAGTAGGGTCATTGCTATATAATCAGTTTCTTTGTGTGTGTGTTTTCATTTGTGGATCCTCAGCTTTTTCCAAAGAATTGGAAGACTGTACAACAAACTAAAGATGCAGCTGAACTCCTGCGTAAAACGGGAGATAAATGGATCCAAAAAAGGAAGACAGCAATCGAAAATGGAGAAGACGTTCCCAAAGACATTCTGACACAAATCCTCAAAACAGCAGGTATGTGGCTCGCAAATGGCTGAGGTGTTAAAGGGCAGAGTGTATTTTCCCTTTCGGAAAATTTGGTGAATAGCAATTAAACTATTAAAGTTCAAATACAAGTTAGCAAAAGTACAATTACAAGGAACAGAAAAGGTTTGCAGCGAGTATGAAAAATTTCGTAATTCAAGTGAAATTACAAGTTTGTGAATGAACAAATTATAGGAGTCTTAAGACACATTTTAAGTTAAACAGTTTAATTCAACATGTTTGCTTTGATCATCAATTATAAAACATTACAAAGGTCATTACAAAATGGCTTAAAGGCTGTAATTATATGGAAATAAAACAAACAATATACTGACTTCTGAATCACTTTGAAAATTTTTTTCAACAAATATTAATATGTGCCTTTTATAGTTACTTTTACAGTTAACAATTTCCATTTTTTGCTATAGAGGAGGAAAACGTTAATAACACTAAAGATCATGAACAGATGTTGGACAACTTTGTGACTTTCTTCATTGCTGGTGAGTTACAGTATTGCTTGATTATTGTTCATAAACCCCTGCAGTTATAAACAGTGTGTGATTCTGTTGCAGGGCAAGAGACAACAGCCAATCAGCTCTCATTTGCAATTATGGAATTAGGGAGATATCCTGAGATATATAAACGGTAAAAACACTTCTTGGAATCTTCTTGTTGATATGTTCCATTCATTTTGCATTACAATGCTTTCTAGTGATTTTCCTTTCCTACCCAGGGCTAAAGCAGAGGTGGATGAAATACTTGGGACGAAAAGAGACATTTCATATGAAGACCTTGGAAAATTCACCTACTTGTCTCAGGTGGGTCCTCAGAGATGTTTTTACATGCAACAAACACAAATGGTTTTGTATCAATTTCTTTCAATTGTCTTTGTGTTATTGATTCGATGCTTCAGGTGTTAAAGGAAACACTGCGTCTGTACCCAACTGCTCCAGGGACCAGTCGTTGGATAAATGAGGACATGGTTATAAATGGACTGAAAATCCCAGGGGGCTGTGCTGTTATTGTGAGTACTGCCAGATTCCCAGTAAGGCTAGTACGTTCATTATGTGGCCGTCATGGCATGTGTAAAATCAGTCCAGTGGAGTGGCAAGCTTTCAAAGACAGGGTGACGTAGGATGCTTAGAAGCGCATCCAGAAACAAAAAAGCATTCTGAAAGGGTGAAACAAGTTACTCACAGGGATGCAGGAAGTATGTAAGGGTGAAGTAGCGCCTTGTTCCCTCTCGGGGAATTATGGTTACAGTCATAATCAGAGACGTTACCCTTCAAGGGAACTTGTACATGCTGATGAATGCCTGTCTAGTGTAAATCATGGCAAGCACAGATATGACAGAAGAACTTGAGAGTTTGGCGTAGTTCCCTGGTCTAAATTATAGTATCTGATGAATGTGCAATTTCAATTTCCACCCCAATAGCTCACAAAAACTTGCCCAAAAACTGCCCAAATTTTAACTGTCAAAATAATGTGATGGAATATGTAAATCAAGGTTGATTAAGGGACATTTAAACTCCTTAAACCAAAATAATTATGACAAAATAATATAAATATAAGATACATTTTGAATCAAATTGGGGCAAATAGCCTACATTAAAGAGTGTCAGGCTACCGAACATGAATAAAATATGCAAGCAGACAGACAAAACGGCATTGAGAAATTAACTGATACCCTCGACGCAACACATGCATAATTTTTAAATGTCAGTCAGAATAATCCAATTTAAATGCAAAAACTGCCCAATGTAAGTGATAGAAAAAAAGCAACTAATTAGCAGGCTTTTCACATTCGTTCATGCACACACCATGACAGTCAAAACTGTGTCATTCATTGATACATACTGAATTATAATACAACCATTAAAATAAATAAATAACAACAATAATGTGCTTACATTCATGCAGTACAAGCATACATGTGCTTGTTTGTTAAACAATTAGCCTATGCAATTTATATATTTGAAACTCGCCAAACTGACCCCAAATTTTGTCCACCTGCCCAAGCTAAATTTTACCCACACAATCAAATTTTAAATAAGACAACAAGAAAGGCAATTAATAATCTTTCATTGTGCAAAAGTTTATAATATAAAAGGCTCCTATACGGTGCCGCTACAAAGCGCTTATGCGCATCCCATGCACAGAATGACGTGCTTGAAGTAGTTATAACTCCGTTATAGCATGCAGCACTCAGCATAGAAAAGTTCAAAGCACTAAGGGAAGAGATACTGATGCGTGGTGTATTATATCTTTGTGATAGTTTATTGAGCCTTTTCTTTTAACATTTTTACATTTCAGTTACTGTGCGCGTGAAGAACAATTCATAGTGCTCGGTACTCCAGTATAATGATCTTAGTGAACAGACACCCGGTAGAAAGTAACATGCTTTAGAAACTAAACTCCAGCAAGATAAAATATTTTCATGGAAAACCAACTGATCTTTATCTAAAGGTCAAGAATAATAACAGGAACATTGAATAATCTTAGAGAACGTTTTGTCATCTTGAAAAGACAGTTTGAATGCTGAATAGAGGACAACAGACAGCCGCAGTGGAGAGAAGAGTTTACAAGAACTTAAATGTAATGACTTAAATATTAATCTGTAACTCACATTAAACTATGGAATAGCTTCAAAACACTTGAAATATAGTGCAGGAAAACTTTATGATGCTTTATAATGTTTTTGTACATTTTGTGGGGCTTAACAATAGCACATCTGACTGATACACAAATCTGGCTAAGAATGGCAGTATCAGATCGGCGTACACCCTACTCTGACCCCCAAAGACAAAAAAAGATCAGAGGGTTCATAAGCAAGGGAGACCAAAGCAGACAAACAACATATCAGTCTTTCTCTGTAGGGCAGCTCTGTGGAAAAAACATCCAGATCCCAAGCCGGGAACATACTGTGGCTTGCAGGCCTCAGCCTCAAGGCACCACAAAGGAAACAAGTCTCTAGCAGGTTTCTTCCCAATGATTGACCACCCAAAGTGGCATGCTAAGCAGCTATGGGCATCACGTACAACTTTAAGGTGAAAGGAGATCACCCTGCGGAGAATCACTACTGAAGAAACTCCAGCACTGAACCAACCAGAGTCATGCTATCGATTTCCGCACAAAGAACTAAACAGAAGCCAACTTAAAGGTGCATACTGTTTTCTTGTGGAGGGAACTTTGGAGTGGAGTATTGAGAGACTGGAATTTATGAGTTGTACCCTCTCAGAGGCCACACCCATAGCTTCCATAACTCTGGCCATGAAGGATTGAGACAGAAGGTCCCTCCTTCCATTAAGGAGAGCCACCAGGGCTGGGAACCACTCTCAGTCTGGCCAGAATGCTGAAGTGTATACCATTTCTCCCCACAGGAGTCTTGTCTTCAGAAGTCTAAAGCTCATAGTCTCAGGACTCCACTGATGCCCAGTTAGAGAGAATGACACAGATCCACCTTCTTTTTAGAAGACCTCAGCTGAGAGTGTCATCTCTTTGATTTTGGGCAAGTTCAACCACAGATGCCTCTCTGTAGCACCCAGGGCTGCCATAGAATAACAAATGGCCTTAGCCGTCTCCTTAGTGGGACAAATCTGTGGGACAAAGGGGACAAATCTGTGGCCTGGCACAGTTCTTGGTTTGTGTTAGAGCTGTCACTTTTAAGAAAAGTCAAATTCGAACGGATATCGAATATCATGCAATGTATTCGAATATATTAGAATATCTACATATTCATTTCGTATTTCAAGAAATACCAGTCTATCAACTTGATCTGGACCAAAAACACACGTTCGGAGCGCACAGACGTGCCTGGCTACTAGCTAGTACGGTGAACATTTTAGGACATCCTCAGACCTCAGTCATTTAATGAAAAGGCATCATGCCTCAGACTAAAAGGCTTCAGTCATCGGACAAAACGGCATTGCACCTCGGACTGGAAAGCTTCAGGTCTCAGGAAAAACGACTTCAGGTCTCATACAATTAGGCATGAAACGGACTCAGAAAGAAAGGAAATAGACGAAACCGACTCAGGTGGAGTATCGCGTTCTGGTGTTTTAAATATATATATATAAAGTAAAACCATGGTTATTTTTCGTAAGGGTAATTTTACTACTTTGCCCAAATAAAAGCTCGCTGGTTGCAATATGGCTAACTAACTTTTTAAACGTGCATACATGACCCTCGAAATGCATGTTCTCTTCCCTATATAACTTAATTAGTGTAACATTTGAATAAAACTGTTAAAATATAATATATCAGACACTGCTTACCTCCTTTTGCCATCAATCAACCATTATACCACTTCCTGTGAACAGTGTGAGTGTGACGTCACATGGGGCAGGGCAACGCGACACTCCACCTGAGTCCGTTTCGTCTGATGCCTAATTGTATGAGACCTGACACCTGACGTCGTTTTTCCTGAGACCTGAAGCTTTTCAGTCCCGAGGCGCGATGCCGTTTTGTCCGATGACTGAACCCTTTTAGTCTGAGACATGATGCCTTTTCATTTAATGACTGAGGTCTGAGGATGTCCTAAAATGTACACCGTAAGCTATCTATCTTCGCTTGATTTGGTCATGGGCCTACGCTACAATACGTCTAGAGTGCCCTCTACTGGATAAGATGGCAAAGAATAAAATAAAAAACAAATGGTCTAATCATAGACTGTAAAAAATGCACTACACATGGCATTTTAAAAACCGGATATTTTATTTATAGTTCGATTACGGATATTTCACGTCATGTTCGAATGCATATTCGAATATCGAATAAAAAGTGACAGCCCTAGTTTGTGTTCAGATTAACCCACTCGGTCTCATCAAGGTCTTTTAGTGTTGTTTTTTATCACACTGCAGCTTGGCCTGCCACCAATATACATTTATTCATTTAGCAGACACTTTTATCCAAAGCGACTTACAGATGAGGACAGTGGAAGCAATCAAAAACAACAAAAAGAGCAATGATATATAAGTGCTATAACAAGTCTCAGTTAGGTTAACACAGTACACTTAGCATGGAATTTTAAATAATATAATAAAAAAAAAGAAAACAGATAGAATAAAAAAGAATAGAGCAAGCTAGTGTTAGAGGTCTTTACACATACACACACACACAATTGCATAATTAATGAAAAGAAAATAGAATATAAAAAGATTAGAAAGGTAATTCGATTTTTTTAAAGAATAGAATTAGAATAGTGAGTGTTAAAGTTAGAGGGTCAAATAAAGATGGAAGAGATGTGTTTTAAGCCGATTCTTGAGGATGGCTAAGGACTCAGCTGTCCGGATAGAGTTGGGGAGGTCATTCCACCAGGAGGGAACATTTAATTTAAAAGTCCATAAAAGTGACTTTGTGCTTCTTTGGGATGGCACAATCAAGCGACGTTCACTTGTAGAATGCAAGCTTCTAGAGGGCACATAACTCTGAAGTAACAAATTTAGGTAAATGGGTGCAGAGCCAGTGGTAGTTTTGTAGGCAAACATCAATGCCTTGAATTTTATACGAGCAGCTATTGGAAGCCAGTGCAAATTGATAAACAGAGGTGTGACATGTATTCTTTTTGGCTCATTAAAAATTAATCTTGCTGCCGCGTTCTGAATTAATTGTAAAAGTTTGATAGAATTGGCTGGAAGACCTGCCAAGAGGGCATTGCAATAGTCCAGCCTGGACAGAACAAGAGCTTGAACAAGGAGTTGTGCAGCATGTTCCGAAAGAAAGGGCATGATCTTCTTGATGTTGAATAAAGCAAATCTGCAGGATCGGACAGTTTTAGCAATGTGGTCTGAGAAAGTCAGCTCATCATCAATCATAACTCCAAGGCTTCTAGCTGTTTTTGAAGGAGTTATGGTTGATGTGCCTAACTTGATGGTGAAATTGTGATGAAACGATGGGTTTGCTGGAATCACAAGCAGTTCTGTCTTGGGAAAGTTGAAGGTGATGGTCCATCATCCAGGAAGAAATGTCTGTTAGACAAGCTGAGATGCGAATAGCTACCGTCGGATCATCAGGATGGAATGAGAGGTAGAGTTGAGTGTCATCAGCATAGCAGTGGTATGAAAAGCCATGTTTCTGAATGACAGAACCTAATGATGCCATGTAGACAGAGAAGAGAAGTGGTCCAAGAACTGAGCCCTGAGGCACCCCAGTAGTTAGATGTTGTGACTTGGACACCTACCCCTTCCGAGATACTTTGAAGGACCTATCTGATAGGTAAGACTCAAACCATTGAAGTGTGGTTCCTGAGATGCCTTTTGCCAGTAGGGTTGATAGGAGGATCTGGTGGTTAACCGAGTCAAAAGCAGCGGACAGATCAAGCAGGATAAGTACTGAAGATTTGGATTCCGCTCTTGCCAGTCTTAGAGCTTCAACAACTGAGAGCAAGGCAGTCTCAGTTGAATGTCCACTTCTGAAGCCAGATTGGTTGCTGTCAAAGAGGTTGTTGTGTGTGAGAAATGTAGAGACTTGGTTGAACACAGCTCGTTCAAGTGTTTTTGCAATGAAAGGAAGAAGGAAAACTGGTCTGTAGTTCTCTAAAAGAGATTGATTGAGGTTGGGTTTTTTAAGTAGTGGGGTTATACGTGCCTGTCTAAATGATGAGGGAAAAACACCAGTGTGGAGGGATGTGTTGATGATGTGAGTGAGTGCAGGTACAACTGCAGGAGAAATGGCTTGAAGGAGATGAGATGGAATAGGATCAAGCGGGCAAGTTGTAGGGTGATTAGAAAGGATGAGTTTTGAGACTACTGCCTCAGGGAGTGAAGAGAAGGATGTAAATGAGTGTAAGTTTGCTGGTGATATGAGCTTGACTGATTGTGGTGTGGAAAATTGTGCACTTATGTGTTTAATTTTATTAATGAAAAACGTTGCAAAGTCGTCAGCTATTAGAGATGAAGCAGGAGGGGGAGGAGGAGGACAAAGAAGTGAGGAAAATGTTTTAAAAAGCATGCAAGAGTTAGACAAATTGTTAATTTTGTTATGGTAGTATGTCATTTTAGCAGTGGAGACATTAGCAGAGAAAGAATATAGGAGTGACTGATACATATTAAGGTCAGTAGTATTTCTGGATTTGCACCACACCCTTTCAGCAGCTCTATGCTTAGAACGGTGTTCGTATAGAACATCAGATAACCAAGGGGCAGAAGGTGTGTTACGGGCTGGCCCGGAAGATAAGGGGCAAACAGTGTCTAAACAAGATGTAAGAGTGGAGCAGAAAGTATCATTAGCACTGTTAGCATCCAAAGATGCAAACAGTTTAGGGGAAGGAAGTGAAGATGAAACCATTGCAGAAAGCCGGGAGGGTGAAAGTGTGCGTTGGTTACGTCGAAAGATGACATGTGGAGGGGTAAGTGAAGTGTCAGGGACCATGTTGAGGTTAAGAGTGAGGAGGAAGTGATCCTACGTGTGCAGTGGAGTAACCAGAACATGATCAGTAGAGCAGTGTCGTGTATAAATAAGGTCCAGTTGGTTGCCTGATTTGTGAGTAGAAGTAGTTGACACTCGGTTGAGATCAAAAGAGGCAAGCAGAGTGTGGAAATCAGCATACAGAGGTTTATCTAGATGGATGTTGAAATCTCCAAGCATAACAAGGGGAGTACCATCCTCAGAAAATGTTGAGAGCAACACTTCTAATTCATCCAAAAAGTTACCCAGTGGTCCTGGGGGTCGATAGACAACTACAAAATGTATTTTAAAAGGGTAGGTAACAGTAACTGAATGAGATTCAAAGGAGCTGTTGATACCCAAAGATGGTAAAGGATTAAATTTCCAATCATTAGAGCAGACCAGTACCTCCACCTCTTCCAGTCAAACGGGGGGAGTTGGAAAATGAGAAATTATTGGAGAGTGCTGCAGATGTAGTAGTGTCCTCTGGTTTGATCCAGGTCTCTGTTAGGGCCATGAGATTAAGCTTTGAATGACTAATAATAGAAGTAATGAAATCGGCTTTGTTTACAGCAGACTGGCAATTCCAGAGACCAATAGAAAAAGAAAGTAGTGTATTAGCAGATATAGGCAAAGTGTGCAGGTTGTTAAGATTGCGCTGTCTACATTGTGTGATGTGTGGTTTGCGAGTGGTAGTGATAGTAGGGATCTGGAAACACATTTGGTTATAAACAAAAAAAAAACAACTGAAACAGAAATGAAACAAGAAGGAAAAAGATTAATCGAAACAATACTTATATTCCCTGCCCGGTGGAGTCGCACGTTAGAGTCGATGGTCTTTACACTCTTCAGTCTTTACACGAGGAGGGCTTAACTGGAGGGCTGCCGCGGTATACTAATCTTTTTTAAACCCGACAAACCAGAAATTGAATTCAGCTGAAGACACTTTACTGTTTATCACAACAAAGGTCTAAGCAAGCGCACAACAATGACAACGTATGCGTTAGAGTACGAGACCAAACGCAGCACGTCTCGATATACGCTTACTCACCAGAGCCAAGGTTGTTCTACATGGCTTGGTGGGTAATCCTAGGGCCTTTTGGGGATGATGCTGTATAACACTGTTTGTTCCAGGTGCTTTTAAGCTTCCTGGTCTTTACATCATCCTACCCATGACATCTCGCCACTCCATTGGACTGATTTCACACATGCTTTAATACACCTTGAAAGGGAACTCATTTTACATGAATATATGAGTATTTTGAATTATTTTATTCTATATCTTTCCATACAGTTCAGTTCTTATGTTTCCCAAAGACTGGAAAAGTTTTTTAAAGATCCATTGAAGTTTGATCCAGAGAGATTTGATGTGAATGCCCCTAAGTAAGTCATTATCACAGTCTCATTTTACCCTCTAATTTAGTATCTTAGAATGCTGCATTCATGCCATAATTACGGTAATTACAAGATTATAAATTGTAATATTTTACTTTAAGTTCACGTCGTTGCTGGGGACCAGCAACTGAAGGTGAACTCTACCTTTAACATCATTTTACTGCTAAAGCCACTGGCCTTTTAGCATGATGTTACAGCAATAAGAATTTACAAATTGTAATTACTGCGTAAGTTCAATGAGGCATGAGCGATTTATATTCTTTTAATTACAGAATTTACGACTTGAACACACCTTTATATTGTGATATTTTGGCATGAAATCTGCTGATTTCTAATTGTGTTACTATTTTAAAGGCCTTATTACTGCTACTATCCATTTGCACTTGGTCCACGAACCTGTCTGGGGCAGGCATTCTCACAGGTGATTAAGCATACATGACACACACACACACATTTGTACCTCCCTTTCTCCTTCAGAATTTTTGGACTTAAAGCACATGCAGGTTCATGTTTTGTATTATTTCATGTTTTATTTAAAACTTGTTTTCCAAGTTCCAAATTTGCTGTGACCTTAACTAGTCTGTTGTCTTTCTACATTCAGATGGAGGCAAAAGTTGTGCTTGCCAAACTGCTTCAGAGATTTGAGTTCAGTCTGGTTCCTGGACAGTCTTTTGATATTAAAGACACGGGAACTCTACGGCCCAAAAGCGGAGTGATCTGCTACATTAAACACTGCTCTTAGCATATGTTTAAGACCCTTGTTTTGTGGCAACTCTTGTGTACTTATGCCTGCATCAACATGTATTATTCAAACTTTAACCAATACAAGAGTCTCATCAACTCTCAAGAGTTGTATAGCTGCTCTAAGTCTAAATAAGTCTAAACTTACTGTATATGCTGTGACTTCTATTTTTTAACCATTTGCATTCAACTTTATTGACACTAGACCATTTTAATAGGAATTTTTAAGGTCTTGCATAGTGATGTAAGCTTTTGTTTCATGACTTTTACCTGTGTATTTTGAAGGTTGCATCCTTCACATCCTTAAATCACCTAAAATCCTATGGAAGAAAATTTTTGACAAAAGTTTTTGAAGCAAAAAAGCATGTTGAATTGAATTTGGAATTCATTTTCCAGATTCCCTTACACAAATTCAGTGGTACAAATTCAGCAGAAAATTCCAAGTAGGTATAACTGCAGACCGGAGATCTCCAAAATGGGGCGTGTGAATTCCAAAAGTGGGCAGAAACTCCAAAATGGGGTGGGGTCTCTTCGCACAAAGACTTTCACCATTGCCTCTGGCTTCGGCCAGTTGTTATTGACTCACATTTCAAAATAAAAAAAAGCTGTCACAGCCCAGTGCTGAGGAAATATTTTACTGTATTGCTTTGTTTTAGCCAACAGGGGCGTCCCGGTCGGGATGGGTACCGAGAACCGGTATTTTTTTGGACCGGTACGTAATTGGGTCAATACTGGAGTACCGATAAGCTTCATGACAAACAATACTGTTATCGATAATCAATGTTAATGACGAATTAGAAGCTGTTGCTTGTCATTTCCCTTCACTGAATTAAGTGGCCGACGTTTGCTCGACACAAGTGTGATATCCATGCGCATGTGCACTGTGTGTGCGTGCAATCAGTCATCGCGGCAAGATTGAAACATTCGAACGTGTGGGCTCTTGTTACAAAAATAAGTGACACCATTGTCAGATATACATACAATACTACATACACTACATACAATATATGTAGTGTAGTAGTAGTATAATAATGAACAAAGGAGGCAACACAAATAATATAATGAAACATTTACTAACAAAACACAACATCTACATCAAGCAATGCACTGTATTATGTCTCGCAGCTCTAGCTCCAACTGCAACTTGCGAGACACATTCACATCAAATGTAAATTCAGTGGTAGAATTACAATCATGAGACATTGCACTTATTTTCAATCACAAAAGTACATTATTTGCGTGTGCTTTAAGGCCTTGCCGGTGAAACGTTTTATTCGCTTGCTTTTCTAACACGTGCTTATTCAAAGCACATTGACCCCATGCGTCCATACACATTATATGCCAGTCAAACAGCACCTGATTACTTACAAGTAGTTTTATTAGTTATCATCTTATTGTGCTAATACTGTCAAAAACACACAAGGTTTACATATAAACACAGTTAATTATGTCTAAAGTGAAAGTTAACAGGTAAGAGATATGGGTGCGTGCATCTCATAGTGTTCCTGTAGCTCAATTGGTAGAGCACTGTGCTATCAAGCGCAAAGTGGGGGGTTCGAATCCCCGGGAACACATGATAAGTAAAAATTGATAGCCTGATTGTACTGTAAGTTGCTTTGGATAAAAGTATCTGCTAAATGCATTAATGTAATGTAAATGTAATCTCATAAAGGGACAGTACTAAACATACTGCCGCTTGTCATTAAAGGGATAGTTCACCAAGTAAAATTCTCTAATTATTTACTCAGTCATGTTGTACTAAACGTATTCAACGTATTCACACAAAAGAAGATATTTTGAAGAATGTGGGTAACCAAACAGTTGCTGGTACCCACTGACTTTGATAGTAGGAAAAAAAAAGAAAGTCACTGGGGAGCAGCAATTGTCAAGTTTCAGAAGAAGAAACTCATTCAGGTTTAAAACAACTTGAGAGTGATTAAATGATGATACAATTTTCATTTTTGGGCAAACTATTCCTTTAATGTTATAAAAATAAAACACAAAGAGAAAAATAACTCGCTGCTCTTGACTAAAGAACGTTAATACAGTTTCTAAAGGCCAGCAGTAATAAAATAACTTGAAATTTTCAACAACTTAATATCTTTTTGCACCGAATACTGTCGATAACTTGAAAACCGCAGTGTAGGAGCTGGTAGTGACACTGGGTGTTACTAAAAAGGTGCCATTGTCTGGTGAGATCTGGTTGGGGAGTTAGGGAACAGCCCGGCTCCGGGATCTCATATTGCATGATCTTATTAACTGCTTATCTCCTGAACTTTATTTACCACGCTATTCTGTGCAGTTCATTGCACTGGTTAAGGTTAGGGTCAGGTGCTCAGGTGTGGGGAAGGCTTAGGGGTTAGCATTTGTTGTAGCATAGTGTAGGAAAGCAACACTGTGATTGACACAACCAATAAAATCTTTAAAATCAGCTGTGGGGTGGAGTTTCCACTGAACCGGATTGGGATAAAAAACTTTGCGCTTGTCTAAAACACCATGCACTTGTCTGTCAATGGGAGGAAGCCACGCCTTATTTTGTAGTTCCCACCCCCATTTGGAGATCTCCGGGCTGCAGTTATACACTTCTTGAAAATTCTGCATGGAAATTATGCATCGGTGCCCTACCACTATTCCTGCAGCTCCCGGATGTGCAATTCCAAATTCTCTGCTGTATTTAAACAACTCAATTTGTGGAAGCGAATTTGGAACGTGAAATAAAATGGACCAAATTGTACAAATCATACATCGTATTTTTAAACCGATTAAATATTGGAAAGTTAATTCTGGAAGGTGATTATGAATTATTTAATTTTTAATTATGAAAATGTGTGTGAAATATTTTAAATTGAAATATTCACAGCCTGAATAAATAACTAGTCTATGTTAAATTTCCGGACCTAAGAATGCAAGCCCTGAAAATACAAGGCATCAAAATGCAAGCACTTTTAATTCAGTGCATTTTTTTTTCAGTTAGTGCAATTCAACCTGCTTTTTTTCTTTCAAAGACATTTGTTATTAGTTTTCTTCTATACAATCCTTTGCACATATTCCAATTGACATTTAGAAAGTTGGGAAATGGTTCAACACTAAGCTTATCTAAATTAATTATGAAATGTAAGAAATAATAATTATAATAATAATTTAAAAAAAGAAAACTATGGTTATGTTCTCAATTTTCTCTTTCTTTAATAAATACATTTCTGTCATGTATAGAAAGCATGTCAGTGCATAGTTACTGGATAATTTTGACATTGTGTTTCTCAATTTTGCCAAAGAAAATTTCCAAACAAAGAATGTGTCTCTCAGCAAGATAGTGTTGTTTCATCTTGAACTATACAGCTTTTTTGAATCGGGTAAACCAGTAATTCAGTGATCCATTCAAAATATTTATTTCACCAACAGTTTAATCTGCTTATGATTTCTTTGCTCTGTCTAGCATCTTAATTGAACTTTCTTGCAGGAACATTCCAGCACATCTTACTTGAAAAACAACTCCGTAATTATTTAACTGATAGAATGAGAACAGATGTGGATTCTGTTACACGATATGACTTTCTTATATTTGAGATGGCGACTGAGAATAATTACAGAAAGAGACAGAAAGGAAGGCCAATACAAGTTCTTAAATAGTAAACAAACAGTTTAAAACACAAGACTTACTTTCTTGAGTTTGGTATTAAAGGGTTAGTTCACCAAAGTTTTACTCATCCTCAAGGCATCCTAGGTGTATATGACTTTCTTCTTTCAGACAAATCCAATTGGAGTTACATTAAAAACTGTCCTTGCTCTTCCAAGCTTTATAATGGCACTGTGTGGGGGATTTATTCAACAGTCCAAAAGAATTCCAATAAATCGCATCCATCCATAATAAAAAAGAAGATTCTCACACAGCTCCCGAATAATAGAGGCCTAATAAAGAATAAAGGCGTCCTGTACCAAATCAATGCATTTTTGTAAGAAAAAAATCCATATTTAAAATGTTTTAAATGCTAGTCTCGCAAGTTTGTTTTCAGGAGCAAAGGAAGCAAGGTTTCCTTATTTTACCAAATGAAAAACAGTATCCTCTTAGCTTATATCGACATCATCTTTCCAAATCCTCATTTTGTGCTTCTAATTCATGACTGGCATTTTGTTTTGCGGTTTCTCCTCTGCAGTTCAGCTTTCATCACTATTAAATGCGTACATCAGTTAGTGAAAGTGAGAGAAAAGTGTTTATAACATGAAATATAAATATTTTTCTTATTTTTGGGTGAACTAACCCTTTTAATAATACACACCATGTACTTTTAATATGTACATCCTATTTGTACCCCGTTGGACCCCCTTATGCATTCAGAACTTCATTAATAGGCTGTGGTGTTTAAATAATGTTTCATTGGTAAGGGGCCTAAAGTGTACCAATAAAATATTCAACATGTTCAGAGATGCTCTTCTGTATACTTTGATTGTAGATAAATGGGGTATCACATTTCCATGTTGTGATGTTTTGGAATTTTCTATATAAAATGCATGATGAAGGAAAATCTTCCAAAATAGACTGACTGATGGAGTGGAGCCGATAGAGGTAAGGCCCAAGCTGGAAATTAGTAGAAAGAGAGCCAGGGTAATGAGTTACTGACAGGTACAAACAGGTACAAACGGAAATGGCTGAGGAACTGGCTGGTTTTAGGAGAGGGTGGCTGGGATGGAACAAACTGAGTGGAACCAGTAGAGACACAGGAGATATAGGAGATTGAGAATAGGACGGAACCAGCTGGCACAGGAAATGTGAGAAAATATCCTCATCCATATATTTAAATGCTTCAGAGGCACACCCTCAGTGGTGGGAACATGGATACGGCTTTCCTCCATGCCCTTGTACTCCACTACATTCCCACATGCCTGGACAAATTTTGTGAGGGTCAGGCAACGGGGACGATAATGGACTCAGTCGTGGGTTCTGTACCACTGGCTCCTGTGTCGTAGCGGACACGGGCTGTCCATTTGCGGTGGTCTCTAGCGTGATGGCAGGCTGGGTTCTGAGTCAGGAGTATCCGACCCCTCCCTGACTGCAAGTGTCGCTGTTGGACAGTGTTTTCTCTGCTTCCTGTTGGCCTGCTGGCCTTGCTGTAGCTGATCGTAGCTCCCTGTAACTGTTTTTTTTCTCTCTCTCTATAATATTTATCTTACTATCACTCTCTGTTTTTTTAAGTGATTAAATATAACTTAATTCACACCATATTTCTGATATTATCAATCAATCTTAGATTAATTTTGATCGTTCACTTTTATTTTATATCCGTGAGTGCAGTACACCTGCATTGCATTAGCACTCGTTAGCTTGTCATTAGCGTTTTCATTCGAACCTATCGCTGTTTTCTTTCTCCTCTCCTCTCTCTCGCTCCAGTTTTTCACAAGAATATTTCATCAGGCACGTTTAGTAGTGGCTTCTCCTGCTATTGTTATTTGCACCTCTTGCCACATGTACAGTTTATCTATCTCTGTCGCAGATGAGGGATTCACATGTGATAAATGCAGGGAAATAGTTAGGCTGACAGAGAAGATTTCAGAATTAGAGACATGCATCCAAACTTTAATTGAGGACAGTAAGAATGTTAGGGCTCCAGATACGGCTTTGGATTTGTCTAGCTCAGGGATTCCTGTACATTGTTCAGTTCCGGAAACAGAGCCCCATGCAGCAGGGCAACTGGGTGACAGTGAGGCAGCGTAGTTGTGGGTCAAAACACCGCTCTTCTGTTCCGATCAAAATATTAAACAGGTTCTCCCCACTCAGTGATGCACCCACTGAGAAACCTGATGAAAGTGCTCTAGTTATTGGTGATTCTATTGTATGGAACGTGAATATAGAGACACCAGCCACCATAGTCAAATGTTTACCGGGAGCCAGAGCGCCTGACATCTTGGCAAATTTAAAAGTGCTGGCTAATGCTAAACGTAAATACAGTAAGATCGTTATTCATGCCGGCGCTAATGATGATCGACTTCGCCAGTCGGAGATCACTAAAAATAACATTAAAGAGTTCTGTGAATTTGCAAGCATGATGTCAGACACTGTAATATGCTCTGGGCCCGTCCCTGCTTACCGTGGTGATAAGATGCATAGCAGATTGTCATCACTCAATGGCTGGATGTCTAAGTGGTGCCCACAGAATAACATAGGTTTCATAGACAATTGGACGAGCTTTTGAGGGCAGACCTGACCTGTTGAAAAGAGATGGTCTTCATCCCTCCTGGGGTGGCGCCACTCTTCTCTCTAGAAATATAGATAGTCTTAGTTTTTATACTGGACTAACTGGGGCCCAGGTCAGGAAGCAGACAGACTGGCTAAACCGACCGTCTGCTAGCTGCCTCATGTCACAGAGGTCAGTTAATTTTCAGCACATAGAGACTCTTCGTATAAAATCATATAGATTTTAAAATATTGCTTATTACTTATAAAGCCCTGAATGGTTTAGCACCTCAGTATTTGAATGAGCTCCTTTTACATTATAATCCTCTACGTCCGCTACGTTCTCAAAACTCAGGCAATTTGATAATACCTAGAATATCAAAATCAACTGCAGGCGGCAGATCCTTTTCCTATTTGGTGCCTAAACTCTGGAATAACCTACCTAACATTGTTTGGGAGGCAGACACACTCTTGCAGTTTAAATCTAGATTAAAGACCCATCTCTTTAACCTGGCTTACACATAACATACTAATATGCTTTTAATATGCAAATCCGTTAAAGGATTTTTAGGCTGCATTAATTAGGTAAACCGGAACCGGAAACAATTACCATAACATAATGTACTTGCTACATCATTAGAAGAATAGCATCTACGCTAATATTAGTCTGTTTCTCTCTTATTCCGAGGTCACCGTAGCCACCAGATCCAGTCTGTATCCAGATCAGAGGGTCACTGCAGTCACCCGGATCCAGTACGTATCCAGACCAGATGCTGGATCAGCACCTAGAAAGGACCTCTACATCCCTGAAAGACAGTGGAGACCAGGACAACTAGAGCCCCAGATACAGATCCCCTGTAAAGACCTTGTCTCAGAGGAGCACCAGGACAAGACCACAGGAAACAGATGATTCTTCTGCACAATCTGACTTTGCTGCAGCCTGGAATTGAACTGCTGGTTTCGTCTGGTCCGAGGAGAACTGGCCCCCCAACTGAGCCTGGTTTCTCCCAAGGTTTTTTTCTCCATTCTGTCACCGATGGAGTTTCGGTTTCTTGCCGCTGTCGCCTCTGGCTTGCTTAGTTGGGGTCACTTCATCTACAGTGATATCGTTGACTTGATTGCAAATAAATGCACAGACACTATTTAACTGAACAGAGATGACATAACTGAATCCAATGATGAACTGCCTTTAACTGTCATTTAGCATTATTGACACACTGTTTTCCTAATGAATGTTGTTCAGTTGCTTTGACGCAATGTATTTTGTTTAAAGCGCTATATAAACAGTGTTGGGGCTAGTTACTCAAAAAAGTAATATATTACATATTACAAATTACTCTCAAAAATAGTAATGCCTTAATTTACTTTATTACTCCCTGGAGAAAGTAACTAGTTATATTACTAGTTACATTTTTTTTCTTAATTACTCTATAATTGCCTGAGATGCATCAGATGGAGGGAGAACATACAAAGGAGGAGTGTTCTTTAGGGTCTTTATTACGCCAACAACAGACTGGCACTGTGGTTCCCAAACCTGTCCTGGAGTACCCCCAACACTGCACTTTTTTTTTTTCTCCCTAATCAAACACATCTGATTCAACTCATCAGCCCATTAACCCATGTGATAATGAGCTGATGAGTTGAATCAGGTGTGATTGATTAGGGAGACAAAAAAAAACGTGCAATGTTGGGGGTACTCCAGGACAGGTTTGGGAACCACTCTAGCACAAATAACTACAAAGAACTGTACTTGTGCAATCAAGTACAAACAAGTATTAACTTCCTCAATATTTAACAAACACCGTCTGGTGCAAACAATCAATAAATTTGATTGTCAATTTATAACAAGTCCAAACATATATTAGCTTCCTCAATGTTTAACAAACACTGTCTAGTGCAAACAATCAATTTGATTGTCAATTTATGACAAGTACAAGAACATATTAACTTCCTCAATGTTTAACAAACACTGTCTAGTGCAAAAAATCTATTTGATTGTCGATTAACAAGTACAAACAAAAAAAATATATCCATAAATAAAAAAGACTGGCCTTTCCAGCACTGTGTAGAGGAGAGGTAAATTGTTAAAAAGCAAAACACAGTGCAGAGGAGAGGTAGGTTGTTGAAATGAGTTAAAGCAAATACAGAAGACTCAAAGTAAATAAAAGGAAAAATACAGTTGGCATTTACTGTAATGCATTTTTCTGGTGCAAAATATGAGCTTCTGAATGTGTCAGCTTATTTGTCAAAGTAGTGGTTATACCTCATAAGGAGGAGTCTTTCAAAGCGCTTGTCTCCTAACCTGTTCCTCCTTGGAGTGAGAACAAGGCTTCCCAGGCTGAATAGCCTCTCCACTGGAGCACTGGATGCTGGTGCTGTATTGTATTTTAAAGATAAGTTCTTAATTCTGGGGAAGTTGTCTAGGACCCCCATCTCTGACCCAGACTTCAGGTACTCCATCACCTCCCTGTCTGGGCCAAAAGATCCTGAATCCTGCTCTTCCTCAAACACAAAAAAGTCATCCTCACTACTGCTGGATGCTGGACTAATCTGTGGAGGCCTGACCTCATGCTCCTCATTGTGGGGGGCAGCCAGGGGTGAAGCACGACACTCTGTTATCAGCAGATTCTTTAGGGCCTCTCTCCTGGTCTCTTCCCTCAACCACCTCATCTTGAACTTCGGCAGAGTGACAGCAGCCAGGAGACCCTCCCTACTGTCCAAAACAGAAGCAAAGCGGGTTTTGATGGCCTGTAAGAAAGAGATTTCTAAAATTAGATATTTCTCTTAAAGAGGAAAAACATACCTTCCTGTGGAAGGAGTTGACATGTAAATGATGCAACAGGCATATTGACTATACCAGGTCTTCAGAAACACAGTACCAGTATACAATTCTTACTTTCTCTAAGAGCCTATTTCAGTGTGAAATTTAGAAGACTGTGATAATGGAAGCATCTGTGATAGTGGAGGGATGTGCAATTGTGCATATGACAGGCTTCTCTCATATCACACAAAGTTACAGTCAGTAAGCCTTAAATACACACTCACAGCCTACCTGCACTATGACATCAGGCAGATTTGCCATCATCTCGGAGAGGCCGGGACGCAATGCCAAGGTCTTTGACATCAGAGACTCCAGTGTCGGTAATAGATTGCCATAATAACAATCATTTTCCCCTGGAATGAATGAATATTAATCAATGAATGAATTACTTGTTTGATTCAAATGTTTAACATTCAAAAAAAGGAAAGGCAAGAAGCCACAGGTTTACATTAACCTATACTTTATCTCACCTTGTAAACGGTCCAAAGCTTTTGTAAGCGGTTTTGTGACTGTGCAGTACTCTACAAGGATTTTGTACTCTCGCTCGGAAAAGGCTCGTACACCTAACTGACTGCAGAGAGTTGTCAACTGTGGTCTGGATATCTCAGTTATTCATGCAACTGCATTGTGGAAAGAGTTCCATCTCGTCACTGTAGGCACCATGAGCTTTTTTTCCACAAAGGCTTTCCACTAGCTCTGCACCTACTGTAGACCGGCTGGCCTTAGTCCAGAGGGCAGAGCACTTTGCAGTGGCACTTCTGTAAATTGTTTTGTTTGTCACTGTCAACCATTTTTCAATATCAACAGTTGATATCAAATTAAGTATGTGCGAGGCACATCTTAAGTGAGGGGCTAGAGTAAAGTGTCCCGGGTCTTCTTGTTTCGTGGAGAGCACTTCTTGTACATCGGTAAATGACACTTCTTCATCCTCCCCTGATCCCTCGTCCTCTGAATCGGATGCTGCTGCTGCTGCTGCTGCTGCTGGCTTGGGCTAATACTCCCTGAATGTGAGAAGTGCAAGAAGAAGAAAAAATTATAATGTGTGGCCTATTCAATTCAAATGTAATTTTTGTTATAATTGTGATTTTATAATATTTAGATATGAATCCAACTGAATCCAACTTGTGAAAAGATATCTTTCAGGTATTCAAATAGCAAATAGCATATAGTGGAGCTCTATAGCCATTTAGTGGTTAAAGTGATTTTTTTTTTTTTTTTAAACTGCATTTTCCAAAAAATGGGCATAAAGGTTACATTAAACCATCTAAAATTATCCATGTTATCCCCATGAATGAAAGTTAGAAATCTGGGTCTTTAATAAAGTGAATTTTACATCAAATGCTGTTTTTTTTGTAAAAAGCTTATTTAAATAAATATGTATTTATTTATTTATAGAAATTTAAAAGATATCATAAATTCTCCAAAAACCGCGCAAATGTTGAGTAAAAACATCAACAAACAGAATAAAATTACATTTGTAAAAAAAAAAAAAAAAATCTGATCTTGTTACAAAATTAAATGTTATTGTCTGGGGTCTCTGGAGACCCCAAAAAACACGAGTGTAGACATAAATAAAGACCATCAGAGGGTTAATGCAATCAAATTAAACAATTCATTAACTTATACATTTGCAAATAAGTACAAGTAAGTAAACTATTATTCAACTGACCTGAAAGCCTTAACAAAATTCGATCCATTGTCTGTGACTGTTGCTGTGACCTTCTCTGACAGTCCATAAGATGAGTGAACCTGCTCAATTTCAGTGGCCACAATGTCATATGTGTGTCGTCCTTTGATTCTTTTGCAGGCAAGGGCTGCTTTTTCACGATGGAAGTTGCTTGGATCCATCCAATGGGCAGTCATGCCTATGTAGCTTTTGTTTTGACAAGTCCAGATGTCAGCGGTCGTTGAAACATACTCAATGCTCTCAAACATTTTCTTCAGCTCACTTTCCATCATGGCGTAACATTTATCTAGGTACATTGTGAAGGTTTTCCTTTTGGAAAACAACTGGTCTGTCCCTGCTATCGGTATTTTGCAGAGTATCTTTCTAAAAGACAGCGATTCGACGGTAGAAAGAGGTAACATTTCTTCTACTACGTACGAGGCAACAAGCTTTTTTATCTCGGATTTTGATGTTGGTAGTACTTTATGTTCAAATGAAAGTTTTTGCTGCTTGTGGGGCTGCTCGTTCATGTCACTCTGTCGCTTCGCAACGAGCTTGATGTGTCCGTGCTGTCGCTGCAGGTGCTTCTTCAAGTTGGAGGTAGAGTTACAAGCGGTGGAGAGCAGCTTTCTCCCCGGGCAGAGTGTGTACTTCACCGTCAAGTTATTTTCCTTCCGTTGAACATATTCAAAATAATTACTGAATCTCCACCCGTCGAAACTAGCTTTCTGTTGCTGGGAACCTTCCTCTGTAAAAGAGCTTGCCGTTATTGACTCTTCCATTTTCCCCCATCTGTCTTTGAGGGTGCCGCTCTGCTGCTGGCTGCCGGGTGTCGACCAATCGGTGATGGTAAATGATACCTCGTGCCAAACCCAGACCAATCACTGTTCCATTCACGCCCTCCTCCCCTTCCCTTCTGTTCTCTGTGTTGTGTGCCTTGTGTGTGATGAAGGTGCTACTGGCAAATGTAACGCAAGTAACTAGCTCGGAAAAACTGTAATAATATTACCATTTTCAGACGAGTAATGCCTTACACTACCAGTTACTGAAAAAAGTAATATTGTTACAAAGTAACGCGTTACACCCAACACTGTATATAAATAAAGGTTACTTGAATTGACTTGACTTGACTCTTTCACCTAGATATCACACTATAGAGACTGTGTCTGTTCTCCGAACTAGAAAATACAAAAAATGTCCAAACCAAGTTAAGATTAACAATTTAATTGAGGTTCAACAAATAAAAAACAGATGCAATACCGATAAACAAATGATAAAGCTTGGCTTATTGAATATCAGATCCCTTTCTACGAAAACACTTTTTGTAAACAATATGATCACTGATCATAATCTAGATGTGCTCTGTTTGACAGAAACCTGGCTAAAACCTGATGATTACATTATTATAAACGAGTCCACCCCCCAAGATTACTGTTATAAACATGAGCCGTGTCTAAAAGGCAAAGGGGGAGGTGTTGCTTCAATTTATGACAACGTTTTCAGGATTTCTCAGAGGGCGGGCTTCAAGTATAACTCGTTTGAAGTTATGGTGCTTCATATAACATTATCCAAAGAAACAAATGTTAATGATAAATCCCCTGTTATGTTTGTACTGGCTACTGTATACAGGCCACCAGGGCACCATACAGACTTTATTAAAGAGTTTGGTGATTTTACATCCGAGTAAGTTCTGGCTGCAGATAAAGTTTTAATAGTTGGTGATTTTAATATCCATTTTGATAATGAAAAAGATTTGGGATCAGCATTTATAGACATTCTGAACTCTATTGGGGTTAGACAAAACGTTTCAGGACCTACTCATTGTCGAAATCATACTCTAGATTTAATACTGTCACATGGAATTGATGTTGATAGTGTTGAAATTATGCAACCAAGTGATGATATCTCAGATCATTATTTAGTTTTGTGCAAACTTCATATAGCCAAAATTGTAAATTCTACTACTTGTTACAAGTATAGAAGAACCGTCACTTCTACCACAAAAGGTAGAATCAGGGTTATCTTCCTGATGTATCCGAATTCCTTAGCATATCCAAAACCTCAGAACAACTTGATGATGTAACAGAAACTATGGACTCTCTCTTTTCTAGCATTTTAAATACAGTTGCTCCTTTAAGCTTAAGGAAGGTTAAGGAAACCAGTATGACACCATGGTATAATGAGCATACTCACACCCTAAATAGAGCAGCCTGAAAAATGGAGTGCAGCTGGAGGAAAACAAAACTAGAAGTATATCTAATTGCTTGGCAGGAAAATAACCTATACTACAGAAAAGCATTAAAAACTGCTAGATCCGATTACTTTTCTTTTCTTTTAGAAGAAAACAAACATAACCCCTGGTATTTATTCAATAAAGTGGCTAAACTAACGAAAAATAAAGTCTCAACAAGTGTTGACATTTCCCAACATCACAGCAGTAATGACTTTATGAACTACTTTACTTCTAAAATCGATACTATTAGAGATAAAATTGTAACCATTCAGCCGTCAGCTACAGTATCGTATCAGACAGTGCACTATAGACACCCTGAGGAACAGTTCCACTCATTCTCTACCGTAGGAGAGGAAGAATTGTATAAACTTGTAAAAACATCTAAACCAACAAGATGTATGTTAGACCCTATTCCATCTAAGCTCCTAAAAGAGGTGCTTCCGGAAGTCATAGATCCTCTTCTGACTATTATTAATTCCTCATTGTCATTAGGATATGTCCCCAAACCTTTCAAACTGGCTGTTATTAAGCCTCTCATCAAAAAACCACAACTTGACCCCAAAGAACTAGTTAATTATAGACCAATCTCGAATCTCCCTTTTCTGTCCAAGATACTAGAAAAGGTGGTATCCTCACAATTATATTCCTTCTTAGAGAAAAATGGTATATGTGAGGATTTCCAGTCAGGATTTAGACCGTATCATAGTACTGAGACTGCTCTCCTTAGAGTTACAAATGACCTGCTCTTATCATCTGATCGTGGTTGTATCTCTATATTAGTTCTATTGGATTCTAGTGCTGCATTTGACACAATTGACCACAACATTCTTTTGCATAGACTTGAACACTTTGTTGGCATTAATGGAAGTGCATTAGCATGGTTTAAATCGTACTTATATGACCGCCATCAGTTCGTAGAAGTAAATGAAGATGTATTCAATCAATCACAAGTGCAGTATGGAGTACCTCAAGGTTCAGTACTATGGGCTCTACTCTTCACACTTTATATGTTACCCTTGGGAGATATCATCAGGAAACATGGTGTTAGCTTTCACTGTTATGCTGATGATACTCGGCTCTATATTTCTTCGCGGCCCGTTGAAACACACCAATTTGAAAAATTAATGGAATGCATAGTCGATATAAAAACCTGGATGACGAGTAATTTCTTATTGCTAAATTCTTAAAAAGCAGAGGTGTTAATTATAGGACCTAAAAACTCTGCATGTAATAACCTAGAACACTGTCTAAGACTTGATGGTTGCTCTGTCAATTCTTCGTCATCTGTTAGGAACCTAGGTGTGCTATTTGATCACAATCTTTCCTTAGAAAGCCACGTTTCTAGCATTTGTAAAAATGCATTTTTCCATCTCAAAAATATATCTAAATTATGGCCTATGCCCTCAATGTCAAATGCAGAAATGTTAATCCATGCATTTATTACCTCAAGGTTAGATTATTGTAATGCTTTATTGGGTGGTTGTTCTGCATGCTTAGTAAACAAACTACAGCTAGTCCAAAATGCAGCAGCAAGAGTTCTTACTAGAACCAGGAAGTATGACCATATTAGCCCGGTCCTGTCAACACTGCACTGCAGAGAGCTGCACGGGTCCGATTTTGTAAATCCGCACCCGCCCGTACCCACAGTGCTTAAAACCGCATCCGACCCGTTTTCCGACAGCAGCACTAATTAAAATCCGCACCCGACCCGACCCGACCCGGTTAAAATAGAACCGACACCCGACCCGCACCCGAAATCAAATCAGTTAAGCCAATCACATTAGACACACTTTTTTCAAATTTTATTGCCAGCTCATACAGAAGTTATTACACGGCCTTTGGCATTAACACAAGGGCAACCTCAGCCGAAGCTGTCAAAAAGCCGGTACATAAAGAACATGGCTAACGTTACCACAAAACTGAGTAACGCAATTTCGTCTAGCCTACATCTGACAATTTTGGGTGTAGGCCTATAGTAGGCTGTGTTATGCATCCTGATTGACTTCATGATTAGTTAAATCTGTTTTGCACATGCTTCGCCACAGAGTTAGCAATTTCACACAGTAGGCCTACTACAGGACAGCATCTGTCTGATTCACTTCATGTCTGTGGGCATTACGCACAGCTCAGTGTGGCCCAGGCACGGCGCCAGGATTCCAGTTTTGGATGGGCCAGACCAATTGTGGGTGGTCCTTAAATTAAAAACGTAAAAAATAAAAAATAAAAAAAAGATTATCCAATCACTGCTTAACCTAATATAAATATTGACTAATATAGCCTACTGTTATATTATCTGTGCGTAAACGTAATATAGATTTTAATAGCTTGATGCTCTTTAAATATTTTGTTGCATTGTTAAAAATTTCGGTGCATAGGACCTATCGGCAATAGCTATCCATGGTTCTGACCAAAGAAGAGCGCTATTGGAATCTCTGTTACGCATGAAACGCAACATACCTGGGCTGCGTTTCCCGATAACATTTCTCTTAACGTGATACGAAGACTCTTAAGGTATAACTTAACTAAAGGTATACTACCACTAAAGGTATATCATTGCTAGGCGTCTTCAGGGCTATCATCCACTCGCGAGGCGCTGGCGCCCTTCCTAGCAACGGCGCTGTTTTTGGTAAAACGTGATTTCATTAAGTTTTGTTTTATGGAAAACTCTTTTTAAAAGATATTAGTTTTTTTATAAATTTTATCTTAAATTTGATCAATGTTTTATCAATCAATTGCCCGTATTTAATAAATAAGAAGCAAATATATAGCAGACAATGTAATGACCCTAAAAAATATTTTGCTACCTAAAAGTTAAAGATTTTTTGTGTCACGCATGCATGCATGTCTATTTCCCTCATATTAAATATAAAACGCATGTGGACTGATATTTTTCCAATGTCTGGGCTCCTTTATTAATGGAGTATATAAACAGACGTTTCAATTGGTATTAAATGCATTTTCTGAGAATTTATATTTCACGTTTTGACTGCAAATGTCGAAATACGTGCTCTTTGGTCCATCAGTGCTTGAGTCACTGATCACATTAGAATAAAATATCTCATAATAAAATACAAAATTGACTGATTTATGAATGTATATGCATAGTTCTCATCAGTCGGAAATACAGATAAACGCTTTCATTTGTTGTATTTTTAATCCTGAAAGAAAACAGAACAACAAAAGAGCGAATCATACCACCGTCTGAGGTTGTGCTTCAAGTCAAACACTCCCATTTTTAAATCGTTCACAGCTGAGCATCACGAGAGGCGGATCTGTGCCAGAGCGTACATGTGAATGAGCTGCACAAAGTCATTTTCAGATGCAATAAAAAAAAAAACCCTGGATAGCCTAGATTAGGCCCATATTCACAAATGTGTTAGCTATGGAATGAAATATCTGATATTCCGATTGTCAAATATATGCAAGTGGAAGTGTATTGTTGTTTAAACACCTTTATAACGAATTGAACTACTGGTTTTGTCTGGTCAGAGGAAAACTGGCCCCCCAACTGAGCCTGGTTTCTCCCAAGGTTTTTTTCCCCATTCTGTCACAGATGGAGTTTCGGTTCCTTGCCGCTGTCGCCTCTGGCTTGCTTAGTTGGGGTCACTTCAGCGATATCGTTGACTTGATTGCAAATAAATGCACAGACACTATTTAACTGAACAGAGATGACATCACTGAATTCAATGATTAACTGCTTTTAACTATCATTTTGAATTATTGACACACTGTTTTCCTAATGAATGTTCTTCAGTTGCGTTGACACAATGTATTTTGTTTAAAGCGCTATATAAATAAAGGTGACTTGACTTGCCTTGATGTAACGAAGTTTGCACTGTGCGTCTGTTTGCTTCTAAATGTCCAATAATTTGCATGTCCTGCCACTCTTTTTCCGCAGCCAAAGAATCCAGCCATATGTTGTACATAATGTCTGGAGAAAGCTTCTGGCAACAGGACTGTCTACCATGCAGAGTTCTGTCACAGTTGGTAAACCGTGATCTCTGGGTTTTGCACTGGGTGGGTGAAGTCTGTGTGTTACGCGTCAGCACTGATTAGTTTGTGAGCGTCTCCGTTAATTGTCATCAGCAACAGCTGTCACTCATTACTCATCCCTATATATTGGCTTGTCTAGCGTCTTGTGTTCATGAGAGCGTTGTTTCATGTTTGTGACCTATGCTTTGCTTTCTTGTGTGTTTCTGCGTTGGATGTCCGTGTCTCCCCGGAACCCCGTCCACTCTACGCAACCCACCACCAAGCAACACCACTTACCTTCGGCTCGCTTCCCCGCAGTTCCTGTGTCACCCTCTCCTGCTGCCAACTCACCTCCGCCTTCCGGATTCGTCACTCATCACCACCATCTTGGACTGTGCATTCCTCCCAGCGTTATTTGTGTCTCAGTATTGTCTTGTATCATTGTCTTCATTAAATTACATTAATCTCGCACTTGCTTCCTGCCACTCCTTCACCCAGTCATTACAGAACGCTCTCACCCAAACATGGAAGCAGCGAGCACCAATTCACTGTCTAAATTCATTCATCACAGCGTCAACCGCATGGATCAGCAGCAGGAGAGCAGCGTGAACACCGGACGCGGGATCCAAGCGCTGGTGACACAGGTGTCCAAGTTCACCCAGCAGATTCATTAAATCACCTCTCCCACCGCGCCCACCGCACCGCCTACGCCGCCCGTCCCCCGGGAGACCTCCCAGGACCACTTCCGGCCAGAACCGTGACTTCCGGTGCCAGAGAGTTACTCCGGTGAGCCAAACTTTTGCAAGACTTTCCTTAACAAATGTTCCATGCATTTTGCATTACAGCCCGCACCTTCGCGACAGAGGAGTCCACGGTTGCGTTTGCTCTTACCCTACTCTCTGGCAGAGCCGCCTTATGGGGGACGGCAGTGGGGACAATCAAAATCTGTGTTGCGCCTCGTTCCACGCCCTCTCCGAAGAGATGAAACAGGTGTTCGATTGAGCCGCGGCCGGCAGGGAGGCCGCTCACCAGCTCTCGGACCTCAAACAGGGAAAATCATCAGTGGCGGACTATTCCATTCAGTTCCGCACCCGCGTGCCAATGGAACGAGGCGGCGCAGTGGGATCAATTCCTGCATGGGCTGGCCGACCGTGTTCAGAAGGAGATCTACCTCCTCGAGCTGCCCCCAACAGTCAACGGCCTAATCAACCTGGCACTCCGGGTGGAAGCTCGGATTAACTGCCTGGGTAGACAAGTCAGTGCTACACGCCATTACGTCTCTCCGGAAAGGGGCCGCTCGAGTCGAGAACATGGTCGGTCCCGTCTATGATCACGAACCCATGCAGGTGGGTAGAACTCGGTTTTCCCGGAGGGAGAGAGAGCGGCGGAGGTCCCAAGGACTATGCTTATATTGTGGTGGCTCGGAGCATTCCATCCATTCCTGCCCGGTAAAAAGAGCCAGCCCGGTAGTAAGTTTGAGGCTACAATCGGGTGGGATCTCCGCCGGGAAGTCCTCAACCACATCATTGACTCTCCTTCCGGTGAAACTGCGGTGGGAGAACCACACTCACGACTGTCACGCCCTTCTGGACTCTGGGGCCGAAGGTAATTTCATTGACTCTTTCCTTGCACGTCACTTGAACCTTCCAGTCCTTCCTGTGTCTCATCCCATCCATGTCACCACACTCAATGGCCAGGAACTGCCACACGTCACCCACTGCACTGAACCCATAACTCTGCTCACCTCAGGCAACCACAGTGAAACCATATCCTTTTACCTCATGGACTCCTCTGTAGCTCCCATTGTTTTAGGTCACCCCTGGTTAATCAAACATAATCCACGAGTGGATTGGGGTTCCAAAAGGGTCACCTTGTGGAGTGAAAGTTGTCTTGTCTGGTTTCTGTCTGGTATCTGCTTGTCCTGTTGTGCCTGTTTCTGTCTTTCAGAAAGAGACCATGGTGTTATCAAAAGTGCATACAGAGTACTTGGACCTGAAGGAGGTGTTCAGTAAGTCCCGTGCTGCTTCTCTTCCTCCGCATCGTCCCTACGACTGTGCTATAGATTTAGTGCCAGGTAAGTCTCCGCCTAAAGGCAAGCTTTACTTTCTTTCTATTCCGGAGAGGGAGGCCATGGAGAAATACATTTCTGATACCTTGGCATCGAGGTTCATCCGCCCTTCCTCTTCTCCAGCGGGGGCAGGACTCTTTTTTGTGGGTAAGAAGGATGTTTCTCTGCAACCTTGTATTGACTACCGAGAGCTGAACAACATCACGATAAAGAACACCTATGCGTTACCGTTGATGTCTTCAGCTTTCGAGAGGTTACAGGGAGCATCCGTATTCACAAAATTGGATTTACGTAACGCTTATCATTTGGTCTGCATCAGGAAGGGGGATGAATGGAAAACCGCCTTTAACACCCCTAGAGGGCATTTGGTGATGCCGTTCGGGCTCTCCAACTCGCCAGGGGTTTTCCAAGCATTCGTTAATGACGTGTTGAGAGACATGGTAGATCAGTTTATATATGTTTACCTGGATGACATACTGATTTTTTCTTCATCTCTCCAGGAACATGTTCAACACGTCAGATGAGTGCTCCAGAGATTACTCGAAAATGGGCTTTTTGTCAAGGCGGAGAAATACGTATTCCATGCACAGTCTGTCCCCTTCCTAGGGTATATCGTCTCGTCCGAGAGAATACGTATGGATCCTGACAAAGTTAAGGCTGTGATAGATTGGCCATCTCCAGATTCCAGTAAGGCCCTACAGCGGTTTCTGGGGTTCGCCAATTTTTATCGACGTTTCATTCGTAATTTCAGCCAACTAGTCTCACCTCTGACGGCCTTGACCTCCCCTAGTACTCCGTTCAGGTGGTCGGATGCAGCCGAGACTGCAATTACCAACCTCAAGAGCCACTTCGTTTCGGCTCCCATCTTTGAAGCCCCTGATCCCACACGGCAGTTCGTGGTGGAGGTCAACGCGTCAGAGGTGGGGGTAGGAGCAGTTCTTTCCCAACATGCTGCCTCGGACGATAAGATGCATCCCTGCGCGTTTTTCTCTCATCGTTTATCTCCTGCTGAACGCAATTATGACATTGGTAACAGAGAATTGTTGGCGGTCAAATTAGCTTTAGAAGAGTGGCATCACTGGTTGGAAGGGTCAGGGGTACCTTTCATTGTTTGGACCGATCACAAGAATTTAGAGTACATTAGAACTGCCAAAAGACTCAATTCCAGGCAGGCTCGGAGGGCACTTTTTTTCGGTCGTTTTGATTTTAATATGTCGTACCACCCGGGTTCCAAATATGTCAAACCCGATTCTTTGTCACGTCTTTTTGATCCTTCCGCCCGCCCGGTGACTCCCGAGTGTATTTTACCTGAGAAAATAGTCTTATGGCTCGTGACTTCCACGATTTTGTTTTGGCTTGCTCAGTTTGCGCCAGTGGTAAGTCATCTAACCGGCCTCCTGATGGGCTTCTTCAACTTCAAATGCGCATTATTATTCTTTAGCTTGGGTTAAAATAATTAATTTTACTTGGTTGGAACAGTAGCTACGCTAATTATGTCTTTATTTGTTTCTCTGTTTTGCCACGGGATGTAATCAGGATGTAAACAAGCTCCAGTCTGGATCCAGAACACCTGAGAAGAAATGATGCCAACCCCTCAGAGGACCTCAGATGATGCTAACCCTGAATCAACAAACAGAACTAACAAATTTAGTTATAAGTTTGATTGCATCATATAATAATTGCTGTTAATAGTGTTCATTGTCTGTTTGATTATGCCTTTAATTGATTTTTCTGTACATTTCTGCCATTTGTACATAAACTGACAGTCACCACTGATAAGCTACACTAAATATTGTAGAAACTTAATTTTCTGTAAAGAAAATAAACTTGATTTACAAATAAACTTGAATTGAATTTAATTGAATGTATGCTTCTCATAAATAGTGAATATGCATATAAACAGCCTTTAAATCGAATAGATTAATCGTGTCTGATAGTAAGACATGCAAATGTAAAAGAAAACCAAACAGCTGTTACTTCTCGCCCAGCTGTTTAATGAAATCCAGGATTTAGGGAAAGTTGGTGTTGAGATTACATTTACATTTAGTAAGTTAGCAGTTGGAAAATGAATGGGGAGGAAATCTTATAGGGGGAAATTATTATTTTTAAAGAATATAATTAGAATAGAAAGTGCTAGAGTTAGAGGGTCAAATAAAAATAATAATAAGGATAAAAAGTCAATACCTTTATAAAAACCCATTGTCTTATTTTATTCCTATGTTATAGAATGTAGGAACGGAAGAAGACTGCCCTCTATCGTCCAAAAACAATGTCCAGACACCCGGAAATACATAGTTTCTAGAGTCAGACATACACTCTACATTGAGCTACTCTACAGCACCATCATGATCTTAGACTGGGTCTCATATATTATGTTTTACCTGCTTGCTGCTGTTTTTGCTGCATTTCTTGCATATTGTCTGTATGTTTATTATGTTCACCAGAAATATGATCATTTACCTGGACCGCCAAGAGACAGGTAATAAACTTTAACTACTTGTTTATACTCTTTATACTTATACTGTTTATACTTTATACTATGTTTGATACAACTACATACATTTATTTTGCAATAAAACACAATCTCAGAAAAATTAACATGAAAACTGATATCCTGACAGTTTTCTGCTGGGACATATATCAACTTTTGCTAGAGCAATGAAGTCAGACAGCCTTATACATGACTTGTTTGTTAAATGGTAAGATTGCACTTTTTCCCCCATTTTTTGTGTCGGTGTGTTGTTGATTTGACTTTGCACCTACAAAACGTGTCACTATTACACAACAGTGGGTTATCATATCTCGTCTAGTGATTTTGCTTAAGATAGAAATATTAAACTTTTCTGGCATGTACAGTAAGCTTATGAGGAACTGCTGTAAAATTTAACTTCTGATTTTCTTTTCTTTTTCAGAAGTTCATCAAAATATTCATTTATTGCATTATAATAAAATGTTGTTATGGAATTTCCTCACTTCAGATAGAAACTATATAGATGTAGGGATACTTTTAATCCCATAAAGGGAATTTGATAGAGTGTTCTTTTTTCAAGGGGAGAAGAATATGGCCCTGTCTACAGAATGAACAGTTTTCACCAAGTGGTGATCGCAGTTCATTGCCCTGAGGCTACAAAGGTAAATGTCTAATTTCATTTAATTTCATTTAATTTCAGAATCAGAAGCCCAAAAAAATCTAAAAATAAATCAATGACAAAAAAATAATAATAATAATAATAATAATCTGTTGTGTTATTGTAGACAATCCTTATGTCACCTAAGTATCTCAAAGATCCCTTTGTCTACAAACGCCTCTTTAACTTGTTTGGAAAAAGGTAAGCTTTAATTTGTTTTGGATATGTAATGGCATTGCAAGGTGTAGTCTATGTAGATGCATTTAGTAAATCAAAAGGGGTGCTATGAGATTTTTATTCCACTGACTTCCATTCACATGCATACACATGCAGGAGAACACAAACATAAGCTAAAGTGAATTTTGCAATCATCCAAAGTTCAGTCTGTATCATGATATATATATATATATATTATTATTCTCAGGTAGGTAAGGAAAGTCGACTCTGGACAAAACTATAAGCATTCCAAAAGTACTTACAATTTGCTCAGCAGACTTCCCTGTGGTCAGTTCTTGCTTACGGCTCTTAAATTACTACTCTTGTAGACAATAACTTGTCGACAATATAATATAAGTTTTATTAAAGTTAACAACAGTTATATCAAAGTACAATAGTAAAGTTACAAAATCAAGGTATAATCAGCTGGTATCAGGTCATCGAGGGATACTGCGCTATTCAGTATCCATCTGTCGAGTCTCTCTCTCAGTCTTTTATACATAGACGTCGAATGCTGGCTCTTCTGATGTCATCACCTGGAGTGCTGCTAACTCCTCTGCTGAGGCTTTTTTAGTTGTTTACGTCGCATCGCTTTAGCCATTTTCCTCTTCTTTTTCCTCTTAACCGTCTGTAAAATACACCTTAACTACTATATTGTCCATTTATCATAAAAACTATATCTAATACATAAGTGTTTCTACTCTAAATCATTCATGCAAATAAGCAGTTTTCTTAATGTTAGTGAAGTTACACAATACATTTTCCATATAGCATTAATCACAGGGTTACATATTTGTACTTAAGCAAAAGTATTATTACTACTTAGGTTACAGTACATCTGTTTATAGCAAATTAAGCATTAATTAAGACAATTGCAAAATCATCATCTCCATTAACAAATGGTAAACCACCTTGAACATTTGTTTTACAGAGTGTGATGAATTTAAAGAAATATTATTGTCACAGTGAAGCGAACAATGATATGTTTTCATTAGTTTCTAGGTTGCAGAATCTCTGAATGTCAAGTCAATTCACCTTTATTTATATAGCGCTTTAAACAAAATACATTGTGTCAAAGCAACTGAACAACATTCATTAGGAAAACAGTGTGTCAATAATGCAAAATGACAAAGGCAGTTCATCATTAAATTCAGTGATGTCATCTCTGTTCAGTTTAAATAGTGTCTGTGCATTTATTTGCAATCAAGTCAACGATATCGCTGTAGATGAAGTGACCTCAACTAAGCAAGCCAGAGGCGACAGCGGCAAGGAACCAAAACTCCATCGCTGACAAAATGGAGAAAAAACCTTGTGAGAAACCAAGCTCAGTTGGGGGGCCAGTTCTCCTCTGACCAGACGAAACCAGCAGTTCAATTCCAGGCTGCAGCAAAGTCAGATTGTGCAGAAGAATCATCTGTTTCCTGTGGTCTTGTCCTGGTGGTCATCTGAGACAAGGTCTTTACAGGGGATCTGTATCTGGGGCTCTAGTTGTCCTGGTCTCCGCAGTCTTTTAGGGATGTAGAGGTCCTTTCTTGGTGCTGATCCACCATCTGGTCTGAATACGTACTGGATCCGGGTGACTGCAGTGACCCTCTGATCTGGATACAGACTGGATCTGGTGGCTACGGTGACCTCAGAATAAGAGAGAAACAGACTAATATTGGCGTAGATGCCATTCTTCTAATGATGTAGCAAGTACGTCGGGTGTTATGGGAAGTGTTCCCAGTTCCGGTTTACCTAATTAATGCAGCCTAAAAAATCCTTTAACGGATTTGGATATTAAAAGCATATTAGTATGTTATGTGTAAGCCAGGTTAAAGAGATGGACCTTTAATCTAGATTTAAACTGCAAGAGTGTGTCTGCCTCCCGAACAATGTTAGGTAGGTTATTCAAGAGTTTAGGCACCAAATAGGAAAAGGATCTGCCGCCCGCAGTTGATTTTGATATTCTAGGTGTTATCAAATTGCCTGAGTTTTGAGAATGTAGCGGATGTGGAGGATTATAATGTAACAGGAGCTCATTCAAATACTGAGGTGCTAAACCATTCAGGGCTTTATAAGTAATAAGCAATATTTTAAAATCTATACGATGTTTGATAGGGAGCCAGTTTGACAAATGCAGTTTTACAAATGCTAGAAACGTGGCTTTCTAAGGAAAGATTGCTATCAAATAGCACACCTAGGTTCCTAACTGATGACGAAGAGTTGACAGAGCAGCCATCAAGTCTTAGAGAGTGTTCTAGGTTATTACATGCAGAGTTTTTAGGTCCTATAATTAACACATCTGTTTTTTCCAGAATTTAGCAGTAAGAAATTACTCATCATCCAGTTTTTTATATCGACTATGCATTCCATTCGTCTTTCAAATTGGTGTTTTTCACTGGGCCGCAAAGAAATATAGAGCTGAGTATCATCAGCATAACAGTGAAAGCTAACACCATGTTTCCTGATGATATCTCCCAAGGGTAACATATAAAGCGTAAAGAGTAGCGGGCTTAGTACTGAGCCCTGAGGTACTCCATACTGCACTTGTGATCGATATGATACCTCGTCATTCACTGCTACGATTTGATGGTGGTCATATAAGTAGATTTACACCATGCTAATGCACGTACATTAATGCCAACAAAGTTTTCAAGTCTATGCAAAAGAATGTTGTGGTCAATTGTGTCAAACGCAGCACTAAGATCCAATAGAACTAATAGAGATACAACCACGATCAGATGATAAGAGCAGGTCATTTGTAACTCTAAGGAGAGCAGTCTCTGTTACGTAAGACAGAAACAGGATGTAAATGCAATAACACTCTTTATTAGTACTCAGCACAATGGTCAGAAACACTGAACAAAGACGGCTGTCTGCACAGCAGAACAGACGGGCGGACACAACGCAGGGTGGAAACTGTGACGCAGGGACCTCGGTGGACAACTGGTGAAGGTGCTCAGTCCTGTGATGATCCCTTGTGAATAGTACTCTGGTCCAGTGCAGTAAACCCTCGTGATGGTGCTCGGTGATTCAGTGCAGAGCATAGAATCCAGGAATGAACACGACGACGACACAGGGAATCCAATTCAACGAACAGACACAGGAACAGGTACAGGAAACACACCGGGAAGCACAACGATCTGACAACATGAGACACTCTTTACTGAACTTATAAAGGGAACAAACAATTGTGACCGGGACTGGCGGATTAATGCGTGCCCAAAACACAGGTTTAATCTTTGACGCATGGAAGGCGGGATGGATTTTCCTGTATGCAGGAGGAAGTTTGAGTCGGACTGCCACCGGACTAATGATCTTGGTGACAGGAAACGTGCTGATGAATTTGGGAGCAAGTTTATTAGAAACGGAGCGGAGAGGAATGTTCTTGGTTGAAAGCCACACTTTTTGACCAACGATGTATACGGGAGGCTTTGACCGGTGGCGATCGGCCTTAGCCTTGGTGCGCGCCCCCACTTGGAGAAGAGTCTCACGGGCTCTAGTCCAAGTGTGGTGACACCTCTGGACGAAGCCGTGAGCGGAGGGGACCGCGACTTCGGATTCCGTACTAGCAAAAACTGGTGTCTGGTAACCTAAACTACATTCAAACTGAGTAAGGCCCGTGGATGACACTGGTAATGAATTGTGGGCATACTCCACCATAGAAAGTTGTTGGCTCCAGGAGGAAGGATTCTTGGAAACCAAACATCGCAACACTCTCTCCAGATCTTGGTTGAAAAATGAGCCACCTTCGAGAACCGGTCCACGACAGTCAAACAACCGTCTTGCCCTGGGAGGGTGGGAGGGTGGTAATAAAATCTAGCGCAATGTGGGACCAGGGTCTCGAAGGGACTGACAGCGGTTGGAGTAACCCATCCGGGGGTCGATTGGAAGTCTTGCCAGTGGCACAAACCGAGCAAATCAAAACAATACTGCGAATGTCGCGAGCCATTAATGGTAACCAGAATCGTTGCTTCACCAAAAAACTGGTGCAATTTACTCCTGGATGACATGCTATACTGGAACAATGACCCCACTGAATGACGTCAGACCGATACTCCTCTGGCACAAACAAATGGTTCGGTGGGCAATCGGGCGGAGGCGTTACCCCTTCTAAGGCCTTCATGACCTTCGATTCGACCTCCCATCTGAGAGTGGAGACCACTAATGTCTCGGGTAAAATACACTCGGGAGTAGATGGGCATTCGGAATGGACAAAAATACGAGATAAAGAATCGGGTTTGATGTTTTTGGAACCCAGGCGGTACGAAAGAGAAAAGTCAAAACGTCAGAAAAAAAGTGCCCACCGAGCCTGCCTAGAGTTGAGTCTTTTAGCGGTTCTAATTTCTAGGTTCTTGTGATCGGTCCAAACGATAAAAGGTACCCCTGACCCTTCTAACCAGTGATGCCATTCCTCCAGTGCTAACTTGACCGCCAACAATTCTGTGTTACCAATGTCATAGTTACGCGCAATGATGCATCTTGTCGTCTGTGGAAGAACGTTGGGAAAGAACTGCTCCTACCCCCACCTCTGACGCGTCGACCTCCATCCCGAACTGACGTGATGGATCAGGGGCAACGAGGATGGGAGCCGAAACGAAGCGGCTCTTAAGTTTGGCAAATACAGCTTCCACTGTATCAGACCACCTGAACGTCATTCTGGGGGAGGTCAAGGCAGTCAAAGGCCTGCTAGTTGGCTGAAGTTGCGAATAAAACGCAGATAAAAATTGCCAAACCCCAGAAACCTCTGTAGGGCCTTACGGGAATCTGGACTTGGCCAATCTATCACAGCCTTAACCTTGTCAGGATCCATACGCATTCCCTCAGACGAGATGATGTACCCTAGAAAAGGAACAGACTGTGCATGAAAAACGCATTTCTCCGCCTTGACAAAAAGCCCATTCTCTAGCAACCTCTGAAGCACTCGTCTTACGTGCTGAACGTGTTCCTGGAGAGAAGACGAAAAGATCAATATGTCATCCAGGTAGACATATATGAATTGGTCAACCATATCTCTCAGCACGTCATTGACGAGTGCCTGGAAGACCGCTGGGGAGTTGGACAGCTCGAAAGGCATAACCAAGTATTCAAAGTGCCCCCTAGGGGTATTAAACGCGGTCTTCCATTCATCACCCTTCCTTATGCGAACCAAATGATAAGTGTTACGTAAATCCAATTTTGTGAAGATGGATGCTCCCTGTAATCGCTCGAAGGCTGAAGACATCAACGGTAAAGGATAAGTATTCTTTACCGTGATGTTGTTCAACCCTCAGTAATCAATGCACGGTCGCAGAGACCCATCCTTCTTCCCTACAAAAAAGAACCCCGCCCCCGCTGGAGATGAGGAAGGTCTAATGAATTTGGATGTTAGAGAATCAGAAATATATTTCTCCATAGCCTCCCTCTCTGGAACAGAAAGTGAATATAACTTGTGAATATAACGAACACGCAGACACTAGACATGACTCATGACACGTATTACTCCACATAGATACAGAATTGTGCCCCCAATCGACTCTGGGATTATGCTGTGTGAACCAAGGATGACCGAGTACGATGGGTGCAAGAGGTGAGTTCATGAGGAGGAATGTTATTGTCTCAGTGTGGTTGCCAGACGTGATGAGAGTGATGGGTTCAGTAGCGTGTGAAATGTTGGGAAGCTGTTGTCCATTAAGAGCATTGACAGAAATCTTGTACGTGAGAGGGGTGATAGGAATGTGAAGACGGTGAGCCAGTCCTGAGTCCATAAAATTACCTTCTGCCCCCGAATCCAGTAAAGCCTTGATGTCGCGTGTGTTGGTTGCTCACCTTAGTCTTACCGGAAGGAGAGTAGATGATGATGGGGAGGATGAGGTCTTCTCGGCGGAGATCCCACCCGATAGTAGCCTCATAGTTACTACCGGGCTCTATCTTTTAATGGGCATGAGTGGATGAAGTGGCCCGCCTTCCCGCAGTATAAACACAGTCCTTGGGACCTCCGCCGTTCTCTCTCCTCCCGGGAAAACCGAGCTCTACCCACCTGCATGGGCTCAGGATCGCAAATGGGACTGACCGTATCCAGGTTGTCAGAGCGCAGGGTCTCCGTGCCGCGAAACGGATGGTTCTGTTGGAAGCAACCCATTCTGCTCAGCCGAGCATCCACTCGTAGTGCATAGTGAAAAATGCATAGAACATTGGGTCAAAAATGCTCTGCAAAACTCTGGTTCACCTGCATACCCATCCGGTGTAGGCAGTCTCGGTTCTCGCCGCAGCCACGGCTCTGGTGGAAAGGGCTGAACGGGCGGCGTGGGCGGCGCAGTGGGAACTCTTAGCTGTTGTAGTTGTTGGGTGAGCTCGGACACCTGCGTCACAAGCACTTGGACCGCCCGTCCCGTGATAGAGATGCTCTCTTCTTGGGTGTCCATTCTTGCGATGCTTCGAGCCGCGAACTCGTCCCAAGTCGTAGCGCCTGCTACATCCATAATGAGTTCAGATCGTTCTGTTGCGTAAGACAGAAACAGGATGTAAATGCAAAAACGCTCTTTATTAGTACTCAGCACAATGGTCAGAAACACTGAACAAAGACGGCTATCTGCACAGCAGAACAGACGGGCGGACACAACGCAGGGTAGAAACTGTGACGCAGGGACCTCGGTGGACAACTGGTGAAGGTGCTCAGTCCAGTAATTATCCCTTGTGAATGGTACTCTGGTCCAGTGCAGTAAACCCTCGTGACGGTGCTCGGTGATTCAGTGCAGAGCATAGAATCCAGGAATGAACACGACGACGACACGGGGAATCCAATACAACGAACAGACACAGGAACAGGTACAGGAAACACACCGGGAAGCACAACGATCTGACAACATGAGACACTGGTTACTGAACTTATAAAGGGAACAAACAATCAGCTACTGATCACCGCTGATCAGTGACCACGCCCACAGACACACACAACAGCACACTAGACGAGAGAGAGACAGTGAATTCATGAACCGTGACAGTCTCAGTACTATGATACGGTCTAGATCCTGACTGGATATCCTCACAGATACCATTTTTCTCTGAGAAGGAATATGATTGTGAGGATACCACCTTTTCTAGTATCTAGGACAGAAAAGGGAGATTCGAGATTGGTCTATAATTAACTAGTTTTTTGGGGTCAAGTTGTGGTTTTTTGATGAGAGGCTTAATAACAGCCAGATTGAAGGTTTTGGGGACATATCCTAATGACAAAAAGGAATTAATAATAGTCAGAAGAGGCTCTATGACTTCTGGAAGCCCCTCTTTTAAGGAGCTTAGATGGTATAGGGCAACTCCGGTCCTGGAGGGCCACTATCCTGCAGTTTAGCTTCAGCCCTCATAAAAACTCACCTGCCTGTATCTATCTAGTAATCCCGAATCACTGATTGCCTTGTTTAGGTGTGTTTAATCAGGGTTGGAGCTAAACTCTGCAGGATAGTGGCTCTCCAGGACCGGAGTTGCCTATCCCTGGTATAGGGTCTAACATACATGTTGTTGGTTTAGATGATTTAACAAGTTTATACAATTCTTCCTCTCCTATAGTAGAGAATGAGTGGAACTGTTCCTCAGGGGGTCTATTGTGCACTGTCTGATGCGATACTGTAGCTGACGACTGAATGGTTACAATTTTATCTCTAATAGTATCGATTTTAGAAGTAAATTAGTTCATAAAGTCATTACTGCTGTGATGTTGGGAAATGTCAACACTTGTTGAGGCTTTATTTTTCGTTAATTTAGCCACTGTATTGAATAAATACCTGGGGTTATGTTTGTTTTCTTCTAAAAGAGAAGAAAAGTAATCGGATCTAGCAGTTTTTAATGCTTTTCGGTAGGATAGGTTAGTTTCCTGCCAAGCAATAAGAAATACCTCTAGTTTTGTTTTCCTCCAGCTGCACTCCATCTTTCGGGCTGCTCTCTTTAGGGTGCGAGTATGCTCATTATACCATGGTGTCATACTAGTTTCCTTAACCTTCCTTAAGCTTAAAGGAGCAACTGTATTAAAAATGCTAGAAAAGAAAGAGTCCATAGTTTCTGTTACATCATTAAGTTGTTCTGAGGTTTTGGATATACTAAGGAATTCGGATACATCAGGAAGATAACTTAAAAAGCAGTCTTTTGTGGTAGAAGTGATGGTTCTACCATACTTGTAACAAGAAGTAGAATTTACAATTTTGGTTATATGAAGTAAATAACAAAACTAAATAATGATCTGAGATATCATCACTTGGCTGCATAATTTCAACACAATCAACATCAATTTCATGTGACAGTATTAAATCTAGAGTATGATTTCGACAATGAGTAGGTCCTGAAACATGTTGTCTAACCCCAATAGAGTTCAGAATGTCTATAGATGCTAATCCCAGTGCATCTTTTTCATTATCAACATGGATATTAAAATCACCAACTATTAAAACTTTATCTGCAGCCAGAACTAACTCGGATGTAAAATCACCAAACTCTTTAATAAAGTCTGTATGGTGCCCTGGTGGTCTGTATACAGTAGCCAGTACAAACATTACAGGGGACATAACATTTGTTTCTCTGGATAATGTTATATGAAGCACCATTACTTCAAATGAGTTATACTTGAAGCCTGCCCTCTAAAAAATCCTGAAAACATTGTTATAAATTGAAGCAACACCTCCCCCTTTGCCTTTTGGACACTGCTCATGTTTATAACAGTAATCTTGGGGGGTGGACTCATTTAAAATAATGTAATCATCAGGTTTTAGCCAGGTTTCTGTCAAACAGAGCACATCTAGATTATGATCAGTGGTCATATTATTTAAAAAAAAGAGTTTTCGTAGAAAGGGATCTGATATTCAATAAGCCAATCTTTATCATTTGTTTATCCGTATTGCATCTGTTTTTTGTTTGTTGAACCTCTATTAAATTGTTACTCTTGACTTGGTTTGGACGCTTTCTGTATTTTCTAGTTCGGGGAACAGACACAGTCTCTATAGTGTGATATCTAGGTTAAAGAGTTTCTATGTGCTGAGAATTAACTGACCTCTGTGACGTGAGGCAGCTAGCAGACGGTCGGTTTAGCCAGTTTGTCTGCTTCCTGACCTGGGCCCCAGTTTGGGCCTCTTTTGATTAAGTAATTATTTTATGACTGCTAAAATGTGCTGTATGTTCTATATGATATGTTCTGTTTACTACTATATAGTCAGGATCATGTGTGTGATTTTGGATGCAGTCATACTGTATACATCAGTGGTTTTCAACCTGTGGGCCGGTGGTATTGCCGATTATTGCCAATTACTATTAAAATAAATAATAATATTGTTAATATGTAAAAATGTCTAAGTCATAACATAATAATATCATTTCATATAAATGACAAAAAAATAAATATTAAACTGTTACTATGCTTCCACTATTCGAGCTCGAGTATTCGAGTTTAAGAATAAACCACGAATTTATCTTAGATATTTTTGCTGCATATGCTACAGAACAACAAATTCAAACATGCATAAATGGCTGTCAACACGGTCAACCTAAATGGCTGTCAACATGTTCTCTCCTGACTACTGCTCTGCTGAATGTCTACCTGCTGCCGAAATCTGCCTGGATCTGGTTCCCGTTTTGCTGAGCGGTGCTAGACCGAGATAGTTTCTGTTAATTTCCAGTCCATTCTAAGGCTGTGTGATTAATCGAAATCGTCATAAAATAATGATTTGAGCGTGCGCGATTTCTAAATCGCTTTATAGCACGATTTTCCGCGGCCATGACCTCCCGCAGTATGCTGTCTGATCAAATCAGAATGCAACACGCCTAGCGCGAGAACAGAACAGACTGGCGATATGCCATAAGCCACACACACTGTCTGTGATGCGCCTTTTTTCCAAGCCCATGTTAACGGATCAGAGCGTTCACACTGCACGCGGTAAAAGGCTAGAAATAAAAAAGTGCGAAAACAATGAATATCTAGCACATGAGCTTAGAGAGAGTTGTGAGTGCACAGAACGCAGTTTGAGTGAGAGGAGACACATTTTAAGTGCGTACACTCTCTCCGGGTGAGAGCAGCGTGTATCTGAAGCACATGCGTCTGGTTTTGTGACAGAGCAAAGGAAATCTGCATGCGAAAAGAGAGATTCGCGCTTGTCCATTATTTCGCGTTGCAATAACACGCTCTCGCTGCTGCTTCTGCACCGCTTACACATACTGTATACTCACTGCAAACGGAGTATGTGTGAACCTGTATAATGTATAACAAATCTATTTCAACACCTGAGGCACCGCTACAAGTTCAAGTTCAAGTCTGCTTTATTGTCAATTTCCACATGTACAGTACATACATACAGAGAATCGAAATTGCGTTACTCTCAGACCCCGGTGCATACAGATAAAATTAACATTAAAGCCTAAAAATCTAGATCAAATATAAAATGTAGATACAACTATACAATAAGGGAATGTAAAAAAAAGGCATATAGTAAAATTAAAAATAAAGTTAAATAAAGCAGCGCAAGGCAAATGACAGATATAGTGCAAATCAATGAAGTGAACAACAGTGCAGATAAAAGATTTTTAGTGCAAAAAAATCCCTTATTAAAATTCCCATATTAAGTCTGATTAAAGTGACAAGTGACGAAGGGCTCAAGAGCAGTTATTTTATTTAACTGACTGATGAGGTAGTGGAATGACGTCAGTTCCATGCTGAATGAGGTAGTGAGCAGACCAATGCTGCACAAAGTGATTAGTGCATGCCATCATATAATTAGTGTGGGGGGGTCATAGTTCAGTGGTGCCTGGGGCAGAAGACGGGAGGGGGGGCAAGTTCGGGAGGAAGTTCAGCTTCCTGACAGCCTGGTGGATGAAGCTGTCCTTCAGTCTGCTGGTCCTGGCCTGGACACTCCGCAGTCTCCTCCCTGATGGCAGCAGACTGAAGAAGCTGTGTGATGGGTGAGTGGGATCACCTGTGATGCAGAGGGCTTTGCGGGTGAGACGGGTTCCATAAATGTCCTGGAGGGAGGGGAGAGATACACCATTGATCTTCTCCACTGCTCTCACTATGCGTTGCAGAGTCTTTCGGCAGGACGCGTTGCAGGCGCCATACCACACAGTGATGCAGCTCATCAGGTTGCTCTCGATTGTGCCTCTGTAGAAGGTGTACATGATGGGGACCGGGGCTCTGGCTCTCCTCAGTTTGAGGAGGAGGTAGAGACGCTGTTGTGATTTCTTGGCCAGTGCTGCGGTGTATTCAGTCCAGGAGATGTCCTCTGTGATGTGCACACCCAGGAACTTGGTGCTGCTCCCTCTCTCCACAGTCACACCGTTGATGGTCAGAGGAACGTGCTGAGTGTGTGCTCTCCTGAAGTCAACAACAATCTCCTTTGTCTTCTCCACGTTCAGAGAGAGATTGGTGTCACTGCACCATTTGGCCAGGTGGCTCACCTTACTCCTGTAGTTTGTCTCATCTTTGTTGCTAATGAGACTGTAGCAGAAATGACTCGAACAAGACAAATTAAAGAGTCGATCAGGGCTGTGGCTGAAACACGAGCTGAATTCCTCAGTAAGGCAACAGGAAGTCATAAAACATTCTGTGCCACAAGTCCCAAGCAAGATAACCAACCAACCAAAGCTTTCACAGAACAGCTTTCAACATTAACACCACTAGAACAATTATTGACAATTTCAATTCGGAGAAGAGATTTGTCAAATTTGTTGTTCGTAATTGATAAGCAACGCCGGACATCATGTGTAAACCCATGAAAGTACTAAACAAAATCTTTTGACTTCCCCCACCCAGCAGAACCAGACTGAAATTCCTAAAGGGGAAGGGGCTTTGAACCTCTGGTCTCCACAGAAATCTTTGCCAAGAGAATGGCAAAGAAACTGTCTTTTCTACATGTATATGGACCAAAATGAACTCCAAAATGACTTCTAAATGAATATCAGTCCATCGCTTAACTCCATATTCATTTATATGTAACCCACACATTTGACTATCATGTTATAATCACTTATTGTGTATGTCTTTTAATAACTATGGGATAGCTTAAGGATACATAATCATGTCTAGTATCTATGTAATCGAATCTGCTTGCTTGAAATAGTCCTGACAATCAATTATTTGTCAAATGTATCATATTCTGGTTATAGGAATCATGTCCAAAATTATACCCTGCAAGAGCGGGAAAATTCGGACCACATGCTTGGTAAGATAAACGTATGATTTATGATACCCCGAGCCAAGACAATATCTGATTGGTCAAGACAACATTTGAGGTGTGGCCAACAGGCCAGTTTAAATACTTAGGACACCATAAAATCTTGCTTTTAGTCTCTAGCTATGCTTCTGCTATTAGTCATGCCTGCTTTTAGTTTGCTTTTAGCTTTGCTTCTTAGCTTTAGCTTTTAGCCATGCTGTTTGTCATCACTGTTCTTTGAGCGCGGTTCCAGCGTGCTTCAGCCTGCAAGCCTGCTGCTACTTAGCCACGATGAGAAGAAACACATCCTAGTCTCGTCAAACTTTACTTCTTTTCTTTTTCCGTTTGAGAGTTTCGTGTTCTGAGTTAAGTTTTGTAACGTCGAGTTTCAACTTCAACCCGCACACAACTCTGTCTTCAGCCAACGCCCAACCAGGGCTTCCCAAGACGTCACTTCAGCGACTACTGAACTTCCAGCCAATCAGCGACATCGAAAATCCCCTTTCAACGACAACAAAGGGGACTCCCTTTTCACAGGAGACGCAAGTAACCTCCAGACTGTGACCTTTACTGGTGTATCTAATATAATTTTAACCTCATTGAGGAACTCAATGCGAGGGCTAATTACGTGATTGATGGTTGTTCATGTCTATGCAATTTCACGTATTGCTGTAAACTTGGGATTCCACATTTCCATTCTCTTAAACTCATCTTTCCCTAACTTTCGATCTTCCTGCAACTTGTGTGAATGTGTGAGTGCGTGCGTTTGTGTGTTAGATTAGTTTATAGGTCTTAGATTAATCTAATAAAGCCTTATTCATATTGAAAAGAGAAGTATCTTGTGTTTTGTGCTTACAAGTTAATGTCTTAAACTGCCGATCTTGTTACTGTGCTAATTGATAGTGTTTTCACTATAGTTTGGATGTTAATATCCAGCGCAGATTTGATGTTAAATGGCTCGTTCAGTGAATCGCAGGGCATCTCAGTGATCAGCCATGAAACAGTGATTCTGTTCAAATTCCCTTTAAAATCTTAAATGATTCCCTTTGAGCTAAATTGACCTGTTCCCCTTACAAGACCCACATCAGTCGTGTCATCTGCAAACTTAATAAAGAGGTTGGAGTTGTGTGAAGGTGGGCAGTCATGGGTCAGCAGAGTAAAGAGGAGGGGGCTCAGCACACATCCTTGGGGGGCTCCAGTGTTCAGTGTGATGGTGCTGGATGTGTTGCTGCCGACCCGTACTGCCTGAGGTCTTCCAGTCAGAATGTCCGACAGCCAGTTGCACAGCGAAGTGTTGAGCCCCAGCTGAATCAGTTTGTAAATGAGCTGTTGAGGGATGATTGTGTTGAATGCTGAACTGAAGTCTATGAACAGCATTCTGACATATGAGTCCTTTTTGTCCAGATGTGTGAGTGCTGAGTGGAGGGTAGTGGCGATGGCATCATCGGTCGACTGGTTGGACCGATATGCAAACTGGAAGGGGTCCAGGGAGGGGGGGAGGGCAGACTTGATGTGGTGCATGACTAGCCGTTCAAAGCACTTCATGGGGATGGGGGTAAGTGCAACAGGACGGTAGTCATTGAAGCAGGATGGAGATGGCTTCTTCGGAACTGGAATGATGGTTGTAGTTTTGAAGCAAGTGGGAACAACAGCCTGACTCAGTGAGATGTTGAAAATGTCTGTGAAGACATCAGTGAGTTCTGCTGCACAGTCTTTCAGTACACGCCCTGGGATGTTGTCAGGACCCGGAGCTTTGCGTTCATTGATCCTACTGAAGGATCTCCTCACGCTGTCTGAGGTCAGCGTCAACACCTGGTCGCCGGGAGGAGGTGGAGTCCTCTGTGCAGTGGTGCTGTTTTGTTGCTCAAAGCGAGCGAAGAAGGTGTTCAGCTAGTTCAGTAGAGAGATGTTGCTGTCACAGGTCCGTGGTGGGGGCTTGTAGTCCGTAATGGTCTGTATCCCCTGCCACAGGTTCCTAGTGTCTCTGCTGTCGCTGAATTGATGAGCTATCCTCCTGGAGTGCTGTTTCTTAGCCTCTCTGATGCCATGGGACAGGTTGGCCCTAGCTGTTCTCAGGCCCACCTCATCTCCAGCTCTGAAGGCAGCGTTCCGTGTCTTCAGGAGTCTGTAGACCTCCCCTGTCATCCATGGCTTCTGGTTGGCCCGGCCAGTGATGGTTTTTGTGACCGTTACATCATCAATACGCTTGTTGATGTAGGCAGTGACAGTCTCTGAGTACTCCTGGAGGTCAGTGGTGTTATTGCATGTGGCAGCCTGCTTAAACATGTCCCAGTCAGTTGTGTTGAAGCAGTCTTGAAGATCCTCTGATGATCCTTATGGCCACACTTTAATCTGTTTGTAAACTGGTTTGGCGCTTTTAATGATTGGTCTGTATGCAGGCATTAGCATGACACTGATGTGGTCTGAGGCTCCGAGGTGGGGGAGGGGGAGGGCTTTGTAAGCTCCTCTCTGTGTGGAGTAAACAAAGTCCAAAATGTTATTACCTCGTGTTGGAAAGTTAATGTGTTGGTGTATTTTTGGAAACACACTCTTTAGGTCAGCATGGTTGAAATCCCCAGCTATGATGAGGAAAGCATCGGGGTGTGCTGTCTGCTGCTCACTGATGTGCTGGTACAGTTCATTTAGTGCGTCGTTCCTGTTGCTGATGATGTTGAACGGGGGAATATACACCGAAATGAGCAGTATAGCAGTATATTCCCTTGGCAGATAGAACGGTCGGCACTTAATTATCATAAACTCCACCAGGGATGAGCAGTGTTTGCTGATCACAACAGTATCGCGGAACCACGCGTCATTGATGTAAACACAAAGCCCGCCGCCGCGGGTTTTTCCTCCCGCGACGAGAGCTCTGTCCGCTCGATAGCACGTCAGCTGGTCGAGCTGAATAGCGCAGTATGGAACGCTGTTGCTAAGCCATGTTTCTGTGAACACAAAAACACAACAGTCTCTTACAGTCCTCTGAGTTGAGCGTAGTAATCGAATGTAGTTCAGTTTATTGTCCAACGAGCGTACGTTAGCGAGTACGATGGTGGGGATAGATGGCTTGTGTGGGTTAGCCGTTAGCCTAGCCCGGATACCTCCACGTTTACCCCTCTTCTGCTTCCTCTCACACCGCTTGTGGCGCCTTAGCTGTGGGCGAGATGCAGTAGTGGGGGTCGGTGATGGTGAAGACCTCCTTAGCAGACCGAGATCCTGCAGCTGTTCTGCGTGCGCGGAGTTTAACTGTAAAAATGCGGTTCTGCTGACATCGAGCAGAAACTCGCGACTGTATTTGCGCTTACAGACAGGTAGACGTGACGACGACGTTCAATAACACTGCGACTCATAAGGCAAAAAACAAGAAAACACCGTTCTGTCGGGACAGAGAGAAGCCGCTGCGTGTGGACGCGCCGCCATCTTGGTTCATACAATTAATGAGCTTTATGAACAATGCATGACAAAAAAGAAAAAATGGTCCCTGGACACGGGATTTATTTATTTATATTTTTTTGCCCCAAGTCTATACATTTTGTTACACCTTTAAATACAGTTAACAATCTAGCTTCTGAGTACAAAGTTATAACACAACAATAGCGGGGTCAATAATTTTTTTTGCAGTGAGCTACGCAAACATATGTGTTTGGTTGTGTGGGCCGCAAGTTGAAAAAGGTTGGGAACCACTGGTATACATAATAGGGCTATCCTTTAATTACAGATGAATTAACTAAATGTCAAATTAATTATATGATATCCTGATTAATTCATAAAAATAAAACAATTGCATGGTAGGTCATGGTGTAACTTTAGCTGTATTAAAAGAAACTCTTCTCAGGTTCTTGGGAACTGGGCTAATAACGGCTGCGGACCATGACGTCTGGTACAGGCAACGTCGCATCATGGATCCAGCTTTCAGCAGCACGTGAGTTAAGAACATCTCTGATATACTGAAATGAGATAGAGATGCAACACAACTGATGCGGTCTTATCCATCAGATACTTACGAAGCTTGATGGGCACTTTTAATGAGATGTCTGAGCGCCTAATGGACCATCTGGAGGAAATAGCTGACAATAAAACACCTGTCATCATGCTTAATCTGGTCAACTGTGTCACACTCGACGTCATTTGCAAGGTTTCACTCTTGTTCCTGCTTATTCAAAAGGAAGGTCTAATGCAAGGAATGTCGAATTAGCTGTTAATCAATACTGAGTATGTTTTCATCTGCAGGTGGCTTTTGGGGTTGATTTAAATTTTTTGAAGCAAACTAACAGCCCTTTCCAGAAAGCAGTTGAGCTGTGTTTAAGGGGCATGGTATTCTATCTCAGAGACCCATTCTTTGCGGTAAGATAATTTATCAGAAGATACTCCAGAGTAGTAGTGTTTATGCTGTATAATCTTTTTTTTTTCTCAGCTTTTCCCCAAGAATTGGAAGACAGTGCAACAAATTAAGGATGCAGTTGAACTCCTGCGTAAAACGGGAGAGAAATGGATACAAGACAGGAAGACAGCAATAGAAAATGGAGAAGATATTCCCAAAGACATTCTCACACAAATCCTCAAAACGGCAGGTATGTGGCTCTCAAACACCTGAGACATTAAAAGTTAAGTTTGTGCAGACAGTAATTAAATGGGCTGCAAAATTGTGCACATTTAAAAATTGTAATTAATCATTTAATTAAATGTCTTTTAAAAATAAAATTATCGATTTAATCATGCCATACTGCTACATTTAAACCTAACGATTGTTAAAAAAATCTGTAAAATACTTAAAGCAGTTAAACAATTATAGTTCAAATACAAGTTAAGAGCAATCGAAAGGAACAGATTCTTAGAACACACTTTAACATTTTGAAAAGTTTGGACCTGTGGAGAAAATGTGACACGTTGTCTTTATGCAGCTCATATGGTACAAAATGTTCATTTGTGGAAGGATCTGGGGGGGGGGTCATAGTTCAGTGGTGCCTGGGGCAGAAGAGACAGTCTGATGGATGAAGCTGTCCTTCAGTCTGCTGATCCTGGCCTGGAGACTCTGCAGTCTCCTCCCTGATGGCAGCAGACTGAAGAAGCTGTGTGAGTGGGATCACCTGCGATGCAGAGGGCTTTGCAAGTGAGACGGATTCCGTAAATGTGCTGGAGGGAGGGGAGAGAGACACCATTGATCTTCTCAGCTGCTCTCACTATGTGTTGCAGAGTCTTTCGGCAGGACGCGTTGTAGGCGCCATACCACACAGTGATGCAGCTTGTCAGGATGCTCTCGTTGGTGCCTCTGTAGAAGGTGCACATGATGGGGGGCGGGGCTCTGGCTCTCCTCAGTTTGTGGAGGAAGTAGAGAAGCTGTTGTGATTTCTTGGCCAGTGCTGCTGTGTTTTCAGTCCAGGAGAGGTCCTCTGTGATGTGCACACCCAGGAACTTGGTGCTGCTCACTCTCTCCACAGTCACACCGTTGATGGTCAGAGGAACGTGCTGAGTGTGTGCTCTCCTGAAGTCAACAACAATCTCCTTCGTCTTCTCCACGTTCAGAGAGAGATTGTTGTCACTGCACCATCCGGCCAGGTGGCTCGACTCGGTCTTGTAGTTTATCTCATCTTTGTTGCTAATGACACCCAACATAGTCGTGTCATCCGCGAACTTAATGAAGAGGTTGGAGTTGTATGACGGTGTGCAGTCATGGGTCGGCAGAGTGAAGAGGAGGGGGCTCAGCACACATCCTTGGGGGGCTCCAGTGTTCAGTGTGATGGTGCTGGATGTTTTGCCGCCGACCCGTAATGCCTTTGGTCTTCCAGTCAGAAAGTCCAACAGCCAGTTGAAGTGTTGAGCCCCAGATGAACCAGTTTGTAAATGAGCTGTTGAGGGATGATTGTGTTGAATGCTGAACTGAAGTCTATGAACCGCATTCTGACCTGAGTCCTTTTTGTCCAGATGTGTGAGTGCTGAGTGGATGGTAGTGGAGATGGCATCATCGGTCGACCGGTTGGACCGATATGCAAACTGGAAGGGGTCCAGGGAGGGAGGGAGGGAAGGCAGACTTGATGTGTTGTGCATTACTAGCAGTTCCACTTCATGAGGATGGGAGTAAGTGCAACAGGACCGTAGTCATTGAAGCAGGATAGAGATGGCTTCTTCGGAACTGGAATGATGGTGGTAGTTTTGAAACATGTGGGAACAACAGCCTGACTCAGTGAGATGTTGAAAATGTCTGTGAAGACATCGGTGAGTTCTGCTGCACAGTCTCGCAGTACACGCCCAGGGATGTTGTCAGGACCCGGAGCTTTGCGTGCATTGATCCTGCTGAAGGATCTCCTCACACTGTCTAGGGTCAGCGTCATCACCTGGTCACCGGGAGGAGGTGGAGTCTTCAGTGCAGTGGTGCTGTTTTGTTGCTCAAAGCGAGCAAAGAAGGTGTTCAGCTCATTCAGTAGAGAGATGTTATTGTCACAGGTCCGTGGCAAAAGACAGTCAAAGTCCAGACCTCATTCAAAGAGCGGGCTAAAATTCCTCCAGAACGATGTGAGAGACTGATAAAGAAGTGTTTACTTCTATCTACTGCTGCTAAAAGCGGATCCACAGGCAAGTGAATCATAGGGTGTCCTAACTTTGTCACACATGGCTTTTCCACCTTTGCTTTATTTGCTTTATTTTTGTTAAATAAATAATGACACAGTGTGATATGTCATATCATGTTGTTCATCTCAGGATTTCTTTTCCAAATTTTAAGTCCTAGGACCAGATTATTATTTTATTATGTCCTGATATGGAAAACCATGGAATTCAAAAGGGTGTCCTAACTCTTTCACATGACTGTATATGTGGCAAAATGACAGCTCTCATTTTGGCCCTCTGTTTGAAATGACCAGGTTTTGGGGTGAGTCCTTTCTGGCTTGTCAGTAATCGTATAATTGCGTTCACTCTTCAGTTTATCCGATTGCCAACAGACTCAAGCACATGGACTGTGTCAGAAAGAGAACTTGCATCTGTATACTGTACAAGTGTCAGCCATTGAGTAACTGAATGCCAGTAGGCGGGGCATATGGTGAGACGATGACTATTCGTCTATGTTTTGCTCTGGAGGCATTGTGTATGACCAAGTTTTTTTGCCCCTATGATGTCACATGCCATCTCAGATCCAAATGAGCCAATTATGAAGCTTGGTTAAATAAATGCTTTGTTTGTTGAATGTTGTAAGCTTGCAGGATGTTTTGCAGGATGTTTTTGTTTTTTGCTTCAGAGGAGGAAAACGTTAATAGTGCAAAAGATCATGAGCAGATGTTGGACAATTTTGTGACTTTCTTCATTGCTGGTGAGTTATGGCTACATTTGATTATTGTTCATAAACCCCTGCAGTTATAAACAGTGCTTGTTTTTGTTGCAGGGCAAGAGACAACAGCCAATCAGCTCTCATTTGCAATCATGGAATTAGGGAGACATCCAGAAATATATAAAAGGTAAAAATACATATATATATTAGAAATGTGGACCTATTTCATCCGTCTTGCTTTACAATGGTTTCTAGTTTGAATATCCTTTCCTTCCCAGGGCTAAAGCAGAGGTGGATGAAATCCTTGGGACGAAAAGAGACATTTCATATGAAGATCTTGGAAAATTCACCTACTTGTCTCAGGTGGGTCTGCTGAGATGTTCTTTTACATGCTGCAAACACAAAACATTTTGTATCCATTTTTTAAATGGTCTTGGTTTTTTACCCAATGCTTCAGGTGTTAAAGGAAACACTGCGTCTGTACTCAACTGCTCCAGGGACCAGTCGTTGGCTCCATGAGGACATGGTTATAAATGGACTGAAAATCCCAGGGGGCTGTGCTGTTACTGTGAGTATTGGTTCATTCTGTAGCCGTCACTGTACCAGCCCAGGGCAGCTATTTCTAGTAATACAAGTACAGCTCTTGTTAATTAGATTGGAGAAAAAAAAATAATTGTTTAGGAAAATGACATTTTCAAAATTAGGTTTAATAACATCTTAAATTAGCAATAAATTCTGTCAGCGAATTTTTACTTATTTCATTGTATATGATTAAATTTGTATTTTGAATAATTTTTGTCTCTTCCCATACAGTTCAGTTCTTATGTCTCCCAAAGAATGGAGAAGTATTTTAAAGATCCGTTAAAGTTTGATCCAGAGAGATTTGATGTGAATGCCCCAAAGTAAGTCATTATCACAGTCTCATTTTACTCTGTTTCAGCATTTATGCCACATTCATGGCATAATGATCTTAATTCTGAGATGCCAACCACAGCCTTTGTTTCCAAATTATTCATTTCTGTGGCAAAGAAATGAATCTGTGTAATTTATATAGTCATTAGACAAATCTATAATACAACAACCCTGTGCACCTTTTTCACTCTTTGCCAGCTACATTAAACTGTGCTGTATATCTGTTTGTATAGTGTGAGGGTTTTTTAAGTGGTATTTCAGGGTTCAGAGTATACAAGTTGTAATTACAAGTTGAACTATGACATGCGCTCTTTTTACAGTCGTAATTATGATATGTACTACATGAACACACCCTTATGTTGTGAGATTTTGGCATGAAATCTGCTGATCTCTAATTGTCTTCTTATCTGAAAGGCCTTATTACTGCTACTATCCATTTACACTTGGTCCACGAACCTGTCTGGGGCAGGTCTTCTCACAGGTGATATAGCACACCACACACACACACACACACACACACACACATTTGCTCCTCCCTTTCTTCTTCAGAATTTTTAAACTTTCAGAACACACAGACTCATGTTTTGGATTCCTTTAAATGTTTGATTGATGCTTGTTTCCAAAGTGCCATATTTGCTGTGATCTTGACTAGTCTGTTGTCTTTCTACATTCAGATGGAGGCAAAAGTTGTGCTTGCCAAACTGCTTCAGAGATTTGAGTTCAGTCTGGTTCCTGGACAGTCTTTCGATATTAAAGACACAGGAACTCTACGGCCCAAAAGTGGAGTGATCTGCTACATTAAACACCGCTCATAGGATATGTTTAAGGCCCTTTGTTTTGTGACAACTGTGAATAACATCACCTTCAAACGTCAACCTGAGCACAGAAGTTTAACATGCTAATCATTTACGTTTACATTTAGTCATTTAGTTTATGCTTTTATCAAAAGCGTCTTTCAAATGGGGACAGTGGAAGCAATCAAAATCAACAAAAGAGCAATGATATACAAGTGCTATAACAACTCTCAGTTAGCTTTACGCAGTACACATAGCAAGGGCTTTTAAATAATTTAATAAATAAAAAGAAAACTGATAGAATAAAAAAAGAATAGAGCAAGCTCGTGTTAGAGGTCTTTATTTTCTTTTGTTAATTGTTTAATTTATGGTACATATGCACTTTTAATTTAATAAAAGTTTCAATAAGATATAACTGCTGGTTTGGTCTTATTACAATATTTCATATTATTATTAAGTTAAAACAACGGATTTTTTACATTGCCAATATGTCTGAAGAAAAACAACCTCCGTGCAGGCCCCAGCGAGGATCGAACTCGCGACCCCTGGTTTACAAGACCAGTGCTCTAACCACTGAGCTATGGAGCCAGCTATGGGATAAATTTCGAAGAATAGACTATTTGATCGTATGGCAATACATAAGCTAATATGTATATAATATTATATAATAATATAATAATAATAATACTTTATTTGATATCGCGCGTTTTCAGTCAAAAAGCATGAACGTCAATTTACAAATATGACAATTTACAACTTTTATTAATATAAGAATGAATTGAGATTAATTATTAAGGTTTTCAAATTATTATAAAAAAAATTGGAAATATTTTATGTAACGTTACCAGCTAACCTAAAATTATTATTTTTATGGATTTTTAGTCGACGTTTTCGTCGCCTATAAGTAATACCCGGATGGAATACTTTTATACACTAGAGGGCGAACTTCACCAACAAAACGCTCCACAATTACGTTCTGCAAAAGCTAGTCTTTAATTCTGAATTAAGTGTTATTGCTGCAGGACAGTGGCCCCCAGAAGCTGAGATTGACGTCCCTGGTCTACATCGATATTCTTAAAAAAAATTAAATCATTTATTCAAGGCATTAAATGTTTGCCTAAAAAAACACAACTGGCTCGGCACCCCTTTACCTAAATTCATTACTTGAGACTTGTGCCTCTAGAAGTTTGCGTTCTGCAAGTTAACGTCGCTTTTTTTTTTTTTTTTTTTTTTTTTTTTTTGTCATCCCAAATAGGCAAAAAAATCGCTTTCACTGACTTTTAAATGAAATGTTCCCTCCTGGTGGAATGACCTGCCCAACTCAATCCGAGCAGCTGAGTTCTTAATCATCTACAAGAATCTTATAAAAACACATCTGTTACATCTTTATTTGACCCTCTAACTCTTGCACTCTTTTATATATATATAAAAAACTTGCTGACTGCGTTACGCTAACTGAGACTTGTTATAGCACTTGCATATCCATTGTCCTCATTTGTAAATCGCTTTGGATAAAAATGTCTATTAAATAATTAAATGTAAATGTAATCCTGGTTTTAAATAAATGTGAACAATTACTCAAAATGCCATGTTAAGGTCTCACTGAAAGTTAAACGTGGGACTATGCAGTGGCTTATGCGGTCCTGAAGAGCCCCAGTCCTGCAGCCAAGGTTGAAGCAAAACTCTGTGGCTCTCTAGGACTGGCGTTGGACACTGCTGTACTATTGGTTTGAATCCATACTATGTTCTCGTTCATTGATGTAAATGCTACATTTGCCAACATTTAGTTATAAATATTTAATATATTATCGTTGTATAATTTTTCACAAAGCAAATTTTGTGAGAAAATAGATGCATGAGATTTAATTTGTTAATACAAAATAATTAATTGATACAGTCATTTTTTTAGTGCTGTAAATCTGCGGTTAATATTAAAGAAATCAATTTAATTTAATGATTTAATTTAAATTAATTTCTACTTTCTACTTTTTTTCCTAGGTTAAAATAGTCTCTGTCCTGAAATAAATATCTAGTCTGACCAAGTGGATCTGATACTGTGATAATTGCCATATTTCTACTCTTGACAGGCACTTTTATCCAAATTAACTTGCATTGCATTTAAGTAGGCTACACATATATATGAAGACTTACCTGTGTTTACACTTTGCCTTCGCTTAAAAATACATACATTCCGCATGAATAAATAAATAACCTTTCACCAGTAACATTAAAAAAATGTGAAAATAAATTTACATTTAATTATTTAAATTACAAATGAATAATTAAATCGTAATTTGAATGATTATAGTCTATTATAATTTACATTTTCAAAATAGAATTAAAATCTGTCTGTGGGAATGTGGCGCTGTCTCTTTAAGAGGGCAGATCCTGCCTTTCGCCTCTCATCTCTGAACCTGCTCAGATCCGCTCGGATCATTTCACACCAGTCTAAAGGAAGAACCGAAGCCGAGACCCTGAGCGTTGACTCGCGTGAGGAGCTCTACGGCAAACCCCTTCTTATCTGATCTCTGGAGCTTCCGATCAATTTTAACGTGAATGCAGGCATGTCTTTAAGGGAAGGCACCGTTTATGGTTGTTATTTTTTTAACTATAGCTCTTGAAACCTGTAAGATCACGCGTGTGTGAAGCATTTCTTTTCTTGAGAAAAACATTTACAACGATGCTCGTGGATTTGTATGACACGCATATTGTAGGATTTTTAAATACACGCACGATTGTGAATTTATCGGTGAGTGAGGCGTAAGGTTTGAAAATAAATGTGTGTGCAAGACAAATTAGTTCATGCATAGTCTTCCATTGTAAAAGGATTCCCGTAATTATTTGCATAATCTATGAATCTGATTTTTTATGCGTTTTTACATTGCTTTTTTTGGTGGGATTGGAACACAGCGCTATGCTAGATCTTTGTTAAATATTTAACCCTGAGACTGTTCCTCTGTAAGCATCATGATGGCAAAACATTGTCCTAATGATGACCTAAGTAAGATCTCTGATGATGAACTGGTCAGATGGAGCAAAGAGGACTTGATCAAGAGACTGAGAAGGGCTGACAGTGAGAAAATGAACCTAATGCTGGAACATGGGAACATGATGAAGGACATCAACCGCAGACTGCAGGTGCACCTCCATGAGATCCGTAATCTAAAGGAGATCAACCAAAAACTGCAAGATGATAACCAGGAGCTCAGGGAGCTCTGCTGCTTTCTCGATGATGATCGGCAGAAAGGTAAGAAGCTGTCTCGGGAATGGCAGAGGTTTGGGAGGTATACGGCCAGCTCCGTGTGGAAAGAAGTGAGCACCTATCAGCAGAAACTCAAGGAGCTGGAAGACAACCAGGAAAACATCCTCCGGGAGAATGCAGAACTAAAGGAGATCATTCTCATGTTGGATGAAGATAGGAATGGCGCAGGATCTAGGAGCTCTATAGACAGCCAGTCTAGTCTGAGCAACCTGAATGGAGGTTCGAGCATTGTCAGAGATGTTGGCGATGGGAGCAGTACCTCCAGCGGTGGAAGTGCTGGCAGCCCAGACCATCATCATAATCACATACATAAGACTTTAGAAACCAAGATTGGCACCATACGACGATCAATGGATGATCTCTCCGCTCCACATCATCACAGGAGCATTCCCAATGGACTCAATGGTGAGTATATGACCATTTTTGCTGCCATTGATGTTTAAAAAAAACTGTGAAATCAAAATTGGTGTTTTGTTGCTTTTAAGGCCGTTGATATATTATTATGTTCTTAAAAATGTGACATACAGTTGAAGTCTACATGCACCTTGCAGAATCTGTAATAGTTGCATATGAGTCCCTCAGTTATCCTCAACGAGAGAAGATGGATCTCAAGTCATTGTTGGAAAGGGTTCAAAATACACAAAATGCTGGAAAACCAAAGATTTGTGGGACCTGAAGGATTATTCTGAAGAACAGTTTAACTGTTCAAGAACAAACAAGGGACTAATGAATAACTATCACAAAAAAAAAAAAAAAACCCAGCTGTGAATCGTTCAGGTAACAGCACATCAAGGGGATGTAAACTTTTGAACGGGGTCATTTTTATAAATTTTAGTACTGCAGTATTTTCTCTTGTGGGCTGTATGTTAACATCTTTTATGTGAAATATCTTATTCAGGTCAGTACTAAATAAACAAAAACGTATAATTTTGGTCAAATAATTAACATCTTGCAAATTCTGCAAGGTATATATATGTAAACGTTTGACTTCAACTGAAATTAATTTTTATTAGGTATTCATATTTAAAGAGATCTTTTGCTAATTAACACACATTTTTTTTAGTCAATGGTGCTTAATGATTCATAAAACCATCATTCAATAGTTTCCATCACTTTGAGAGTCGACAAAGCCACATTAGGCTACTGCAGCCAGTAATGTTGTAAATAATGTTCATTTTCTTGCACAGA